>NC_050075.1:94182962-95382962 GCF_009764565.3 Dermochelys coriacea
ATAAATAGGAAGGGATAGAGATGGAGGTGTGCAGAGAGAGAGCACTAGGTGTGATCTCACTATTCCTGAGCATCATGGGTGATTGGGGCCCTCTGACAGGCAAGGACCCCTGGGTTAATGCTTTTCTCCCACTCAGACATGTAAGACAGTCAGTGGAATTCCATGGTCAGGTATAGAACTGGTTGAAATTTTTCAAACATTTTTCCAAAAAAGGGCCTGCTCTTTAACAACTGCACTCAGTCATGTGACTCTCATGTTGCACCATGTGGCTCAGTCAGAAGGGAGACCAGGGGACATCCTGGGAGATGTAATCTGGCAAAGGAGCCCAGCCTATAGGGGAGTATGGGGCATGAGCACCACGGCTGATATAGATTAATACTGAACAGACTCTCTAAATGAAATATTTCAATTCAGTTCAACAAATTGAAATGTTCCAATTTGGGTCAAACCAACTTCATATGAAATAAGAATTTTGATTTTGTGAAAACTCTATTTTCTGTTGAAAAATTATTTTGATAGAAAAGTCCCGAGCAGCTGTACTGAAAACCATGGGTAGTATCTGGCCCCAAGCTGCATCAGATAAATTCCTAAAATGCTCTTAGTGTCAAACAGAATCAGTACGAAAACTAGCCTGTTCTCATCTTCTAGGCACTCTCCCTTCTGCCCCTCTGTGAGTGGCCAATGTGAGGTGCAGTTTCTGTTCCTCTTACTACTCAAAATAGGATTAATTATTATATGCTACATGTGATACCCTTGGCTGGCAAATGTTTCAGTTGCAACAGAATGTTGAGTCCTGACAGGTGGGTCAGCACTCTGATCACTGTAGTCTGAATTAATTTTCCCAGTGATGGCTGATTGAGCAATTAGTTAATCAGAAGGGGGGTGGGGGTACAGAACTAATTAGTCCTCAGCTGGTTAACCTGATAAAAACCAGGAAGGAAGTGGTATGAGGGAAGGAGAGATTGACGAATGAATGAATGATAACAGGAACAAGGCTAGCTGAGTTCAGACTGAAAAAGCTCTCAAGATTTCTTTTCCTCCCAGGGCCATAGTAAAGAGGGACTGAAAGAAGCAGGGGTTAAACATTGTGGTGGTGCACTGTGGTGGTGTTGGTGGAGGAGTTTTGGAATAAAATATAGGCTGAACATTGAAAAGAGAGTGGGTCTCAGCAGTTTCGGGGGCAGCAGAGGATGGGGACAGAGCATTGCCCTGTCCCACAACCTCACTCTGTGGGCAGAAAGACATATGTCAATAGAACGGTTGCACCTCTCCAAACACATCAGCCTGCTACACATCAAATTGGTCCCTGCATTTTTAATGCTGTGCTGTTGGGTAGGTTCTGGAGACATAAGGAAATAACAAATTGCTGTATTATAAAGGTAAAGGCCATTTGGCCCCACACATCTGTTCCCTGTTGATTTATTTCAACTACACTGTCCTGTTTTGTCAGTCTGTTCCTGCCTCTAACACAAAATCTATTTGTCTCTTAATATCATTTTGCTATATGCATCAGTAGACCTTTGCCTGTCATCCCTATTCCATAGCTCATTCCTTTGAGAGAAAGAGAGAGAGAGAGAGAGATACATAAATGATGACACTGAGTTGAAATCCTAGCAAAACCCAGTTACTGGTATAATCCTTATGGTAGATAATCTCACCTTCTAGGTACCTAAATGTTGTGAGTTGTGATTGGTACTGTGACAAAGTTCCTGCTCTACCTTGGTGGGTCTTGCGCTTATTGGCAGATTTGCTCACCTTGGAGCCTCATGGCAGCCCTCAGCTTGGCCGTTTTTCTGAATTCACAGTCCAAGTTGACTTCTCCTGTGTCTGACCAGGAGTTGGGAGGAACCCGGGCCTGCCCTCTACTCCGGGTTCCAGCCCAGGGCCCTGTGGAATGCAGCTGTCGAGTGCCTCCTGGAATAACTGTGCGACAGCTACAACTCCCTGGGTTACTTCCCCATGGCCTCCTCCAAACACCTTCTTTATCCTCACCATAGGACCTTCCTCCTGGTGTCTGATGATGCTTGTACACCTCAGTCCTCCAACAGTCCACGTTCTCACTCTCCGCTCCTAGCACCTCTTGCTCCCAGCTCCTCACATGCACACCACAAACTGAAGTGAGCTCCTTTTAAAACCCAGGTGCCCTGATTAGCCTTCCTTACTTGATTCTAGCAGCTTCTTGATTGGCTGCAGGTGTTCTAATCAACCTGTCTTAATTGTCTCCAGATGGTTCCTGATTGTTCTGGAACCTTCCCTGTTACCTTACCCAGGGAAAAGGGACCTACTTAGCCTGGGGCTAATATAGGTGCTGATGATGAGTAACAAGTTTTCTTGTGCAGAGATTGCTCACAATGTTTCCTCCAAGAACCGCAAGGTAATTGTAGAGCGAGCCGCTCAGCTTGCTATCAAGATCACCAATCCAAATGCCAGACTGCGCAGTGAGGAAAATGAATAAATGGGCTCCTCCTTTGTGTAACTGTATTTAATAAAATACAAAAATCCAGCAAAAAAAAAATTACTCTCCTATAGCCATCTGGCCCGACCCTGTCACAGTACCCAGTCCTATAATGTGCTGTCTTGGGGAGTTAAGAATTCTATTGAAATCTGTGTGTGAAAAATGAGGGAACAAAGCCCCTCCAAGTGTATGAGCTGTCTTCTGTTTGCTCAGTAGCAAACCTAAACCTTTCAAATACAATTAAATAAATGACCTAGCATGAGTGTGAAAATCCCCCATTTAAAAATCACAGCAGTCTGGGAGAAAGTTCTAACTACTGGCGCCATATCATACCCATGGACTAGGAAAATGAGGTTCAGAATGAGAATGTTGTGTTAAAATCAAACTCAAAAGGATTATTTGGGGGCCAGTGAATAGATCTTTCAGCCATGCTGGTAATGTTTGTTAGAGAGGCAAAGACTTGGGGAACCACTGAGTAATCTAATAGGATAGATAAGAATATAGAATTTGCCTTACTGCATTGGGTCATTGGTCCATCTGATCCAGCAGTGTCCTATGTCTGATACTTTGGAGGAATGTTTAAAAAAAAGAAATCCCCTGGAGCTTCTGCCCATTTGGGCAGAAATGCACATGGAAGAAAATTCTTTCCCAACAACTGTAGATGATCAGCCCATGCCTTGGAGCATGAGGTTTGTCCATATTGTTGTAGCCAGAAACAGTGGACTGAATCAATTTTATGTTCACATTAGATAAACAAATGCTCCTTTCTTTTTGGGAGAGGATGAGTGAGTTTGTGGGGGATTTGCTTTTAAAGAGAATAAGGTACCCTGGTTTTCTGTACCATCTGCAACTGGCAGATTCATTATAACTCATTCTGATATTGCAGAAAAGGAGATTGATAACTGTTAGGTAAGATGTGGCCGCATGAATGTACGCATTTAGAGTAATCAGAGAGACTTGTGAAGGAGTTTATCGAATACATTTTGAGGTTTGGATTAATTGTGTTATCAGCCCATATTATAATTGCACATTACAGTTGCTGTTACATATTGCATAAGAGGGTGGGATATGTACGTGCATGATGAAAGTGAAAGTTCAGTTCTAATGGTGAATTAAAAAAACTCGGCTAAAATCCACTCTCTCTGCTGATTGGATTGCAGTCAATTATGAGGTGTCAATCCAGCATGGGCTGTACATAGAATGAGAGAGGCTGCAGAGAGCTCTAAGGAACTGCAGGGAGCAAACAGTTCCAGACACAGTTTGATTTAATCCATTTTATGTTGACATGAGATTTCCAGGCTCCAGCCAAGCCAAGGTGTGTCTTGTTTTTCTTTTCATTCTATAATGGCCATTGGCCCACCAGGCATATTGCCCTTCCCTTTTTAAAACATCTATCAACAGTTTTTTTTTTCTTGGTGACCTCCTGTGGCAAGGCAAAGATATGAAAGACACTTAAGTACCCACTGTGCATGTGCAGGTTGGGTATTTGTGCATTTACTTGGTCAGTTAGGTGCCCAAGTGGCTATGTTTGTGTAGAAATAACCACTGTGCATGCACACATTGGGTGTTACATGCACAGATTAGGTGTGTGCAACTATAACGGTTAATATTATGGCAGTGCCCCGTGGGCACCGCTGAGATTGGGGCCCCATTGCTCTATACTGTAAACACATATGAATAGACAGTTCCTGCCGCCAAGATTTACAATCTAAGTAGACAAGACAAAGAGGGGGAGAAGGAAACAGGGACACAGAACAGGGGGAAGTGACATGGCCAATATCACATACTGGGCAATGGCAGAGCCAGGTGCCTCAAGTCCCATTCTATTGCAATATTCACTAGACCATACTTCCTCTCCATGTGCACAAAAATGAGCACATACACACAGACACGCTGTGTTGCTGAGATGAGCCTTGGATTCCATACAGAGCAGTTTCCGTCTACAGCAGTGATACATACAGTAATATCAGACCTTGTCACACCACAAGCTTTATGTTGGCTGTTTAACTTGGCCAACAATATGGCCATGACTCCACAAGATATTTCTGCTTTTTAATCTAATGGGAATAGCATGGATTGTTTTCACCTGCCTCAGGAGCAAATGTCAACACTGTGGATTTGGAAAATAGTCTCTCAACATGAGGAACATGATGCTGACTTGACAATTGGCATTAGAACTTCAAACGCTGTCCTTGGAAGCAAGCATCTTAGCAGACTAGAGACTAGTTTAAGGATGTCAGTGGAGTAACCTAAAATTCTCTTTAGAGACCGTGTATCATTGTGCTGTTCCAGTTTACAACCATTTAATATCACACAGCAAAATAGCTGGTAAAGAAGCTCAGTGGAAATTTAAATCCTTCTGCATTAGGATGCATTTTCCCCAAAGCGTACCTTCACAAAATTCAGTATAGGATTTCCTTTGTTTCACATTGCGTGTTAGCCACTCCGACTTTAAATCATGGATATAAAATGCTTTGACATGTCCTTAAGAAAATATATGGTGTCTGTCTGGAGCATTGACCCACAGCCAAAAGAGAGAGGTTTTTGTTTTTGCAGAATTTGGTATCCAATGACCTCAAGGGATAATGTTCTTTCAGTTTTTTCCACTTATTAAAAGAAATATTTTAAAGACATCATTCATGCTTTGATGTCCTAAAGTATAAAATCTAGTAGCTTACTAGTGACAAAACTCACTCTCTCTCAACTGTAGCAAGAGGAATGGCTTAGAAAATTTTAAGATCAAATAAAATAGGGCCAGCCTTGGGATGTAGTAGCAGTGCAGTACTTTTAGTGTGCCGGGGATCTGAGGGCTGGTGTACACTGAAAACTTACATTGGCATAGCATGTCTGTCAGGGGTGTGAAAATCCTCACCCTGGAAAAATGTAGCTATGCCAAGCTAACTGCAGTGTGAGGTTGACAGAAGAATTCTTCCATCAACGTAGCTACTACCTCTTGGGGACGAGGATTAACTACAGTGTCAGGAGAATCCCTCCAGTCACTGTCGTGAGAGTCTACACTGAAGTGCTGAAGCGGTTTAAGTACAGACTCACCCTCAATTTAGGTTCTGAAACTAATATCTCTCCCTCAAGCTGACATGGCCTTGGTGTGCTGTAGGGCAAACACTCAATCCCCAAGAGGAGAAAAAAGCTGGGTGTGGACCGATGTATTACAGCTATAAGGATGGTTGAGTGGCCTGGGCACTAGTCTAGGATTTGAGAGATCTGGATTCCTACTTCCACCACAGGCTTCCCTGTGTGACCTTGGGCATTTACCCTCTTTGTGCACCAGTTACCTATCTTTAAAAGGGGCACTCCTCTACCTTACAGAAGATTGTTAAGCACTCGGGTCAGATTTTTGAAGATATTTAGGTGCCTTAAGATGCAGGAAGGCACCTGGAGGGATTTTTCTAAAGTGCCTAGGTGCCTAACTTTCTGGCTTCACTGAGTTTTTTGTAAATTGCTCAGATGATAGTGAACATGGTATGGATAAATAAAGGGACCCTAAGGGATTTCTGCTTTATGGCACAATTTTTTTAAAGAGAGATTTCAAGATTGTATTTATGCAGTGGGAAAAGTGGCGTTTGTGAAATGGTGATAGAACACAGTCAACCTCTTATTGCAGTTTATTAGTATTCTTTATACTAAAGACCATGGGAAAATTGCCCTGCAGGTACCCAGCCTTTAGATCTGAATGATTCAGAAGCTCGCCATTAGAGTGCATGAGTTTCCTTTCTCCTGAGAAAAGAAAAGGAGTACTTGTGGCACCTTAGAGACTAACATTTATTTGAGCATAAGCTTTCGTGAGCTACAGCTCACTTCAGTCTAACACAGCTGCTACTCTGAAACCTTTATCCTGAGGTACAAGATCTTGGGTGTGACCTTTGAATAACCCCTGATATTTTAGTATTAAGCTTATTACATGCAGTTTGGTCTATTACGTATTGAAATACAAATGGAACACATCTTCAATGCTGGTGTACCTGGCAGCTGGCATCATCAGATATTCAGCTAAATTCCCAAACTCCATAACTGTGTTCGAATGTGAGCATCTTCCTTTAGAAACGGAGTGATTAAGACATTGGCTCTGCAGTATTCAAGAGTGTTCTTTACATTTGTGTGCTCTTTAACAATGAGGATGTGATAACCAGCCAAACCATTTCCCATGTTCTCCTGAAACAGATATTGGCCCTGGTTCTTTCAAGGGGAGTACAGGGGATGTGGATGTCACCTTTCACTCTATTTTTCCATTATACCCATGCACACGGGTCAAGGACAGGCTCACCTTCATCAGGGATGGTACCCCTATACTTGGCAATGATAATTTTTGTTCAGCATTAGCTACCAGCATAGAACTGAGAGAACTTCACCCATTGCAGTTGGGGATCTGGGACCAGATTATAGACTGGGAGAGCATCCATTGAGGACCCTGGTTCTGTGCACTATTCAGTGCAGTAGAACTGTTCCTGACTGATTTGAAAACAAGCTCTCATTTAAAAAAACAAAAGACTCCTACTTAGCTAAGCCGCTGATTGGAGGAATAGTCAATTGATTATATTGTTGCTATCTCTTATGGAAGGTATAGGTGCTAATTGGTATCCGTAATTGCTGGAGGATAGGCTTATGCCCATCAAGACTTCAAGGGGTATATCTTGCACTCACTAAGCAGTAAATCTATATTGGATAACCTGTCTCCGCCTGAGTGTTTGCGAAGTCCAAAACAGTCTGCAAATTTGTGTCAAGTTAATGGGCTCGGTTAATGCATCATCATAAGGACAGGTGACCCTGCTCGGCCAGGCATCATTATAAATATTCAAAAATGTATAGAAGCTAGGGCTCTGGTTCCTTTGAGCAGGGAGGGGAGGAGATCAAGAGAGGAAGTGTACAAAAACCCTGAAAGGAATAGAGAGGATAGATGCTACAAGCCTATTTGAACTAGTGCCAAGCATTAGCCACACCGCTGAAGTTTAAAAAGGTCACCAAAGGAATTAAGGCATTATTTCTTTACAATCAGCAGAGTTGAAAGTTATCGAGATTGCAATAGGCCAAACAGTACAAGCAGTTTTTAAATGAACATCCGACAGTAATGTAATCTGGCTGTAGCTTCCCTATTCCCAAAGTACGTGCTAGAGGTTTGCTGTTGTGATGTAGATAGCCAGCCAGCCATCCTTTCATTTCAAGATCTTGTCTTTGTTGCTTCTCTTCACTGTACACCAGAGAAGGTCCCAGACTGAAGGCTCTTATCCAAATTAGAGCAGCTATCAGAAAAAAATAAAAAGCTAGTGTTGTGCACACTGCTTAGGGAAACAACTAGTAAGACTCACATACCTTAGATGACTACCGCTGTAGTTACCAGGGTTCTCATCCCAGCATTTTAAAGTCTTCAGACTCCCATTCACTTCTTTTGTGTTTATATTTACATTTGGTTCCACTATAGGCTCAATTAACTTGTTTGCTAAGCATAGTGGGTTTTCCAACATTGTGTATAATTATTAAACATACTACATATTGCATCCCATTTATCTGCCTAAAGAAGGGTGGAGTGGGGAGACAAAAGCTCAGTGAAATGATGAGATGGATCCCTGAAGCAAGTGATAGAGAAGCCACTTACAAGATAATGGGTTAATAGCTATGACAGAATATGCCATGTCTGTATCGAGTTCAGTGCCTTTGTAGATACAGCTGGGGAAATTGTACAAGATGTGGCTTGCTCAACCACGAAAAAAGAGGGAAATGAAAACTAGAGATAAAAGCTGCATTAATTCAGCCTGGGAAGGAGTGGGTTTACAGAATGCACCAACAGTGTGTTAGATTTCAAGAAGCTACATTTTGGAGAATTAAAAAATGTAACTAGCAGGGGGCAATGAATGGAAGGACCAGTCAACAGCCTGAATGGCTTAAAGAGGGACACCCAGACACCTGAGGTTAAAAAAATTGTATTGGAAATAGACAAGGTTGTGACATAGCAATATACAGTCAGGTGAGACACACAGAGGTAAAATAAGGGCAGCAAGAGAGAGTTAACGTCAGCAAAAAGGGGGATGAGAAGCTTTTCTAGAAACACAGTATATCAGGAGAAAATAAGTTCTAGAGGGAGAGTAGCTTTGTTAATAAATGAAGGAGGGAGGTGAATTTAATGATAACCCATAGAGACTGAAATCATTTTAAAAATATACATGTAGACCAGGAAAAAGAGCAATAGGAGATGAGCAAGTCTGGAAAATATGCATTCACAGGGCATGAGAGGTTGAATTTACAGCTTTGCAGTGGGCTACCTATACAAGAGCCTTGTCTAGACTAGAATTTAAAGGTGTAATATTAGATCGAGTTACCTAGCTTGATCTAATTCACACCTTCTAAAACTCCAGCCAAGACAAAGCAATTGTACTTTCACACATCTAAACTGATCAAGATAAAGCCAAGGGAAGAGCTAAACATGTTAGACTTTGTGTTAAGTGGTAGTTTCAATTGAGTTAAACTATCTTAATTTAGCTAACTTGATTTAAAAATATACCTCCCCCCAAGTTTAGATAAATCCTAAATGATGCATAGACGTTATGCTGGCCATCTGCAGAGCAGTGAACTTCATTTTAAGGGAATTCTTTACCAAAGCTACTGTCATAAATAGTACTTTACCAAAGCTACTGTCATCTGAGTCAGTACACAAAGTAAAACTATTTCCCCATGTTATTTCTCCTCCCCACCCCACCCCCCACTGTTCCTCAGATATTCTTGTTAACTGCTGGAATTAGCCTACCTTGCTTGTCACCATGAAAGGTTTTCCTCCTTCCCCCCCCCACTGCTGCTGGTGATGGCTTATCTTAAGTGATCACTCTCCTTACAGTGTGTATGATAAACCCATTGTTTCATGTTCTCTGTGTGTATATAAATCTCCCCTCTGTTTTTTCCACCAAATGCATCCGATAAGTGAGCTGTTGCTCACGAAAGCTTATGCTCTAAAAAATTTGTTAATCTCAAACGTGCCATAAGTACTCCTTTTTTTTGTTTTGAATCTGACTGACTGTAAGATTATCTTCCATTCTGATCTTACAGGTTTGTTCTCTTATCTTTTTTTGTTCTTCTAATAAAGTTCTGTTTTTTAAGAATCTGATTGGGTTTTTTGGGCCTTAAAATCCAAGGCTGTTCTGTGCTCATCTTGTTATTCTCAAGCCTCCCGGGAAAGGTGGAGTAAGGGCTTGGGGGGATATTTTGGAGAAATAGGAACTCCAAGTGGTTCTTTCCCTGATTGTTTGTTTGTTAAATCACTTGGTGGTGGTGGCAGTGTTTACCGAATCCAAGGGCAAAGACTTCGTGCCTTGGGGAAATTTTAACCTAAGCTGGTAGAAATAAGCTTAGGGGGTTTTTCATGCAGGTCCCCACATCTGTACCCTACAGTTCAGAGTGGGGAAGGAACCCTGACAGCTACTGTGTCACAAAAACTAAAACTGAACAAAAATACACCCCCCCCCACACACACACACATATATGTAGTAAAAAGTATGTAATTATTGGAAGATGGAAGAGAAGCAAATATCCTATACATTTTTTTAAAGGAAAGTAGAGTGTTCCTAGCAGTTACCTATTTGAAAAGTAACTTCAGTCATGAGTAAAATAAAATAGATTAGATCACTGAATTTATAGAAGCTAATGGAACTAAGTTCAATAAGCAACATTTATGAAGAATAAATCCTGCTAAGAAAGAATATTTCTTTCAAAAACAATCACACACTTATATTCTCTTCTGCTACAAATTATAACATATTTTGTAAAGTACTTGATAGTTTCATGAAATCAACTTGACAAATCCGTTTAGCTAGGATAGCAGTATGAGATCTGGTTAAGAGACTGTAAGCAAAAGCAGACTGATGGTTCGCAGAGAATTGCGTTGAGAAGAGGCGTCTGGTGGGGTTTACGGGGAGAAGTGTTCGGGCCACTCTTATTTAACCTCTTCATTAATGAGCTGGAAAAGGAAGTAATCTACAAGGTAATGACCTCTTCAGACTGAGAAGAATTCAAGAAAAGAGATCAGAGATACCTTAATAAAAAGTTTAAAATAGTAAATGTAGGGCTTGTCTCTCCTTAAAATGCTACAGCGATGCTGCTGTAGCATTTCAATGTACACGCTACCTACACCGACAGGAGCGATTCTTCTGTAGGCATAGGTAATCTGCCTCTCCAAAAGACTTTAGCTAGGTCAACAGAATTCTTCCATCAACTCATCCTAGCACTGTCTCCATTGGGGATTAGGTTGGTATAGTTACACCGCTCAGGGATGTGGATTTTTCATACCCCACAAAGACATAATTATATTGATATAAAATTCTAGTGTAGAACAGGCCTGGCAATAAAACATTTAACATTCTACATTGTACATTACTTGTTCAGGTACAGGTTACCACTCAAAGAATCTGGCTTGCTGGTTGGGGAGCCTCGTCTGAATATGCTAAAAAGGGTGACCAAATTTCTAAATACTTATCCTCTTTTTTGTGCTTCTCTTGTGTACATACTTGTTGTAAAAAAAAATTTCACTACAAGGACAATCCATATTTTACTATACCACAATCCCATAGGGGAAGTCACATTTTCCCAATAAAGTGCAATATGAAGTCTTGCTACTAACAATAAAAAAAAATAATTTGTCGTTCTATTTAAAATGTAGGTCCTTTGTCTCCAGGGGCCATCGCCAAATTCCTATGCTCATAATACTGTACTTTATGAGGGAGCACTCTAAATTATAATCTACAAATATATCTCTACTGTAAGTAGATCAGGGACTCTTTAGAAAGCTGGCACTGTGTCATAAGATGAATCTCTTTAATAATTTCCTCCCCAAACCTTCTAATTCCTGGACCCAACCACCACTTGTGCAACTGTGTACCCCTTTCCCTACAACCCATCCAACAGATCTCCTCCCTACTAGCAAAAATGTGAAATTATAAGAAACTTGGGCAAAAAACAAAGCAAAATGAGAGTCAGTTTTGAAATATGCAAGGTGTGGGTATGTCTACACTAGAAATGCTACAGCAGTACAGCTAGAGCACTGCAGCTGCACGGCTGTAGTGTAGATGCTGCAGTGACATAAGGGGTTCTTCCATCACTATAGTAAATCCACATCTCCGAGAGGTGGTAGCTCGGTCAACAGAAGAATTCTTCCATTGCCATAGCAATGGGGGTTTAGGCTAGTTTAATTATATGGCGCTGGGTATAACATATTTCACAGCCCTTAGTGGTATAGTTAAGCCAGCCAAACTCGGTAGTGTAGACAAGCCCGTAAATGTGATAGAAGGAAGGAAATCAAGTGTGTGTTTGTAATGAGGTATGCCACTGAGAAAAGTAATTTCAACTTTGGGTTGCATGTGGGCAGCATCATCCCAGGGAAGAGAACAGTGTGAGCTGCATCACAGGGAAATTTAATAGCCAGACTGGAGAAAATATTGTATGTACTGTAAGAATAAATCTTGCATTAGCAGGTGAACGGTCTTTTTCCTTCTCTAAATTCCCTGTTTCTCTGAAACAATGAAAATCAATAGTTTGAGCTGGATTTGCTATGCTGTAAAACTAAACAAAATGTAAACCAGGAGATGAATAATCCAGATAATTGATTAACGACAAAGGAATGAAAAGGAGGAGGAGGAAGAGCAAAGCTTGAGGCTTTGCACATGCAGGTTTCCAGCTCTCCTGACTGAAATTTTTCACAGAAAGCTTATTCATGTGATCTGCATTGTCTTTGGTGGTCTCTGAACTGACAAGTATTGTAATGGAACATCTGAAGGATTTTGAATATGGAGAATGAAATGGGGGGGAAAAGCGATCAAAAGCAGCATGACAATGTTTTGTGGTTTTTTGTTTTGTTTTTTTATTGGGTTGCAATGCAAACCCCCGTTTTATGGTTTGGAAGGATTTTAGTAAAACAGGTACCTTATTAAGTAAGGCTTATGATAGCGAAGGTTTGACAAAGGTTTTTTTTTTTTTGTGGGAGAGAAAGATAAGGATAAAAAGAAATAATAGGTCAGAGTGATTGTTGGTGCAGATTGAACTTCAAAGAACTCGAAGCAATTATTTTTAGTTACAGATGGTTAGAGAGAGAGAGAGAGAGAGAGAGAACAGAATCAAGATCCTCTTGTTCTCTACTGAGGGGCCTCATGCTAATGAACACACTGGTTTCTTAGCGCCAAGAAACAATAATTAACACTCCATATACTTTTTCTGCCACAGCCCCTTTCATCAGAAGGTTGCAAAATGTTTAACCAAGTATCGGGGCAATAGGGATGATCTGTAGAGTAGCACAAAGAGCTGGTGCTTCAGGTATATTCTCTGATGAGACTATGAACAAAGCAAGAAATCATATACCACCTAAACTGAGGAGGTGGCAAATCTTGTCAAATTCCAACCCAGATTTTCTCTGAAAGGGATAAGGTTATTCTTGAAGAATTTCTCTAAGGCAGAGCTGGTCATATTTGGTCATTAAAAATAAATCATCTGATAAATTGAGCCCTTTTTTTTTCCTCTTGGTGAATTTTGTGAATTAATCTTGATTTTTTGTGACCGCATTAATTGTTTGCATGTATGTGGCAAATAGTTCATGCAAACAAATGTCGGCCTAGAGGATGTTTTTGGAACTGTCCACGTTGTATGTAACTGGTTGCTTAATTCGCATATTAATGCTTTTTACTCCCTGATAAGAGGACAGTAACTTTTAGAACTTACATTACTGTTAGAATTAAATGTTGGTAGGGCCCAATCCAGTGGAAGATCCATACGCCAAAGAATGTAAATCTAAAAAAAAGAGTAATAAATAGCATTTTAAGAGTGATGAGTATCATACAAGCATGATTCTTGTTTGAGCATCAATATCCTTGCCTGTGCACAAATGTGGGAATTCCTATAAAGGATACTCATTCCCCAAACTGTTATATGAGCCAAAATATGCCTGGCATAACAGCTCATTCTATTTGACCAGCTATTTGGAATTCAAATGAAGGTTTTTGAATACTATTTTAGCATGATTTGATCAGCCTGAGTTCCCCACATTTCCTATGTCAGCCTGGATTTCCCTCCCTTGACTTGACCACCAATGGAGGTGGATTTATGTTCATTGCAGAATTGAGTTTACAAACAAAGGAGGCTTAAACTTCATCTCCTCCTCTCTTTTCTGCATCTCGTTCTCCATTGGCATTTATGTGAGTAGTGATACCTATGAGAAGGTAGCACTGTTTCCCTGTGCAATGGTTTCTCAATTGACGTTTAATAGTAAAAAGGTATGGTGTGATGCCCAGACACTATGGAATTTCACTATAGTTTAGGCTATAATTATGTTTGTTTATTAACATTTTGAGGTGTGTACGAGGGAGTTTGAAGGCAGAGGTTGTAGGTTATTGAACCTTTAAGCAAACTGTAATTTGTGTTCAACTGGTTGATGTGTAGGTGGAATCAGAACTTTGCAACTAAGTGTCAGTGGCTGTTAGCAGTATAGGCATATGAAGATTCTCCTTTAACTCATCTGAAAGATGCTTGTACTACAGGAGCAGGAGTTTTTGATTTTTTTATCCTTTAGATGGCTTACAGATTAGTTACAGTATGTTAGTATGTTATGTTATGCTGTTTGCTAGAAAATGTTACCTTCGCTATTGCCCCATCACATGCTTCTTATGCTGCAGTACGTTTGAGGTACTAACTAATGCATACATTATGAAAGCATGACTCCAAATGCAGTTTTTGATCTAATCCTGAAACAGGCCATGCATGGAACTCCCATCAAAGCATACTTTAAAAGAATATCCTTTTTATCATTGTTTACTATTTGCTTATAGAACAATAGAAATGAAGGCTGGAAGGGAAGAGGCTGGAAGAGCCCTCTGCATTGAAGCAGGTCCAAGTACACCTAGACCATCCTTGACAGGTGTTTGTCTAACCTGTTCTTAAATACCTCCTATGTCGCGGATTCCACCACCTCTCTTAAAAGCCTGTTCCAGTGCTTAACTATTTTTATAGTTAGAAAGTTTTCCCTAATACCTAATCTAAGTGCCGTTGCTACAGATTAAGCCTATTACTTCTTGTCCTATCTCCAGCCCCGTCCTCCATGGCTATGGAGCGCCCCTTAGCAGTGGGCTGGAGGAGCTGAGTATACGTTATTTGCTGCTGTGTGCAGCATGCCCCCTCTCTGCAGGTAGACAAGGGCCTGACTACTTTAGCCATTGGACTGGAGTAGCTTCCACAAAGTGCTGCTCTTCGGTAGCTATGCTTCAGGCTGTATATATGTAGGGGAGATGGGGCTGCCAACTTTCTAATCACACAAAACTCCTGCTCCGCCCCTTCTCTCTTGGGCTTCCGCCCAAGTCTCTGCCCCTGCTCTCTCCATTCCCCCTCCCTCCGTTGCTCACTCTCCACCACCCTAACTCACTTTCACCGGTCTGGGGCAGGAGGTTGGGGTGGGGCTGGGGATGAGGGGTTTGGGGTACAGGAGGGGCTGGAGCAGGGTGTTGTGGGGGGGGGTGGACTCTGGGCAGGAGTTTTTTGGTACAGGAGGGGACACTGGGCTGAGGCATGGGGTTGGGGTGCAGGAGAGGGTTCAGGGTGCCGAGTCCTGGTAACATTTACGGCAGCTCCCGGGAAGCGGCCACCAAGTCTCTGCAGCACTTGGACGCATGGGCGGCCAGGGAGGTTCCACGCACCGCCCTTGTGGGTGCAGGTGCCGCTCCCGCAGCTCCCATTGGTTGTGGTTTCCGGCCAATGGGAGCTGAAGAACCGGCCCTCAGAGTGAGGGCAATACATAGACTCCCTGGCTGCCCATGCGTCTAGGGGCTGCAGGGACCTGGTGGCCACTTCTGGGAGCCATGCAGAGCTAGGGCAGGCAGGGAGCCTGCCTTAGCCCCGGGCCCCCGCTGTGCTGCCGACCAGACTTTTAAGGCCCAGTTGGTGGTGCCAACCAGAGCTGCCAGGGTCCTTTTTTGACCACGCATTCTGGTCAAAAACTGGACCCCTGACAACTCTAAGGGGAGAGGAGGAGCTGAATCCCTGCACATCTGCTCCAAGCCTGGCCCTGACACTCAGCGAGGCTCCGGACTTCCCCAGAGTGCTTTCAGGTTTGGGCCCTTTGTAATGTTGCAATATTTTCTGATAAAATACCATATGTTACCATACTAGACACACATTTTCTTAGGATTTTAGAATGACAAGACAAATTTTGTTGTTCCACGTTATTTCTACCATAACAATTCTCCCATTTTCATCTTTTTATCCTAATTCAGGAACAATCATTCTCAAAATGGAAAAAAAAAATAGAAACATTTCTGAGGAGTAATTGGTTGTAGGATGATGATGAAGCAAAGTCATGTAAGAATATATGGCATTTGCTTTCCTTGCTTTATTTTTATGGCTGCTATGGGAGAATGTAAGAAACATTTAGAAACGTTCAATTTTCTAGAGCATGATGATGAAACTGATAGACATGTGAGTACTGAAGTGTATTTCTTATTTGAGTTCTTCTAAAGAAACTCTGCTACTATGTTAACTTTTTAGTCTGGTATCAGGTATACATCCACATCCACAAGCCCACTCCCTGCAATTTATCTAAACGCAAACCTCCAATGGAGGAGGAGGTCTGACTGCAGCATCATTCCCTACAGATTGCATCATAATTTTGCTCATAGATAGATTGTACAGTGAGTCTAGGTAATTCATCAGAGATCTTTTGTCACACGTGGAACATTGCAGTTCAGTTACTGGAGCAATTGATACTAACGGCCAAAATACTTTGGACAAATACATGATAAAACGATCATTTACATTTAATATTGGCTTTTGTAAATGCATATTACCAAACAAAATTCAGTGTTAGAAATGTATATGGGTATTAAGAACATCCAAAGATAAGTTGAATAGAATTAAAAAAAAAAAGGATTATAAACCCTGATGCTGCAGGTCATAAGGCAAACCCTAATAGATGGGGACTAGGAAGAAATTTATGAACAAGATATTCCATAAGTGTCAACTTTGCACTTCCTCAGAAGCTCTTGTTCTTGACTGCTGCCATAGATAGACTGCTAAACTAGATGGACTGCTGGTCTAATGTGGTATGGCAATTCCTGTTTCTAGATGTATCAGTATATACTAGCATTTCTACTTACTAAAGGTCATAAAGCCTTGATGTTTTGAATTGCATTGTCTTTTCCATTTGCCTTTCCGCTGTGAGTGTGTTCTGCATGATGGTTGAGAGGCAGCTGTCACTGAATGCCCTCGTCTGTTCAAACCAGTGTCAAACTGACAAGCCCAAGCTATCCTGCTGCTGAGTTACACAGCAATCTACTTTTTGATTTGCTTATTTGTGATAGGAAATTGTAGGTGCCCTGGCCAAAGGAGTCATGATGCTTTTTGGATTGGATGTACTTTGTATTGCTGAACTGACTATCTTGTGAAATCATTTGGGAGGGAAAAAAAATCAATGCCAGATTTTTCAGGATGAAAAGGCAAGCTAGACATGCAATTAAGCATTAGAACACAGTTTCTGCACTCTTCCTGTCATGTTCTCCTGATTCCATGCCGTGGCTATTCATCAGAAATAATTAAACTCTCTCCCATGGGCAACAATTAGTAGCTTAAAATATCATGAGTAAAAGGAATATATTTATAATTACCTACCCTTTTTGAAGGTGAAAATGGACATTATCTTTTGTAAACTAGAAGAGGGAGTTCCTGAATATACCAAATCATTGCACCATATACTGCTCTGAATACACCGGTTTTGTCAAAATCACACTGATACACCTAATATTCTGTAGCCAGTCCTCTGGTTTATGTTGACGTTGAAGAACCATTTGTAAGGTTTCAGTTTGAGTTTGGTATTGAGGCTGAACTCCTATGCATTCAATAAGGGATGTGCAGTAAGGAAAATCTGCATATGGCATGACATTTTTAAGCAGCCAGAATTATGAAGAGAAGATACCCAATTTCTACCTATCAAATAAGTCTCTTATTTATTCATCCTACGTCTTCCTTTTTTGTTTTCTTTGTTCCTTTTGCCTGTTATTCACAAGGGAGTTTGAGCGCTGAAGGATTTTTTGTTTTTCATTTTTCAGAACACTGTTTTTAGTTCAGATTTGCTTACTGATCCGTCCTTCAAAAGACTTGAGTGAATGTGATAGGAAGGTTATTAAAAATAAAATATTCATCAGGAAATCGCTGCAAATATGCTGTTCTGGTTAAAATTCAAATTCTAATTCCTTCCACCATGACAATTTTCTCTTTCACTTAATAACCTGATACACAAATTTGTGAGCTAATTTACTCTCTAAACTTACACTTATTTTAGTTCATGCAACTTGTTCTCGTCTGCTTAATAGTATCTAATAACATGACAGTGGTAAAATGACAAACTCAGGATTGCAACAGATTGACTGAACTGAATGTCTTTTATTAGAAAATGGTTACCAAAACCAATTCATTAACTTCAAAATCACGACTGTTTCCTTCTTCTGTCAGTCACTGACATTGGGCCTGTTTTTAATCTCAAATTGGTGTTTTAATACTGCATAGATTCATCAGCTCCAAAGCCAGATCACCTCGTTGTACCACCTGTATAACACAGGCCATAGAACTTTCCCCAAATAACTCCTAGAGTAGATCTCTTAGAAAAATATCCAATCTTAATTTAAAATGGCCAGGGATGGAGAATCTATCACAACCCTTGGTAAATGGATCCAATGGCTAATTACTCTCACCATCAAAAATGTGCACCTTTATTTACAATCTGAATTTGTCCAGCTTCAACTTCCAGCCTTTGGATTGTGTTAGACCTTTGTCTGCTAGATTGAAGAGCTCCTTACCAAATATTTGTTCCCCTTGTACTTATGAACTGTGATCAAGTCACTCCTTAACCTTCTCTTTGTTAAGCTAAATAGATTGAGCTCCTTGAGTCTAGCACTATATGGCACATTTTCTAACCTTTAATTGTTGTCGTGGCTCTTCTCTGAACCCTCTCCAATTTCTCAACATCCTTCTTCAACTGTGGACATCAAAACTGGACAGGGTATTCCAGTAGAGATCACACCAGTGCCAATACAGGGGTCAAATAACCTCTTTACTCCTACTCCAGGTTCCCCCATTTATGTATCCAAAGATTGCATTAGCCTTTTTGGCCACAGCGTTACACTGGGACCTGATGTTCAGCTGATTATCTGTCACAATCCCCTAATCTCTTTCAAAGTCGATGCTTCCTAGTATAGAGTCCCCATCCTGCAGGTATGGCCTGCATTCTTTGTTCCTATGCATACATTTGCATTTAGCTGTATTAAAATGCATATTGTTTGCTTGTTTTCTTTGCTTGTCACTCTGTATCAGCGACCTGTCCTCTTCTTTATCTATCATTTCCCCATTTTTGTGTCATCTGCAAACATTATCAGTGATGATTTTAAGTTTTCTTCCAAATCATTAATAAAAATATTAAATTGCATGTGGTCTGATCCCTGTGGCACCCCACTAGTAGCACACCCACTTGGTGATGATTTGTGATTTACAGTTACACTTTGAGATCTATCCATTAGCTAGTTTTTAATCCATTTAATGTGTGCCATGTTCATTTTACATTCTAGTTGTTTAATAATAATGTTGTGTGATAGTAAGACAAATGCTTTCCAAAAGTATTACCTTTATCAACCACACGTGAAATCAAAAAAGATATCAAGTTAGTTTGACAGGATCTATTTTCCATAAATCCAGGTTCATTGGCATTAATTATTTTACTGTACTTTAAGTCTTTATTAATCAAGTCTTGCATCAGCCTCTCCATTATCTTTCCAGGCATCAATGTCAGATTGACAGGCATCCAGTTTACCCTTTTTAAAAAAGCGGTACATTAACTTTCTTCCCATCTTCTGGAATTTCCCCGGTGTCCCAAACCTTATTAAAACATTAATGGTCCAGCAAGCTCCTCGACCAACTCTTTTAAAACTGTTGATGCAAGTTTTCTGGTCCTGCTAATTTTAAAAAGTAACTTTAGTAGCTGTTGTTCAACATCCTCCTGAGATACTATTGGAATGAAAAGAATGTTATCATTGAATGATATGATTACATAATCTGGTATTTTTCCAAAATATAGAACAGAAATATTTATTGAGCACTTTTGCTTGTTCTGCATTATTATTGATAATTCGATCATTTCCATCCAGTAACGGACCAGTAGCATTGTTGGGATTCTTTTTATGCCTAATATACTTTAAAAATTCCTTATTGTCCTTAATTCTGCTGACTATAGATTCTACTTCTGTTCATTTGTTTCCATTATCAATTTTCTCCAATTCCTAACTTCTGATTTATATTCATTACTATCAACTTCCCATTTCTTCCATTTGTTATATATTATTTGTATAGCTGCCTTCACTTTTCTAAACTAGCTTTTTAAAAAAAAAAACAAAAAACAAAAAGAACTTGTACAGATTGTGCGGGTTTTGGCATCTACTAAAGTGTTCTTAAACAATTCCCAATTATCATTCACATTTTTCTGATTAAATTCTTCCTCTCAGCTGATTTGGCCAATTGTTTGCAGCTTTGTGAAATTGGCCCTTTTAAAGCACCAAGTATCTATATTATCATTACCGGTGTGGACTTTATTCTGTTTGCACATTATACATGTGAACAAGTCATGATCATTTGTACATAAACTACTGTTAATTTTTAGTTCTGTGATCAGTTCTTCTTTATCTGTCAAATGTGGTCTAATATAGAATTGTCTCATATACTGGCTAATATTTAAAAATAAAACTGGGACAGTTCCTCAAAGAAGCCAAGGCTCTGGGGTGTGTGCATGCAGTTACTCAGGGAGAAGCATCAGAGAGAGTCCCTGGGGAGTGGTTTGGGGGTAGGTGGGAATGGGGGACTTGTTGATTCTGGTCTGGATCTGGTGGTTGCTGGGAGAGGAGCCACACTCTCTGGAGCTGAGCCAAATCCCTCTGAAGTTATTGAGAGTCTTTCCATTGACTTCAGTGGGCCAAGGAGTGGAGGAGTCACTCTTTTCAGTGCAGAGAAGCAGATGCCTCTGACTGATAGAACTGATGGCTTGACTAGACTGATCGAGACTGGCCTGGGCTGTTGAGCTCCTTCCCGTCCAGGAAAAGAATTAGATAGTTCCATTAAAACAGCTAGTGGCTCCAAAGATGGGTTTGCCTTACTGACTGTTTTCCTGGAGAGAGTGAGGAGCCACGGAGCAGAGCAACTTGAGCTTCTAGTTCTTTTCCTGGATGGCTCAGGGCTGCAGATAATGAGGAGCAAATCTGCCCCAAAGTCTTGCAGCAATAGCCGAGACCTCCATTTTAAAACCTTACACTGTCCCAGCCAAGCTGGAACTTCAGAGGAGGTCAATTAACTTCAGTGGACCCACACCTAATTTATCCTGGCATAAGTCAGATCAGAATCAGGTCCTTTGCATTGATTTCTGATGAAAAGCAAAGTGAATTAAGGCTATCCTAAACTCTTGAGTTATGTTAAAGTGCTGTGGTGCAGAAATGGGCTATAGTTAGTCCAAAGTGTGTGTTTTCCTGTTGTTTATAATGGCATAATGAAAAGCTGTTGTTTAATGAGGTGATTGATTTTATTTTGGTTTGATTTCTGTATTCCTGTCTAGCTGCTTCCATGTCTACAAAGACATTTGGGACAGAGACTTAAACTGGGGTCAAGCTAACCAAGGAGGCATAGAATAACCAGCAGGCTAACAATAGCCAGCAGGCTAACAAAGAGAGCAGCCTATCCAATTACAGATCAACTTGTCTTTACTCCAGTGCTCAGAATCTATGCCATTCCTTCACTAAAACACATACAATACGTCTTTCTTATTTATGGACCTGATCCTGAGTGGTATCCAGCTCTTACAGCTCCCATTGATTTATCAAGCTCAAGCCCTCTGTTCATGCTTTACCCAGTGAATGCCTTTTTCATCTTCACACTCAGTGACTTTGTTCTTAGACTATGGCACTGCAGTTTCTAACTAAGTCCCTGGTACTCCTGCATCAGCACACAGCCATGGATTTATAGAGTTTAAGGTCAGAAGGGACCATTAGATCATCTAGCCGGATCTCCTGTATATCCCAGGCCATTAAATTTCACCCAGGCACCGAGGGGCACAATGAACGAGGGGAAGGACAGGAACTCACAAGCTTTTGCCCCTGAGCAGAGCTGAAAATTTGGCCCTGGCACCCCTCCATCCTGATGGTGGGGTGATGTGCCTGGACCCAAGTCTGGGTTGGTTGCACAGAGCTAAAAGAGGGGATCTTACTCCCCTGGGCAAGGTGCAGTCCAAGCCATGATCTAACTTTAATTAATTTACTCTGGTGTTTCTCCAAACTGCGATTTTTAAATTCTGAATTCTAATACTTTGTTTAACTCAGATTTCAGGTGATATAACTGGGGTTGTTAGATTTGCTTTATTCAGTAAAATGTATGCTTAAACCTTTTGGCTATCTCATTTTGGGTTAGGGTTTGGGTGCCATATGGTGACTCCTCTTCCCATCATGGTTCATCAGTTAACATAGCATTTGTGATAAGCAGTGCTATAGTTAAGATAGAGAGTGCATTTCTTCCCAAATCCTTGTTTTCGGTTGCCCATAACATATGTGGGGATGAAGGGGGAACTAGAATGCTCTATGGGTGCAGAAAAGCCAGCCAGCCCCTCTGTGGCTCATTTCCATCTCCTGTATTGGCTTTTATAGCTGCTGTAGGCTTGTAATTGTGAACCCACTGGCTGCAATTCTATCCCTCTTTTGGCTCACCCAAATTCTTATGCTGTCGAAGGCAGAGTTTGTCCAGTGTGATGTACTACAGGGTCCCCCATGCATCCTTCTGTACAGCCTTTTTCTCCCCTGAGGCAGAACCATGGACATGTCACTGCATTAGAAACCATCCACGTCCCCTTCACCGCTGGGTGCAGAGTGCAAAACAACCGTTATTAAAATCAACTGTTAGACCAAAAGGAGAACCTCTTGGTTTGTGTGCGTACATTGATATGGGAATTCTGTGTACCTGCTGAGTGGAGAGCACACCTCTGAGTATTTTAAGAAGCATGAGTTAGGCAAATAAAGAGTTTGGGGTATGTTTAGTTTTTAGGTTCACAATCAGATTAATTCAATTTGGGTGTTAGGATGCTTCTGGAGCCCAAAGGGTATCCTTAATCCCAGTATTGGGTAGTTTTATTAGAAAATAAATAAAAGGAGTATATAAAGAGGCAATTTTTGTGTTCATTTTTTCCTTTGTTCAACTCCAAGTCTCAGCTAACATAGAATGTCATCACTTCTAAACAGGCAACTCCTTCCAGGGATCAGAATTGGCTGGAAATCTGTCTATTCCATGCATGTCAGTCAGGTTCCTTATAGGGCTTTTATTACTGCAGTCACCTGCAGGCAGCCGAGGAATAAGAAAATAATTACATTTTTATTGCATGCAGTTTCTCCACGGTTCCATTTGATTCCATTCAAATCTCCCTATTGAATAACTGAGAGGATATCAAAGGGCAGTTTTTGAAATATGTGCACACAATTGTTAAACCATCTTTCTTAGTTGGAAATCACTATTATCGTATAGACGGGAGAGTAATTTTCTTTCTTGACCGTGTTGTCTTTCACAACAGGAGACAGTGATTGCCAAGTCTGCATAAAATCTTGCTCACAGTCAGTAGAAATAAGTATTCCTGCAGCTGGTCAAAAATCTTGCTGGTTCATGAAGATCTACACGCAGGTCTAATAGTAAAACTAGGCTTGGAGTAAAATGTCTCTTTTGATAAATCTGTCCCCAAAAGGCCAAAACTAATGACTTCCCATATGGACGGCACTCTGGGAAATGCAGTGTAGAGTCATGGTTTGTTTACTACTAGTTTGTGTATCAATCTGATGGCATATGTAAATAGTTTTCTTTACAGACAGGGGGCCTTGGGAATAGAAAATAGGGATAATTTACTAGTCTCAGTGTATTTGTGAATGTGCATTTCTGTCTGATAGCAAATGTTAAATCAGCCTTGGAGTCAGTCACTCACCATAAACTTTCCCCATCCTAATGTACAAAGAAATGTATGCATATGGAGAAAACATTTTGAATTAGCTTTAACAATGTGCTGTTTCAACCTTGCTCATGATAACAGCATAATAAAGATGCATAATATGATATTTGATAGACAATGAGTGATTGAAATATAAGGTAAGTGAAATATTTGATTTTCTTGTCCACATATATGTAACAATATTATATGGGAAGCAAAGACTGTCACACCTGTATTTTTTTCCCAAGAGGTAACCTCTCTTGTGCATCAGTTTTGCCCTTGCCTGTTGTAAAATGAAGGTTTCTTCATTTAAAAGAGAAACATTGCATTTTTATTTTAGATAATTCCCTTGAACCACCTTAAGTTAGAATTTAATAACATGATAAAGATAATGTTAACAAAACAACCATATTTTTTCTAACAATTTCTTCACTGTTGATATGTAGATATTTTTATTTATATAGAATCTTTTACTTTGCACCAGAAAGGGCAGATCCTGCCTTTATTGCATACTAAAGTAAGTAACCTTATTAACTTCATGGGACTATCCCTGAGAGTCAAGTTTGTCACATCAGGCCCTTGTGAACTATACATGTGGGGAATGTATCATTGCTAAAGGAGTGCAGCCACCTTTTGGATGAAAAACAGAAACTGCTCTTATCTTAGAAATGTTTAGAACAGAAAAAGGTTTTATGGCTCTCTCAAATCAAAGTGTGGATGATCACATTCTTCTATTTACTCTCCATGTTTCCCTTTTCTATAGATCAGATTGTAAAATATCTGCAGTCCCTGATAAATTCCATAATGCATTGATTCATCAAAATCAATTGCGCATTTATGAATTAGTCATTTGGTTGCCCACTACATCTGTGCAAATTAAGTGCTTCCCCCTGAATGCTGATCCTTCATCTAGGGGCTCTGGAGTGAATGCCTCTGACTTGCTCCTTAATGAACCAGGATGTTTCTGATTTAGCAATGGCTTGTGTAGAAAATTAGAAAATTATTTTCTTGGGTTTAGGATTTTGTTTGATCACCTGTGAGCACCATCGAGGACATCTGTGAGAAATGGATTCAGTGCATTTTAATAATAATGGCTGGGGAAGACTGGATCAGAGATTTTCAAAGGCATAACTATCACTGTTTCATGCAGTGGTGTTGTAGCCATGTCAGTCCCCGGATATTGGAGTGACGAGGTGGGTGAGGTAATATCTTTTTACTGGACCAACTTCTTTCGAGCTTACACTGAGCTCTTCTTCAGGTCTGGGAAACGAATTCAGAGTGCCACAGCTAAATAGAAGGTGGAACAGATTGTTTAGTATAAGTAAAAAGAAAAGGAGTACTTGTGGCACCTTAAAGACTAACAAATTTATTTGAGCATAAGCTTTTGTGAGCTACAGCTCACTTCATCGGATGCTGAGCTGTAGTCCACGAAAGCTTATGCTCAAATGAATTTGTTAGTCTCTAAGGTGCCACAAGTACTCCTTTTCTTTTTGTGAATACAGACTAACACGGCTATTACTCTGAAACCTGTCATTTAGTATAAGTAGTTACCACAAATTCCAAGGGACCATTCAAGGGAAAGTGACCTGTTAACACCTCTCCACTCACAGGGCGGGAGATAGGGGGAAAATCATGGACTGAATAGAGACATGGACAGCTACCGTTCCCCCCCCCCTTACTTTCCCCCCTGTGACTGGAGGGGTGTTAACAGGCTACTTTGAATGGTTCCTTGAAATATGTGTTAATTACTTATGCTAAACAATCTGTTGCACCTGATATTTAGCGGTATGGCAGTGAATACATTTCCCAGACCAGAAGAAGAGCTCCAGGTAAGCTCGAAAGCTTGTCTCTCACCAACAGAATTTGGTCCAATAAAAGATATTACAACATCTTCCTTGTATCTCTAACTGTAGTTATTTGTTATTAATAATTCTGTGTTTAGCACCAATAATGTGTTCGGTATTGTAAAAAGCACAAAGATGCAGACAATCTTTGCTTCCAAAGTTTAGGGTGAGGTGTTTTTTTGTTTTGCTTTTTTTTAAAAAAAAAAAAAAGTGACTTAGGAGCACAAATCCTGTTGATTTTCAATTACACTTGTTCTCCTGACTCACTTGGCACTTCTGAAAATTCCAATTTAGAATCCAAGAGGTTCGGTGCAAGTAAAAGAAGACACACTGGGAATTGTTATTTACTATTTGTATTTTTTAGCACCTAGAAATCCTAGCTATGGACCACGGCTCACTGTGTTAGGCACTGCACAAACACAGAACAAAAAGACAGGTTTCAGAGTAGCAGCCGTGTTAGTCTGTATTCGCAAAAAGAAAAGGAGTACTTGTGGCACCTTAGAGACTAACAAATTTATTAGAGCATAAGCTTTCGTGAGCTACAGCTCACTTCATCGGATGCATCCATTTTGAAGAAAGCTTATGCTCTAATAAATTTGTTAGAACAAAAAGAGTGTCCCTCTCCTCCAAAGAGTTTAAAATCTAAGTAACAGAGAGTAGGGAACAATGTATTATAATAGTTGTTATGAACTGCTAATAAATACTAACTTTTTACTTGTGATCAGTTCATCTTTTCCCATCTGCACTCACAAGCTGTGGGAATGAATCAAAGCAGCATTGTATCACCAGAATCTTAGGAAAATAGGATTTGCCATACCAGGTCAGACTGTTTATCTATGAGAGGCAGTATGGCTTAGTGGATTTGGAGTGGAACTGTGAGCCAGGAACTCAGTAAATTTAATCCCCACTCTAACTCGCTACATTGCCCTGGACCAGTATATTGTGCTACAGTTTTTCCCATCTGTAAAATGCGGGATATGATGCTACCTGACTGCACTATGCATACTACTGCATATGTGGATTCCTTAGTTACTATCAGAACAGCACTTTGAAGATATAAATTGCTAGGCAAGTAGTAAGTATTGTATGTTAAGTCAACAATCCTGCTGTGGCCAGTCTCTGTTGCTTCAGAGGAAGATGTACCTCCAACTGCAAATAACAAAGCTAGCCAATATGTGCAATGCAATGTGAGGAAAGCCTTCCTGATTCCTGTTGTTTTGTGCCCTGGAGTATGAAATTTATGAAATTTAATCACCATTACCATATTCCACTCCCATCTTCCCTTGGTGTTGTCCCCCAGCCCATCCCCTTCTCTTGGCAGATATTGTTGATCAAAACATCATCCAATCTTTATAAATCCAGCCACAGCATTTTACTTGATGGCCTCCTGTAACAGAAAATTCTATAGACTGGCTGTATAGAAGTATTTCCTTTTATTTGTTCAAAATTTACTAGCCCTTATCAACTGATCTCATTGCGCTTGTGATATAGGACAGTGTGAAAAGGGAGGGATCGATCAATTTTCACTGTATTAGCCTGAAGCAGGTTAATGATATTTAATTTTCCTATATTATGGGAAAGAGAAGGCTCTTTCTTTCATTGCATGTCTGATTAATTTCTAAGCTTTCCAGGGCAATTCAACTTACTGAACTTTACAGGATTGCGAAGAAGAAGGTAAAAAGGCCTAGAGTAATTGATGAAATAAGACTTTCTTCTTCTTTAAAGAAATATAGAGCTGTTTATTTTGGATATATTGCTTTGTGTCTAAATAAATGAGAATCAAAATGGTCCAGCTAAGGAAATGCAGGCCTCCACCGTCCTTGCTGCATAAGATCTTCTGGCTACATTGATGGAATTTTAAAATAATGTTTCTGGTAATAAATGGTAGAAATATTCCATTTCTGCATCAGCAGATATGAGGATTAAAGGATTTGACCATATTAAACATTTTTGTCCAGCTTTGGCTCTCAGGGTTTGCAGACTGCAAACTCTCAGGGTTTGCAGAGAATACATTCCTGCTTTGCAAATTGTCATTCCCTAATTTAGCCCTTCTTTGACAGAATTAAAAAGAGAGAGAGAGAGAGGTGATTAGCCACCTCTTGAAATCTGGATGGCTTCCTGAGTGATCTCCCCCAATCAGTCATTTGAAGTGATGGAGATAATTGAATTGTATTGTCTCCTGTTTCCTCCACTCCCAAGCTTACTTATGTTGAACTATAGCATCCGTATAGAAACTTGAGAACAATAACAGTTGATCCCTGTTTCTGAGAGCAAGAAGGTATGTCAGTTGTTTATCACGACCAAGCTCCTCATTCAGATTCTGACACTGTGCCCTTCAGTGCTGGGATTACTGCCAGTCGTGCTTCCATCTAGATATCCTGCCCCACATGCTTGCCAACCCATTGCCTCTGGGGTTTCTTCAGGAGGCTTTTATTTCTTTTTCTTTCAACCTAAGCCCATTTAATCACATTTGGCCATTGTGTCAGCTATTCAATATAAAAGCACAGAACAAATATCAAAAGAAACCAGAAGACACTCTGGGCCAAATTAGATTCCACCCAGAGCTTACACACCACTATGAGAGAGGCCTGTGAAATAACTAAGATAAAGATTCTGGACACTCCCACGGAACCAGGGTTTGCTCTGGTATGACTAAGGCTTTGTCTACAATACAGACCTTACAGTGGCACAGCTGTACCACCGCAGCTGCGCCGCTGTAACGTCTCCCGTGTAGCCACTCTATGCCAGTGGGAGAGAGCTCTCCCACTGGCATAATTAAACCATCTCTAACAACAGGTATCAGAGTAGCAGCCGTGTTAGTCTGTATTCGCAAAAAGAAAAGGAGTACTTGTGGCACCTTAGAGACTAACAAATTTATTTGAGCATAAGCTTTTCTGAACTACAGCTCACTTCATCGGATGCATTCAGTGGAAAATACAGTGGGGAGATTTATATACACAGAGAACATGAAACAATGGGTGTTACCATACAAACTGTAAGGAGAGTAAAAAGAAAAGGAGTACTTGTGGCACCTTAGAGACTAACAAATTTATTAGAGCATAAGCTTTCGTGAGCTACAGCTCACTTCATCGGATGCATTTGGTGGAAAAAGCAGAGGAGAGATTTATATACACACACACAGAGAACATGAAACAATGGGTTTATCATACACACTGTAAGGAGAGTGATCACTTAAGATGAGCCATCACCAGCAGCAGGGGGGGGGAAGGAGGAAAACCTTTCATGGTGACAAGCAGGTAGGCTAATTCCAGCAGTTAACAAGAATATCAGAGGAACAGTGGGGGGTGGGGTGGGAGGGAGAAATACCATGGGGAAATAGTTTTACTTTGTGTAATGACTCATCCATTCCCAGTCTCTATTCAAGCCTAAGTTAATTGTATCCAGTTTGCAAATTAATTCCAATTCAGCAGTCTCTCGTTGGAGTCTGTTTTTGAAGCTTTTTTGTTGAAGTATAGCCACTCTTAGGTCTGTGATCGAGTGACCAGAGAGATTGAAGTGTTCTCCAACTGGTTTTTGAATGTTATAATTCTTGACGTCTGATTTGTGTCCATTCATTCTTTTACGTAGAGACTGTCCAGTTTGGCCAATGTACATGGCAGAGGGGCATTGCTGGCACATGATGGCATATATCACATTGGTAGATGCACAGGTGAACGAGCCTCTGATGGTGTGGCTGATGTGATTAGGCCCTATGATGGTATCCCCTGAATAGATATGTGGACAGAGTTGGCAACGGGCTTTGTTGCAAGGATAGGTTCCTGGGTTAGTGGTTCTGTTGTGTGGTGTGTGGTTGCTGGTGAGTATTTGCTTCAGATTGGGGGGCTGTCTGTAAGCAAGGACTGGTCTGTCTCCCAAGATCTGAGAGAGCGATGGCTCGTCCTTCAGGATAGGTTGTAGATCCTTGATGATGCGTTGGAGGGGTTTTAGTTGGGGGCTGAAGGTGATGGCTAGTGGCGTTCTGTTGTTTTCTTTGTTGGGCCTGTCCTGTAGTAGGTGACTTCTGGGTACTCTTCTGGCTCTGTCAATCTGTTTCTTCACTTCAGCAGGTGGGTACTGTAGTTGTAGGAATGCATGATAGAGATCTTGTAGGTGTTTGTCTCTGTCTGAGGGGTTGGAGCAAATGCGGTTATATCGTAGCGCTTGGCTGTAGACAATGGATCGAGTGGTATGATCTGGATGAAAGCTAGAGGCATGTAGGTAGGAATAGCGGTCAGTAGGTTTCCGATATAGGGTGGTGTTTATGTGACCATCGCTTATTAGCACCGTAGTGTCCAGGAAGTGGATCTCTTGTGTGGACTGGTCCAGGCTGAGGTTGATGGTGGGATGGAAATTGTTGAAATCATGGTGGAATTCCTCAAGAGCTTCTTTTCCATGGGTCACATAAACACCACCCTATATCGGAAACCTACTGACCGCTATTCCTACCTACATGCCTCTAGCTTTCATCCAGATCATACCACTCGATCCATTGTCTACAGCCAAGCGCTACGATATAACCGCATTTGCTCCAACCCCTCAGACAGAGACAAACACCTACAAGATCTCTATCATGCATTCCTACAACTACAGTACCCACCTGCTGAAGTGAAGAAACAGATTGACAGAGCCAGAAGAGTACCCAGAAGTCACCTACTACAGGACAGGCCCAACAAAGAAAACAACAGAACGCCACTAGCCATCACCTTCAGCCCCCAACTAAAACCCCTCCAACGCATCATCAAGGATCTACAACCTATCCTGAAGGACGAGCCATCGCTCTCTCAGATCTTGGGAGACAGACCAGTCCTTGCTTACAGACAGCCCCCCAATCTGAAGCAAATACTCACCAGCAACCACACACCACACAACAGAACCACTAACCCAGGAACCTATCCTTGCAACAAAGCCCGTTGCCAACTCTGTCCACATATCTATTCAGGGGATACCATCATAGGGCCTAATCACATCAGCCACACCATCAGAGGCTCGTTCACCTGTGCATCTACCAATGTGATATATGCCATCATGTGCCAGCAATGCCCCTCTGCCATGTACATTGGCCAAACTGGACAGTCTCTACGTAAAAGAATGAATGGACACAAATCAGACGTCAAGAATTATAACATTCAAAAACCAGTTGGAGAACACTTCAATCTCTCTGGTCACTCGATCACAGACCTAAGAGTGGCTATACTTCAACAAAAAAAGCTTCAAAAACAGACTCCAACGAGAGACTGCTGAATTGGAATTAATTTGCAAACTGGATACAATTAACTTAGGCTTGAATAGAGACTGGGAATGGATGAGTCATTACACAAAGTAAAACTATTTCCCCATGGTATTTCTCCCTCCCACCCCACCCCCCACTGTTCCTCTGATATTCTTGTTAACTGCTGGAATTAGCCTACCTGCTTGTCACCATGAAAGGTTTTCCTCCTTCCCCCCCCTGCTGCTGGTGATGGCTCATCTTAAGTGATCACTCTCCTTACAGTGTGTATGATAAACCCATTGTTTCATGTTCTCTGTGTGTGTGTATATAAATCTCTCCTCTGCTTTTTCCACCAAATGCATCCGATGAAGTGAGCTGTAGCTCACGAAAGCTTATGCTCTAATAAATTTGTTAGTCTCTAAGGTGCCACAAGTACTCCTTTTCTTTTTGCGAATACAGACTAACACGGCTGCTACTCTGAAACCTGTAAGGAGAGTGATCACTTAAGGTGAGCTATTACCAGCAGCAGAGCAGGGGGTGGGGGAGAGAAGGAGGAAGAAAACCTTTTGTAGTGATAATCAAGGTGGGCCATTTCCAGCAGTTGACAAGAATGTCTGAGGAACAGTTGTGTGTGTGTGCGGGGGGGGGGGGGGCGGGAAATAACATGGGGAAATAGTTTTACTTTGTGTAATGACCCATCCACTCCCAGTCTCTATTCAAGCCTAAGTTAACAGTTTGCAAATTAATTCCAATTCAGCAGTTTCTCATTGGAGTCTTTCTCCTTACAGTGTGTATGGTAACCCATTGTTTCATGAAACCCATTGTTTCATGTTCTCTGTGTATATAAATCTCCCCACTGTATTTTCCACTGAATGCATCTGATGAAGTGAGCTGTAGCTCACGAAAGCTTATGCTCAAATAAATTTGTTAGTCTCTAAGGTGCCACAAGTACTCCATCTCTAACGAGTAGCAGTAGCTATGTTGGCAGGAAAGTGTCTCCTGCCCACATAGTGCTGTCCACCCTGGCGCTTCTCTCAGTGAAACTTTTGTCCGTCTTTCCCCCCCCACCCCCCTGAACAACAAAATTTTTACTGGCAAAAGTGCTAGTGTAGACAAAGCCTCAATGTAGTGTTTGGGCCTCTGGTACTCTTTCAGTGGAGATTACTTTCTCTGTGGATTGTCTCCCAACAGCAGCCAGCTCTTTCTGTACTTCTTGGGGAGTTGTCACATTAACATCCCCCATAAATACTGGATTTAATATGTTCACATTTTCTGATGGGCCTTTTGTCTAGGCTGTTTCTACCGTCTACAATCCGTTTTCCTACTCACATCCCTTCGTCACACAGCTTCCTAATTCCACATGCTTGGGGCTAAATTGTGCCTTCATACTACAGTGGGATTGTAGGGTGGGTGTAACTGGGGGCAAGTAGCTAATGCCCAATTAAACCAGACATGTCCCTTAGTCTGAATCAAGCGCTTTTCTTTTCTAAATGCTTATGTAACCATTGAGGAAACATTTGCTACATTTGGCAAAATGGGGCAAGTCACAATTTCTATCTGGTGCCTTTTTTTCCCCCCTTTTGAGAGGCTGGGCACATTAAGATTTACAAGTGGGCCTTCCCCTGTCATCCGAAACTGGGGACATCCATGCCATTTTCGGGTGCCGCTTTCACCGTTTGGTTGTTCTCTGGCCTCACAGTTCACCCATCACGTGTGGAATTTGAATAAGGCACATTCGGTCCAGAAAGGACTGTCCTGCTGTAAGCAGCATTCTTGCTCTGGTGCCACAAGACTTATGTAATACATCGGTTGGTCTGTTCTTCTACATGTGTATACTGCAGAGAGATTTTTATGGTCCAGAGGGGAAGTTTTTCATTTGTTATCATTTTATGCTTAATGTGAGAGTTTATATTCTACAGAATATCATGTAAGAGACCCTGGAGGCTTGTAAAAACTGATTTTGTTTTGTTTTGGCTTGTTGGCTGTTTTTGTGCAATGAAGAAGCAGAAAGCTCTTGGGCAAAAATCATAGAAACATCCTTTCAACTGCACTTGAGTTGACATTCCAGACTCATCCTCCCCCACCCCTGCATGCTCCTGCTTCCTGTTCCAAAACAGAAAAGTGATACCAGACCCTTTTAAAATTTCTAGCAAACTATCCTGTGTACTGCGGCATTAGTATTCTCTCTCAGTACTGGATGTCATTTTAAAAAGGTTCTTTACCTTTAACTAAGAAGACTGTTAGAATTTTCAAAAAGCCCTGAATGCAGCTATCTTTGCACATTAACTCTTGCTCTCTGAAAGGATTAATCAAGGCTGTCTCATATCCAGCTGTAAAAGCTTTAATATTTTAAAAAGTTTAACTGCTGTGAAAGAAGGCAGTGATGAACACAAAATGCCTGTTATCTACAAAAAACTCTAGATATTAGGCTGAGATGCTGCTCTTTGATACTTTAGCCAATAACCCTATCACCTCCACATGTACACAGCTCCACTGCATTCAGTGGGAATGCCACATAGGGAACAGATTAGTAGATTCCTCCACAACTGTACAATAAAACATATGCCTGGATAGTGTACTCGCGATTCCAGTATATGACGTCTGATGTCTGAGAAAATCCCAATCTCTACTTCGTCAGGCTGCCATATGAGAGATTTGACATGAAGCTGTTGATATGTTCAACTGGTTTCATGCATGTATACCCTGTGCACCATGCTTAAAATGTACAATATAATACTACCTAGCTCTGACGTAGCACTTTTCATCAGTAGATCTCAAAGCACTTTACCGAGGACGTCTGCATCATTACCCCATCTTTAACAGGTGAGGAAACTGAGGATCAGAGAGGTGAAGTGACTTGCCCTAGATCATCCAGCAGGTCAATGACCAAGCCAAGCATAGAATCCATCCAGTGCTCTTTTTAGTAGGTGACACTGAGCAGTACGGTTTTACTTTTAAATACAGATATAGAAAAGCCACTGTTTTATAACTGGACATAAAATTGGCCATTCACTGAAAAGCCCTGGTGGTATTCTAATAAGCATAAGCATAGTGATGGGAAAAAATATCCCAGTGCTTGCAGGCTCTATTGGATAATCACCAAAAAGTTTTTGGCTGGTTCAAACCTAATCCAAAATTCTTGAGTCTGCAAAATTGGGTTGGAAATGCCACAAGGAGAAACTTTCTTCTTCCATTTCTGAATGTCTGCTCCCAGCCCTAGCCAGAGGTTTCCTCATAAAAAATGAGGAAACAATCAAATTAACTTCATTCTTTTTACCTTCCAACTGTTTCTCGTTTGGGAGAAAGTTTGGATCCATTTGTTCATCCCTCTGTAAAAGTACTTTGAAGGATTTAGGGGCAGTAGGATACAGTACACCAGATAGAATACTGGACAGTAGTATTCGTAGGTCTTCTCTACAGGGGAAAGCTATACTTGTATAATCTTCGCCTGTGAACACTCTTATTCTGCTATAAGAGGACCTTTTCCTTCAGTAATTTATGCTGCTTAGGTAGGGTTGCCAACTTTCTAACTGCACAAAATGAACACCCTTGCTGGGCCCCGCCCCTTGTCCCATCTCATCTCCAAGGCCTCGCCCCTTATCAGAGGTCCCACCCCTGCTCACTCCATTCTCCCTCCCTCTGTCACTCGCTCTCCTCCACCCTCACTCACTCACTCGTTTTCATCAGGCTGGGGTAGGGAATTAGGATGTGGGAGGGGGTGAGGGCTCTGGACTGGGGCCGGGGATGAGAGGTTTGGGATGCAGGAGGGGGTTCTGGGGTGGGGCAGGGGGCCTAGGAGTTTGGAGTGTGGGAGGGGCTCTGGGGTGGGGATGTGGGCTCTGGGGTAGGGCCAGAAATGAGGGGTTCAGGATGTGGGAGGGAGCTCCAGGCTGGGGTGGGGGGGGTGAGGACTCTATCTGGGGATGTGGGCTCTGGGGTGGGGCTGGGGATGAGGGGTTTGAGGTGCAGAAGGGGGTTCCGGGCTGAGGCCAAGGGGTTTGGCATGTGGGAGGGGGTTCCAAGGTGGGGTAGGGGGTTGGGTCATGGGAGGGATTTGTGGTGTGGGAGGGGGCTTGGGGTGGAGTTGGGATACAGGAGGGGAGGCGGGCTCTGGGAGGGGATTCTGGGCTGGGACAGGGGGTTGGGGTGCAGGCTCCAGGAGAGAGTTTGGGTGTGGGAGGGGGCTCAGGACTGGGGCAGGGAGATGGGGCATGGAAGGGGGGGTCAGGGTGTGGGCTCCAGGAGGGAATTTGGGTGTGGGAGGGGGTATACTGCTGGGGCAGGGGGTTGGGATGTGGGCTGTGGGAGGGCGTTTGGGCGCGGGATGGGGCTCAGGACTGGGGCAGTGGGTGAGGGTGTGGGGTGCCCTTACTTCAGGCGCCTCCCAAAGTGGCTGGCATGTCTGGCTCCTAGGCACAGGAGCAGGGGGCTCTGCGTGCTGCCCTGTCCGCAGATGCCATCCCCGCAGCTCCTATTGGCCGTGGTTCCCGGCCAATGGGAACCGCGGAGCTGGCGCTCAAGGCGGAGGCAGCGCACAGAGCCACCCTGCTTGCCCCTGTGCCTAGAGACGTTGCTGCTTCTGGGGAGCCATTCAGAGCCAGGTAGGGAGCTTGCATGTGCTGACCAGAGCCACCGGGTGTTCCAGTCGAAAACCGGACACCTGGCAACCCTACACTTAAGAAGGGTTTAAACTAAACAGAAAAAAACAACTCTTGTATGGAATCAGACTGTTCAGACTGTCCACATAGTGGTAGTATCAGTATAACTATACCAACATAACTAGCAAAATCTCCCCATCAAGTCCTACTTGCATTAATCACTATCAGACAATAGACTCTGCTTAAATATTCCTATCCCACAAGAAAAAGTGATTGCAATTTTCTTTAAGTTTTAAAGAGGCCATTCCTGGATGACACTCAGCTGCTCCTGAAAGTTTCCAAGTGCCCTTGCTTCTCAGAGGCTGTAATGGGAGCTGAGGACACTTCGCACAATAAAATTCTACAGAAGTATGCAAGGTTGAGAGACTTTGTATATCTGAATTCTTCCGTGCTCTTTTTATGTAATCAAAGCATTATGATGGCTACATTTTCAAAAAGATGCCCCTGTAACAATGGCAATTATATGATTAATTAGGCATGCAATTGCAGTTGCTTTAAAATTTTCAACAGGTGGTGCTTTATAGCAAAACAAAAAACAAAAACAAAAACACACACATAAAAACCCCCTGCCTGTGTACCTAAATAAAAAAAAAACAGAACCACCAGGCAGATCTGGGGGCGTGTGTGTCTATTTAAATATGCCATGCCAGAGTCAATATAATTAGTCACCTAATTGTGTGCCCAAACTTGTCTGATGCCTTTTGTGTGAAGGTATAATTAATTATGATTTATTGAAGAGCACCTTCTCTGCAAATGCTTTCCCCCCATTTCCCAAAAATCAAATAGCTGAGGGACAGATCAGAATCTGGTTTTATACATACATACAGATAATATATTTTAGAATTCACTTCTTCTTATGTTTTTACAAAGTTACAACAGACAACTATGATCTGTGCAGAGGAATAAGAATGGCACATTAACCATCAAAAAAATAAATACAAGGGCGGGGGCAGGATGTATGATACCATAGAATCATGTAAATAATGGACCTAATGTGTATAATGAGACTCTTTCACACTAGCCCTGACCAATCCACTAATAATAATTAGCCAGATGTTCCCCTCTATTTACACAGGCAGAGGGGAGAAAAAGCAGGAATAGATGCAAGGAGCAGAGAATAGTGGAAGCAGCACTTCCAGTTCATGCTCGCCCCTTCCTGAGAGCTCCCCAAAGCCCCCCAGTCCTTACCTTGCATAGTGATGTGTGTTTGGCAATAAGGGTTAAGCAAAGGACTATCCATCCTCCCGATTTATATATTAATGCTCCCTTCTAGTAGCAGCAGCAGCATGAACTCCTGCTCTGTGCGGCAGACCTTTGGGAAGAGGGTTATCACGCAGCATAAACAGCATAGTTCCTAGTGGAGCTGTGATGCCAGCGGGGAGGGCAGAAGCTGGGCAGCACCAGAGAGAGGTAGCCTAAAGGGTCAGTGCTACTTTCTCCTCCATAGATTCCATCAGGTTTAGAAACCCCTCCCTGCATCCTCTATGACCCACTGACGAGCGTGTCGGAAAGTCCGTGAAATCTTCATGTGAGAAGTTTAAGTAACTATGATTATTGCATTTCAAGTGACCCCTAAGGAAAGGTCCTATAGGTTTTAATAGAAGACAATAAATTTATTGTAATAAGTGTGGTGGTGGTGGTGTTTTTTGAACAACCCAGTAGAATTCATTGCAGAAATATGTCCCTGCTCTAGAATGCTATTAAAAAAGGGGCGCAGGGAGGAACCTCGAGAAAGGAGATCATTCTCTGTTAATTTCTCCCCATTTTTAGAGCAATTCCTATAGAAACTTATTGGCTTCATCCGTGTTAAATTCTACAGGTCATTTTGATATGGGAGAAGTGAACAGAGCGCCAAGTCTGTCCATAGAAACCCAAACAGTCGCATCAGTTTCCATCCTATGTATTGGGCAGGTGGGGGGGGGGAGACAGGGAATTGCTAGCATGTCAAAGAGGAAGAAAGGGAAGGGTTTTTAACCCTTTGGAGAAACCACAGTTTCCTAGGCAGAGATTTCATAGACAGTCTGGGCCAGATCTTCAGCTTTGTGTATGATGTCATAGCTCAGATGAAGTCAGGAGACATGACAATTTACACCAGCTGAGGTTCCAGCTCTCTCTAATTAATTCCTGTGCAAGAAAAAGGAGGATTGCTAGAACAATAATGACCCTATAGCAATACTAACAATTCTGACTCTGCATCAGTACAATAAGCTTTTGGGCTGGATTCTCTTGTGTGATGTGGCTGTTTCATCCTGTACTGCTGCCTTGTCTTGGCCTTAAAGCTTGCGTATGTACCTTCAGGGCACATTGCTCCATGGTACATAAATGATGCAGAAGCTCTGCGGCCGCTCCTAGTCCCGAGTGATCAGGACACCTCTCTGCCCTGCCAATCCTTGCCTGTGGCGAAGCTGAGTCACTAAACTCGCTGCTGCCCTTCCCAGCCTCTACATCCATTCTATTCCATCAGCCTCCCCTCTGCTCCTCCTGGAGTCTACGCCTCCCTCTCTGGCAGAGTCCCATCTCCCCCAGCCCATGCTGGGTATTGCAGGGAGAAGCCCTGAGCTGCTTGGCTCTTTCTGCTCCTTCCTTTCCTCTCCCCTCCTGTGAGAATGGTGTTGACTCCGGAGTGGTCCAGGGGAGAGAGAGAGAACTCTGCCTGCCCCACGCAGCAGTGCCATTGGCTGCTCTTCCCCAGAAGGCAGGTAGGTGGGTAGAGCTGCCAGTCGGAGAGTATTCCCTTCCAAGCAGCACTAAGAATGTGAGCCCCTCAACAACCAATGCGTCCGATGAAGTGGGCTGTAGCTCACGAAAGCTTATGCTCAAATAAATTCGTTAGTCGCTAAGGTGCCACAAGTACTCCTTTTCTTTTTGCGAATACAGACTAACACGGCTGCTACTCTGAAACTCAACAACCTGGCTCACGCTTAGAAATGTAATTTCCCAGGGTCTCTGACCCATTTTGAGTCAGTGCCCCTTGAGTGCTGGCTCCTCCAGAAGCAATGGTGCTGTTGCATTCTTCTCTCTGTGGTACCTCCCCATTCTTATCATGGATTCTGAAAGTTCCTTGAGCTATTTCTAACCCAGTTGAAAACCATCAAATGGCATCCTCATGCTTTCTAACTTCCTGCCTGCTTTCCTCCAGTGTACCCTTTTCCTCCAGTGAGAGGGCCTCATGGTTTCCTGGGCATCAGACACTTGGGGGTGGGAAGATGGGAAAGTCAAATGATGTAGTAAAGCTTGGCATAAAAATCCTTCATGTTTCCCAATAGTCTTTGCTGCAGTAGTTCTTTCATTTCTATTTTTATCCAGTATAGATCTGTCATTGCCCTTCTTTCATCTTTCTTCCTAGTATTTTTAAGCTTTGGTTTTCTTCCTTGCTTTTCTTGATGGGCTCAACATTGCTTCCCCTGATCTTCTGTTCCTCTTTGTTTTCACTGACATGCACAAATTCTTTCTTCATTCTGGCATACAGATCTCTCTTCATTTCCCTTCTTTCTTTTAACAATCTTCTCTCATCTCTTTTAGATATGACTTCTAAACTGTCTGGCTTCTTCTCCTAGCTACCTTTCAATACAGTGACAGTAATGTATACTGTTTGTAGCAGGTCCAGCAGGGGGAAAAATAGCAGAGTTATTTATGGCAGAATTTTTCTTGAATTCTCTGCATGCTGGCTCAAATTTGGATTGGATTAATTGCTTGAAAATGCACATAATTATAAATGAAACATTGATCAGTCCTGCAGATACTAGTCTACGCTTTGTATTTAAATCAGATCATCTGCTATATGTGGGCAATTTATCACCATCAGAATTCTGTTTACCATCTTCATCTCCCCACCCCCCCCCGTGTTATGTCCTTATTGATGTTTATAAGATATAAGTAGTTAAAGGAAAATTTCAAGTGTATAGTATAACAACTAGTAATATTATAAATAATTGGGCCCCTATGCTGCTAGTTGTAATGTGTGAGCGGACCCATGTGCAGCACCATTGATTTCAATGTGGGAACACCCCAGTTTCAAGATCTGGCCCTTAATAACCACAAGAAATGAAAAAGAAATTTAATCCCCCTCGTAAACTGAAGCCCTCCCGTCTCTGTCCTATTTCCTCTGTATACTTAGACCAGGGCTACCTTTGATATTTCTCCTCACTTAGTATTATTAGAGGGACCTTTATGTTTGCACTGCAGATTTAGTAATGCTAAGGCAGTATGTTGACTGGTTAAATAAAAATTAAAGTAATGGCAGATGGATCCGTAATAATACTTAGAACTGCTTAGTGCATTACATTTTGAAAGCACTTTACAGACATTAACTAATTAATCCTCACAGCAGCTATATAAGGTAGATCACTCTTGCTGTCCTTATACAGAGGGAGAAAGTGAGGCAACAAGCTTAAGTTACTTATCCAAGGCCTCCAAAAACATCCATGTTAGGAGAAGGATTAGAACTCTGGAATTTCCAGTGAAACGTGCAGGAAGGTTGGGATTTCATTAAACAGTGCTTTTTGTGACTTATGAGAAAATGCCAGTGCTGACTAAATACCATATCTCTTTCCCCCCTTTGGCAAGTTGTTGATTCTTTTTTTTCTTAAATAAAAGGAAAAATGTGTTTGAGATGTGTATGTGCGGTAACTTGTGGGGAGTGTAAAGGTCAGGTATTGTATGCTGGCAAACTGCATCTTCTTGAATTTCCCAGTCTGATGAGTCATTCATTGCTATGACACATCATGTCTGGTTGTGTTAGTCATGTCATGTTAGAATGATTCTGCCTGTTCCTAGCTAGTTGATTTTATGAAAAAATAAAAACTTAAATTGAGAATGACACTAAAGTGCAAAAGAGTAATCTGAGCAAATGCATTTAGCTTGCTTCAGATCTTATTTATTTTGCATTTTGGAATGACATGAACGTTTTCCTTTGCAACCTTCAGTTCACCACCAGCTGTATTCTCTAAGATTATGCACTCTACAAAAGTGACACATTTTTATATTAAATTAAGTAAACAATTTGTTACTCTGAAACTCCATGGTAGTCATTTATTACAAAAAACATAATTGTTTTATAATACAGGACAAATGAGCCAATGAAATGCATCTAGCTAATTCTAAATTCCAGGACAATCAAATATTTGCTAGATTAAAATATGATTTATTAAATGAACCAATTTAACTTGGCTCTTTCTAGAGTTTAAATATTGCAACAACAAGCTACCAATTACTACTTTAAAAACAAGCACATTTTTTCCCTTAATACTTTCAGTTAGGTCATTATTCTCCTAAAACTGAAGATGTGGAGTACGTGCTAGTCTAGTCTATTCTGTTCTAGGGAGCTTCTTATTCTTCCCTCATCACTGTGGTATCTGAGCACTTTCCAACAGTGCATTAAGTAATAGGACTAGCATTTGTCACATGTGGCTTGTTCTCTCTCTCTCATCCTCTCCCCAAGGGAACAGTTGTGTGTGCAGTGTATTGTTTTGTTTTTAAATGTACACACTGCGGGGTGTGTGTCTGTGTGTGTGTTAAAAGAAGCAGGTTGAAGATGTGCATCTTGAACTTGGAATGGAAGGTGGTGAGGGTTTGGGATGGTCTGTAGTTCCTGGGGGAATTTGTTCCAGAGTTTCTAATTATTTTTTGACAAAGGTCTGTCTTTTACAGACAAGTTTTACCCTTACTGTAGAGTTTTATTTTAGAGAGCTCTACTATACTAGAGGAGCAAAGCTGTCAACCACAGTCTTCATCCTGGAAATGTAGGCGGTCTTTTAGATATGCTTGACCAAGGCCTTTGAGCACCTTGAAGATAAGGACCAAGACTTTGAACTTGATTCAATATTTTATAGGAAACCGGCATAGAGAGAAGCGGAGAGTTCTCATCTGCTTGCTATAGCCTTAATCACTTAGGAGATGTACTCCTGGGTTCTGTACTCATTGGAGTTTGGGGCTGATGGTTTCATGACCAGGTTGATCGCATTGCTGTAGCCCAGAAGGGAGGTTATGAAGGCATGTATAACTGAGGCCAAGACATCATCTTACCAGGCTAGGATGGAATCTTTTAACCAACTGGAGATGGTAGAAAGCATTATTTGTGGGTGCTGCTATGGATTCACCAGTGGGGAATCCAGTAGCACTTCTAACCTACAGATGGAATTGACCCATTGTGGATATGTACTCGCAACCAAAGGAGGATGCAGTGCTTTCCTCTGCCTTCCATCAGATCCTCCATCTTGCTTGAGTTCAGCTTCAACCATGGGTTGCTCATGTTGTGGCTTGGATACTTCATCCATGAGCTCATCTTTTCTAAACACTGGGCTATCTTGGTGTTAGTGGTATGATCATACATAGAGCTGTGCTCAAATTGAGCATTACTATGTATAATTGTTCATACAAAAAAGCTTTTATATTAACATTAGAAAATTAAAAGACAGTGATCCATGTATTAGTTTCCATTTTCTCCTACAGTTTTACATTTTTGCTCATTTATCCTGGTCATTTAGATTCAATATATCCCTAAATTCTTCTAATTAAAAAAAAAGATGATGGCCAACAGCATGTGTTAATTTGTGAAATCTCATCCAGGCCTTTAAGCGGAAGGATGGGAAATAGGAAAGGACAGTCACATGATTCTAAAGTAAAGTGAAAACATTCCATTATAAAGGTCTGTTTCTGAGACTGCTGCTCCTTAGGAAATCCTTAGGGGAACACCAATTTCATAAAGAAGAATGCCCCCCTTCTTTAACCTCTTGGCAGTAGGAGTTGGATTTTTCCAGTGTGAAGTCCATTACTGCCAATAGATGTGCCTGGAACTGACTGTGATTAATGATCCTGGTTATGGGTCTGTTACCAGCTGAGAGTTCAATTCATCTCACTTCATGAGCGTATTATCCACCATGTATTATCATCAGTGAGGATATGGTCTTTTGCAATTACAGTAGGTAAATTCTATCTTTCAGGACATAAGTGGTAATTCCATCATTACCTTTCTCTTAAGAACTGAATTGTCAAATGGACCCAGCTGTGTGCTCTAGGAAATGAACCACCTAGAGTTGATTGTTCTTAAGTAAGTGGCTTTACTCTGTGGGGGAGGGGATGAGAGCTTTTGTTCCTTTTCCTAGGGGGGATGGTGGAGATGTGAAAACATTTAGGCCCCTGTTGTGTACAAGTCAGACGGTAATTAATAACTATACATATATTTAATATGTGGATGTGGTAGCAACTGGCAGTTACCATTTATATAATGGTTTCCATTTTAATCTCTATCTTTTTTGAAACTTTTGTCTTTGAAGTTGAAATTTTTCAGATTTAGTATCTGCCAACAAGTGAATTTAAAAAAAAAAAAAGTCATCCATCAATTCAACCACTTTTGAAGAGGAGAATAGACTTTCTATAAGATACCCTTTTCACGCTATTAAAAATACATAAAGAAATCCTTGCAGCAGCTTATTTAACTGCTCTACCGCCAGAGCAGCTGGAAATAAGAAGTTGTAATGTGGCAGGGAAATAGCCTCAGACTGAAGTCCCTTATGAGTGTTCCAGTGAAAGTGGGTTTGAATTTGATGAATGTTACAGCCAATGTTCACTCTATTTTTCCCTGTGTGTAGAATGAATAGTTCCATGAGTGCAAATTTAAAATATGTAAACAGAGCCTCTCCCAGTGCCATTCCATCATCCCCGTCTTTCGCTCAAGGAGGGGGAAAGGTAGGGCAACAGGGAGAATGTGGGGACCCAGAAGCTCTTCAAGACCCCCCTCTAGCTGGGTAAGGGGATCCCTGGCAAGTTTCTTTCCCCAACCTCTAGTTCAGGGGCACAGGAAATAGACCCCTGGAACTTCTGTCTCCTCCCACCCTGTGGATGGCAGCATTTTGAGGGGAGCTCACCTGGTCAGTAGTCAGCACGCTGTTCATGGTGCCACCAACTTAACACATAACTCCATGGTGTATCTTAAATTCCATTTCTGAAAATCAGATCAATCCCATGTTTTTCAATTAATTCTCTGCACAGGAACTTGACCTGAAAGAAAATTGACAGGAGTTGTCAGATCGGAGGAGGGTTTGAACCATACAGATAGTAGAGTAGGTCAAAATTGGGTTTAGTAGAGAAACTGTTTTAGTTTCTCTTTGGATTCTCCGTATAAATGAAGTAGAAGCAGAGATAGGGGCATAACTGAAACTATTGCAGGATTGATAAGCTTTGCAGCAGTTTCTGCAGAACTGGCAAGCCTCTTACAGGGTCCCTCTCTTTCTGTGGAGCTAGTAAATTTTGCTCGAGCCCAAGTACAGAATTTGTAAGTTTTTGATCTGGAGCATGGGTCTTACAAAAGAGAATTCACTTATGGTGCCTGTAATTCCTTTGCAATAGATCATGAAATTTACAAATGTTATGGACACCTCATGAAAGCTGTAACCTTTGTGGAGATTTTATGTAACACCAAAAAGTTTTTTTTTCCCCTTCACAAATAACTTTAAGTTTTCACCCAGCATAGTTCAACATACCCTTCTGCACTAGTTCAACTGTAGCACATTTGGAATTCCTACACAACTCTGCTTGAGATATTTGATGGCAAAAAAGACCTTTACTGAAAATAAAAATACCAGTCATTGTTTAATTTTGCGTGCCTCACAAGTGCTTATGGTAATGATTTTCAGTGAGACTTAAGTTCCTGAATGCTAAAGTCACTTTGCATTTGAAAATTTTACCCCCAGTAATAATAATAGCATGCAGAATTTTAGCTGGAAAAGACTTTGTATATATGATTTGTGCATTTGGGGATGAAAATTAGCCTTCTAGTTGTAAATATCTTATCACTTTAACTATGGGACTATGTCTGATACACAATGGAAATTGCATGTGTGTGACAGAAGACAGAATGTGGTTGTAGGGTGAGGGTATTTGTTGAATCATGTGCCTTGGTTACTGTATTGAATCCATTTGGTCAACAAGTTGGGTTAATTTATAGTAAATCAGAAACCTAAGCATGTTTAGTGAAACAGAAGTGTGGTAGCTAGCTAGCCAGCCAAGGCAGGAAGAACGTCTCATGAGCAAGCACTGAGAGCAGCTTTTTCCAGATTCTCCCTTTTTCATGATTAAGCAATTGGATTGCTCTGCAGAGGGAAAGAATGTTAAGATACCTTGGGTCTACAGGACAAAACAAACAAACAAAAACCCGCACCACAGAGTGACTGCTGCTCCCATGGCTTTGTCAAATAGCAAAGAATCATAGTGACAAACTATATGCAACCTGCTGTATCTCTCCCACTTGAACTGAGGGAGAGTATTCTCGGTGTTGTGAAGGTCATTTTTCTGTATATTTTGTAAGAATGCAGGAAGATCAGTTGTGTAGTTGTTTGATAAATAGTTTTGTTTTAAAATCAATTTACTGATATTTAGCTCTCTCAGCCTTTTTAAAATTGAGACTAGAAATGGGTCAAGGTGAAAAATTCTCATTCAGACCCTGGCTTTTGGAATCCTCAAAGTTCTGCAGTTTTCAGGTCAAGTATTTTGGTCTAGCCCATCCTTGGCAAAGTTTGATCCAGATTTGGGGCCCAATTCTCTGGTGGAGTAACTCTCTACTGAAGTCAATGGAGTTATTCCAGCAGAGAATTAGGACCCTGGATTTTGTTGTGTTCAGAGATGGGACTTTAGTTCAAACACCTTCTTTAATTTTGAGACTAAAGGATGAAACCATCCCTTCAGTGAGGCATTCCAGCCTGCATTAGATCTGGTACTCTGTTTCAGGAGGGCAATAATAGATTGAGCTATCAGATGGAGAGTGTCCTTTTTCTCATGGCATATGCATTGTTTGTTTTTGGAAGTCTAGCAAAATGACAGATTTAGAGTTGCCACTGTGCTGATTTTTGATTGCATTTACAGATCTGTGTTCGGTATCTGTATGGGCTGTGAAGCCTCTGGACACTTTTACCATTATCTTTCAGTATTATTAATCAAGTTCTAAAACATTAATGCTAATTGAAAGAGATGGGGGTCTATTTTTTTTTAAAAAAATCATGGCACAGTTCGTAGCCCATATCACCACAAAATAGTTCTGTAGAATTTAGCATTTGATGCAGAAGCAAACAAAAATAGATGATACAATTCTGATCTTACTATGTTTGTACAACCTGTAGTTTTAAATGGGGGGGGGGGAGAAAAGGGATTTCTTGAGTAGTTACATTTCCCCCTCATTTGAAGTATAGGTTTTACATACAATAGGAAGTTACATCATACACTGTGTGTATATCTTCAATGTGGATGAATGGTGGCAGTGACCACATTAATGAAATATAACGTTCACCACTGAGATATAAATAGAAGACAGTGGAAAGTCAATATCTGCCAACAGTTCACTACTAATCTGGTATTTGAGACCACTATAAGAAAAGGAGGACTTGTGGCACCTTAGAGACTAACAAATTTATTTGAGCATAAGCTTTCGTGAGCTACAGTTCACTTCATCGGATGCATTTCACCAAATGCATCCAATGAAGTGAGCTGTAGCTCATGAAAGCTTATACTCAAATAAATTTGTTGGTCTCTAAGGTGCCACAAGTCCTCCTTTTCTTTTTGCGAATACAGACTAACACGGCTGCTACTCTGAAATGAGACCACTATGTTGCAATCGTTAGAAACTGCAGCCTTTTTAATAATTGCTGTGTAGTTAGCAATAACATTTCCACCACCGTAAGCATCTCAGCGCTTCTAGGTTTGGCTAAACACATACTCATTACTTGAATGTGGATTACACACATAAAAGTCTCTTGATTTCCTGCCTTTAGACTATACCAGAGATACCTAGGGGATCAAAGGCAGACAACAGCAAGTGTTCAGTATTTGGCAACAAAGATTAACAATCAAGAGCGGCATATCATGAAGTGCCAAGAGCATACTGGCTTCACTGCATAATGCAGAGATTTGCCTCATCATAGTCTGCTCATACTCCTGAGACACCAGAAGCTACTGCCTTCAAATCTTTTGCAGGTGCTCTCATCTGCAGCACAAATACTCCATTGTCAGAGTTCCGTTCTACCAGAACTTGGAACGGAGACATTACTGCATGCAGTGGATGAGAGAACAGTGTGACGGGGTTGGGACTCGCCACCGCAGCGCCTCCCGCTGGCATCTCAGGGAATTAGCTCTGTCCAGTGCTGAGTGCCCTCTGCTGGTGGTGTCCCATCCTTCTCTCGCCCTGATGGTGTCTGGACCCATGTTGTTCCTCACATGGGAGCATCCTCTTCAGGACACTGCCCTCCGGCAGTGCCCACTGCTCCAGTCTAGCCCCCTTCTGGGGGTTGTGTTATTAGCGGTCCACAAGATGCACCTGCTGTAGTGGCCGGCTGCAGCCTCAGAGTCTAGCCCCCTTGTCGCAGGGACCAGCCACAGCCTGGATCAGGCTACGCTCCTCTTCAGCCAGGTGTAGTACAAGGGGGGGACCCAGGCCCTCCCGCTACTCTGGGTCCCGACCCAGGGACCCTTTAGAGGCAGCTTCTCTGCCCTCCTTCTCTCCCCTTGCCCTACTATTATCCCTGAGCCGCTTCCCCTTCGGCCCTATGCACCTGCCCGGCCCTTTGTAGCTAGGCCTGGGGTTTTCCTTGGCTGGAGTTCCCCAGCACTGCTCTGTCCAAGGTGCTACCTTTCAGCTCAGGAGCCAGTCCTTCTCCCTTGCCCACCAGGGAGAGATAGTCTTGCTCTTTCCTAGGCTGCCTTTATATAGGGCCTATGCCAGCCCTGATTGGCTGCCTCCTCTCCTGCCCTGATTGGCTCTTCCCAGGCCTTCTCTGATTGGCTGTGGGTCTGCGCAGCCTCCCTGGCCTGGTTAAGCCCTTCTTCTCAGGGGGCGGGGCACCGCCCCACCACAGTCTGCACAAACATTACCATTGCTAAATTTGTTTAAATCACACTAAATGAACGGACTCATTGTTGTGGAATGGGAGTTCAGTTTTCCCTTGCCTCATATGCAATATCCCCCTTTGCTGATACTGATTAATCTAAAGAAATCAGAGCTCCCTGAACTTTCTTAATGTAATAGTGTCTTAAGAAGTGGAAGGGTTTGTGCTTTATTTAGTGTCTTTGATCCACCATAGCTGATCTCATAAGATTTTGCTTTTAATTATGATGGTGCAAACCTGGAGTAACTACATTAAACTGAGTGGGATTACTATGGAGATATACGTAGGTAATTGAGACTGGAATCTAACCAGGTATCCAGAGTCGGGACTTTAGCTTAGTATGCCTGGACCCCATCTAAATACCGTCCAGATAATGTCCTATGGGTTACCCTTCACTCTTCTTCTGGGGAAGACAGTTTACCCCATTTATCCTTGCCCTCTCATTCATTGGGCTATCCATATGTCTAGGGAAAGCAATTCCATAGTGACATGCACTATTAATACTGCCCAGGGAATATTCCATCTGAGATACTAAGAAGGCCTGATGGCTTTCTCCCATTTCTTGCAACCACCTGCAGGATACTTTTGAGCTACAACAGCCCGATCGAAGGAGGATTTTTCTTGTTAACAGAGAAAGGGCAAGGTGTGTGGATCTGGATTAAGTTTAGGCTAGTGTTCAGAGTGCAGGTGTGAGCTGAACAAAGGCCAAGGTGTAAAATTAGGTTTAAAATCAGCCAAATCACATTGTGCCACCATGCAGCTATAATTATCTGTTCGGCGATGAGTACAATAGAAAAGCCTAAGGACAAAAGACAGATGGAGATTCCAGCCCCAAATGTTGGGAACTTCAAAAAGCCGCTGATCTCTTGAGCTCTCCACCATGTTGGGCAGAATCTGACCATATCTGGAAAACAGGCCTCTTTTAGATTTTAGATTTAGGGTTTTAGATCCATCCAAGAGACCAAAACCTTATGGGTGGATTTAGGTCTGGGAATGTGACTCTGAACATTACCCTGACCCCTAAAATATTTGAGGATAAATTATGAGGTTTGTGAGCCATTTGACATTTGATCTTGAGTCACAAATCTAATTTTCTACAGCCTGTTCTGGAATAGGAGGAGACATGGAAATGTATTATGTGATATAAAAATGATGAAGTAGTTGTTAATATTTTAATATGCAAAAATTGTTTTAGCAGCAAGGATGGATTATGTATAATGCATATTTAAAATATTTCTGTTTTGAATTTCTTCAGCAGCTGACAAGGTGCATAATTAAAAAGCGAGCTGGCTAGGGCCAACTAGCTGTTGTTGTGTGGGGTACTCTGAAAGGATAATTGTTAAGGAAGGCTGGGTGTTGGATCTAATGCTGACTGATTAGAGCAGGGATGAGTAAATGCCATACATTCTAGAGCACAACAGAGGGAGCTTATGGAAGGAGTGAGGGGGAAGAAGAGAGACAAGAACAAGAAGTTGGAAAGCCATTATGTCACTGAATTTCTATCTAATGTATTTGCTGGTGCTCCACTTCAGCTTGCTTCTGCTCTCGCCAACAGGGGCTTTTTGATTCACTAGTCCAGGGAATCTCATGATGCACCATGATGGCTGAGTAAGAGGGTAGACCATGGTGCATCATCGGAGATGTAGTCCAGCGAGACCATAGAGGGGAAGAACTACAACTCCTACAAGGCACTGTGATGACACTGCCAAATTGAAATGTTTAGTTTTCGGTCAAAAGTGTTCAGTTTTGAAATTCTGGCTGAAAAGTTGAAATTTTCGATGGGGCTAATTCTGAGCAGCTTTACTGTGGGCCACATCTGGAGAGGAGTTGAACATAGGTGACCTCTTCATTTCAAATGGCTCTGGAGCTTTCTACTTTCCCTTTCCTTTTTATTTAATGTTTCCCTCATTAACAATGTAAGTTTTTGGGGAGGGAGGGAGAGAGAAACTATGAGAGCTGGACTGATCAGCCATTCAGTTAGAATTTGACATTTTTTTGTTGGAGAAGATATTTGGCTTTGGTTTGCTTTACTAATTTCATTAGTTGCACTGCAGGACACCCCACTGCACAGATCAATGTTTACGTCATTGCATGAGAAATACTGAGCTGAAGCAAATGAGTGCAACACCAGGAAACTAATTATTTTTTCCACTTGTGTGTTTCAGGGCAAGAATGCAAATTGTCATTCCCCCTTCCCCACCCTGTCCCTAGCTCCCCTCCCCTGGAGGGTGTCGAGTGAGCCCCATTGGTTACTGGGAGGAGACTTAAAACTATCACTGAAATTTCACAGTAGTTTAGGCTTGCCAACTTTCTAATGGCACAAAACCAAACACCCCTGCCCTGCCCCTTGCTGTGCCCCTTCTCCGAGGCCCTGCCCCTGCTCACTCCATCCCTCCACCCTCACTCACTTTCACCAGGCTGGGGAGGGGGTTGGGGTGCAGGAAGGGGGTGAGGGTTCCAGCTGGGGGTGCGGGCTGTAGGGCGGGGCCAGGGATGAAGGATTTGGGGTGTGGGAGAGGGCTTTGGGCTGGGTCAGGGGGTTGGGGTGTGGGCAGGGAATATGGGCTCTGGGCTGGGGGTGTGGGCTCTGGGTGGAGCCAAAAATGAGGGGTTCAGGTTGTGGGAGAGGGCTCTGGGCTGGGTCAGGGGATTGGGCTGTGCAGTGGGGGAGTGCTGCAGGCTCTGGGATGGGGTTAGGGATGAGGGGTTTGGTGTGCAGGAGAGGGCTCCAGGCTGGGGCTGAGGGGTTCAGAGCGAGGAAGGGGTTGTGGGCTCTGGGGTGGGGCCAGGATGAGGGGTTTGGGGTGCAAGAGGGGGCTCTGGGCTGGAACAGGGGGTTGGGGTGTATGTGGGGGGTGCGGGCTCCGGGAGAAGTTTGGGTGCAGGAGTGGTCTGGGGAAGGGGATTGGGGTGCGGGAGGTGATGAGGGGTTTGAGGTCCCGGTGGCACTTACTGTGGCTCCCAGGAAGTGGCCGCCAGGTCCCTGCAGCCCCTAGATGCATGTATGGCCAGGGAGGCTCCATGCATTGCCCTTCTGCCCTCAGGAGCCATGCCCACAGCTCCCTTTCATCATGGTTCCCAGCGAATGAGAGCTGCGGAGCTGGCACTCGGGTCGGTGCCAGCGCATGGAGCTTCTCTGGCCACTCATGCACTTAAGGGCCGCAGAGACCTGGTGGCTGCTTCCGGAAGCTGCGTGGAGCTAGGGCAGGCAGGGAGCCTGTCTTAGCCCTGGGGCCCCCACTGCACCCCCGACCGGACTTTTAATGGCCTGGTCAGTGGTGCCGACCGGAGTCACCAGGGTCCCTTTTCGATTGGGTGTTCGGGTCAAAAACCAGACGCCTGACAACTCTACGTTAGTTATGTCATTTTTAATGTCCTGTGATAGCTCCTTCATGTTTGAGCCTAGTCTTTGGTTTGCTGAATGGTGCACTGTATGTTTCCGTCACTCCGTTTTAGCTCTGTAGGGAGCTTGCTGCAATGTTGAGTATGGAATACAATGGAAGTGTCTTACCTGACAATTTTCAATGGGATTATAGATTTAGGTAAAATAATCTGGTAGACCAGATTGGTAGGAAAACTCTACAGAAAAATCACTGAAACAGAACAAATATTTAATTGGGCAGCCATTGTTTCACCATTCTTCAAAGCACTTGCTGAAGTGGGTTTATTTGCTAAACTTGGGGGGGGATATTGAAATGTGTACCCACAAAATATAGGAATCTTCTCTAGGTTCAATAGGAGCTGCAATCAGTTTTGCATAATGTGTGTTCAGCTGGCCTACACAGCTAGAAGAAGCTACATGTTGCAAACCACTGGCACGCACAGCACCCTGCTTGCCATTTTTCAAATCTCCAGTGTGGAATGTGCTGCAGCTCTGACAACTTATTTGATCTTCATGCTGCAATAAATGTTAACACTTACAATGGAAGAGTTGGTTTGGGTTTTTCCCTGGTTTCAGGAAGGAGTCATCCTGTATATTCAACTTTAAGGCAACATTATCGGGCTTCTCTTGGTTGAAATACAAATAATAGATACTAGCGTACGGGTAGGAGGCTGGGAGATGTAATTGTACCTTAAATGAAGTGTTCTTGATGGATGATTTTCACTGGACAAGGTGAGGTGACATCTTCTATTTATGGAGAGAAGAACATAGATAATTGACAGATTTGACAAGACCAGAGTGGCAAACAAAATAACACTAAAACAGAATGATAATGTATTTCCTAATGGCCTCTTTCACAGCTGTATACACTGATTTAATCTTTCCAAAGCACTCCATTGTTTATGAGGCCTGTGGGTATAATTTTATGCCTGACTGAAGAGGTTGCTAATAGCTGCCATATTTGTGTTTAAGGACCTTCAAAGGATTAAGCAAAGTATTTTAAAGCAATGAGCCATAATAAACTAATAATATATTGAGAATAATAAATGTTTTTAATCCAATAATTGACGGCAGAACTGGTAAACGTTAAGTGACAAAAACACTAATTATAAATGCAGTTGCTAAACATATATTCATTAGAGAGAGTAAATTAAAAACATAGTAGAAGGTCTCTGTAAGTCCCACGTGCAACTAGTTACAGCCACAGGACAGTATCTCACTAGCTGTTTTCCTCATTTAAAAAAATAATCCATAGCTAAGAGGGAATACTTTACTCTTTTTCAAAATACTGTATCTACTTAGAGGTGTTATATCAATGCCTGAAGCTCAGACTTGATTGGACAAGCAGTGAACTCACATCCATTTTACTGGGGTTTGTATTCCTAGAATCACAAGTTCAGGCACTGCACAAGTTAGAAGTAGCGATGGACCAAGCTCAAACATTTGGGTGGTTTGGATAGTTATCATAAACTTTGCACTCTTCTTTCTCCCTTCTTACTTCTTATCTATGTTCATGTCATGTTACTGACCTCATCCGAGCTCACCCTCCCCACAGTAAGGATCCACTAAGGATTCTTGCTCCCACTGCTAAAGATTTGGGGCGTTCAAGTCAGTTCCTCAAGATCAAGTTTTCCTCTGATTTTGAGTAGCATCTTCAATAGAATGGATTGGATACAAGTGACCCTGAGATAAGATGGAGATAGGTGCCCTAAAAGTCCTCTCAAGTGATGGGTAGGAAAATCTGTGATCTGCTGGATTTAGACTAAGAAAATGGACTGTAGCCCATCAGAGCCTCGAACAGATATACCCACTAGTTTGTCCTGATTCAATGTATTTTAGAAGAAAATGATGCACAGTGCTTAATGAGATACCGATGTAATAAGATATTGTATGAAATCACTGTATAGAATTTCGGCTTATGAAAATGAGTCTTTGTTGTGAATCAGGCAAGGTGTCATGCTGATGTAACGAGATTATGGATGCTAGGAATCTAACTGAAGTAAGGTCTAAAGTTAGCACAGGTTGTTAAAGCAAAGAGCCTTTTGAAGGGTGGTGAGTGCTTCTGACTGTGTGTTATGAATTTACCCGTATTTTGCTACATAACAAGTAATTCAGGTGGGCTATGGGCAAAATAAACTCTCCAAACCTCCAGGTGCCTAACACCTGCAAAAGTCAAGACACAATATGAGTTTAACAGCCATCACCATGCAAGTTTTCTGCTAGTTAGTGAACAGGAAGCCATGAGGATGACAATGACAGTCTTCTCCCCAGAGTGCTTGGGGAAGAAAATCTTTCACCCACACACTTCCTAAAGCACATCACCATTGACTTACAAATCCATCCAAAGCTGCTAGTGTACTGAAGCTGAGACCATCTGAAAGCAGTTTGGTGGCCTGTGTGAAAAAGTTGGCTGCTTCTAGCCCAGTTTGAAGCAGACAGGGTTTCACATACGCCCACACAGCACCTTAATTACTGGCACCATCGTAGGCCATCTCAGCACAGAGACACAGCACTGAATTGGCCCATTGTGCTGCAGTAATTTTTCACACCTAAGGATTTTCCTTCCAAGTCTGAGTTGAGATATTGGCATTGTAGTGGGGAAACTTGCAGTGCTGCTGCCTGCGCTGTATTAAAGATTAAGTCATATGACAAAATCTCCAGGAATACATCCAACCACAACTGGCAACCCTAACAAGCAGGGTCCTGCTCATTTGGACTTTGTGTGTAGCTATTTGGATTATAGGGGCTATGCCGCAAATTGAAGGAGCACATAGGTAGGAAGTAGACCCAGGCCGCAGACTTAGACTCTCGACAGGGCAGGATCTGCTGGTGTTATTTCCCACAGGGCTCTGGGCTAAGACCTAGTGGAGAGGGAGGGTCTGGGTCACCTTATCACGTCCCACTTAAAAGCAAAGGTCTAGATGCAGAGAGAGAGGCTCAAACACTCCTGGCCTGTGGTCAGGAACCAGGCACCAATACGAACCCTGAGAGAGAGGGCGTGGAGGTCAGGTGTGCTAACCACTAGACGAGCTGGCCTTACACACATACTACTGCACCCATTCTGTAGAACAGGATTGCTCTCATATATAGTTCTAAACACTTATTTAATGCTTTGTGTTTTGGATCCTGTGTGTCTTGGTGCATTAAAATACTTCAGATCACATTTCATCCTGTTCCATTTCTGGATTGTAAACAGATGCAAAAAGAGCTATTTTTGCATCTTGTTACAAACATCCATGTACAAACATTTCTATACAGTTACAACAATGGATATTGGTTATATTACATTTGAGGACCTCTAGCTCCATGTTTCTACACTGCATTAAATCGTCTCCAAAAAGACTGAGCAAAATCTGTTTCTCCTCTTCCTCCTCCCCTAATGTTACCAAGCTGTTCTGGATCGATTGTGCCTGAATTCATGCCAGATTCTCCTTAGGATTTATGCAGTTGGTGCTGCAGAGAGAATAAGTATCTGACAAGATGAAAAATGTTGAGGCACACCTGGTGTTGTGTACTCTCTGCTCGTAACATTTCTGCCTCCTGGTTCTAATAGAAGCCATTTACATGACACTATTTCCAAATATTTTCAAACATCCTTCTTATATATAAACTTGCTTGTAGGAACTGGCAGGACTTCAGTCTTCCCTTAATGGCCCATGTACCCCAAGGAAGGTGCACATAGTGAGTTCATATAGAAACAACAATTTAATAGCCTTACGGAGAAGCAGCACATACACATGATTCATACCCTCCAGGAAAATACTTGTAGGTATAATAGCAGTCCAAGTGTTCTGATAATTTGCTGCAACAGTGTAGACTTTTTACCTGCAGCCTAGTTTGCAGCTGCTCCTCAATCATTCATGCACTCAGAGTTCAAGATGCCAGGCAACATAAACTTGAATTAGGAAGGAAATTTCACGGCCACTGACTTTGAAAAATGGGCCACTTATATAGGTGCCCAAATACAGATTTAGGTGCCAAACTTTAGATGTCCAAGTTAGAACATCTTAGCCACCAGAGCCTCTCCTCCTAGGTTGTGAGTTCTGTGCAGAGTTCTCACCCCAGGTATCACACAACTTTCTCTCTCTCAACTGGTTGGTTGGTTAATGAGTAAGACGAAGCTGTTTATCTATCTAGCCTAAACAAGCAGGAATCATTTCAGTTAGTCATGTATGGATAGTAGGAGATTTCCATTATTAGACATAATTAAGGACTCGTATACATGCAGAACTCCCACCTACTTGACTAAGAACACATACAAATATCTGAGGGTAGAATTTACCCTCTGATGTTTGGAGGAAAACAATATGTGGGGTTGGGGTGGTCCTCTGGGTCTAGATTATTTTGGAATGGTATAGTAAGAAAAATGGATTAAGTTTAATGGGCAACAGGTAGTTGGGGAAATTAGTTTGGTAAGTCTTTAACTCACTTTGCAGCCATTAAATTCAGAGGAAAAAAATTATTATGCTTTTGCCATTACTGACAATCAGGGGAAACGGGTGAATGGCTTTTAGAATAATACAAAGCAATAAAATATGCAGGAACTCATTAATATGTCTGTTATGTAAAAGGCTGTGAATCGTAAGTTTTTGTATTGTTAAACAAAACACTAGCAAGAGGTTTGAATTTCAATAAAACATATAAGTAGCATTTAATATAACACACTAACTGCAATATTATGAAGTGTATCCCTGTCTCGCAAGAAATTCCTTTATACTGTAACACTTCTCATTTCAATAACTTTATTTGAGATTTTAAAAAAAGGATCTTATCATATTGAATATGCACTTTAAGGTACTTAATAAAATGTTATTTCAAACAGTGCTCGTTTAGCCTCCTGTTAATGCAAAAATTATCATACAGTCCATGTTATGTCCCTAATTTTCCTTCATTTCTACATATGAAATGGCAAATGTTGTTAATTTGAAATATGGACCTCAAGTCTGGTCACTCTGCATCTGCAGTTTCTACTCTAATAAATGCATTATGATGAGGGTTTGACCATTCAAAGGCACTCAGATACTACAGGGATGATGGGTACACCTGAATAGAACGGCCATGCTCTTGAAACTTTTGTCTGGGGTAACTTTGGGTTGAGAACTACTGTAGTAGGAGATATTAAGACTATTAAGTGGAAGCAGAGAGTCAATCCATCCGCGTATATCTCCTTAGAGCTTTGAATTCTAGAAGCTCAGAATCAAAGTTCAGTCCTCTTTTTTCCCTCCTTACCAGTGTTGTGACTGACACAGTGTCACGTCACAATGCAGCACTGAAACCCCTGCAATGCAACCACCTTAACATTTACAGAACAAAACCCATTAATCATAGCAACCCACCCCTGATTAGCAAGACACTTATGTTAGTCAAGCATCAGAGGGGTAGCCGTGTTAGTCTGGATCCGTAAAAGTGGCAGAGTCCTGTGGAACCTTATAGACTGACAGATGTATTGGAACATGAGCTTTCGTAGGTGAATACCCACTTCGTCGGATGCATGTAGTGGACATTTCCAGAGGCCAGTAGAAATATGCAAGCAAGAGTCAGGCTAGGGATAACGAGGTTAGTTCAATTAGGGAGGATGAGGCCCTTTTCTAGCAGTTGAGGTGTGAACACCAAGGGAGGAGAAACTGCTTTTGTAGTTGGCTAGCCATTCACAGTCTGTGTTTAATCCTGAGCTGATGGTTTCAAATTTGCAAATGAACTGAAGTTCAGCAGTTTCTCTTTGAAGTTTGGTCCGGACTTTTTTTGCTGCAGGATGGCTACCTTTAAATCTGCTGTTGTGTGTCCAGGGAGATTGAAGTGTTCTCCTACATGTTTTTGTATATTGCCATTCCTAATATCTGATTTGTGTCCATTTATTCTTTTACGTAGGGAGTGTCCAGTTTGGCCTATGTACATAGCAGAGGGGCATTGCTGGCACATGATGGCGTATATTATATTGATGGACGTGCAGGTGAATGAACGGGTGATGGTGTGGCTGATCTGGTTGGGTCCTGTAATGGTGTCGCTGGTGTAGATATGTGGGCAGAGTTGGCATTGTGGTTTGTTGCATGGATTGGTTTCTGAGTTAGAGTTACTATGGTGTGGTGTGTAGTTGCTGGTGAGAATATGCTTCAGGATGGCAGGTTGTCTGTGAGCAAGGACTGGCCTGCCTCCCAAGGCCTGTGAAAGTGAGGGATTGTTGTCCAGGATGGGTTGTAGATCACTGGTGATATGTTGGAGAGGTTTTAGCTGAGTGATGGCCAGTGGAGTTCTGTTGGTTTCTTTCTTGGGCTTGTCTTGCAGCAGGAGGCTTCTGGGTACATGTCTGGCTCTGTTGATCTGTTTCCTTATTTCCTCGTGTGGGTATCGTGGTTTTGAGAATGTTTGGTGAAGATCTTGTAGGTGTTGGTCTTTGTCTGAGGGATTGGAACAAATGCGGTTGTACCTTAGCGCTTGGCTGTAGACAATGGATCCTGTGGTGTGTCTGGGATGGAAGCTGGAGGCATGAAGGTAGGCATAGCGGTCGGTGGGTTTTCGGCATAGGGTGGTGTTAACGTGACCGTCACTTATTTGCACCATGGTGTCTAGGAAGTGGACCTCCCATGTAGATTGGTCCAGGCTGAGGTTGATGGTGGGGTGTTGAAATCAAGGTGGAATTCTTCCAGGGTTTCCTTCCCTTGGGTCCAGATGATGAAGATGTCGTCAATGTAACGTAGGTGGGGAAGGGGCGTGAGTAGACAAGAGCTGAGGAAGCATTGTTCCAGGTCAGCCATAAAAATGTTGGCATATTGCGAGTGCCCATAGCGGTGCCACTGGTCTGGAGATATATATTGTCACCAAATTTGAAATAATTGTGCTTGAGGATAAAGTTACAGAGCTTAGCAACCAGTTGTGCTGTGGCATCATCAGAGATACTGTTCCTGACAGCTTGTATTCCATCTGTGTGTGGGATGTTTATGTAGAGAGCTTCTACATCCATGGTGGCTAGGATGGTGTTTTCTGGAATATAACCAATGCATTGTAATTTTCTCAGGAAATCGGTAGTGTCATGGAGATAACTGGGAGTGCTGGTGGCATAGGGCCTGAGTAGAGAGTCCACATATCCAGACAGTCCTTCATTGAGAGTGCCAATGCCTGAGATGATGGGACATCCAGGGTTTCTGGGTTTGTTAGTGTTTTCTTTTGTACTTTAAATTGTGCTGAAGCAGCTACCTAGCTGCTAGTTTATTTTGCACCTTGCAAAGCACCCAGTGATATGGGACTGAACCATTTAAGAAAACCAAATGGGGATTCTACCTTATTTATATTCTATTTCTGGTTAGGATTATACTTGGCACAACATAAATAACGTGTGTGGAGTGAGATCTAATGTGAGATCTAATGTGATCATGTAACTGGGATAATTGAAGGAGTTTCTTTTAATATTTAATTCATGAAACCTGAAGTCATTGGAGGGACTCCTCATTTACACTGGTGTAGTTTGGATCAGAATCTGGCTTTGGCACATGGATCCAAACCTGCCATTGGAAGAGAGACGGGTGCGGGAGGGAGGTAACCAAGGTGGGTGGGAAGATGAAGACAATCTAGACCAGGGCTTGGCAATCTGTGGCACACGTGCCAGTTTTTAATGGCACGCTGCTGTCTGCTGGACCCGGGCAGACAGCAGCGTGCCACTAAAAATCTGGCCGGGTCGGCCCGCTCTTTTCCGCCCCCCACCCACCGCTCTCTCCTTGGAGGGCAGGCAAGTTTCCCCCTCCCCCAGCCTCTTCCCGCAGCATAGAGGGTTCCTGCCCCTCCTTCTCTCCCTCCCTGTGGCCAGTCAGCTGACGGCCCTTGCTACGGAGGGGGAGAGATAAAAGCAGAGCTGCAGCGGGCTGTCTGCTCCGGGGATCTTGGGGAAAGGGGTGGAATCAGGGCATATCCCCTTCAGCCTCCTGCCGTGAGCTGCTCAGGGCAGGGGGCTAGGAGCACCCCCACAACCCCAGCCCACATTCCCCAGCCCTCTGCCCTCACCCTGAACCCCCCACACAACCCCAGCCTTGACTCCTGCACCCTCCTCACACACCTCCAGCCCCCCCACACCCCATGCCCTGACTCTTGCACCCCCCACATCCCCACTCCCACCCTGAGCATCAAACAGGAGCTCCTGCACACACACACATGCGCACACATTCCCACCTGCATCCATCGCACCAAATGGGAACTGCCCAGGTAAGCACTCCAAACCCAAACCTCCTGCCCCCACTGTGAGCCCCCTCCCTCATTCTAGCTCATGGCCAGACCCTGTACTCCAACCCCCAGCCAGCTTCTTCACCCCCAGCCCTGTTCTCAGCACATTCCCACCCTCATCTCAGTGCAGAGAGAGGAAGAGAATGGCTAGAACCAGGGAGAAGGCAGGTACCTACTCTATGTGTACAGGGCCGGGACTCCAGACTGGCAGCGGGTTGAGCAGGGCCGGCAGCCGGGACCCTGGCTGGCAGGAGCTGGCGGACGGAACCCCAGACCGGCAGTGGGCCGAGCCACTCGGCTCACTGCCAGTCTGGAGTCCTGGCTGCCGGCCCTGCTCAGCCCACTGCCGGTCTGGGGTTCTGGCTGCCAGCCCCTTGCCAGCCGGGGTCCCGGCCGCAGGCCCCGCTCAGCCTGCTGCCAGCCTAGGTGAATGGAACCCCAGGCCGGCAATGGACTAAGCGGGCCGGCGGCTTAAGATCAGCATTTTAATTTAATTTTAAATGAAGCTTCTTGAACATTTTGAAAACCTTGTTTACATACGACAATAGTTTAGTTATATAACATATAGACTTATAGAGAGAGACCTTCTAAAAAATGTTAAAATGTATTCTTGGCACGCGAAACCTTAAATTAAAGTGAATAAATGAAGACTCGGCACACCACTTCTAAAAGGTTGCCGACCCCTGGTCTAGAAAATGAAACATTGTAGCCTAAAGTTATTTAGTTGTTCTTCAATATTTTGAAGTGAATTTCTGCTCTGGGAAGTGACTTCATAAAAATAGTATTGTGGCACCAAGAGCTGAATATCAGCTAGACTCAGTTCACAAGTGAAAAGATGTTACCACGCACTCCCAGCCCTAGAAACTCAATATGGGATCTGAAAAAGTCAGGCTAAGCTCTAATAAAAGCTTATGCATGATCACCCATAATAAAAGCTCAGAAGGCCACTCTCTGATCTCAGTTGCACCTGTGCAACCTTTTTGCCTTCACTGAGGGAACACAGGTGTAAGCAAGATCAGATTAGAAGACAATGGGTTTTCACAGGTGTACGGACAAATGGAACTTAGTTAACAATTCTCTTGAAGATACATGAGCCAGAAAAGAATCCAGTTGACTCTCTGAAATGTATAGGCTCTGCAGGGTGTGACAGTACAAAACAATTATTTCTGTGACTAAATTAAACAGTTCTGACTTTGAATACCAACAGGGAGCAGGCTGGCTGTGTAAGAAGGTGATGTTTTCAAAAGTATAGCTATGTTCTGAAAATCCAGTATCCTCTAAATCAAGGCCAGGTGCACAGTTCTGTTAATGTAAGTAAACTGCGAAAGTATTTGCAGAGCCATAAGAGAGTTTTAGTACCATTATACAAGGCACTGGTGAGACCTCACCTAGAATACTGTGTGCAGTTCTGGTCTCCCATGTTTAAAAAGGATGAATTCAAACTGGAGCAGGTACAGAGAAGGGCTACTAGGACGATCCGAGTAATGGAAAACTTGTCTTATGAAAGGAGACTTAAGGAGCTTGGCTTGTTTAGCCTAATTAAAAGAAGGTTGAGGGGAGATATGATTGCTCTCTATAAATATATCAGAGGGATAAATATAGGAGAGGGAGAGGAACTATTTCAGCTCAGCACCAATGTGGACACAAGAACAAATGGGTATAAACTGGCCACCAGGAAGTTTAGACTTGAAATCAGACGAAGGTTTTTAACCATCAGAGGAGTGATTCAAATTAGGGTTCGAAACTCATTTTAAGATAGCTACTTTAATAAGTGTTTAAGATAAGAAAACATATTCCTCCATGTCAGCTGTCCTGAAGAAATATACTGTATTCCAGGAGGGCAGCCAGTGAGTCTGTTGCATCTCTGCCGACTGCTGCCCATATTATCTAAATCATAGAATCATAGGACTGGAAGGGACCTTGAGAGATCATCTAGTCTAGTTCCCTGCACTCATGGCAGGAATAAATATTATCTAAGTATAATCCATACTGACCTTCAATAAGAAACTGGAAAGCTTTATTTTCCTCCTAGTTGAGCCTCTGGCCACTCTCCCAACCTGCTTTCTTTCTTCAAAAATACAGTAACGTTGGCTCCAAGTAAACACTGTTTTTAAAATCTGGAGCATGCTCTCCTATTGTAAGTGAAGTCAACTGCAGGGTTTAATTCAGGATGTGTCTGTATGGCCTGTCTGGATAGGATCTATACATTAAGGCCTTTCTTCTCTGTTCATTCAATGCCACTTTTATAGCCTCCAGCCCTGCTGAAAGTCTGACAGTTTGGAAGGTTGTCCTAGTGACCTGAAGAATCTCCCCAAAGCGTGAGGTTAGGCACTGGGCAGGTAGGCTTATTCCTAATGGCATAATAGTTTTCTAATAACCCTCTACTCTTTGTTTCTGCTACTGCATTTCTCAGCTGTATCATGCATCTTACAGAATGAATTCTTGCTGCAAGGAGTCAATGGAGTTCTTTTTCTGGGTATATTCATTCCCACTTCGTACTGAAACGTAAACCATTGCTAGATACAGGGATTTATTATGACTAAATGGGGCTAGGATCCAATCTAGGTGAAAGGTCCCTCCCACAATGAATCAAAGGTTTGAGACTTGGGTGCATAAACTTCCTTTAGAGAAACACAGCCTCATCGCTGCAGGAACATTGACAACAGGCAGCCAGCAAAGGAGAACTTACGCTCCTAACCTAAGAGAGATACTTAATATTTGAAACAAGCTGTTGCTTCCCAACAAATATGAAATACTGGGCACAGGGCTGTGATGAAGTCTCATAATCTGAGCCCTCGGGACCTGTCCTATCATGGTTCACTATCTTGACCCTGCCTTTCGTCACTGCTCTGGTGTGGTGATAACCACGTAGCGAGCCAGTTGAGCTGTAGGGAGCAGCAGGCACACACAAGCTCCTGATCGTTCTGTGATTGACACTCTGAGATCAGGCATGGACTGGCTGCTGCCTGATGCGCACACTCTTCCCTCAGGTCACTAGGGTCTAAATATAGGGATAGGCACCAAACATTACCTCACGTTCTCCTCTTCTAGCAAGAGTGGCCAATAGAAGCGAGTGGGAGGCTTCACTGAGTTGGGCAGAGAGAAGATGAATGAGGAAGTGGGGGGTAATTTGGGGGATTTTTTTCCCTCCATGCTCCTTCTCCATCCCAGTACGGCTCTTGTTGACCATTTGAAAACAGCCATCTGCAGAGTCAGCTAAGGGAAGCAGCTGTGTAGTGATGCTCCTGGCCCACTGTGCTCCCGAGTGCACCCAGTTGTGCTACCAGTATCAGTGCTGGAATGTTGCTTTTACTGAAGATGGGCTCTCCAGTCTCCGTGGCGCAACACAGCTCTCACAAGTGACTGGGCCCCTCGTGCAAACTACATGAGTCCAATGTCCCCCCTGCCAGACAGGGGCCCAGGTCTGTGAATCTATGCCTGGCAAGGTGACATTTGGCAATGAGTAACTTGAATTTTTCTAACAAATTTATTAGAGCATAAGCTTTCGTGAGCTACAGCTCACTTCATCGGATGCACGAAAGCTTATGCTCTAATAAATTTGTTAGTCTCTAAGGTGCCACAAGTACTCCTTTTCTTTTTGCGAATACAGACTAACACGGCTGCTACTCTGAAACCTTGAATTTTTCTATATCTCTGTCCCAGTAGAGATGTGCAGATACTGAGGCCAGCTCTGCCCATTTGTAACTGTGGATAGTTGCAATTATTTACCATTACTGGATCAGCTGGTATTTAAATAATCTTTTTATATTCCTTGCAAGGTTTAAATATGATTAAAAGTAGACCGATTGAAAAGCAAGTCTGGTTTATCTCTGGTTGACCCAGGAAACCACATCTTTTTAATTTCATGCATCACTGGGATGATACGTCATGCTTTTTGCAGTGTGACAGCTTACTACATTGCATAACTCAACATGCTGATGCAATCGGGCATGCAAAATTAGTCAAACCCAGGAAATTCAAAACAACAAGCAGCTTCCCCAGAAACACACATTGTTCAACAAACATCGCCCTCCCCCCTCCCCTTTACAATCCTATTAAAACTCAGCACTTTTGAAAGATACAGCTGGGTCACAGTTCTGTCGTGTGAATCATGTTGTGGCTTTTTTACACAGCCCTGCACTGGGGGAGTGGAGGGTGGTGGAATAGTGTGGAGCTGCACTTCCCCAGAGAGGCACAGCGCCTGTTGGGGCTTCCTGCTTGCACTGGGGAGGGGTATAACTTTACTACGCCTCCTAAAGGGATTCAACCTGCTCCCCCTCTGGTGTTGCCAATTCTGACCGGGATACAAGGAGGGAGGAGCCATGGTTCCACTTACTCCCCACTCCTATCATCCCAGTTGCTCTTAGTGAGGGGGAGGGAGGAATCTCAGGGCAAGTCTACGCTGAACTTCCATCGGCATAGTTACATCTCTCAGGGGTGTGAAATATCCATACCCCTGAGAGATGTAGCTATGCCAACCTAATCCCCAGGCTAGACATGGCTGAGTGGCGGAAGAATTCTTCCGTTGACCTAGCTACCACCTCTGGTGGAGGTGGACTTACTACAGAGATGGGAGACCCCCTCCTGTCACTGTAGAGAATGTCCAGGCTGAAGCAGTACAGCAGTGCCACTGTAGCATTAAGTGTAGATGTAGCTTTAGAAACAGCTGCCACACTGCACTGGCACAAGGGCTGCAATTCTGATATGGGCCTTTATATAGGCCTTACCAAGCAGTGAGGCTTTTTGTATCTCCCCTTCCTGCACCATTCAGCCATATAAGGGCCAGCCACAATCTGACCTTTGTGGTCAGTGTCTTTACTGAGACATGCACAAGTTCAGCTCCCTGAAGCGCTTTTGGTCTTTTGTGGAACTGTAGTAAGGCCAGCTGGGTTATCTGCAGTAAACATAGGTTGTCTGGGTTTCCTTCTCATCCCCAGTTCAGGGAACTCAAGTATCCTTCAGACAATTCAGTGTTCCTTTCCTTAGTACCATCTCCATTTAAAAACCTGAACTGATCTACCAGCACAAACTTGTGGTTTGGGTTGTGCTCTGGTTGCAGGGTAAAGCTAAACTGCCAAGAATAAAGGATTGACAGAGGGATTACATATTTTCTGTGTCAAAGGTTATAGTGTGCTGTTGGGTAGGACTCACATTATACCCTTCATTTCTGGCAAAACTTCCTGTTAATATCTGACCTCTTTCAGTCACTCCTTGCATGTTCTTGATATGAATTCCATAATATTAATTCTGGCATGAGGAGTTGCACACTTAGCTGCTGGAATGAAAAGCACTGAGAGTTCCCCTCTTCATGACCATGCTTAGAAATATGCAAGGTGGGAAGGATTCTATGTAAGCTTACCTGCTTTATGAATCATGGCACTCTGTACCATAGTATCTAAGCAACTCTGTAAGGGGTCTAGCAATGCCTGCCCCAGCCCTGTTCTCAATCATAGGAAACCTGTTATGAGGGATACAATATCAAACAATATAACCTGATCACAAAAAATAACCCCATCTCATGCTCCAGGGATCTTCTTCCAATGTGGTGTTGGGATTATTTAAATTGGAGAAGAGCTTTGTGACATTTTTCAGTCTTCAAATAAAAGCAGCAAGCACAGGTTGTGGACACTGGATGATTAGATTTGGAGGGATAGCCGATACTGCTTTAATGGGAAAGGTAGCTCTTTGGAGCAGATGCTGTCGCTGACGATCTGTTTGTACAGCACCTATCACAATGGCACTCAACCTGGTTGTGTTAAGTAAGAGAAGATGATAAACAATGTCACTAAATTCATTTCCAGCATTCCCACTCCACTCAGTAATCCCAGCACCTACCAGTTGGTATCCTACCAATTAACAAGAATTACTATAAATCTCACCAGTGATTTTGACAGGACCCTGTCAGCATGGAGTTTTTAGACACTGCGCTTGCATCCGTTGGTTTGCTTTTTCTCAAGTGTACTGTGCCCTCTGGCATAATATACATATACACTGCATCACTAAATGCTGAAACTTCACATCTTAATTCTATGTGAGTGGTTTTCTCCTGGGGCTTTGATGCATCTTTGGAAAGGAAGCCTGATAACACAGAACCTCCTCAGCGCTGCTAAGTTGGAAAAATTCAATGATGCATTTAAAAATATTGTCACTAATGTCTATTTTTGTTTTTGTTTTCCGCAATCAAACTTGAAGTACATCCACTTTGAGGTTCAGTGAGGAAAAGCCTATCTATTTGAAGTTGTGGGGAATATTTGAATGAAGAAAAGCTAGACTGTAGGCTTTGGGGTAATTTACTCCACTTGTATTTCCTTTCTTTTTTATCTGGAATGCACATAAGCCATACAGCAATATTATCATCACTTTGCACTTTCCTTAGGATGTATCTTAATATTCTATAATCCTCTTTTCTACAGAATGAGGACTAAAGTAAAATGGAATTATATTTTAATATTTTAATGTAATTCCTTGTGAAACAAAAGGGGAGTGTGTTCCGTAGCTGCCTAGATGTATGGCAAATGGGAGCTAAGCAAGCCATGTAACATGACCAGTTTCTATGGCAACAAAAATGTCAGCTATCCTTTTGGCTGATTCTATTAATCTGCAGTAGAAGCAGTGATACTGACACATTTGGAATTGATTTAAACAAGAAGGTGAAAAGATAACCCCACTGTAGTTTAAAAACAAGGGGAAAGTTAAACCACTAACATAATGCTATCTGACATGTATATGTGCAACAGACAAGTGAGACATTTCCATACCAGTCATTCTGAATTTTATCTGAAAAGCGATTAAGCAATTTACCGGAAGGAGTTATCCTGAATTGTTTAGACGTACATTCTGACCAAACTCCAGATTAGCCTGTAGGATTCAAAACTTGCAGGTCTCTCTAGCAAAATTCATTTGATGCTCACAAAAGATCCACTCCTTAATCATGCAAATGTCATTGAACCAATAGCCACATAGCATAAAATCCAGGATACCATGTGAAATAAAACTGTACATGGGACATTTTAACACAGTTCTCTAATTTTCTTTCATAGAAGATGACCCATTTCTTGTTTTCATATGTGGGGCAAGATTAAAATTGCTTATCTGAAGAATGCCAGGTGAGCACTTGTTAAAATTCAGGGCCTAGCTAATGAAAGATGGCATCACATTAAACAGCAGCTACAAGCATACAAGGCAGATTCTCAGTTCTATCTATGTGGATCAGATATTTTCCTAGGGATACTCAATGATTGTGTTATGCTATTTTCCCCAGTGGTGCTTTTTCCTTTATCCTCTGATTCTTTAAATAGAGAAATATTTTCCTACTTTTCAATGTACCATGACAATACACACAGCAAACTGCTGTTGGAGAACAAAATAAATATGGATGCAGATACCTGTCATTATGATAAAACAACATCTTTTCATCTTTATCTTTGAACTACAGGCTTCTCGGGAAGATGAGTTTCTTGTTATGGAAAATGAATTTGCAGTACTAGAAAGATATCTCTCAACTTAGTCTCAAGTTTTTCTTGTTTGCCAGAGGCATGTAGGAAAATTAGCTTCTTTCTCAATTCCTTTGCTAGTTTTATTAAAATTCATTGCACAAAAGAGAAAATATATAAAACATGTTTGGTGTGTGACTAAAAAATACAAAAGCCGGAAATGCATAGCCAAAGCTGTTATGGCATTAATTGATGGTTGTCCTAGTATTAATAAAAGAAATGGACACAAATCAGATGTCAAGAATTATAACATTCAAAAACCAGTCGGAGAACACTTCAATCTCTTTGGTCACTCGATTACAGACCTAAAAGTGGCAATTCTTCAACAAAAATCTTCAAAAACAGACTCCAATGAGAGATTGCTGAATTGGAATTAATTTGAAAACTGCATACAATTAACTTAGGCTTGAATAAAGTCTGGGAGTGGATGGATCATTACACAAAGTAAAACTATTTCCCCATGTTTATTCCACCCCCGCCCCACACACTGTTCCTCAGACATTCTTGTCAACTGCTGGAAATGGCCCACCTTGATTATCACTACAAAAGGTTTCTCCTCTCCCCCACCGCCCCCGCTCTCCTGCTGGTAATAAAAAAAGGAGTACTTGTGGCACCTTAGAGACTAACAAATTTATTTGAGCATAAGCTTTCGTGAGCTACAACTCACTTCATCGGATGAAGTGAACTGTAGCTCACGAAAGCTTATGCTCAAATAAATTTGTTAGTCTCTAAAGTGCCACAAGTCCTCCTTTTCTTTTTGTGAATACAGACTAACACGGCTGCTACTCTGAAACCTGCTGGTAATAGCTCACCTTACCAGATCACTCTCGTTACAGTGTGTATGGTAACACCCATTGTTTCATGTTCTCTGTGTATATAAATCTCCCCACTATATTTTCCACTGAATGCATCCGATGAAGTGAGCTGTAGCTCACGAAAGCTTATGCTCAAATAAATTTGTTAGTCTCTGAGGTGCCACAAGTACTCCTGTTCTTTTTGCGGAGACAGACTAACACAGCTGCTACTCTGAAATCGGACATGAAGACTTTAAGTTCTCTACATTTTTGTCAATGTCTGATTTAACATTTCAGTTTGGGTGGAACATTCCTGATATTTTTTCTTGTTAAATGAGATTTGCCAATTTCCAAAATTCCACAAAATGACAGCAATCGGTGGGAAATTTTGCTTGACTGAAATGGAGTGCAAATTTTTTTAGAGTTTGGAAAATGTTTTTACAATGTTGGCAACTATGAAGACGGGCAGGCACGAGACCTGACTTCTCACCCTTGTTTGATATTGCTCTACTGTTTGATCTTGGGTGTTAACTGTGTCTGTGCCATAATTTTTTTGTCTGTAAAATGAGTAGAACTATATTTACATACTTCAGAGGAACCTTTTGAGGCTTGCCCAAATGATAATTGTAGAGTGCAATGTAAATGGTAAAGTTATCTTGAGAACCAGTTAGTGGGAATGGGCAGGAATAATAATTGGAGGTCTGGGGCTCCCAACCTTGTGGTCAGTCCTGTATATCAAGAAGCCTCAAGAGAGAAAGGCAGTGACCATCCTCTCCTCTGCTCCTCCTCAAAAATTCACACACATAATTTTTGTGTAATGAGTTTTTCTCTCTCATTACAGATCTATGAAAAATGACATTTTAATATCTATCTTTGGTACCTATATGGCTCTCTTATCATAGTATCTGAGCAAGAGACAATCTTGAATGTATTTATCCCCACATAACCCCTGTGAAGTAGGGAATTATTCACTCCCATTTTACAGATGAGTAACTGAGGCTCAGTGATCCAAGCTCACACAGGAAGTCACTGGGGTTCGGTTCCCTGTTCCACCAGTCTCCCAAGTCCCAGACAAGCACCCTAACCACTGAACAATTCTTCTTCTGATTGCTTAAAGCCTTCATCCTGTCATGAGTTGTGAATTGACCCCAAAAATGGCTTGGCTAAAAATGTGTGCAAATTTTCATGAAACACTTTTCCAATTGCTAACCATAATCTGTCAAAGTAACCATAAAGTGAACAATGTATATTTGTAGTGATATTATCTGAGGTAAAACAGTGATATTTTTGGCAGAAGCTATAATGTGGGTGTATAGTTAATGTAACCCCACTTCATTACCAGTCCTAGCATTTAGCATCAGATTAGGTGTGAATCCTTACCCCCTTTTAGCACCAACTCTCTGAATTTGTCTCCTATATCACTAGCATAGGCAGCTTTTCTTCCCCAATTTGATTATATAGTAGTAGACATACACCTTGCATCCTGGGGTGACACATAAAGAAGATGCTATGTAACACGAAAGTCTCATTGTATCAGAAAGCTTGAAATAACATTTCCAGTCTCCTGTTAAAGGGAAAAAAATCTAGTAAAGGCTTACATTTTTAAATATATATAAATAAAATTTATAAAATCTCCTCCTGGCTTTGTATAGAAGCAAATAAATGTCTGTCTTCAGAGACTTAATTACCATCTTTCAGAGCTTGTACTAATGAAATAACAGATAAAATTAATGTAACAAGCACTGGGTATGAATGCAGAACTAAATCTCGGTGAACAAGATCATGCTCTATCTCACACTATCAAGCATAACTACTTGAAAGTGGGTTTGACTTAAAACCTATTGTTATAACAACAAAATTAGACTTGATATTTCAAAAACAAGAAAACTTCCTAAAACATCGGTCTATGGGACTGCAAATCTCTTATTGATCAGAAACTGACATACAGTATACAGTGAACATCAGTAATGATAAATGATCTTAGTCACACTATCTAGAAAGAGAAGCAAGAGATGATTCTGAGAGGAATGTAGACTTGTCTGTCTGGGAGGGAGACATTTTGAAGTGGCAAAAAGAAAAGGAGTACTTGTGGCACCTTAGAGACTAACAAATTTATTAGAGCATAAGCTTTCATGAGCTACAGCTCACTTCATCGGATGCATTTGGTGGAAAAAACAGAGGAGAGATTTATATACACACACACAGAGAACATGAAACAATGGGTTTATCATACACACTGTAAGGAGAGTGATCACTTAAGATAAGCCATCACCAGCAGCGGGGGGGGGGGGGGGGGAGGAGGAAAACCTTTCATGGTGACAAGCAAGGTAGGCTAATTCCAGCAGTTAACAAGAATATCAGAGGAACAGTGGGGGTGGGGTGGGAGGGAGAAATACCATGGGGAAATAGTTTTACTTTGTGTAATGACTCATCCATTCCCAGTCTCTATTCAAGCCTAAGTTAATTGTATCCAGTTTGCAAATTAATTCCAATTCAGCAGTCTCTCCTTGGAGTCTGTTTTTGAAGCTTTTTTGTTGAAGTATAGCCACTCTTAGGTCTGTGATCGAGTGATCAGAGAGATTGAAGTGTTCTCCGACTGGTTTTTGAATGTTATAATTCTTGACGTCTGATTTGTGTCCATTCATTCTTTTACGTAGAGACTGTCCAGTTTGGCCAATGTACATGGCAGAGGGGCATTGCTGGCACATGATGGCATATATCACATTGGTAGATGCGCAGGTGAAGGAGCCTCTGATAGTGTGGCTGATGTGATTAGGCCCTATGATGGTATCCCCTGAATAGATATGTGGACAGAGTTGGCGTCAGAAACAGTATCCCCGATAATGTCACGGCTAACCTGATGGCTGAACTTTGTGACTTTGTCCTGACCCATAACTATTTCACATTTGGTGACAATGTATACCTTCAAATCAGCGGCACTGCGATGGGTACCCGCATGGCCCCACAGTATGCCAACATTTTTATGGCTGACTTAGAACAACGCTTCCTCAGCTCTCGTCCCCTAATGCCCCTACTCTACTTGCGCTACATTGATGACATCTTCATCATCTGGACCCATGGAAAAGAAGCTCTTGAGGAATTCCACCATGATTTCAACAATTTCCATCCCACCATCAACCTCAGCCTGGATCAGTCCACACAAGAGATCCACTTCCTGGACACTACGGTGCTAATAAGCGATGGTCACATAAACACCACCCTATATTGGAAACCTACAGACCGCTATTCCTACCTACATGCCTCTAGCTTTCATCCAGATCATACCACTCGATCCATTGTCTACAGCCAAGCGCTACGATATAACCGCATTTGCTCCAACCCCTCAGACAGAGACAAACACCTACAAGATCTCTATCATGCATTCCTACAATTACAATACCCACCTGCTGAAGTGAAGAAACAGATTGACAGAGCCAGAAGAGTACCCAGAAGTCACCTACTACAGGACAGGCCCAACAAAGAAAACAACAGAACGCCATTAGCCATCACCTTCAGCCCCCAACTAAAACCTCTCCAACGCATCATCAAGGATCTACAACCTATCCTGAAGGACGACCCATCACTCTCACAGATCTTGGGAGACAGACCAGTCCTTGCTTACAGACAGCCCCCCAATCTGAAGCAAATACTCACCAGCAACCACACACCACACAACAGAACCACTAACCCAGGAACCTATCCTTGCAACAAAGCCCGTTGCCAACTCTGTCCACATATCTATTCAGGGGATACCATCATAGGGCCTAATCACATCAGCCACACTATCAGAGGCTCGTTCACCTGCGCATCTACCAATGTGATATATGCCATCATGTGCCAGCAATGCCCCTCTGTCATGTACATTGGCCAAACTGGACAGTCTCTACGTAAAAGAATGAATGGACACAAATCAGACGTCAAGAATTATAACATTCAAAAACCAGTTGGAGAACACTTCAATCTCTCTGGTCACTCGATCACAGACCTAAGAGTGGCTATACTTCAACAAAAAAGCTTCAAAAACAGACTCCAACGAGAGACTGCTGAATTGGAATTAATTTGCAAACTGGATACAATTAACTTAGGCTTGAATAGAGACTGGGAATGGATGAGTCATTACACAAAGTAAAACTATTTCCCCATGGTATTTCTCCCTCCCACCCCACCCCCCACTGTTCCTCTGATATTCTTGTTAACTGCTGGAATTAGCCTACCTTGCTTGTCACCATGAAAGGTTTTCCTCCTTTCCCCCCCCCCACCGCTGCTGGTGATGGCTTATCTTAAGTGATCACTCTCCTTACAGTTTTCAGAGTAGCAGCCATGTTAGTCTGTATTCGCAAAAAGAAAAGGAGTACTTGTGGCACCTTAGAGACTAACAAATTTATTAGAGCATAAGCTTTCGTGAGCTACAGCTCACTTCATCGGATGCATTCGATGAAGTGAGCTGTAGCTCACGAAAGCTTATGCTCTAATAAATTTGTTAGTCTCTAAGGTGCCACAAGTACTCCTTTTCTTTCTCCTTACAGTGTATATGATAAACCCATTGTTTCATGTTCTCTGTGTGTGTGTATATAAATCTCTCCTCTGTTTTTTCCACCAAATGCATCCGATGAAGTGAGCTGTAGCTCACGAAAGCTTATGCTCTAATAAATTTGTTAGTCTCTAAGGTGCCACAAGTACTCCTTTTCTTTTTGCGAATACAGACTAACACGGCTGCTACTCTGAAACCTGTCATTTTGAAGTGGGAAGCTTACAAAAAGAAGACTGACCTTTTGATAAATCACAGACATTAACATTTGATTAAGCACTGTATTTAATTTCACTGATCATCTAACCCAAGGGTGGGATCTAGCTAGTGGACTTTGAAGTCAAATGCCCTGCTGGTCCTATCAAGATCAAAATACATTTTCCAATCATAGAAAGTAGAGATTTGAAATACTTTTTATACTCCCTCAGCATGGGGCTGGTGCAGATATATCTTCTATTGCTCTAAATTTCTTCATTCTGACTTACAAAGGTTTAGTTGGGATATTCCTAGAACTCTGATCAAAATAAAGATCCTGTTTTATTGTTTCATAAGCCAAATTCAAACCTAGCACAAATGAGTGACTCCACTGAGGTCAACAATATGTATATCAGATCTGAGTTTGGCCTATTTTAATGTTAAATTCATAGATTCATAAAAAGAAACCTAAGTGACCTTTTGGGTCTTACAAATATAGATCAGTCAGTATGAGTGATCCCTGCTCAAAATAAGTTGGTCAAAATAATGACCTTTCTCTAATAAACTGTGGCTAGACTGTATGTTTTACCCCTGCCCTCCGTAGGATATGTGCAGAACCACTTGATTGTGTTCTATCTACTGCTAATGACTAATGGTTATTCTCCTTTTGCTCAAGTGGTGGGGCCTGTGCTTTTGAAAGAGGAGGATCTGTGTTATTTCCATTGCTGACAGAAAGGTCTGAGTAGCCATGGGAGTCGCACTTAGCCAAGTCAGTTTCACAGAATTCCTTGTCTTACTGCATTTTATATCTGGACCGTGAACCAACAGGACCAAATCTGCAGTTCTTCCCTGAGCAAAATCAGTATTGCCTTTGTGTATGTACCATTATATTCCATTTTCTACACTGACAAGGGGTGTGTTGGGAACAGTGAAAAGTTTGCTCAGGTTCATGGCTACATTTGCAGAGTCAAAGTGATTTTAAGAAATAAACTAAAATTAGGGTTCTAGATTCAAATTTAGGCACTTAAATCAGTTGTGAGATTTCAAAAGTGCCGAGCATCCTACAGCTCTTACTGAGGCTAATAGGAGTCACAGAGCTGAAGGCCAGAATGGCTCACCAGATCCTCTAGTGTGACCTCCTGTATATCACAGGCCAACAACACTACCCAGCACCCTCACACTAAACCCAACAACCAAAATTAATGTCCCCCTGCCCCGATGTATTTATAGGGAACAATCAATCCCTTCTCAGCCTTCTTTTTGCTAAGCTAAACAAGCCAAACTCCTTCAGTTGCCTCTCATAAGATTAAGCCCTCCTGTCCCATGATCATCCTACTAGCTCTTCTTTGCACCTGTTCAAGTTTGAATTTATCTTTCTTGCATGTGGGTGACCAGAATTGTACACAGCGTTCCAAATGAGGTCTTACCAGTGCCTTGTGCAATAGCGTTATTATTATTATTTCTCCTTCTCTTTTGGAATAGGGTGACCAGATGTCCTGATTTTATAGGAGCGGTCCCGATATTTAGGGTTTGGTCTTATATAGGTGCCTATTACCCCACACCCCCATCCCAATGTTTCACACTTGATATCTGGTCAGCCTACTTTTGGAAATGCCTTGCCTGATACATCCTAGGGGCATGTATGTCTTTTGCACAGCCACATCACATTGGTAGCTCATAGTCATCCTGTGACTGATCCACACACCTGGGTCTCACTCTTCCTATGTCACTTCCAACTGATGAGCCCCCCAGCTTGTAGCAGAAATTCTTATTAGAGCCTAGGAGCACGATCAGCTTGCACTTTGTACTATGGAATTGTATCTATTTCTGTCACTCCAGTTTTCAGGTCATCCAGATCATCCTGTATAATATTCTGATCTTCCTCTGTATTTACAATCCTTCCAACTTTGAATCATCAGCAAATTTCATTAGCACACTCCTACTCTTTTTGCTGAGGTCATTAATACAAATATTGAATAAGATTGGTCTCAAGACCGATTCTTGAGGAATTCCATTAGTAACCTCTCTCCAGTTCAATAGTTCACCTTTCAGCAGAGTCTGTTGCCTTCTTTCCTTTAGCTAGTTCCTTATCCATCTAACAGTTCTTGTACTAATCCCCATCTTCTCTTATTTAACTAATTTCCCATGAGGTACCATATCAAATACTTTACTGAAGTCCAAGTATATTAGATCTACTGCATTTTACCTATCTAAAAAATCAGTTATTTTCTCAAAGAAGGAAATCAGATTCGTCTGGCACAATCTACCTTTGGTAGATCCATGTTGCATTATATATCCTTTCACATTTACTTCCATTAATTTAACTTATTCTTTCTTTTGCAATTTGTTCTAAAACTTTGCATGCTACTGGGGTCAGACTAAGAGGTCCGTAATTGCCTGGACCACTTTCCCCCCGGCCCCTTTCTTAGATATAGGTACATTAGCTATTTCCCAGTCCAGTGGTAGTACCCCTAAATAGATTGTTAGTTTGGTAGCAAGGATTTTGAATAAAGCTATTTCACATGCCAGTTCTTTCAGTATTCTGAGATGGAAATTATCCGGTCTCCACAGTTTGAGCTCATTAAGCTCTTTTAAGTTTTTTCTTCCACCTGAGATGTGGTAATTTTCCATTACTATACACTCATTTCCATCACCCATCCTACTTCATGCCCATGTTCCATATTATCATCTGTACTGAACACTGAGATAAAGTATTCATTTAGTAATCTCATTCATCCTTATTCTTTTTATATGTATAACTAAAAAAATTATTATTATTTTAACATTCCTGGCAAGAGTTAATTCAACTTGACTTTTATAGCAATTCTCACTTTATTCCTAAAATTTTCTAACCTCCACGTTGTATCTTTCTTTGCTGATCAACATCTTTTTTCATTCCCTAGAGACTCTCTGCTTATTCTTGATAACCTTTTTGAGGTGGTTATTCATCCAGCTGGGTTTGAAGGCTTTCCCTGCAAGTGTTTTCCCCTTGCTTGGGGTGCAAATTTCAGATAACTTTGGATAGTTGATTTGAAGAAATTCCAGGCCTCCTCCACACTTAAGTCCTTGAGCTCTTCAGTTGACCTATATGAAGTCCCTTAATTTTCCACTGTTTGCCCTCTTTGAAATAAAAATCCATAGTTAATTACCTGGTTTTGATTATCCTTCCATTTAATTAAAACTGACTCAACTCATGCTCACTTCATCTAAGGATATTTCCTACATCCAGCTCTTCTATGATGCCCTCACTACTTACCAAACCACATCTGAAAACTGCACCACCTCCTGTTGACTCAGTGATAATCTGATGAGGAAAACTGGCATCTATCACACCCAGTAATAACTAGGGCCTACCAATAGTAGTAGCATTTATTCCCAGTAAAAAGAAAAGGAGTGCTTGTGGCACGAGACCTGTCATTTATTCCCAGTGTATATCCTGGAAGTGAGTCTCTTATTATGACACAATTCTCCCTAACCAGGTCTGACCCTGGGGGTCTACAGCAGGACCCTAACACTATCCTAATAAAACCTATTTTACAATGCTTCCTCAAAGCAATTTGACTCAGATTCTATTTTGCCCATACTTTCACTTTACAGTTTACTGACTTGCTGATGTACAACATTACCCCACCACTTTTTTCCTTTATTTCTCTCACCTAAACAGTATCTTCAATATCTATATTGAACAGTAAAGCGTGATGTTCCATCATGTTTCTGTAATCCCTGTAATATCAGATTGACTTCCTGCACCAGTAGTCCCACTTCCTCCTCCATTTTATTGCCCCAACTCCTTGCATTTATGTACATGCATTTCAATTGTTTCCGTTGGAGCTCACACAGTTTTCTAGCTGGATTAGGTATAGTCTTTTCACTAACTGCAACACTTACCTGACTACTACTAGTCTCAATATTTGTACTTTTTTCTCCCATTATCCCTTACTATGTCTTAATTATCCAATTTTCCTCCTCCTATGTATTGAAGCCAGGTGTGGAGATTTCACAGTTTTCTCCCAATTTTCTCCCCTCATCTCCTAGATTTGAGCCCTTCTTATCCATCGGGCCAGGCTTGATCCCAGAGGGCTAATATCCCAGGAACTCAAGTGAAGTCTATCATTCAAGAAAAATCTTCTTCCTGTGAATGCCCCCCAATGGTCGATCATACCCAAACTTTCCTCATACCTCCAATCCTGGAACCATCTGTTGATCTTCATTATCTTGTCACACTTTTGCCCTCCTTCTGGGGACCAGAAGTATTCCACTGAAGATCACCTGAGCTTCCACTTCTTTTAAGTGTCTTACCCAGCCAAGTGTAATCATCTTTGATCTATGCCAGTGGGAATCGAGCCAGTGTCATTTGCCCAGATATGTAGCACAGTCAGTGGATTTTTCCCCCCTCCCATTAAGATCCTTTTCAGCCTCACATCCATGTCTCATATTGTTGTTCCTGGCAGACAGCATATTCTTCTGTTCTCTGGATCTGGTGACAGGTCTGTCGGTTCTACTAAGTATAGAGACTTCAGTTGCATAGGCCTGTCTCTTCCTGGTTTTGGTTCCTGACATTTTTGTTTTCTCTCTGTCCCCTGTACACTGTCCTCATTTTTTCTTAGACTCTGGTCCCTGGCTATCTCCTCTATCTCTTCTGCAAAGACTAGCTTCCCTTCTTTTCTTCCTTGCCACCCCATCTTCTGCCTGTTTTTCCTCCTCATTCCCCAGTGCAGCAAACCTGTTACTCAACTTGATTTTCTCCATCACTAGCTGGTCTCTTCCTCTGCCTTGTCCTAGTGGTCATGTTCTTCCGTGGATCACCCTTCTCTTGTAGCAGTCCACCCTCTAGGTTCTTTTGTTCAACATGTCTCCGTAAATCTTAAATTGTCTGTATCACATCTTCTCTCCTTTCCTTCATTATACCTTCAAATCCTGGTCTTAATTACATCATCATCTCTAGATCCATCTCTGATCCTTTGATTTTCTCTGCCATGAGCTCTCTCAGGTACCATTTTGTGCATAAGTAGATTCCCTCAGGTACTTATTCAAAGATGATGTACATCCCGCAGCTTCCGTATCAAACCATCTTCTTTGTCTCCTCTTCTCCTCAGGTCATTTCTAGTGGTGCCTCAGTAGCCATTATTGTCTTGCGAAGGAGGGAGTAGGGGAGAGGACATACTTCCACAGAAATTTCACTGTTTAGATACAGGATGTTCGCTAGCAGGGATCTAAGCTCTCTTGAAAATCAGGCCACTTACTTTGGTATCTGAAGTGCCTTTGGAAATACCAACCCATGAAAATATCTCTTTGCAGATGAATATTCAAGAAGGGGGGAAATGTGTAGTTGCTAACACATGTCCACAGAGTTGTTCTAACTGAATCAGGCAACAGTTTTATATTCAGCATTTCATAATTTTTAACTCCTCTCATGCACAGCCACCCCACATATCCTAGCTGTGGAATCCTGAATCGTCCTTAATTCCAGTGTCTAATTCTTTGTCTTGCTTGTTGGGTATCAGAGGTTTCCAGAGAACATGTAGGGAGCCTTTTGATGTGTTGACTGTGGAGTAGCTTCTCTGTCTGACTGGCAGTGAGCCACATGTAATTGAATATTAATAAAGAAAATGTTTTAATTGAACAAAAGTCCTTGTCCTGACCCATATGTTTCTTGATGTTCAAAATATGTCCACAGTTTAGCTTGTTAGGACCATGATCCTGCCTGGCAATACATGGGTTAGAAAGAGGAATTTATTGTATCTTTTTGCTCTAGTAACTTCCTATCAGAATGTATTATTGATTGTTGTACAACTAAGGAATATGCTTGGTTTTTTAAAATATCTGACTACCTGATTTAAGAAAAAAGTACTGCCCAGGATCTCCTCTGCTTCATAGCTCTCCATATCCTTAACCCACGGAGAAAAGGCAGCAGACCCAATATGCTAAAATGAGTCCACAGGGTCCAATATGACAACATATATAGCATTGAATTTGCCTCATGGAAGCACAGAAAAGCAGATTTTTCCAAAGCTTTCCTAGAGGGCTAGCTGTATTTTAATTGAATCGGGTTCTATGTAGTATAATCTTGGGGAAATGCCTGGTCAGCATTAATGACAAATGACAGATGCACTTCAGAATCTACATTTATTCAGGTGGGAATTATATCCTCTAAAAATAACTTTTCATTTGGCATACAGAAAAAAAGGACCACTTCTGTTGCTACTACTTCAAGAAAAAATATTCATATGTATGCTTTAGTGTGCGTGTATCTGAAATATACACACTATATCTATGTATTGTGTGAATGGATATATAAAATACACACACTGTACATATATGAAATATTTACAAATGAAATCTCCCTAATATGTACAAATATTAAACTGTAAAACTAATTTTGGACTGAAAAAACAATTTTTTTCATAAAGAATCTTGAATGCTTTTAACTTCTAGCACCGATTTTTAGGGAAGTGTGCTTGCAACTGTTGGCATGATGTGTGTCCATAATTATGTACTATTGAACTGCCCTTTGCCATGTGCGGTTGTCTTTTTTTCCCCCTTAAAGCACAGAAAGTTGCTTTGTCTTAACATTGACCAAGTAATTTTAATAGAATATATGGGGTGATGAGTCTTCCCTGCACTAGAGCCTGATTTAAGCCACATGCAGTGATGAGTCATTCCTGTGCTAAGCCCCAGACAATTCAAGAACCAGGAGCTGGTCTGGTGACTCTCAGGGCAGGTCCTTGCAGAGAGAAACGGCTGCTCATTCTGACCAACGTCATTCATGGCGTGGAACTCTCCTCTGCCTGATAACGGTGACAGATTCCGCAGGGCGTAGCCTGCTCCAGTCCAGCTCCCAACCCTGCTCTTGCTTTGTTTCAAACCTGCTCTCGACTCCTGACTTTGGCTCCAACCTTTGGCTCCAGTTCCTGGACTGGCTGTCACTGCACTGATCGGTAGGCCTGGCTGCTGCTGCGCCAACCACTAAGCCTGACCCTCCACATCTTAGTCTCTGAGAGTATAAGGAAAAAGAGTTATTCCTAACAATCATCTGTTTCTTTCATTGTGGAGCTTCTGCTTAGAACCTTCCTTAGCCCCTTCTGTGCTTGGCTGCTTGGTGTAGTTTTAAATATATGGCGCAAATATCCACACTCATTTGCACTGGCCATTGCTACCTTTGCCAATATGTGGCATGTGCAAATGCTAATTAGTTGTGAAAATGCTCTTATACTTTAAAAACAATAAAAAATTATCTGACTCTCTATTGGACAGTTCCTGCTCCCATGAAAATCAACGAGACCTTTATATTGAACAGCAGCAGCTCATTGATTAGGACTGTATGTGTGTTTGTACATCTTACATGCAGAACTGCAAACGACTGTGTGTGCAGATATATATAAACCCAGCAGAAATATCTCATATGAAGGTATGCAATTTTCAGCATAAAAAACATCTAGATGCCACAGTTAAAATATTCATTTGTTCACTCCCATTCTTATGTTTCTTAATACAATAACTCCTCACTTAACATTGTAGTTATCTTCCTGAAAAATGCGACTTTAAGTGAAATGATGTTAAGCGAATCCAATTTCCCCGTAAGAATTAATGTAAATGGGGGGGTTAGGTTCCAGGGAATTTTTTTTTGCCAGACAAAAGACAGTATATGTGGTTTGACTCTCACAGCTGTGACTAGGTAAGTGAATATCCTCTGGCCCCAGAGCTCTGGTGAGGATGTGGGCCAACAACACCCCCACTCCTAGGCCTGCAGAGTCCTCCCCATGCAAGCTCTGCAGGGTTGGGCTCGTTACGGGAGCCAGGCAGAGCAGGCAAGTGACAGCACATAGGAGGGGACACTGTGCTGCATCCTTCCCCAGCACCCAATGGGGATGTGTCTACTAGCCTCTGAGAAGCAAATCACACAAATGTCTGCTCCAGTTAGTCACTGAACCCCCACCCCACCCCGTGGGGTGCTGGGGAGACCAGTCATCTCCTAAGGGAACCAATCTGCCAGGTTTCATGGTACACTCAAGACATACAATGCAGAGGCACTGGGCCTGTAGATCCCTGCAGAGCTGGAGACAGCCATAGGCTTCTGGGACCACAGGCGCCAACTTTTCAAACTGCCAGGGGGTCCTCCAACCCCCCGCAAGGCCCCAGGCCCCGCCTCTTCCCACTCCACACCCACCCTGCCTCTTCCTGCCCAATTCTGCCTCCTTCCCCGAGCACGCTGCATCCTCACTCCTCCCTCCCAGCTTCCTGCATGCCATGAAACAGCTGATTGTGGCAGGTAGGAGAAGCGGAGAGGGAGGGGGGATGCGCTGATCCGCGGGGCCTGCCAGCAGGTGGGAGGTGCTGGGGGGGTAGAGGCCGTTATAACAGAACATCGCACAATTTTAATTGAGCGTGTTCTGTAATAGGACAGCGACTTAATAACTAAAGGTTTCAGAGTAGCAGCCGTGTTAGTCTGTATTCGCAAAAAGAAAAGGAGTACTTGTGGCACCTTAGAGACTAACAAATTTATTTGAGCATAAGCTTTCGTGAGCTACAGCTCACTTCATCGGATAAATTTGTTAGACTCTAAGGTGCCACAAGTACTCCTTTTCTTTTTTAATAACTAAACTTTAACCGGGATGACTTTAAGCGAGGAGTTACTGTAGCTCACTTTGTATTGCTTAGTCTAGACAGAGAGAGAGTGCTGATTTAAAAAAAATAGTATAAACCTCTCTGCTTTCATTAGGTGCTTCTATCTGAAATACAGACCATACAACTGGTGACGGAAAATTGCTGGACCACATTTGTAAGGGAGTTCCACAGTGTTTGTGGCTGAAAAGGTTGGGGTTGTCTTATTTGCATGACACTGCATTTTCTCACTTCCTTATTTTCAATTCTTCTATTCCACTGTATAGTCAATAGCTGCCAGCACTAAGGCAATCATATAATTCCTCCTTGTCCTATCAAGCTCTGTCAAACCCTGGGGGATTCTGTTCATGAACAACCGTATTCTTTCATTGTTTAAAGAAATTAGGGACAAAAATGTTTATTTTGTTTGGCATTAACTCTAGGTTCTTTTTCATTATCCTAAATCCTGAGATGGAACCACTTCTTCAGCTGGTGTAAATCAGTGTAGCTCTATTGAGTTCAATGGAGATCCATACCTTTGTACCAGCTGAGAATCTGGATGCAAATTCTGTTTTTTTTTCTATTTTTGCCCCCAAAACCATGACCAGCAGGGAAACAGGGAACAATCACAGCATTGCAGAGTGGTGTCCCAGGGTTAATGGCTGTATCATGGACTCCATGTCCGTGCTTCCCACCAATTACTATGTACCCTACCTGCTTAGATCACTCATACTCTTGGCCTGAGTAATGTACATATAGTTATTGTGTAGGGCCTGTGACTGGCCCAGAGCCACCTGTGATGTGGGTGCAAATCAGTGTTGCTTTGGCAGTGGTCATTTATGCCTGGATTGAGAGAAACTGTGCAGTGAGACATAACATGGGGAATAAACACTATTGCTTGTGTTTTGGCGTGAACAACTGATACATAGAGGACTTGAAGGTTTTAAAAATACTTCCACAAGCTCAATTACAAGGCACAATGTGAGTGCGTGTGTGTGTTTGTGTGTGTGTGAAACAGGAAATTTTCCCTCCCTCATGTTAAATGTTAACAAATATATTGTGCTATCTTACTTGGATAGAAATTCTCCCTAACGTCACAAGACTCCTTGTCTTTTCCCTAGTGGCTCTGTCTGGGTGCATTTAATATCACCAGGTGAATTGCAGGTGGTGACAGAAGGTGAGGTTTCTTTTTTGTCCCATTCTCCCATTTTTTGGATGCCTTATTTGGTAGGACAATGGTGCGTTCTAATACTTGTGACTATACAGATATTCTGCAACTGTGCTGGGGTGTACAAACCCCACACTGGGGAACAGGAGGTTAAGGAGCAGCTCTGGTTACAGGTGGCTTCACCCAGCTGTGCCTTATGTGTGTGCGCTTTCAATGGAGGTGGAGCTTAAAAGGAAGCAGCACAACTCAGTCAGGGTGATCGGTGCAAGGGAGCAGACCTTCACTGGGAGCTCCTGCAGGAATCCAGTAGGAGCCCCACACTGCCCTGAAGAGGACCTCAACTCAGAGCTGCAAGCCACTGCAGAAGAGAGAGATGAGCATAAGAGCTGAGCATAAGCTGGTGAGCGAGGAAGGTAACCTCTTGATACCCTTTGGGACATGTTGTGGGCCATTAGCCAGGCCTTCACCATGCTTCTGGAGAGTCAGGGATGTGGTAGGGAGTAACCCAGGAGTAGGCTGGGTGATACCATGGCCTGGGTCATACACCTGAACTGCCTGCTCCCTTGTAACCCGGAGGAGCGGGAGGGCCTGGGTTTTCCTACTGCCAACCCTTGGGCTTTAACACACTAAATCAAACCAAAAGCAGCCTTTTAAACTTTTTTTAGCTCTGTCATGTGCAGAGAAGAGGATTACGCAACTAAGAGCCAATCATGCTCTCTAGTGGGAAATTAAACAAAAAATAAAACAAAAAAAGTAGAAGTCCTCCCCACATCCCTCCCCAAAAGCCTGAAAACATGCAACAAGCAAATATATACACAATGCAGCAATTAAAAAAAAAAAAAGCAAAATCTGCTTACTGTCAACTTTAATCATATCAGGGCCCCAATGTGCAAGGTTCGGTACAAATACATAGTAATAGGCAGTCCACTCCCCCAGCAAACTCAGTCTTGTAAGCCATTATCAATTGGCAATTCGCTATCGGCATCATGGTAGAAAGAAGATCAGCATTTTTCGGGGTATTTCAGTTCCAGGAAATACTGAAGCCTGCAGACTTTTGAAATCTAGAGCCCCTCAAGTTCACGCTCTCCAGTCTTTCCTCCTGTCTACGTCAGACACAAAAGGTCATCCGTAGTCATGGCTGCTGGAACTGCCCCAGTGAAGGAAGTGGTGCTGTCATTCAGCACCCACTGCCTTAGAGGACTACCAGCAGCTGCTCTAAGTGCCCTCAACCAGCATATTCAGGGCCAGATCCTGAGCTTTGGTAAGTCTGTCTACCTCCAACTGCAATCAGGCTATGCCAGTTTGTTCTGTTGTGTGTTTTCACAGCACCTAGCCCAAAGGTCCTAATTCATGACTGTGCTCACAGGCAGGACCATAATACAACACAGTAAATAAATAATAATTGAGTCACCACTGCTGGGATTGGAGCACCCCCTCTTCCTTTGTTGACTGTAACAATTAGCCTACTGGGCAACTAATAGTTGCCCAAGCCTGCCTAGAAGGATGGGACACTCTTGTACCACAGCAATAGGTGCCATGCCAGTGGAGCAGATCAGGAATATTCCATTGGAAAACCCCCTCTTCGCAAAAACCAAAATTTTCCGTGGGAGAATTTAAATTTTGGAAAAAAAACAACAATTTCTGGCACTGGAAAAATGAAAATGATGGCTGCCTGCTTGGAAGGCTTTTGCTGGCAGGGAGAAAGTGAATTAACAAGGCAGGAAACAGGCAGAAAACAGACAAGATGGAAAATTCGGTTTCTGCTCTCTCAAAATGGAATTTCACTGGAAATCCTTTTTTTTACTTTCGCTTTTCATCCTGATTCAGGGTAGAAAACACTTCCAAGGAACACTGAATGTTTCCAGAGAATGGATTTCCATTTTCCAGACAGCTTTAGTAGCTAGAACCTGAATAGAAGAGGTGATATAAAAGCTCTCTGAGTGATAGTTTGTGTTTATAGATTTTTCTCCCTTTTTTGAAGTTTAAGATTTAAGCTAATTGAAGGGAATGTAGTCAGTCCATGAGGGTGTTTGTTCCATTATTTTATTGTTGGGTTGGCAAGTTTGTTTCAACAAAAACACTGGAAAATACATCTGAAATCTCCAAGAGTGTTTTCCATTGACCTGGGCCTCTTGTGACATCTCTCTCTCCAGCTGCAGCAGGGTAAAATACTTTTAAAACTGAGTATAAATATCAGCTCTCCTTTTAAGACTAGGCCCATTTCCTTTAAAAGAAGAAGTATCAAGCTGTTGAAGTCAATGAGTCAACTTGTTCTTATGGTCAAGAAGATCTGGCATAGGTTTCTTTTTAATGCCTATGCTAGTTTTCATAGCTTTGCAATTATTCATCTATGAAGCTTCAGTTTGTATATTTGTGTGTTTTTGTTAATCATGACATCATGAGTGGAAACAAGGCAAAGCCAACAATCCAGGAGGGAAATAAAATCAATCCAAGCTGCTCATTAAAAGGTAAACTGTCAATAATCTGTGTCAGGGCTTTTTATCTTAGGCTTTAGCACTCTGTGATCCCTAAGGCAGTATGTGGTATTGAGGCTTAAAATGGTTCCAGATTTTCACATCTCTATCAGGAGGATTACCCATTTCAGCATTGGCTAAAATTAACTTGATCCTACTCGGCATATAAAAATGGCAGGGGAATAAACGGGATTGTTGCTTTACCATTTTTTCTGTATGTACATTGAGCAGAAATTAAAGGGTTAGCTTTTGACCTCCTTTGTAGTGACATAAATCTGGAAGAATTCTATTGGAGAAGTTTATACCATGATAACCCAGATCAGAATCTAGCTGTTTTATATTTGTGAATATTTACACATACAGATATTTGAACAGAATGGGATGAGTTTTTCTGCTATCGGTTGATAAAAAGTTTAACTGGATGAATTAATGCAAGCAAACATCACAGCGGCTTGTTTGTTGCGTTCTTAAATTAAATCTAGTCAGTACTATTGTCAAACAGTTTTCCAGCCATTTTAGAAGAAACGAACCCTTAATTATGTGCACTCACTCATATGAAGTTTGGGTGAATTCCTTCCATCAGTCTGCTGGCGAGATGTGAGACAAGCAGTAAAAATGCTGATGATTTAGCTCCATTGCAATGTGGCTCTTCCAGATAGAGCTGAATCCCATGTATAGCATATTGTAAACATTTAACTTCCTGAGGACGTTACTTTTGTTCTTCACCACACCACTTTATTGTGACATTGTCAGCTAACCTGCTATGGTTAGAGCTATTGAATTGGAAGAAATTATAGGTGCTCAGCACCACTCAGAACACGACTTTTGTGGTCTTACTCTGTGTAATACATACCTCTTTTGAGAGGTTATGGGTAGTCAGTGTGTATACAAATTTCAAATTGCTTACTCCACCACTATTTTCTCATGTTTCAAACAGAGAAGTTCTCACTAAAGATGGAGCACCAAATCTAAATCTGGACTGTACTGTCTCAGAATTCCTTGCACCACGTGCAATAGTGGGCAGAAAATATACACCATTGCTAGGCAAAGTAACTTTTACAAGAGGTGACCACATTAGGTTGATAGATACAATGATACTGGTCTGCTAATGGGAAGGTCCCAAACTAATCCTTAATAACTAGATGATCAAGTTAGTTGTCATCACTCAATCCCTGAAAGGTGAGTTTTTCTTCAGAGCTCTACAAATTGGGTTTGGCAGTATCTGAAAGATGTAGTCCTGCTCCTGTCTCTCATGAAAGGCCAGCAGAAATTTACACTGATGTTCTCACCAATACTTAGAAAGGACTAAAGATTCTGCTTTCAGCATAAAGTAACAGACACAGAGTCCCAGCCAGCTTCCCTTTCAACTGCACAGCTAAGGATGGAGGCAACAGCGACAGAGAGGTCTTAAGATTGAGCCTTTCATGATTTTTTTAAAGTCACTGCCATTCAGGTGTGCCAGTTCCACCAAAGGGCCAAATTCTCCCATTACTTGCACAGGAGCCAATCCAGGAACTTCATTCAGGGTAGCGGCAGTGAAAGCAAAGGGAGAATTTGGCTTGAAATTACAAAGTGCGTGAAAAAGTAGAATAAACTGATCACCTTCCTACAGCCACAATTTCCTTACTTGATGCTTGAGTTCCTACAGTGAGGTAGGATTAAAAATACAATCTATCAGAAACTCACAGCCTCCTGAAACAGTCATCAAGCCTTGCAATACAGGTTTGAAGGATCATGCTAAAAGAACAGCAATGGAATAGAGTTTATATAGGAATCCTTCTAAGAACAGCCATTCATTTGCTAGAGCTCTCCCTTTCTTGAGGAAAAGCAACATCCATCTAAACCAAGATTTGCACTTAGCTTAATCAGCTGTATTTAGCCAGTCAGTATGAATACAGACCTGTAAAACACATTTCTGGTTTATTGTGCTCATTAGTGCTGGATAATGTATTAAGATAATTATCCACTGTATTTATATTACTGCAAAGGTTTCAATCCCCTCTTCCCCCATCCACAATATACATTGGTTTTGGTTACAAATCCTTAGAAACACTATAAGGTACTATAGCGTTTTTTTGTTTTTTTTTAAACAGAGGAGGGAATTGGAGGGTTTAATTTAGATATATAAATACCTTAATTTGGTTAGTGTGTGATATTCTTTTAGGGTAAATGAACTTATGCACTTGATACAAAAGATAAGGCTGACCCTTTTGCAGCACTTCCCTTTACAGTATTAGGACATAAACCCAGCACTTCTGGTCTGTTAAGTATGAGATACATTTTTGTACACCACACAAAGGTCAAACTTCCAATTAAGAAAAAACCTTTTTAACTACTACAGCATTTAGATCTAAAGTGATATTTCCCCTCAATATTATGTTTTCCTGTCAAATATGTCCAGATATCAACTGCCTAATGATAAAAAATAAACAAATACAGTTGGACAGAAGAGGCTAACAGAGGCATGACTAAACTTAATATAAAGCAGCTCCCCATATCTCAGGGTCATTGTTTCTTCCAATCCAGATTCCAACTTTGTGATTCATGACCATCTCTAGCTGCAAGCAAATGGAAGCCCAGAGATGTAGTTCTAAAGCTAATTTTTGCACAGCATCTCTCTGTTGCTCAAAGGGTTGAATGAACTCCTGCTCTCTTGGCAGGTGCAAGGCCCAGATGCCAAACCCCACAATTCCCCCAACCCTAACCCTGGTGGCTGATTCTTACACTTGTTTTTATACAGTCTCTTGGACCACTTTCCTGATAGCATTTCTGGTGGCTGTGAAACTGTCTCTGGAGTTAGTCCAGGGCCATGCTACTCCATGTGTGATAGCTCTGGTCATCCAGTTTCTAGCTGCAAAATTTGGATCAAAGAGGACCATTTCACCTAGCTTGATATCTCAAAGGAATGATAAAAAGAGAACTGCCATATTGGAACAGACTAGCAACCTACCTATTCTGATATCCTGTCTCCAATACTGTCTAATGCCAGGTGCTTCAGAATAAAACCTAAAACTCTTAGAATTGTACAATAGCATGTAGGAAATTTCTTTCTGATCCTACCTGGTGATCCATTTAATTTATGCCTTCAGGCATGAAGACTGATCGCCCTTATTATCCGAGAGGCAGAATGGTGTAGCTAACAGGACATTTCCTCCCAAAGGGAACTTTCTCCTGTTTGTCAAAACCTAAGGTGATCCTAAAGACAAGCAGGACCTTACTCACAATCACAAAATCATACCATTCTCTAATACTTCCAGACAATCTTGAAAGTGAGTATGCAAAGGCAGAAAATGCAGCTTTGAATTAGTACTTGTAATATGAAAGATTTATTATATTAACAAATTCCTCTCATATTGTATTATCATCAGATAAGGATTTGTTTTCACTAGCAATGAAGACGCTGCTAATATGATTTGTTTTCATATATTGCCAACTAAAATGAGTGTTGATATGATATGATATGATATGATATGAAATGACAGAAAATGGCTAATTTCGTATAAAGGTGCTAATGCAAGGTATGAACCTTCTGCAATCGTTTGGTGAACAGTAACTTCCCCTCAGTTTGAAATTCTCCTTTACTTGTTTGCAGGGGAGGGAGAAGATGGAATTTAAAACAAAGCGCGATCAAAAAAGAAAAAAAAAAACTCTGTGAAGAGAATACAGTAGTTGCTTCAATGATGCGTAATCCAGCTGGTAGTGCTCCAGGTTTCTTCCGAGCTGGCAAGCCGTGGCCAATGTTCACTGTTCCAAGATGTGTATTGTGATGCCCATCCCCCTTCTCTTCCCATTTCAACCTCCCGTTTCCCCCCCCCCGACACGTCTATTGTAAAACTTGAGCCTGCAGCGAGCTCCATATGGATAGACAGATCCCTATGCCTATGTAGTCCTTCTGACTTCTATATTATGAGAATTTGTTAATATATTAAGTCCTTCATATCATATTTGATGTCAGTGGGCTCTATATAGGTGAAGGGGTCTGCATTCATGGAATTCATTGCAGGATTGGGGATTTCTACTGTAAGCAGCATGGCATGACTGTCCATTTAATAAATGTTTGTATAATGCCTAGCATAATGGAGAAATGAGCCCTGATTCAGTTCCTTGTTGGTCTCACTTCATCTGTAATAAAACATTCTCATAATAGGGTGACAGACTCTAAGACCTTGTGTAGAATAAGTCACCCTAGGCTCCACTGGGAGTTGAGCAAACGGATTAAGGGCAGTGTATGACCTTTACTTTTGAGTAGTGCATAGGCACAATTGGATGAAGAGGTGAGCGGGTAGCTAAAGAATACTGACTGTAATTTAATTAATTGACATTTAGATCGGTGGTGATGAGTGCCTTAGAAATGCCTTAGCTAGATGGATATATAATAAGACCAAAAAGAGGGAAATAAGGGTGAGAGTTCAATGGAACAAACTTTGGAAAAATAGATGAAATGAAGAGAGGAAAATGTGAAGGACAGACAGGTAAACTACGATAATAGGTGCTGGACAATAAAGTGTTGTATGTTTGAGTTATGAGTCTTATCTAGCTGAAAGCATGCGAAGCATTAAAACATATCCAATATAGATGAACATGGAAGAATAAAAAGTAATCAAAATATGGAAGAATAAAACATCTGGTGGTGAGGAAGATTACGAATCAAAGATGGAGAATAAATATGTAAAGTAAAACAAATGTGGAGTGAAAGGAAGCTTGCAAAAGGAGAGAGACAAATAATAAGGCATTTTTCAAATCCGTGAGAGCCAGGCATCAGAGCCTATAAGGCCTAGCTAGGATAATTTACTAAGGACCTATTACAGCACTTAAGCATGTGTTTAGATGATTTGTTGTATAGGGATGGATTGATTAATTAGGGCCTAAAGACATATGTTAAAAAATAAAATAAAATTCTTGGTCTCAGTTATTGTCACAAAATGAGAGAGAAACTGATATCAATTTCCTAGGACTTGAAAAGAAAATGCTGAAGGAAATCAAAAGCAACATGCCCAAAAGGGTGGTTGAGAAATTAAAATGTTTAAACTATGCCCAAACTCCAGAACCTGACCCAATCCATCTTAGAACACTGAAGGAATAGAATTTATACAATAGAATTGAGATTGTGGAAAACTGCATTTGATTATTTCAGAACAGGGAAGGTATGGATGGAGTTGAAAGGTATTACTACAATATTGAGCCTGATCTTAGTGAAGGATTAAGTAAAGTGTTGATTTGTAAATTTGACTTCATAGTAGAGATACCAAAACACTTCTAAGGGACTAGATAAAGGGCCATCTAGAAATATATTTGAAATGGGGATACTCAGCAGTAATTTGCAAATACCTAATTAATCCTTGTCACATTTTAGGAGTGTTCAGTGACTAGAAACAGGTTTCAGAGTAGCAGCCGTGTTAGTCTGTATTCACAAAAAGAAAAGGAGTACTTGTGGCACCTTAGAAACTAACAAATTTGAGCATAAGCTTTCGTGAGCTACAGCTCACTTCATCGGATGCATTTGGTGGAAAAGATTTTGTTATCCAGTATTGAAACAACACAAGGAATTGTATGCACTTTATGTATACAAATCTTGGGCCAGGGAATTTGCAGTATGATTTTAAAAAAATTGGTGTTACAGAACTGGGAAACAAGGAGTTACAGTGGAGGAGGTAAGCAAAGTACTGTACTTCTGAATGCATTACATAGACTAAGGGTACATCTACCCTGCAGCTGGAGAATGTTTCCCCTTGGGTAGACAGACATGCACTAACTCCGCTTGAGCTAAGAGCACAGACAGATAAGCAAGGTGAACAATTCATGGTAAAGTAAGATAAGGCTTTGGGACAGACAAAGCCAGAGAAACAAGAGATGTAGGAAAATAACCTCCATGATTGTATTACGCCCAACGCAGCAAACAAGAAAGGTTGATGCCTTCATTGCAAATGTTACCATCAGTGCATTAAAGCAAACAATATTAAAGCAAACATAGGAGAATGAAATATAAATATGAAATTATCTGAATGCTGTAGAAAGGACCAGGAGGCTGCATTTGCAATAATGTACATAGCTTTTGTTATCTGCATGAGTCAGAGAAGATACAGCAGAGCGCAGCCAGTTTTTTTCCCTGTGCTCCTGAACCACTCATGGTTTCTGTTGTACACTTACATGTACCGGAATGCTGAGCATTATATTGATCATGTTCATTAAAATGAATCTGTTTATTGTAAAGATTCGTGGTTACTTGCCACAGTCTTGCAAACATTGTCTTCAAGAAGAAGCGCTGCAGTGTGCCCTCAGAGTCAGAACTTTCTGAACATGGCGGCTTCCACCCAGGAAACTGGAAGAGCAGCTCTGATGCTTTCTTCCCCCAGTTTGTTTCCTGTAGCTCTTTATCCTCTTAAACTCTATTGGCTATTGTTATGTTTGTGCAAGTAATAGGGCGACTTTTTATAAAAAACAATGTAGAAACCAAGAGGACTTGCAAAACTGATAAAATATGGTGCATTGCAAGTGTTTTACCAATATATTGCTGGCGATGCTTCCATGTACCTTAGAGCAATTCAGAGAGATACAAATAAAATCTGCGGCTGCAAGGATGAGCACTCTTTATTTTGTTTTGTCAGTCTTCTGAATCATATTTGCTATGTACCTTTCTGGGTCTGGAAGGCCTTCAGGCAGCTGCCAATTTTAGCACAGTCCTGCACTGGCAGCTGTGTGGGGCAGGAGTGCCCCAGGGGGCTTGCAGGGAGGCAGAACTCCCCCCACCCCCCCCAAACTCCCCAGCGTGCACAAGGGAATGCCTATTGATGCTGCCTTTTGTGAGCTGCCTACATCCCTTCCTCCCTGTGTCTCAGTCCCCCTTCACAGACGCTGCATCCTTCCCACACTGCCTATGGGGTGTTCTACACCCCCAGGGGAGCATGGAAAGAACTGCACATTTGGTCCTCCGAATGAAGGGGTTTAAATTGTTCCTGGCCCTTATGTAGACTGTGAAATAGTTCCAAAAGTGCACAAGAGTAGTGTCCAGGCCTTTGAACTGAGCCCCCAGTTCAGCGAAGCATATCAGCACTTCCTCAATGGCCCTGGAGCACCTGCACTAGATAGTTCTCTTTGCACTTGGTAGCTCAGATAGCCGCAGAAACATGCTCTCTGCAGCCTCCTTAGCTGTGCACTTTGACCTCTGTGACAAATGATGTGTAGGCTGGGTTGTGTATGCGCCCCAAGCAATTTTCAGAGGGTTAGAATGGTGACCGCTCTCTTAAGAGGCTGCTGCTTCTTCTGCTGCGGTGCGGAGGAAATAATGCCTTGTATTTACTCTGAAATAAAAGATTATTCTAAAATTAGGGTCTCGAGCTACAAAGTGTGGCTTGTGATTCACACCAGAATGTCTCCAGTGTTTAATACTTCCATCTCTCCGGTCACTCGATTACAGACCTGAGGGTGGCTATCCTTCAACAAAAAAACTTCAAAAACAGACTCCAACGAGAGACTGCTGAATTGGAATTAATTTGCAAACTGGATACAATTAACTTAGACTTGAATAGAGACTGGGAATGGATGAGTCATTACACAAAGTAAAACTATTTCCCCATGGTATTTCTCCCCCCCCCCCCATCTCACCCCCCACTGTTCCTCAGATGTTCTTGTTAACTGCTGGAAATGGCTCACCTTGCTTGTCACCATGAAAGGTTTTCCTCCTTTCCCCCCCCTGCTGCTGGTGATGGCTCATCTTAAGTGATCACTCTCCTTACAGTGTGTATGATAAAACCCATTGTTTCATGTTCTCTGTGTGTGTGTGTATATAAATCTCCCCACTGTATTTTCCACCAAATGCATCCGATGAAGTGAGCTGTAGCTCACGAAAGCTTATGCTCAAATAAATGTGTTAGTCTCTAAGGTGCCACAAGTACTCCTTTTCTTTTTGCGAATACAGACTAACATGGCTGCTACTCTGAATCCAGTGTTTAAGGTGTTTGGATCCAGGATTTTGTAATCAAGCTCCATTCTAGTCAAAATGGGATTAAGGCATGTTAAACTGATCTCCGAAATACATGTATTTTCCTAGCAGGAATAATCTGTGTAATAATCTAGAAATGTTCTGAATCATTGTTCAATGTTCTTGGAAGATATCCCATTTAATTTGGAGCTAATTCCACCTTCATTGCACTACGGATGCACTTGAGGTGCTCGGTGGTGTTTAATTTGGGTTCTTTTGAATTCCAGATGCGGAGAATTAGTGTAATTATAGTTTGTAACCCAGCTTTTAAAGGCTGTTTTCTTTTTAGTGAGGATAAAGAGTATATATATTGTTTTAAATGTTTTAGTGAGTACTGATGTCACTGGAAAATTATCCAGCTGGAAATAAATTGAAAATTCTTTGTCATCACTGTAGCAGTCTTAAAAAAGGAACCTGTCTATAAAGACTGTACAGCATGTGTTTTGCTGTCCTTTGTTAAATTAATTCATGGTCTCAGTCCACTTCCTAACATACAGATGTTTACATGGCAAAATCACTGCCACAACTGGCACCATTGCTGCACCAAAAGGACTGAATGGCCATGGGCACTACAATAAAGCTCTCACCTGTACAGCTAGCTCTTCCAGGTCAGGGTAAGGCTCATCAACAGGCCAAGTGAAGGGAAACTTGCAGTGCCACTGTGCATGGTGTGGCTCATGGTTTTGCCGTGCAAACATTCTGTGAATTAAAAGGGTCCAGCTACACTACAGAAACCACAGTATTTTAGCTACTATGCTAGCATAACTCCATAGTGTAGTCATAGCCTACGCTAATGGAAAGGGTTTTTCTACCAGTCTAGGAACACTCGCCTCCCCCCGACCCAAAATGACAGAAACTACATCAATGGAAGCATTCTTCCTTTGACACAGCCACATCTATGCTGGGGTTAGGATGGCATAGCTACATTGGTCAGGATTCTTGAAAAAAACAGCACCCCTGGACTGATGCAACTATGTCAACCTAACTTCTAAGTGTAGGACAAGCCAGTGATTTCAGTATCCCGGGCTGTCAATTCAGCACCTTTCATAAGCACTTTTACATGCATTAAAGTTTTTAAAAATAACCGATTAAAATCTAAATTTAGCTAAAAGGCTAAAATTTTGCTTTAATACTAACAACCACAACTGCTGGATTTTAATATAGGATGAGGCCAAATAAAAAAAAACTTTGCATTTTCTTGTCCAGATAATTGGCTAAAATTACAATTCATTGCTGGTGCCTGTCTCTTCTATCAGTCAGATTGCTGACAGTCAGTCAACACTGTCTACCCAAGGAAAAGCTGACTTTCAGATTTTGCATACACTAAAAAATTGACTGTCTTTGGAATACTCCTAAATTTCCTGCATGTTTGATCAGTCTCCGACTGGGAACTGAAATAAAGAAGTTATATGTATTGCAAACTTGGATTAAACTTCTGCAAAATTGGGAAGCTTATGCTCCTGTGTTAACTGTTTCCATGCTTCATAATTTACCAAGCATGTGGGACAAAATGCACTACCGGTGCTTCCTGATACAAATCATCACCTCTGATATGTCTTTTTAAAGCAAGGCATCAGTGGGAATCACATGTGAAAGGAATAATATTTGTTTTGACCAGCCACCATTACAATAACCAGGAGATAGACCATTATGTCTACATTGGGTAGAGTTGTGAATCTGCAGTGGTGTGGCTAAATAAATATTTTTTCCTGTAATCCAGATTTATTTTTGCAGTACACTAATTAGATGTTTCACTAAGACAAGTTGAGATGCAAACTTTCCCACAAAGGAAGCCATTGGTAAGTCTTCCTTATCTCCCCTCGCTACTCTGGATGAACATCCTCCTGAATCCTCACTGGGCTATAAGTCTGAAAAACATCATTATTCTAAGGATAATAGGCTGCATCCATGCTGAACTTCCATAGATATGTACAACGGTTCTAACATGGATGGGGGAGTGTATATGGCAGGCCATATGAACTGAAGGTCATGCATGTAGATCTCAAGAGGAAGCTTTCTGCAGTTTATTCTTATGGCAAGTGAATGCTCATAAATTCATCAAACCTTTAAGGTGAGGGCAAGGGAAGTTGTGGTGTCTTTTGTGGAAACAGGGAAGCTTGAGCAGTCTAAATTGGGACATGGGTGGTGATTTTTCAGATATGTATATTTATGGTAATGCATACGACAACTGAATATGTTATTTGAAGGGATAAATGAGTAGGGATAGTGCAATGTCTATTTATAGAACTCCAGTCATCCTTGTATCTAGCAATCTGTGTTGCAATATATGGGCCTCGATTTCACTTTCTGTGATGCTCCCATTAATCGGTAGTGTAATGAGCAGGGCCCTACCAAATTCACCGCCATGAAAAACACGTCACAGACAATGAAATCTGGTTTGCCCCATAAAATTTGGTCTTTTGTGTGCTTTTACTCTATACTATACAGATTTCATGGGGGAGACCGGTGTTTCTGAAATTGGGGTCCTGACCCAAAAGGGAGTTGCAGGGGGGTCACAAGGTTATTTTAGGATGAGTTGTGGTATTGCCACCTTACTTCCGCGCTGCCTTCAGAGCTGGGCAACCAGGAAGTGACAGCTGTTGGCCAGGTGCCCAGCTCTGATAGCAGCGCCCCCCGCCACCAGCAGCACAGAAGTAAGTGTGGCAATACCATACCATGCCACCCTTACTTCTGCGCTGCTGCCTTCAGAGCTGGGTGGCTGGAGAGTGGTGGCTGCTGACTGAGGGCCCAGCTCTGCAGACAGCAGCAGAGAAGAGATTTCTGAGCTGCTTCTGGCAGCACCTCTGCCTTCAGAGCTGGTTTCCCAGTGAGCAGCCACCTCTCTCCAGCTGCCCAGCTCTGAAGGCAGCGCCACTGCCAGAAGCAACGCAGAAATCAGGGTAGCAGTAGCGCAACCCCCTTCAATAATCTTGAGAACCCCTCCCCCCACACACACACACAACTCCTTTTTGGGTGAGGACCCCTACAATTACAACACTGTGAAATTTCAGATTTAAATAGCTGAAATCATGACATTTACGCTTTTTAAAATCCTATGAGCATGAATTTGACCAAAATGGACTGTGAATTGGTAGGGCCCAACAGTCCAAGTCTCTATATCCTTAGGCAGTTTACACGTACACTGCTTCCTCATGAACATATGAAATTCTGTCAGAGATCCTGTGCCCAAGATACTGAAGTCTGCGCAGTGATGGGCTTCTATCTCTTTTCCTAGTTAAATATACCACCGCTAGAAATGCGGGTAAAACCAGAGTTGGTGCTTTGCAAATGAAGGGACTGACCTGACTCCTACTGAAGCAAGTAGGGATTTTCTATTAGCTTCAATGGGGGAGAAACCTGGCATTAGATGAGAAAATGAAGAGCTGACATCCCACTAACATCATTGGCAATAATAATTAATTTATAGTGCCCCTTGTCCTTGTGAATGTTTTCTAACTTTCCTGGCAGTGTCTCATCCCTGCCGTATTTGCATATAGGGGGAGATGAAGCTGCAGTGATGAACCTAGTGCATGTGACCCTTTCATTGACCTTAATTTTCATTGTTAAACTGAGGAAGTCTCTAAATGTTCCATTGTAAAAGCCATGCCTTGATAGTGAGGCCTCTGATCCAAGCTTGCTATGTAATGCAGTGATCACTGGAGGCATGTTGTAGCTGTGTTCCTGCTGAAAGCTTTGCCTTCTTCAAGAAGAGAAAATAAAGATTCTCAGAGTGGTGAAAGCTAAGTTGCCTTCCCTTTCTCATAATGGTTGCTTCCCCAAAGAAGTAGCAGCATTTACACTACTTGGACTGTCTTAGATATGCTCACAAAGCAGTCATTAAAAGGCTAGGTGTATTGGGCCAGATCCTCTGCTAGTGTAAATCTGCATAGCTCCATTGACTTCAGTGGACTTTACACTAGCTGAGTATCTAGCCAACCATACCCAGTGCTTTTGGAGGTTTACACAATTCTTTGTATTATTCATTGTGTCTGTTACAATAGTGCCTAGAAGCTCCAAATAGGTTGGGGCGCCATTGTTCTAGGCACTGTACAAATGTAGTCATGATGGTTCCTATTTGTCTGTCATAGGGTTTGATACTGCTGCCCATCAATATAATATCTGAGTCCCTTCCCCATGAAACAGTTGCAATAATGAAGTCCCTGGTGGACTTCATGAAGCCTTTAGTACTTCTCTGTCTGCCTCTCCCTCCCTGCTGCTCTGGCTTCTGACTTCCAAAAGAACAAGGGGCTGGGGCCATACATAGAGCACTTGTGAGGACCAGGTGTTCCTGAGGCCTTCACTAGGAAAAAAGGTAATTCTTAAATTGAGTTAGTCAACACCAGGTAAAATCTGAGTGCAGACAAGGCAGCTGGTAGTTTTTACAGGATTTAGCAGGTTGAGTTAAAGATTGGTGGAGGAGGCTGTGGCATAGTTTGTTCTACCTTGAGTTAAGAACACTCCTTTTTCTCCTAGTGAAGACAAGGTCTTAGTGGGATCTGCTGGCTCCAGTGGAGTTGGGAGAGCAGGAAAAGTCAGAGAGCCCAGCTCCCCCTTGCCTCCATCCTTTGTTGCTGCTATGCTCTCTCACTTGTAGCGAGAAGCTTCCTTGTAATTCTGTATGGCTTTGTTTTGGATCCATTCTGCAGGAAAGATTAAATGATAACTTTCTTATTGCTATGAACAATCTATCTACTCCACTGTACGGATTTGTTTGCCATGTGGTGTGCTGTTGTAACAGAAAATTACTCTAAGTGCCTGTTGATTTCAAACGGTTGTATGCTATGGCAGAACCAGAGAGGTGCCGAGCTACCCCCACTTCCCAAGGTCTTCAGTGGAAGTTGAGTGCGCTTTGTACTTTGCAGAGTCACCCAGCACCTCATGGGAGCTGGATCCAGCTGTTTTCAGTGAACTGTTTGATACTAGTTTAGAGCTTGGTTCATAAATAATAGTTCATTGGTTTTTGGATGCTGGTTTTTTGATGACAGGTTTCAGAGTAGCAGCCGTGTTAGTCTGTATTCGCAAAAAGAAAAGGAGTACTTGTGGCACCTTAGAGACTAACAAATTTATTAGAGCATAAGCTTTCGTGAGTGAGCTGTAGCTCACGAAAGCTTATGCTCTAATAAATTTGTTAGTCTCTAAGGTGCCACAAGTACTCCTTTTGGTTTTTTGATGGAAAGTGAGCATTAAGCAATCGCCTTGTTCACCAGTTCCCAGTGATGCTTCTTTTGCTAAGCAACATAAATAGGGGCAGAAGGCCAGACAGAAGGATCTAGCTCAGTTATTTCTAGGCTACCAATCACAAGAATATGAGGTATAGGAAATGGTGCGACTTGCAAGAAAAATACCATATCCAAGAGGGTTGGTTAGTGAAAATGGCCTAGGAATTAATTTACAAGAAAGTTATCATTTAATTAACTTCCTCATCAGCATATAGGGCAGCATTTAGCTGAAGTGAAGCTGTAGAAGTAGGGCCGGCTCTACAGTTTTTGCCGCCCCAAGCAGTGGAAAAAACTGCCGTCGCAGACGGCAAAAGGGAGAAGTTGCCACTGAATTGCCGTCGGTGCGGAAACTCTGCCGCCCCTTTCTGACTGCCGCCCCAAGCACCTGCTTGGAACGCTGGTGCCTGGAGCTGGCCCTGTGTAGAAGGGTTTGTGAAAGTTATTATGAAATGCCCAGTTTATTTACTGTTTTTAAATTAAACTTGGATATTTTGCCTCCTCCCCCAAACTAAAATGCTAAAATTTGACCAGTTTTGGTGGAATGGGGTTTAGAGTCAATAGAAAGCAAGAGACAGACTGAACGAGTTCCAGCACCTAGAGACAGCACATCATAGAACTAACTTTTCACACTCCCAGATTTTCTGTTGAAGTGAATAGAATCAGTTGTTGAGACCACACTTAACTCTGTTCCCCTCCTAGACTTTATTCTTGCTACTAGACAGAAGTAACTTTGGTGTGTCTCAGCAAGCTTTTACTCTTTCATTCTCACTGTTCTGTTCATCACTTCTTACCTGGCACAGAAACGCGCATCGTTCTCTACCTGTGCTGAGGGGCATCCAGCCCCATTCATGTTAACATCTGCATGGTTTTATCATTTGTCACTTCTGCAGAGTGGACTAGTAAATATACAGTCATATATTGCGTAAAAGTAAATCATGGTGTCTTTGGTAATATGAAAGCTCATCACAGGGCAATGCTATTCAATCTTGTACCAAGAGCCAAGGAGAAACTGCCAGTTTTTGAGTAGAGATTATAAAATGTGAAGATTAGTGAGGTTCTACTGTATGTAGATTTCTAAGCCTTTTTAGTTCTTCCTCTGTCTCCTCATTCATTTAGGTTGAAATTCAGCCCTGTGCAGAAGGCCAACACAATCCACAATTTACATTCCTCTCAAACCCTCAAAATAGATTCAGTGGGTGCAAAATTACTCCTGTGTAAATATTTGCAGGCCCAGAGCCTGATTTATCACACTAACATCTCTTGAACAAAGAGAGGATTCTTCCATGATTCACAGCTCCTGAAGTAACACTAATTAGTGTCTGAGGAATACAGAATGTGTGGGAAGTAGGCATTCACTAGACTGTTCATGTGGGAGGGGATTCAGGGATAGCTTTTCCTCACTGGACATCTGCATCATTTGGTGGGTTGTTTTCTTTGTTTTGTTTGTTTGTCTTTGTGTGTTTTAAAAAGACAGTTCATTACACAACAATATCATTAACTAAGAGCAGTCACTGAGGAAGTGAATCACCTCCATTAAATCTCGCTGTGCTGACCATCAATTAGCCTTCAGTCTCTCAAAATTAGGATTCCTTGCTCCAGCATCTTCCTGTTAGATGTAGCGGTCATATATGTAGCACCCCTGGTATTGGGGAAAATGACAGGACTGTTCTACCTTACCTACTGGAACTAGAAGGCTGTGTACCAAAGCCTTCTAGATGCCAGCCTATTAAGGAGATAATACTAAAAGATGTGCGTTGATTGGTATGCAGTCCTGTGTTTGCATTTAATCAAAGTCTGTCCTCAGCCATGTCTTCCACAGAAGTCAATACAGCCTTTGCCTGTGGAAGGACTGTCAGCTTGAACGAAAGCTTAAAGATGACCTGCAAAAAGGGGAAATGGGCTTTTGCTTTTTATTTTATTTTATTTTATGCCTCTGTGTCTTGTGTGAAGAAGGCCTTTGGCTTCTCTCCCCCTCGCTTTGTTATTTTTAAACGTATGAATATATGGAACATAAAATCTTGTCCTCCCTTGGTTTTGTTGAAGGACTTACTGGATGACTGAGATGTAACGTGGGATGTTAAAAGGAAGCAGAAAAGAGAAACCTTCCTGGCCTCCTTCATACCGTACACTGGAAAGAAGCAAATGTGGCATGAACCCAACTAACTTTTCTTTGTTGATCATCTTTAATAAAGTGTCTGAAACATGTGGAAAGCACTAGAAATTTCATGTGACCTTCAGCCACTAGCACCCCCCAGCAACTGCTTTATTAGCCTTCAGTTCTGCTGCACTCTGTGGGTGTTGCATTAGTGCAAAGAATTAATTTGCCGTTCTGATCCAGTTGATAGAGCAAACCATTGGAACTGCAAACTGCAGGCAGGCCATCAGGAATCAATAGTGCCAGTATATGTCTGGCCGAAATGCACAGTTCTACCCTCCTCACTAGAGTGGAATTTAAACTTGCAAAATCCTACATTAAAATGACTAGTCCTTTGGGGATTATTAAGAAATCAGACTGTAGCAGCAATATACATATTTCTTCTTGTACGACAAACATACTTCACACTTTTTTTTAATACTGATTCTAACTCAAGTTTCAAAAATCTGACCTGTACTTTAGTGCCCTACAAATAGCATAATATTCTGTGAAGTATGCCACAACTAAACAAACTAATATATATGCCTTGGACTTCAGAAATCGGCTCACCTTTATATAAATTACAGAACTGGAGTTTTCAGAGTGGCTGATGTTTGGTCCTTTGTAACAGGAATTGAACCTTATGAATTGCAGATTTTTTTATTTATTTTTGCACCAGAACAAAAAAAGTCTTGTTACCAGTGCAATTTTACAACAGATGTTTTCTAATCTGTAACTGTTTAAACATTCTAAGAGATTACACTGTATGTTGCCAATGAATGTACAGTATTATCGTTTGTTTTTCTAGCCATTGTACTAGATTACAAAGCTAGGCTCATGTGAGTGTCCATTTTATTTCTCACTAAGTTTTTCCCTGCAGAATTCTCTTTTTAAAGTTACATTTGTCCTTGAGAGTGTGAATATAATCAAGGCAGCGAAAAGGACCAGATGTACTGTTTTGGAGGTTCTTTGTTCTTTCCTTCATGATAAAGCATAAAAATCCTCCATAGTTTAATACAACTCTAGTATCTAGTTCTAATTGCCATAAGGAAAGCACGTGTGATCTAAATGTTAATCAGATTTCTGCATTTAATGAGGAAAAAGGCAGCTATTATATGAAAAATGTTAAGAAGCAGGACCTGTTCATGTTCAAATCAGGTGATTGTGCATTTGAATCGTATTTCCATTTAAATAGCTTTATCGTCCTGCTGATTCCTAAATACTGAGTCAAAACAAAAACTAACAGCTAAATGGGTATTATTGCTAAGGAGGGATGAATACTAGGCAGTAAATCCATACCTGCTGGGAGCTTTAAATATATGCATAGGCAATGTAGGTGTAAGGGTTTGCATCAACATCACAGAACTGATTATTTACAGATGGGCATTACAGGGACATAATTCCATCTGACTGAGTTCAAGTTACATTTCCATTAAAGCCTTTACAAGGATCATTTCTACTTATGACTCTCATGAAAATGTTTAGTCATGCAGCGGGCACTCTTCAAGAGTTCTGTCATTTGGAGAGAGGCATGTCTTTCAAACATACACATTTAAATCCTTAGAGATGCTAGAGGACACATACTGACATGAGCATGGTTTCTGGAGACGGTATCTGCAGGTAAAACATTTTTTTGGAACGTCAGTTTGAATCTATTGCCTTGGCCATTCTGGAAGTCCCATACAGTATTTGCTAAAGCTCCTGACAGGATTATGAAGTGAGCTGTAGCTCACGAAAGCTTATGCTCTAATAAATTTGTTAGTCTCTAAGGTGTCACAAGTACTCCTTTTCTTTTTGCGAATACAGACTAAGACGGCTGCTATTCTGAAACCTGACAGGTTTATATTATAGTCTTACTTTCTGAACTCAACACCAGTAAACCTCGATATATTGTATTCCCCGTGGGCAACTGAGTTGCAGAGGTGACCAGATATCCCAATTTTATAGGGACAATCCTGATATTTGGAGCTTTTGTCTTATATAGGCCCCTATTACCCCCCAACCCCCTGTCCCGATTTTTCACACTTGCTGTCGGGTCACCCTAGTTGGGAGCCACTTGAACTACATCCCAGTGGAATTACATTGGCCATAATAGTAAACTATTCTTGTCTGACCTGTGGTTACAGTTGATTCAATGCAAAATCCTTCTCAGGATGTGCTGGACCCTTTCTGTTTGTTTAAGACATGCATAAGAGAGGGTGATAAATCTTGGCCGAGTCGCAAAACCACAAGCTCTAATAATTAATATATGGACCTAGCTAATTAGACAGATACTTGTTTGTAACAGGATTTTCTTTATTGTTGTTACTTTTAGTTGTATTCAGTAGCAAATAGAGGCCTCAGTGGAAATTGGGACCACATTGTGCTAGGCAACAAAGCCCGTTGCCAACTGTGTCCACATATCTATTCAGGGGACACCATCCTAGGGCCTAATCACATCAGCCACACTATCAGAGGCTCATTCACCTGCACATCTACCAATGTGATATATGCCATCATGTGCCAGCAATGCCCCTCTGCCATGTACATTGGTCAAACTGGACAGTCTCTACAAAAAAGAATAAATGGACACAAATCAGACGTCAAGAATTATAACATTAAAAAACCAGTTGGAGAACACTTCAATCTCTCTGGTCACTCGATTACAGACCTAAAAGTTGCAATTCTTCAACAAAAAAACTTCAAAAACAGATTCCAACGAGAGACTGCTGAATTGGAATTAATTTTCAAACTGGATAAAATTAACTTAGGCTTGAATAGAGATTTGGAGTGGATGGGTCATTACACAAAGTAAAACTATTTCCTCATGTTTATTTCCCCTTTCCCCCAGCCCCCACTGTTCCTGAGACATTCTTGTCAACTGCTAGAAATGGCCCACCTTGATTATCAAAAGGTTTTTCCCCCCCAGCTCTCCTGCTGGTAATAGCTCAACTTACCTGATCACTCTTGTTACAGTGTGTATGGTAACACCCATTGTTTCATGTTTTCTATGTATATACATCTCCTCACTGTATTTTCCACTGAATGCATCCAATGAAGTGAGCTGTAGCTCATGAAAGCATATGCTCAAATAAATGTGTTAGTCTCTAAGGTGCCACAAGTACTCCTTTTCTTTTTACATAGTAAAAGTATCTCTGCCACGAATATATTGCAATCTAAGGCCTTTATGTTGTAATATATAATGTAGTTGAGTAGAGCCCCACTGATGTCTGCCCCAGCATTGTAAATCGCAGGACCATGGACCAAATAGATAAGATGGCTATTAGCCAGGATGGGCAGGGATTGTGTCCCTGGCCTCTGTTTGCCAGAAGCTGGGAATGGGTGACAGGAGATGAATCATTTGATGATTACCTGTTCTGTTCATTTACTGTGGGCACCTGGCATTGGCCACTGTCAGAAGACAGGATACTGGGCTAGATGGACCTTTGGTCTGATCCAGTATGGCTGTTCTTATGTTCCTCTGTAAAATAGAAAGAAAAGTAGCATTAATGTATGCACCCCCAAGTATGTAGCTGTAATGTGTGAAGGGGTTTTACTTTTCTCCTCATTTTACAGATAGGGAATTGATGCACAGAGAGATGCATACAAGTTTGGTGGAGCCAATGGGAATTGAAACTGGATCATGAGTCCCAGTTTAGTGCTTTCACCACAAGTTCCTCCTTCTTCTTTACTTGTACATGAAAGTGCAATAATTTCAATTGTCTATTGCAATAGACAATCAGAGGTTCATTCTTAAAGCACAGGGATCTATTCTTGAAAAATATTTCCCATAATATGAAAAACTATCAGAGGTTAACCAGAAACTAATCAGAAAAATATACATTTTCTCTTGCATTTGTATCTGAAAAATATCTTTTATTATTTTTTTATCATTACCCATCTGAATTTCACACTTGCTGCATGCAGAAACCCATTGGATATTGGCATTGCAACTTAACATCTGGAAATCAATTCTTATCCATAATCTCTTTTAAAAAGTGAAATGGGAAATATTTTTCAGATATCTAAAGAAGCAACAACATCCATGATTAAAACTGGAAATGTTTATTACAAATTAAATCAATACTGAACTCCAAAAGATGTCTGTTGATGGATTTGAGAATCTGGGATGGATGCTTTTCTGTTTTCCCATTAAGTATGATTGCAGTTACTGAAGAAAACAGTAGTGTGATCATAGTGGGGAAGTGGAATAAAATGATGAGGCAAAAAAACTAAACATACATTTCATTTGCACTTGAGGTGTGCAAAATTCACAGGCTTGGAGTTTCAGGGGTTCATGTGGACCCAGTTAATCTGCCCAGGATCACAATGCCTGATGGTTACCTTTGAGTTTCAGGTCTTGTCTACACTACCATGGTAAATTGATCTAAGTTATGCTTCTTCAGTTACATGAAAAACATAACTGAAGTGGACGTAGTTAGATCCACTTACCGCGGTGTCTGCATGGGAGACACTCTTCTGCTGACTTACCTTACTCTTCTCCGGGAGCTGGAGTACAGGAATCCACGGGAGAGCGGTCTGCCATCAACTTAGCGGGTCTTCCCCAGACCTGCTAAATTGACACCGCTGCATCAATCGCAGCAGTGCCAATCTAGCCATACGTATAGACAAGCCCAGGTTCAAAAGGAATTCTCCAAACTCAGTCAACACTATTGAGTTTCGTCTGGTTTTGTGCTGAAAGGACAAGTTTTGCACGGTTTTGACTAGAGATGGGCCTGAACCAGAGCCCTAGATCTGGAATGCCGTACACGCACTTAGAATTCGGATCTGCAGTTTACCTAAACTGTGCATCTCTGTACTGGAACCTGGACCACCAATGGGGTAGCAGTATGTTCAAGCTAACTCAGAAGACATAGGTTCCATTTCTGGCTCTCCCACAGGCTTTTGGTATGATCCTTGCTAAGGCACTTAACCTCTTCGTACCTGTTTCTCCATCTGTAAAATGGGGACAATAATTTTCACCCATCTATATATTTTTTATGTTGTGCTGTGCACCTCGCAACATGAATGAATGTATCCAAATCTAGCAGAGTTATCTTAATTTTATTTTACAAGTCTCACTTTTTCAAATCTGTCATTAAAATGAATGGATGGAGGAGAGAGATGGGGTGTGTTCAGTCACAGTTCATCTTTCCTTTTCTCTCTTTTCGTGGTCCCTTTGCCTGAAAAGACAATTGAGACTTTTCTCTGCTCTGACTACCATGGAAAATGTTGATGGCCTAGAATTCTATAGGCAGAGACTTCTTTTCCTTCTAAACTGTCACATAAAATAAAGACAGGTTTCAGAGTAGCAGCCGTGTTAGTCTGTATTCGCAAAAAGAAAAGGAGTACTTGTGGCACCTTAGAGGCTAACAAATTTATTAGAGCATAAGCTTTCGTGAGCTACAGTTCACTTCATCGGATGCATCTGGTGGAAAAAAAACACCACCAAATGCATCCGATGAAGTGAACTGTAGCTCACGAAAGCTTATGCTCTAATAAATTTGTTAGTCTCTAAGGTGCCACAAGTACTCCTTTTCTTTTTAAATAAAATAAAATAAGCTAACCACATCTTCTCAGCGTTTTCCAGAGCCTCCTGCTGGAACTCATCCCTTCTCAGTTCACACTTCACGCTCTCCTCTTGGAAAACCAGAGCATCTCTCTTGCATGTTAAACAATAAAGTTTCTTGAGGCTAGATATGCAGTGATGGGGGGAGACGAATGGGAAGAAAAAGCTTGAGAGATGAGGTATAGAGTGAAGTGAGGGTGACATTGAGCAAGGTAAGTGTGAAGGAGCCTTCCTGCCATTTAAAAAAAAAAGCCATATTGGAAGTTGCAACTCTTTTATGAGGTGATGGGGGGGAGGGCTGGGGAGAGTGGTTTTCTTGCTGTTTGCAAAATGCCTTGAAGATGAACACTATAATAATGCTAAGTATTACTGTTGAACCTCAACTGAACTCTAATCCCTAAACAAAACACCAAGCTAAACCAAATAGCTGGGTCAGTAGAAATTAAATCAGCACTGAAACTCCAGATTATATCTGATTGTGGGTTTGTGTCTGGATGGACGGTTGCTTTGTTGTTCTCTCATTATGTACTGATTGCTGTCACTAAAGAAATCAATACTATGTCCACAGTTGGGAACTGGAATAGCATTCAGCACAAGGACTTCATAACACAAGAGCTTTCCTGGGGACTTACAAATCATTATCCCAATCCTGCTAGCTACTGAATGCTCCTCGTGAGGCTCTGAGTACCTTCAACATAGATTTGAGGACTCTTGGAGTCTTGCATGATTGATTAGAAAACATGAGGAAATGTGTTGCCTAATGTCATACCCATAGCTGCAATTTCATAAACCTGGGTTTTATAGATCCCTTTGGTATTGTATAATCAGTGATGGTATGAAAGCCACAAGTCAAATTTTAAAAAGGCCACTCCGTTGCATCTAAATCTACATTAGAGATGACAAAGCAAAGCTCGTTACAGAATTCTTTTCAGCCCCACAGTAAAACTAAAAAGAAGAAACTATATTTTTAATAGCAAAAAATATTTAAAAGCTGTAGTGTCTGACTTGCCACTGCTGTAATCTTTTAGGAATAATAATTGAAATTAAGCATTAGAATTCACCATGTTTCATAGTAAACTTCTTTAAATGTCAAATTAAGTCTTTCCCAAAACAACCACAAATCTTATTGAAGAAGGGCTTATTTTGTTCACAGCAGTCTCAGTTTTATTGTATTTGTCATCATTGTAATCTCTAGTTAGAGATTTTATGTAGTATTTGAGAAGCGCAGCAAAAAATGTTCTATAACATAAGTAAAATCCACTTTATTAGGTGGGGATGAATGACTATACGCTAGCCTCTGCTTTAATAGATTTTTTTTAAAAATCAGACTTGCTTCTTAACCCAGGGGTCTTAATTCCAATGGCATGAATTTTATAAACATCGGTCTTGTAGAAGCTACACTGAGACATTGATGTCAAGAAACTTGCTTATATCTCTTACAATGCCAGTCCAGCACTTCTGTTTACCACTAAGATGCACTTCCCTACAATCCAAGAGCTGTATTTAGCAATTGGATAGCACATGGCTATTTTTCTGAAATGTAAAAAAAAAATATGTAAAATGCTGTCACTTATGGTGAGTCCATATCAAACTTTCAGGGTTGAAGTGATATTTTTACAGTAACAATGGTACGTTGTCTTTTGAATGTAAATACTGTTCTTCTGCTTATCAGCTTGCTCTATTTGTAAAAGACCAATACTTATTATGGATGGCAATTCATTGATGTCAAATTTACTCTTTTTAATGGCAGAATTGGTTCGTTAAAATTAGTACGTGGATATTCTCCACCTCCAATTCTGCAAAATTATATGCACTTGGACCCCAAGTGAGTTCCTTGGGGCTACCCGTGCTTAAAGGTAAATGTGCTTAAGAGCCTTGCTGAATTGGGGTCTTGATTAGTGCCATTGTGGGCTAGGCAGGGCTCAGGCATTTTTACCACTTCCTGAGCACAATCTATACTACAGCTTTCACTACTAATAACATCAATGGAGTGGGAAAACTCCTATTTTTTCAACTGTAGAAACAGCCAATGGCAGTTTGTGGTGTGGGCTTAGAAGCAGGGAAGAGATGAGAAGAGATTAGTTGATTATTGCACACATTTTGTTATAGGAAAATATTCCACCTCCCCTTATCATGTTGTACTAGCAGTAACCTGTGATATTTTCATGCTATGTAGTACTACTAATGTAATACTATTGGGATTAATACCTCTGGAGATTAAAGGCAATACTAGGCAACATTATCAGATGAACTTGTCAAATATGGCATCCAGTCCAGCAGGGGGCAGTGAAAGGCCTGTGAGAGGACAGGCAGACTAACAAAATTTGCATAGTATTGCATAGATTTTTAGCTAGGAGAGAACCCTTTAAATACATTATAACTCTTTGAGTCTGAGATTGAAATTTAGAACTAACTCTTTTTGGACAGACCTGTAGTGTATGTTTATACCTAGGATGAGTGGCAGCTTAATATGTCTCAAATGTTTTTCTACCCTTTCCTCCCATTGCTTATTATTTATTCTGCTTTAATATATTCACAAGATTAAGTGGGTAAACAACATCACAACTACTTATTACTACACAGTCCACTAGGCATAATGATGCCAGTTTTAAATGCTGGATGGTGCTGATTAGAGCTGTTATGCTAATATGCATTTGTTTGTTTTACCTTTACCACTTACCCTAATTTGTGAAGTATGCAAGTTGTTAGCCTTTTTTCTCACTGTTTTTATCAAGTGAAGATAATTTACCATCTTTTTTCCATTTGAATTGTAAAGCTAATTGAACTTAATGACTTCAGAAAAATCAATAATTTCCTACTGTTATTGATATCATGAAGCACATGTAAGAGATTATCCAATAAAGACACAAACCATTTAAATGAAGAATTCAACAGCACAATGAACTATTTAAATTCTGTATATAGACAATTAAGGGGAGGTTCTTGCATGTGAAAAATAAAAATACATTTTAGTATGTTAAGGTTACGACACCAGCCATGCAATTCCTATATAAGGCTAACACTCCATTTTTAAATCACCCAATACTGTCTTGATGATGTAACACAATTAGGATGCATTCCTTGGGAAGTTAAATCTCCCAAGAAATGTAGGTTTAGGCTCCCAGTTTGAACTAAGTAAGGTGACTATTCCAGTTCTAGCTCAGCTTCTGCCTCTGGTGGCGACAGACATTTAGGTTTTTACCCTGTAATGTACACCATTCGGAGGGGATGACAAAACATTTTCAGTGTTGCAATTTGAACATGGCCCTTGAATTTTTGAAGCAGCGGGATCTCTGGCATAAGTTGAAGGGAAATATCCATTCACTGTCAGTAGCAATGGCCCCGTTATACCATCCTTCCAAGATCCTCCCTCTAAGAGAAGAATCCTGTGCAATTTCACGCTATTAAATCTGCAATACAGTACCCTGCAAAAGGGGCAGGGCATCAGTAGTTAATAAATCTCACTTTAACATAGGGTTGTTGGGGGTTTTTTATGACTTATTAAGCTTTATTTTTTATGGTCAGTTTTATAAAAAGTTATAAAAATCCCATCTTGAAATGCATTTCAGGTCATGAAAAATATAACAGTTTATGTATCTCTGCCAATGCAGCTGCTGCATGTTGGCACTAAATCTGACAGCTGAAAATACTTTTGAAATAATATTGGGATTGGGAAGAAACATTGTGCTTGTATAGATGACAAATATTAAGATTTCCTCCCTCATTTTATATGTAGTATAAAATTTGCAAACTACCTGTAGCCACCGGCAGTCCCAACAATAATGTACTGGTCTGCAAAAAAAAAAAAAGCCACTTCCAAGCCTTTAAATCTGAATCAAAATCCCAAAATGGCATAAAAGGCATTAAAGTCCTCAATTTAGGGATCAAGTATAGTAAAACGGGAATGACAGATATAAAATTAATGGCATTTAAATGACTGTTTCATTCTAAAACAATTCTCTTGCAATATTTTACTGAGTTTAGGATGCCCAGAGATCAATAACAATTCCCTTTAGTTAAGACGCTTGTGCCGTTTATGAAGTGATGCTTGGAAACGAGTCGCTATTCATAATAAAGTTCTCTATAATAGCCAAGGAACTTGATTGCACTCTAAAGCAGTGCTACTCAAAGTGGTGGTCTGCGGACCGGTGCCGGTCCGCGAGCCACCGGCTGCCAGTCTGCACGCACACTGGGGGAAAAAAATTGCCGGTCCCCCACATCAGATAGCTTGAGAAGCACTGCTGTAAAGCCAGGCTAGTTTGGCACCTGAAGCCTCTGAATTAATTCATGTGATAGAGGAAATGTTGAAGTTACAGAAAGCTGTCACTGTATTTGCTAGATAGAAAGGACAAATCTGACGCATAGACTACTCAGAATATTAGATGGTGAAAAGCAGAGCTGGTTGGGAAATGGACTTATTTTCTGAAGGGAAATCCAGCTTTTCACCAAAAATCAAACTCCTGAAAACCAAATTATTTTGTTTCAGAAATGCTGCTATGGTGACTCATGCTCCACTTCTTCTCTATATGCTGGGATCCATATTTTGGACTACATCTCTCATGATGCATTGGGGTCGTAGTCAAAGTGAGGGGAAGCAATTGCACCCCGGGTGATTTAATCCAGCTGGATAGCCTGGGCCATATTGGAGAATGAGGATATGATACAACTGAATTATAACACACACAAGGCATCAACACAGGATAACTTCATTGAAATGGTTTAAAAGCCAAAATATTTGGGGGGAGGGAACCATTTTCTGTGGAAAGCTGACACTTTTTGTGAACATTTTCACATAGTTGAAAACCCAATTTTCCATTTAAAAAAAGTTTTGATAGAAAATTTTCAGCCAGTCCAAGAGAGAAGGTTCTGAATGAGCTATAGATTTCATACTTTACTAGATGCATTTAACCCACTTAATAACATAAAAAAGGATACTTTGTGTTGTAATATGCTCGGTGCCCAACCTTGAATACACTGGGAGTTTTGTCGCAGGATTACACTCAAGGTCTTTATCCATTGATCTACATAACGCTTTCAGGATGATGTTCACTGGAGGAAATACACTGGTAGAAAAAATAGGAATAAAATACTTCACCTTTTTAACACTAGAAAAATTGTAGCTCTTATGTTTCCACCCACCCTTCAGCTGAATGGTGTGAAACAGGAGGAATATTAGGATTTCTTAGTAGTATATTTGCCTCATGACAGCATTCTGGGTTTTTGTTCTTTACCGAGATTGAATTACAGTGGGCTAAGTGCCGAGAAATATTTCTTATCATGGTATACTGGTCTCTCAGCCTCTTGCACTGACCTGATAACAGGCTAGCAGGAGAAAAAGCTATTGATTTTTTTAATGCATTTATTTATATATAATATATACTTTAAACTTGCAGATTGCAATAGAAGACACTGAATATTTCTACAACTGAGACCTTTTTTCTCATTAAAAAGGTTAGGAAATCTGAGAGAAAATTTGGGGCATATATCATTGGGATATTGAAGGGGTTTCGAAGGGTGGCTGATCACCCTACAGGTTCATTTACCTGATAAACTAAAGCATTAAGCTTCAAAAGCCACAGCCCTCCACTCCTGTCTCTATAGACACCTCTTACTTAGGATGAATAATGTATTTTGCGTCAGGGAGGAAGACATCGGCTAGGCCTTTGACTGTTATAATCTTTCTAAAAAGCCTTCATCATGGAAACAACTGCTGGAACTGAAAAGCTATCTGAGGGTCTCCATTTTTCCCATTTCAGCCTGGAAAAAAAGCCAAAGAATCCCAAAGGTTTAAGGGTTGTAATTCTTGTGGGGTTTGAGAGATTAGACAGTGCTTTCCTTTTGGGCTAATGTGACAAACACTTATGATTATCATCTTTGGCAGTTGTGGAGATGTAAGATTTGGAACTACTTTCAGCTGGCTTTGTCTAACCTTGCTGTGGATCACAGTAAATCTAGAAAATTTTGCCTTCCCAGCACAACATTAACATCATGTTCTTTTTATTAGGAAGACTGTGTGTCATTTTTCAGTCTTTACTGCTTATGTAAATCCATCCAGCATCCATTTGCTGCTGATCTTCTACACAGCTCATTGGGTGTGTAGTCTGCCCTTCTTCTTCCTATCATCTGGGCCCTGATGTTAAAATGTTCATATTAATCTTGATTTTAAGTCATTCTACAGACACTGCATGCAAATGTACTGAGCGATTTTAAAATTGGTTTTCTCTGTTTGTATATGTAGTGTTCTGTGATTATTCAGGCACAGATCTAACATATGCTCCTTGATATATGACGCTTTTCAAAGTTTCTAGCTAGGAGAATATTTGTAACATAACCATTTGTGTCTGATACACTCCTTTTTCTCTCCTACCCATGTCTCTGAGGTGTGCCCACCCAGACCTTGTGTAATGTCAGGGTTGATCAAAATGTGTAAAATATTTGGGGGGAGGGGGTTGCAAAATGCTAATTTTCTGGAGTTTAAATAGAAGAGATTCATTATATATCCTGACTTTCAATTATATATGATGCAGAAGGCATAAAGTGAGAATAAAATCTTGAATCCTCCCTCATTACATTGTCTCTGCAGGTTGCCGCTCTTGAGCAGAGATGTGATACTTGGCAAGAAGAGATCCCCAGCTGCCCTGCATGTGCTGTGGCTCCTAACACCAGAGCCCCACCTCTAGTGAGGCATGGCATGTCTGTTGGCAGAAGAAACCAAGGAAGTGCCCATGCTCTCAGTCCTCCACCTCCAGCACTTGACCTCCCACTGCCCTACTCTGCTCCCCTTAAGGATTTGCCCTGGTGCCTAGTTATTGCTGGGTGTTCCAGTGAGAGAGGGGGATGGGAAGAGTGGAAGGTGTTGGTGTTTCTAACTGTTCAGGGCTGGACTGTAACTTTACAATTTTCCCTGAGTAAGGGGCAAAGCATGGCTGCACCACTTCCTGAGCAGCCCAGGGAATGAATGTGGGCTCAATCATCATTCTTCCCTGCTCACCACTTCAAGTGAAGCAGTTCACTCCCCCCTGGGTACCTGGGCCTGGAGGAGATGGAGTATTGGCAGGGCAGTGAAAGGAGCCAGGGGATGGGCAGGGGTGGGGGCGATAGATTGTTTTGGAGGGTGAGGGGAACCAAGATGGGACATGTAGCAGGAGCCGGAATGTGTCAGGATGGAAAGTGTGTGGAGGCAGGAGACTACTGAGAGCTGGTTGGGTTTTTTGTTGTTGTTTGGAGCATCTGAGGGTTAGGCAGTGGGGATCTCTGATTGGCTGACCAGGAAATGCTGGTGAGAGTGAGGGGACTTGTGAAGTTAGGGACTGATGAGGGTGTTTGCCTTCAAAGGGGAGACCTGCATCTCATTAGGACATTTACTCTTCAGGAGTTTTAAGTCATCACAGGAACAAGCAAACTCCTCAACCTTTAGCTTCACTGTTCCCGCCTGATTGCAGAACCCAGTTTTTCCTGTGCAGGGATCTGTTCACACTTCTCACCTGCAGACATCCCAGCACAGCCCCAAAGGTTTAGTCTGTGGATGCATTTTAGTGAATGGGGTGTGTAAGCTTGTTGTGGGAATTTTATATTTTAACTTAGCAGGTGGATTTCCGCAGGTGTGAACATTTGCTGTGCATCAGTAATAATGGTTTGAATTGCAAGTCCTACCTTAGCTGAAACATAACATTTTTATATGACAATATCGAATATATGTTAATATATCCCTGGCTACCTAGGTGACATCATGGTGGTTGCTGTGTTGCACAGCCAGAACATCGCAGGGATAGTGGAGATAGAGTGCAGGTCCTTAAGATCCAGAGGTACAATGCCCTATCCCTTGAGCTAAAGGAGATTGACGCTTAGTGTAGGGTTTATGGCACAAACTTGTGCAATGTTGATTCCTTCCAGCAGAGGGCAGTAACATGCTAACAAATAGTCCATTACGGTATGGTCTACTACTCTTGTTCATGCACTGCCTAGCATAGTAAGCCCCATTCTTGGTTGGTCTCTAGCACTACTGTTATATATATGACCAATAATTAAAATTCCTGTTATCTTTTTATTAAACACACAGGATTATAGGTTGTCATCATGTAGAAGTGCTAGCTTAGCTGCCTATTGGCCACTCAAAGATGCCACAGTGAAATATAGATATTCCTTTTGTTGCCTTTACCTAAGGTTTAAAATTAAACCTCTCTGCTGGCTGCTGGACTCTCTTTTGCTACTGCAAGCCATGCAAACTCTTTCGCATACGTTAATGAGCCTGAGTTGTTCCCATCCTTCTGTGTAATTCTTGAAAGAAGAAAAGTCAATCTTAATCCTGCTGCCTAATGGCTTCTATATATTGCAGTTAGCACAGAAACACTGTGAAGTGATGGAGATCGAGAGTTAAATACATGAATTAAACAGACACCCTCCAACCACACTCCATTAGAAGAAAAACTGTCTCTGGACAGACACAACAAGATTTCTCTCTATACATTATGAGAGTAGCTCATTGATCCTCCAGGCATTTTAACACATTGCAGGCACCCTAGCAATGTGAACAGAATATAATTTATCAATATCACTATTATATCAGATCGCTTCTACTAGGGATTGTGCTAGATTACGGACGTGCTACCTAGCATAATAAGATTTAAAGAAGTATGAGATGTGCAGTTTCTCTTTCCATCATGTACATGGACATTCTTACAGCTTATTACTCTTCTGGGCCTTAGACAAAAGCTTATAAAAATCTGTACAGATTTTAAAATATTAATTGTGTTTATAGTCATCTTTCCTCTGTAAAAGTTTCTGCTTGTATCATCTATTTTGAACACCTGTACACAGTTTCTGTGGTCGGATACTACCTATTGCATTTGTAAGCAGATACCTTTTTTGTGCACGTGATTTGTTCAGCAAATGTGTTTGTGTGGGAAATCCAGTAAAGCTATTTAGGGTCCTATACTGTAGCTGAACCTATTTCACAGCTCTTGCAAGCAAAATTTCTTCATCTGTAATAGCCATGGAAAAAGAGCAGAGTCACCATAAAAAGACTGCTTACAGTCTAAAACGTTAATGCTAATATTTTTATTCTTACAATATTTATTTTATTTTATGTGTATTTGGTGTATATGAAAGAAAGGGCCTAACACACCTTGACCATTGTCGTCTTGTCCATTTAAGTCCATTCAAAACATTGCTGCCAGAATCGCCTTCCTATCTCATCATTTTGATCATGTTAGAACCACCCTTCTCTGCCATATCAGACACAAACTTCTGGTCCTTAGCTTGTAGGCCCTTTGTAATTGAAATCCCTCCACTTATCCAGATTTAACGCACTGTGACGATGTACCCATTTTACTTCTGCAATGATGGCAGCCACCCGGACTCAGCCACTTCTCCCAAAAGCAACTTCCTCCTCACAGCTCCTTATGCTCCCCAAATCATTTTGTATAGCCACTATTCTGTCCACCTTCAAATCCTTCCTTAAGATCCACCTCTGTGTAGCCTGATCTTAGATTATGTATTAATTATATTGATTACTTAAGAATCCCCAGTTGTCACTTGGAGGGTTGACCAGTTCTTACTCCAAGATAAGGTCCAGTATTTAAATTATTATATAATTGGGAACCCTGATGTGCACAGTTGCAACATTCAATATAGGAACTCTTTTATAATTACAAATATAGTTTATTAATACATTTAGCACAGTCACAAACACCCCAACTTAGTAAGATAGATAGATAGGTACTACAGAATGTACATCTACACATCCATATACTCACACCATCCTTGTAGAACAACCTGAAATGTTAACCATCATCTTCCTTGTCACCATCACCTTCCCCATCATCTCCAGTGGCCATCATTCTGGCACCTCCCAAGGACTACATCTCTCTCTCCTATCACTCCTAGGCTGGGATGCCACTTTTATAATATTTTACACTGACGCCATTGTATTCCATGCATATTCAGTATGGGATTTTTCCCTTCTCCTTATTTGTATTTCCTCACCTCTCTAATGTTGGACCGGCAGGTCCCTTGTGTTACAGCCAAAATATACTCTAATATAAACCTATTATAATAAAACAAATAATCAAACCTATAAGAAACTTATAAGGAAAATATATCTATATCTATATAGATATAGATATATATATATAGGCAAGCAAATAGGCAGGCTAGCTTTAAATGTATCTCATGTACTTGTTATCTATGTCAGTTCGTTGCCAGGACACTTCTGTGGTTGAATTATTTATCTGTGGTCAGAACTTCCCCTTAAACTCTATTTTCAGCTCTCTAAATACTTGGCTTTTTTCCGTTGGGCCATTTATCTGTTCATCAAACATAGGTCTCAAATCTTATGCTAACTTGCTGAAGCTAATGTCTTACAGGATCCAGATCTGTAGGTTTCTTGCATTACTGCTGAATATAATGCAAAGCAGAATATAATGAAAACAAACTAGCCCACTGGGCTACAATCTGCCATGATGTCCAGGGTAAGCTGCTGAGGGTTAATGGCTAGACCTGTGGCTTGTTAGTGATTCATTAGTATCTCTTGTCTACCTGTCTTTTTTTTAGTTGAAAACAACAATCCACCATAAAAACCTCCCAATTGCATGCTTAGCTAAGAACATGAGCTCTTATGTTCCTTTACTTCTGCAACCTTATGTACCCTTGTCTTCTACCTTCCCTCTGCCACATTTGTGATCTGCATCCACCTGTTATATCTTGTCTCTGCTTCAGGAATTAGCAACTTTAAGTGATAGAAGGCCACAAAATCCACTAAAACTCTTTGGCGGGCCATACAGAGGGAGCTAGCTAGAGACATAAAGGGTAACAAGAAAACATTCTACAAGTACATTAGAAACAAAAGGAAGACCAAGGACAGGGTAGTCCCATTACTCGATGGAAGGAGGGAGGAATAATAACAGAAAATGTGGAAATGGCAGAGGTTCTTAATGACTTATTGTTTCGGTTTTCACCAAGAAGGTTGGTGGTGATTGGATGTCTAACATAGTGAATGCCAGTGAAAATGAGGTAGGATCAGAGGTTAAAATAGGAAAAAAACAAGTTAAAAATTACTTAGACAAGTTAGATGTCTTCAAGTCACCAGGGCCTGATGAAATGCATCCTAGAATACTCAAGGAGGTGACTGAGGAGATATCTGAGCCATTAGCGATTATCTTTGAAAAGTCATGGGAAACGGGAGAGATTCCAGAAGACTGGAAAAGGACAAAAATAGTGCCAATCTATAAAAAGGAAAATAAGGACAACCCGGGGAATTACGGACCAGTCAGTTTAACTTCTGTACCCGGAAAGATAATGGAGCAAATGTTTAAGCACTCAATTTGCAAACATCTAGAAGATAATAAGGTGATAAGTGACAGTCACCATGGATTTGTCAAGAACAAATCATGTCAAACCAACCTGATAGCTTTCTTTGAGAGGGTAACAAGCCTTATGGATGGGTGGGGGGAAGTAGTAGATGTGGTATATCTTGACTTTAGTAAAGCTTTTGATACTGTCTCACACGACCTTCTCATAAGCAAACTAGGGAAATGCAACCTAGATGGAGCTATTATATGGTGGGTGCAAAACTAGTTGGAAAACCGTTCCCAGAGAGTAGTTATCACTGGTTCACAGTCATGCTGGAAGAGCATAATGGGTGGAGTCCTCAGGGATCAGTTTTCGGTCTGGTTCTGTTCAACATTTTCATCAATGATTTAGATAATGTTAGAGAGAGTACACTTATAAAGTTTGCGGATGATACCAAGATAGGAGTGGTTGCAAGTTTTTTGCAGGATAGGATTAAAAGTCAAAATGATCTGGAAAACTGGAGAAATGATCGGAAGTAAATAGGATGAAATGCAATAAGGACAAATGCAAAGTACTCCGTTTAGGAGGGAACAATCAGTTGCACACATATAAAACGGGAAATGACTGCCTAGGAAGGAGTACTACAGAAAGGGATCTGGGGGTCATTGTGGATCACAAGCTAAATATGAGTCAATAGTGTAACACTGTTGCAAAAAAAAGCAAACATCATTCTGGTATGTATTAGCAGAAGTGTTGTAAGCAAGACATGAAAAGTAATTCTTCCACTCTACTCTGCGCTGATTAGGCCTCATCTGGAGTATTGTGTCCAGTTCTGGGTGCCACATTTCAGGAAAGATGTGGACAAATTGGAGAAAGTCCAGAGAAGAGCAACAAAAATGATTAAAGGTCTAGAAAACATGACCTATGAGGGAAGATTGAAAAAATTGAGTTTGTTTAGTCTGGAAAAGTAAAGACTGAGAGGGGACATAACAGTTTTCAAGTACATAAAAGGTTATTACAAGGAGGAGGGAGAAGAATTAGTCTCCTTAACCTCTGAAGACAGGACAAGAAGCAATGGGCTTAAATTGCAGCAAGGGCAGTTTAGGTTGGACATTAGGAAAAGCTTCCCAACTCTCAGGGTGGTTAAGCACTGGAATAAATTGCCTAGGGAGGTTGTGGAACCTCCATCATTGGAGGTATTTAAAAGCAGGTTAGACAAACACCTGTCAGGAATGGTCTAGATAATACTTAGTCCTGCCATGAGTTCAGGGGACTGTACTAGATGACCTCTCAAGTCCTATGATTCTATGATGAAAACGTGGTTAACACAATTCATTTTGCACACAGAATAACAACTCATTTTGTGAGTTGCATTGAGAAGGTTAGAACATTTTATACTGGATGTACCAAATAATACTGAGCACTTATAGTGGTTTACAGCTTCAAATCACTGTACAAGCATTGGCTAATTACTATAGTAAAATTGTGTTGTTGTATCCAACAGTAACCATTGCATTTCATGTTTGTCTAATGTAAAACAGGCAATAAAAATATACTGCAACTTTTTGAAAATGTGACCAAATGAATTCATTTAGTACACTTCTGAATAAATACATATAGAGAGACAGAGGCCATAAGAGCTCTTAATGAACGTTAAAATATCGAACAGAGAAAACATCCCTTTAGGTAATTTGTTTGAAGGATAATTAACAGAGAAGCAGAACATAGGTTTTGCCAGACTGTAAGAAATCATTGATCCATCAAGTCCTGTAAACTTGCCTTTGAGAATGGGCAACTCCTGGTGCTTCAGAGGAAGGTAAAAATCTCCTATGATGTATCTGGCAATTGTACAGTCCTGTACATGGAGGGATGCTAAATTGCTTCTTTATTCCTGCTTATGTCCTAAAACACTTTATTACTCCTATAAACTATGTATAGTTATAAATATTCTTATGGGTTATAAAGTTATCAAGGCCTCTTGAAAATCCCAGTAAAATCCACACATTCTGTAAAAAGTGTGTGTATCTCTCCATGGATTTCTAAGGTGATCGTCACCTTGATATCTAGAAACCCATCATGGTGGTGTCTAGGCTACATACTATGTGAAGAAGTATTTTCTTTGTGTGTTAGTTGTCCCTTCCATTCCTTTCAAGTCACCTTTTTGCACTCTGATGTGACAATAAAAGGGGAAGGGAGGTAATACTCAGTTTTTACTGTACTCAAAAATAATCCCTTTAAGTTCCCTCTACACATTTTCCTTTCCAAGATAAATAAACCCTATTTTCTGATCATTCATATGTAAATCTCACACGTTTTACAGTCCCAACAATAAAGATTTGGGGTGAAATCCTGGCCCCACTGAATTCAAGTAGCAAAACTCACTTAACTTAAATGGAATCAGAATTTCTCCCCTGATTGTGAAAATACAATGTTCTATAATACCACGCTTTATAGAACAACATAGGAAAAGGAAGAAACTAGACCAAAAGTAGAGCCTGTTGTGTCTAACCATGTCTTATACTGAATTCAAAATACCAAGGGATCATGTACAGTGGGCAATGTTGGCGTACAATACGGTAACTCTGTGCTGACTCTAAGACTTAAGATTTGGGATTTGCCTTGCAAACAGAGTACTTTTCAGGGAGGAAAATCCCCTTTAGATTTGAATCATATTAATCGAAAGATTTTCTTCATTCCCTGAGAGACAGATATTACACACGATAGAGACTCTTTCTCTGCGTGTCTTCCTCTTTTCACAAAGAACTGCCAAGGTTCAATCATCCCAGCCAAAAGTCCTGAATCCCAGATGTTTAGTCTAATCCCTGTTTTACACTCCTTGCATAGTACCCCGTGCCACACAAAATGATGGTGATATGCTCCACCAATATGCTGTACTAATGTTATATGCTAAAGGTCATTGGTAGTGGTGGTTGTCATTAATTTGTATTAGAACAGTACCAATGAACTCCAGCTCAGATTGATGCCCCATTGTGGTAAGAACTGTGTGCTCACATAGTAAGGGAGAGTCCCTTCCCTGAAGAGTTTACAGTCTAATAGATAAGACAGAGTGGGAGAGTGAAGGTAGGGTGACCAGATGTCCCAATTTTATAGGGACAGTCCCAATATTTGGGGCTTCTTTTAATATGGGCTTCTATTACCCCCCCCCCCCGTTCCAATTTTTCACACTTGCTATCAGGTCACCCTAAGTGGAGGTATTACTAGCCCCTTTTTACAAATGAAGAGCTGAGGCCCAGAGGGAGTAACTCCAGGATCACTTAGGAAACCTGTGGCAGTATCAAGAATTGAGTCATGATCTCTTGAGTCCTAGTCCAGCACCTTAATCACAAAACCGTCCTTCCTCTCTATGGTTTTGTATTATTTAATTAGCCAAAAAATGCAAATGGATTTAATTAAAAAATAGTACATTTCTAATTTCAACAGAGATTAATTCAGTGGCTGTGGAAATTTTGAATAATAGATAATAGACATCTGTAACTCTTTTTCTTAACAGATGTGTTTTCGTTTACACAGCTGTGAACAAAAATTATATTTATATTTCTCTTGATGCATAATTTTTAGCCTAGAAATAAACTTCACATTAGCATTAAACTGCCAATAGGTGTCGTTTTCTGGTTTGTAGAAATAATCCTCTTTGGCAAGAAGTCGGTGTATTTTTTTCCCCCAGAGATGTTTGCTTCTTTGAAAATTATTTTACCCTTGATGAAACAAATCCTCCAAAGGCTTCATTATCTTGGCACTAGTATTATCTGATTGAATATTTCAATCATAAAATCTTTTGGAGTGTTTTAGCCCTTTACACTGAGGACTCAACAGGGTTGTAGAGGTGTGCTCGCACAATTTTGAGCGATTGTTGTAAGAAATTCAGATGATTTAAAATGCACAGAGTTCATTAGCGATGTAGACACCAATGATTATTGTAACTATTGATTAGAATATATTTCATTGCCTCCTTCCAAAGAGAGAGAATCACATGCAACTGCTTTGAGATCCGATTCAGCAGTACATTTAAGTATGCACTTAATTTTAAGCATGTAAGTAGTGCCGTTGACCCAGTGGAGCTACTCAAGCATTTAAAGTTAAGCATGCACTTAAGTGCCCGCCTGAATCCTGTGAAATCTCTTAGGCACAGAAAATTTGTCACAGTTTTCCCTGCCTGAAATGCTCTTTCCAAGCCCATTTTTGTGCTAGTGTTTCCCTTGAAATGTAATGTTGTTTCATGTAGCTTTCCAATGGTGGTGTGTCAAGAGAGTTAGGACACCTTCAGTGGCAATTGTTGCATCAAAAAGTATGTACTTTCCAGAGTATGTTCTTATCAGTCAGACTTGCCATGGATATCACACAGATGCTGCTGTTATGTTAACTGTTGACATTTATTGAGATTGTGCAGCAGGCACATTTCTAGTAATGAAGACAGGTGGGTTCCCATTTATTAGGCTGATTTTCCTGCATCACATCTTTCCAAAAACTCTATTCCACTTGAATAATTGCCAAGCATATGTATTTGTTCACAGAAGATATGAGAACATGGCTAATGTGATCTAAAATACCGTAGAATAAATCTATTCAAGTTTGATGCTCTCTAAAAAACTCCCATTTCATTAGTTCTGTTTTGTATTGTCTCCTTTGGGGGGAAGGATAGCTCAGTGGTTTGAGCATTTGGCTTGCTAAACCCAGGGTTGTGAGTTCAATCCTTGAGGGGGCCATTTAGGGATCTGGGGCAAAAATTGGGGATTGGTCCTGCTTTGAGCAGGGGGTTGGACTAGATGACCTCCTGAGGTCCCTTCCAACCCTGATAATCTATGATTCTTATTCAGAAGACACAGTCCCCAAGCTTATGCCTGTGCTTAACTCCTAAGCGTGATAGCAGTCTCATTGAAATCCATGGGACAAGTTACGTGTTTAATGTTAAGCATGTGGTGAAAGGATCAGAGCCAATGGGAATAAATAATTCCTGAGGAAAAGCAGGACAAAACATCCTTTCTGGCTTCACCCTTCAGCATGCTCCCTGTCAATTCACTGAAGCTAAAAGTTAAAGCAAGGACTTTTGATTGGCTAATCAGGACCCTATCAAGAATGCCAACTGTAATACTATTATAGTCTTTCAACCCCCAGCCCTGCCCCGCCCCCATACACACACACGTATGTGCACACAAGGAATATACGAAAGAATTTGATATATACATTTTAAGTGTTAGACCCTGGGGCTTATATTACCGAGTCTGAGTTTCTCTGTAGCTAAGAACTACTTGTTAAGGTTGTTCTGCTTATTTCGGGCTCACATTAGGTTTCATGAACTTTAATGAAGAGTAAGTAATAAATTCGTTGAGGAAATTGGGTTAGTATGTGATTAACATTCAGAGTGATGCAGATGAGTGTACCAATAATGGGAACATGTGCTCACATCATGATGAAATGCAGATTAGAGGCCCTGGAGCAAGCCCAAGGATGTGGGCCAGCACAATTTCATCTCTGTCAGCTTTAATCTTATCTAAAGTGAGCGTGCTACCAGTCTGCAAGAGGAATTTCAAATCTTGGAAAAGTGCTAAATACAACTTTTTGTTTTCTATTAGAGGCTATTAAAACATTTTCTTGAAAATCAAAGCTCCACAACATATAAAAAGACAAGATATCGCGTCTAAAACAATATCACTAACAGTGGAGAAAAAATGGTGTGCCTGACTCCTCTTGATTTGGTTTGGCATTTATAACATGCTGTGTTACTGAATAGTCATTTTAGTCAATTGAAATCCAGCTGAGCCTTGTGGTCTTGTTACAGCTTGTGTGTATGAAGCAGAGAAACAAATCTAAACCCACACTTTTAAATGAAGTGCAAAGTAATGCCATAAACGGAAGGTATAAATCCATTTCAAATGATAATCTATGATGCTGGGCAGAAAATGATGAGCACTGAATATCATAGGAAATTGACCTTGAAAATAGTGTTTATCTTTAGGAGCACAGTTTCAAGGCTTCTCTTCTTATTCAGGTTTTTGCCTGAGGGGGTGTCTTGAGGTGGGAATGTAAGTCAGAATTTCTTTGCTTTTAATCTAAATTGTTTTGCTTGGGAGTCTTGTACTTTGGCACTTATGGCAATAGTGCTCCTTGGTGAGGGAAGCAGGCAAGCAGGATTTCTCCCATTGTGTCGTTAGAGAGATTTACACTGTCTTTATAACAACATAATTATATGTGCTTAGTGATGGTGATTGGCAGGTGTCATAAACTGGAGGAAAAAAATGTCCATGTCTTTGTAGCAAGTATCTATGTCAGAAGAAAATATCTTGTCATTTTTGCCTGATTTGGATTGTAGCAATGTATTAAACTGGATAAAAGAATAAATGAGTCACATGTTATACAAGGCGGCTGAGCTATTTTTGAAACATGGCAGCACCAGAAAATTTAGTGGATGTAACTTTCCTGTTACCATCTCTCATGTCAGGAGTGTGGTCCTCTTTGGCTGTGTGTCATTTTGTTATGCATCAAAATTTGCAGTAAACGAACGGGATGGTGGGGGTGAGGGGGAATAAATTGAAATGTGACTGAGGTTTCTTTGGAAAAGAAATATTAACAGATTCATGTTGCATCTAAAAATTCTCAGCCATTTTGATTGAGTGATCAGAAAGTCCCTTAATTTAGCAGAACCTTTGTCAGTATACATTACAGGTTGCTTAATCTAATCCGAAAGCATGTCATCATGAGATGTTGAAGGACAAAGGCATTAAGTGCACCACCACTCATCAGTGGATCAAAGTCCTTCACAGATCAGGGATATTACAGTAATATTTCATTTTAGTAGACAAGAAACTCCTGGACTCATACACTCCCTTTCTGTGTGTCTTACTTGTTCCTATCTGAAAAATGTGGATAATAGAAGCCATCCACCTTTTTGCTGTTTTTATCTGTACAAAAATCTTATGGCTTTACTTGACCACTGACATGTAAAATCGTCCAATTCTCTTCTGAATTAAGCGCTGTGACCCAAGAACCTCTTTGTGCCAACTGGCAAGGGGCATGGGGGGAGTGCATAGAGGTTACAGGAATCTCCTGAGTCTGGTATTAGTATTGCAGCTCACCAAAAGCGTGTCATGTGAGGTCTCTAATAAAAGCCTGTGTCACTCTGGTCCTCATCTGGACAGGGATGGTGTCCCTAGCCTCTGTTTGCCAGAAACTGGAAATGGGTGACGGGATGGATCACTTGGTGATTACCTGTTCTGTTCATTCCCTCTGGGGCAACTGGCATTGGCTACTGTCAGAAGACAGGATACGGGGCTAGATGGACCTTTGGTCTGACCCAGTATGGCTGCTCTTATGTTCTTACCAATATCCTTGTAAAATGCATGTGCATATACTATGTAAGGAGTTATATATATACTTAAAATATGTTCTTAAAGTCTGTGTCTAGGTACTGGTCACCAGCAAAGGTAAAAAACAGGCTTTCTGACCACAAGAAATGTATATTTTTCTGGCTATTTAAATGTAAAGTAAGCATTGTGTGGTACATAATTCGTCGCCGTTCACCAGTCTGAACCAAATGCAAATGAAGTATTGTGAGAACTTTAAAGAAAGAAACTAACAAGAAGAGAAAAACAGAGGCAGGTGGGGGACCCTATCTGGAAATGCTTATCAAAGATTTGCTGTACCATATTTGGGGGCTAAGAAGACACTCCATCACCCTTCTCTGAGGAAGTAAACCGACGGCGAGTTTGCCTCATGAAAAATGGGTCTTAGCCAGGGTTGGTTGAAAACCCTGGAGACAACTTTGGGTGAGAAACTTTTTTAGACAGGACATTACCTGTTAAATTTAGACTGTAGAAAGCGTGTCATGATTTTGGTTTGTATGAAACCATTTGTTTCCAATATTCTTATTTGCTGTCATTTGAATCTCTGTTCTTTGATGAGAAACTTATCAATGTTTTCATTATAAATATACCTAAAGTGCTATAGTGTTAAGCAAAGTGGTGGTCCTCAGCTGAACTTTACAAGTTGGTGTGTGCTGTTCTTTTGGGAACAGCAGGCCTGATGATTCTGTGAGCATTCACTGGATAAGGGACTGAATGCTACAGGGTACATTCGGAGGGCTCGGAGGATGGTGTGTATCTAACCTGTGCAAGAGGAGCGAGGCTTGTGGGGGTCCGGAAGTCAGTGCTTGTGTTGCCAGAGGCTGGTGGTGTCAGGGAGTTGATCCACAGCAGACTGCTTCATGATAAGGACAGGTTGTGGTGAGGTGCCTTGCAAGCCTGTGTACCTCTGGCAAGCATCACAAGGGCTAGCAAAACAAGTTGTGTGTCTCTGCTTTACTCTGTTGCATAACATAATCATGGGCCATCATTTCAAATGCAAGTTCTGTTTCTGCAGGTAGTTACATAGTGAATTTAGAGAGCGTGTCTTCACCGTAGTATTAGCTCGAGGTATAACTTGAGTTTTGCTCCTCACCCGACCCTGGCCCCCACACACAAATCTCTAGCTCAAGTTAAATGGGGTTTTAAGCTCCAGCTAGTTGGGTTGTGATGGGCTAAAGTTGAAGCTCCAGGGCTGATGACATTGCACTTAGCTTTTAATCCAATCATTCTGTGAGATTTGAATGTAGCTTTGCAGTGTGGTCACTCTCACTCAAGCAAGGCCAGCTCGAGTATACTATCTATTTCAGAGAAGACAAGCCCATTTAGGCAGAGGCCAGCGGGTTAGGAGGAGTATAAATGAGACCAGCATATAGACCTAAATATTTTTGTTTAGCGCTGTTTTGTTTGTTGATGAGTTATCATGAGCTTTGAATGACATCTGAGCTTCTAATAAACCAAAGCAATTGCTAATGTTAACCCTGAAGAGATGTGGTCCTGGAACTACCTGAAAGCAGCAGTTGCTTATATTTATTTAACTATATGGATGACTTCCACCTCTAGGTCTATGCACATAAAAAGCTTATTTTCCAGCATGGGAGCATATTGGATGTGGAATTGTTCCAGTTCATTTACTGAAGGCATTTCTATCAGCTGGGAGCAACTTCTGATCCACTCAGTCCTGCAAGTGACTAACCAGATCTGGCTTGGTTTGGAAAGTAAATCTTGCATAGAGTGAATGGAGACAAAAGGAATGATCTATAAGTGGGGACACAGCCATGTTCAGCAGTTAAGCTACATGAGGAGATGGAAGGGCAATGTGTTAAAAGCCACCTGGCTTACAGCAAATTGAAATGGAAAGCCCCACTGATCAAATGCTTGTCATGTTTGGATATGTTGTGTTACAGCTCTTGTGTTCTGGGGGAAAACTAACAGACAATAAATCCAAGCAATGTGTTCAGGCTATGCAAAAATTAAGGAATTTCATAGTAAGCTTTTCCCTATCCAAATCTTTAAAATTCAGCAAGCCTTTTTTCATCCTAGGTCTTGAGATGCTAATGACTTTGACTAATTGTCAACACCACCAATTACTATGACTGATACCTTATCATTTCCCACAATGAGCAATGCTAATTAAAATTGATTGTGCTGCTGTTCTGACACAGCAGCAAGTTCCCTCTTTATTTTTTGTTCAAATATGAGCTTATTGTGCCGATTTGGTGAATTAAATAAGGAAAGCTCATTATTCTGATGTTTTTTTCTAGTGGGGATTTTGTGCCACATTGGAAGGCAGTTACCAGTGTCAAAGAAATAGACGAGCTTAAAAAGATTGCCTTTTTGGAGTATCAAAACATATGCTAATAATAATATTTAGCACTTTCATGCCTTGGCACTTTATATTTTCAAATTACTGTACAAACATCAATCCTCACAACACTCCTGTGAGGTAGGTAAATATTTCTTCTTTTTTATAAACATTGACAACGAAACATGGGGGCCTGGATTCTCCCTTATATCAATGTAAACCAGGAGTACTTCATGTTAGTGAAATTATACTGGTGAAAGACAGATATAAGTCAGATCAGAATCAGAGCCAGAATGGTTAAGTGACATGCCAGGAAATGTCATAAAGGAAATGACTTTCTCAAGGCTTATTTAAGCCTGGCCTTCTACCTCCCACTAATCTCTAAAGACCTGTTTCTTCCAAGGTCGAATCAAGAATTTTTTATTATAGCTCAAAAATCTGGTACTTTGCTGGGTTATTGTCTCCGATCTGTTGGCCTTGCTTGGCCTCTCCTGAATGGATGGCAGCTGGTTAAAAATGTTTATCAAAGTGTTTTTCAGTGGAAAATGTGGCTTTTGGCTAAACAAATTGTATGAGACATGCCTGCTTTTCACAGACAATGTCTTCTGTTTTTTGTCAAAAAGCTGAATATTTCAGTTGAAAAACATAATATTTTGATTAGTGTATGCCTCACAGGAGCTGTAGTTCAGTTCTCTCATGTCCATGGACTGGGCTCCCCAGATGGTTTTCATCTCAGGTGATGCACCAATTCCCCTCACCAAAATGGGAGGGCATGGTGCATTGTGGGAGAAGAAGCACAACAGAGAGTCTGGTCTATAGAGAAGAATAGGAACATGGGGCAACTGAACTACAACTTCCATGAGGAGTTCACACCTCAACTGCTAGAAGAGAGCCTCATCCTCCCCGATTGAACTAACCTTGTTATCCCTAGCCTGATGCTTGCTTGCATATTTATACCTGCCTCTGGAAATTTCCACTACACGCATCCGACGGAGTGGGTATTAACCCATGAAAACTCCTGTCCCCCCGGCTGTAGATTAAAACTAGATATGTACTGCACAGAAATGTCAATATAAAGTAATCACAACTGGTAATTAAACATATAATCAGCAAGAATTCAGTTTCATACAATGTTCTCTCATTATTTGCAGCTTATTAGACAATGTGGATTTTCCCTGCGGGCCTGATACTCTTCTGATACTGTTGTCAGTCAGGAGTGACTCCATACAATCACTGGACTAATGCTGGTGTGATGTGTATGTGAGCAGAATCATGGTTGGTTTGACCGTCACAGATTCTACATGAGTGTTTGATCAATGTGGAAGTGTAAAAGTGTTCTGCTGAAAATAATCAAAGGCGGTGATCTCATCATATTGTTATTACAAAAGCCTGATGCTGGCTTTACAGCCCATTGGTTCTACTCCAGGCTCTGCCACCAAGCTGCTGTGTGACCTCACTTCATCTCTCTGTGCCTCTGTTTCCCCTTCCAACCTTTGTCTATCTTGTGTGTTTAGAGGGTAAGGTCTTAGCACAGAGAAGGGCAGGCACTGTCTCTCGCTATGTGTTTTCACAGCATCTAACACAACAGGCACTTTGTGATCCGGTGTTCACCCCACACCAATCCTGGAGGGGCTGGGGAAAGGGCTGCTTAGTGTGATAGGCCATACATGAGGGGATTAGGCTGGAGAAACAATCCCTGACTGGAAGATAGAGCCCAGCTGAGCAGGTATGTCCTGGGCTAGTATAAAGCCAGGAAGCTGGCAAGAGAAATGGCTGCAGTGAGGAAGTCTGTAGCTATCCTTAGTGCATTAGAAAGGAAAGGGGATGAATCCAGGGAAAGAAAAGGAGCCTGGCCCTGAGGGAAGGGCGTACCCGAAAGCCAGAAGGGTGGAAAAGAGAGCCTGTGAGAGATGGGTAGGAAGTCGCCCAGGAAGAGAGCAGCAAGGTCAGGGACTGAGGAGACCTTGGCTGCATGTTATAGGGTCCCTGGGCTGGAACCTGGAGTAGTGGGCAGGCCCAGGATTCCCTACCAGCCACTGATGGAGTGCTATTGCCTAGACAGTGAATCCAGTGAGACGCTATATCTTGGAAGAATAAACCCCACAGTGACCATCTGGAGGGCTGAGTCACAGAGGAAGCTGAACTTCCCGTTGTGAGAGGGACCACAGGGTGAGAGAGAGGACAACATGGGGGAGATCCTTCATGGGCAGGTGTCAGACCTGGAAGAGAGCTAATCCCCAGAACAGCCAAGAGGCGGCACCAGCTGTGGTGAGTGAGTAGCCAGTGACACGCTCATCTGTACTACTAATAATTATAGTACAGCTTCATTCATTTATTTGGAAATACTCCTCATTTACACCAGTATAAATGAGATGAAAATAGGCCTCCCCTATATACAAGATGTGTTGCAATAAAACTTAACAAATAGCAATTCACAATCAAAATTTATAGTAAAATCAATAATATTTACATGGAACTAATTCACAACTACCTTTTCTAAACATTTATAGAGTGCCATTTTGGAAGCTATCTGTTGGAGATGGTGATGACCCAACTTCCTGCCCCATTGCAATTTCTGGCATTGAGTGACACTACTCAGGAATGAATTTTCTCTGACTTTCAATGGTACAAATGATGAGTAACTTCATTAAATATAATGGAGAAGCATCAGTGAAGATGAGAGGAGAATTAGGCCCAGTGTGTTTCAAAAAAATGTTATTTCACACTACATGTGCTAATAGCAGCACATTATTCCTTGATATTGGTTCCATTAGTGAATGTCACTCATGAAGCAGACTACGCACCACCACTTTTTCTGAGAAATGATTGTGTGCTGTTCCACTGCTAAAAAGAGAGTGCTGTTATCATTAGGAAGACTACTTTGCACGTCTATAGCAGGATCTTATAGCACTTGATAAACATTAACACATTCATCTCCCCACAAGGTCACACAGCAAAATTGTGGAACAGAACCCAGATCTCCTGGCTTGGTGCAAGAGACCAGGATTTGTGCCTTTCTAAAACTTTCCAATTGTTGCTATTGCAGTTGCTCCACTGGCTTTATGATGGCTGGCCTCAGGTACACGCTGCTACTTCCACGATTTCAACACCACGTTATATAACCCTGATCAGTGCGGATCTGATGAACATTGTTAAAAATGTGGACAGCCCATCCATTCTAGAGTGTCCCATGCTGCTAACACTGGTAGCGTTGAACCAGGTTTATTTGGAAAATTTTCCAAATATAGGCAGGACCTTGATCCTATATGGATTGCCTAAAAATGACACTGTAATACTGATAATGTGTAGGACATTCTTGGGAAAAGCTGTGCTGTGGTGTAAGCAGATAAATATGAAAATATTTGTCCCCTTATAAGCTGTGTCGTGATCAGCCTGGGTTTCATTCCGCCAGTAAAAGTTCATAACAGTAAAACGGCAAGTCCTAAGGAAAGTTGTCTTAAACAGCTAAAATTGTTACTAACAATCTAATGCATGAGATATTTTAAAGTAAGAAAGTTTTAACTTAGTAATGCCAAAATGTATCTGAAAAATAATGGGTACAGAACCATGTTATGGTCCACTCTCCATTTGAATAAGTGTCCTGGAATGCTGACCGTGAGCATTGTCTTCATGTTGTTTCAAGTGTATTCCCCATGCACCATCTTCTAGGAGGACCTTTCAGGTAAGGCATACATATTTTTAAAATTTAATTTTGATTGTTTTCATACTCTTGCGGTAGGTAGGCCTTATCTGTGTATACTCTAGGCACAGAGAATATTGGTATTTAAAGCAGAAGAGAACCCCCAGCAGCATCAGTGTTGTAGAATACAAACAAACCATATTAAATGTTCTCACTAAGTCAAAGAATTAAAATGCTACTTAAGGACCCCAAAAGAAATAATCTAACAAAGAAAAAAACACCCACAACATCTGCTTAACTCTGTCCTCTCTTTGTTCAGTGTGTGTGTTGCAGTTGGGTTTCAGGCTGTCTGTAGTTTCTTTTGATTGTTGGGTTTCCCTGTATGATTTGGGGAGACCAATTTTTCCCACTACTAGACCCACCAAAACAAAACAAAAAAATCTGTGCGCAGACCTATTGGCTGTATCAGAATCTCATTAAACATTTCCAAATTCTGGGAATGGAGTAAAGCCACACAATTTTTTTTTGCTACATGCAGAAAGGGGCTTGGGACTGCTATTATATTAGGATGGCAGGCTTGATGACGTCCTGCTGCTCCCTCTCATCTGGAAGTTTTATCTCAATGTATTTGTGTAGTGTGTGGGTCCACTGGCCATAACTCTGACTTACCTACCATTGTCCCTGATCATCTGGAGCCCTGCAACTGGAGATCTTCACACATCCCTGAGCCCAGGGTAGAGTCCTCTTGGCTGAGATCTCTACTGCTGCTGCCCATCTTTGCAGCTGATTGCAAGTCTGAAGCTTTTTATACACATAAAATGGCAGCATAAGGCAAAAGGACACAGAAAATACCACGCCTCCAAACAGGATCTGCCATGAAAACCCCATTAAAATTAATAGGGTACTTTGCTGGAAAAGAATGAGTGCCATTTTTGGCATTGAAGAACTCCTATTATATAGTGTTGGATGTCTTTCCAGCTGTGAGGTTTACATGTATTCATTTGCCTCTCTAGGGTGCTGCATGGCTAATTAGCACAGTCCCTTCAGTTATAGGAGGCTCTTTAAAAAGATTGATCAGGACGGTCCTGGAACATTTGCTGGCGTCTGGTGTCTTGGTTTACAAATTATCAGTGGTTAAAAGGAAAAAACTGAAGACTAATTTGTATGCCATAAGTCCAATGATGAAATCAAGGAAAAGGAAGCAACTGATCTCAACCTTGACTTCTACCACTCTGAAACCTCTTATGTGTCAGGTTGCAGAGCACTTCCTGGTCCCAGTGACTGAGAGATTAGCTCTAGCTCAGCACCTTCCTCCTCACATTGCCTTCCTTCGTCCATGTCCTTTGCAAAGATGCTGAGGACTGGCTGCTTGGGAGATGGAAAGGGGAGAATAGCAAGAGGAAAAGAAACAAAGATGATCCAGAGCTCATTACAGACCAGTAAGCCTTTCATCTGTACTTGGTAAACTGGCTGAAATGATGATTAAAAAAAAACAAAACACCTGGAAGATCATGATATGATAGGATCTAACTGACATGGCTTCTATTAGTCTCAGAACATGTCAGTAAAACAGTGGATAAAGGAGAACTGGTATATATAATTATTTAGACTGTCAAAAGGCCTTTGGTAAGGTCTTTCATAAGAAGCTACTAAATAAGTAGTAGGGTGAAAGGCAAAGTATTGTCATGGATCAAAAAGAGGCAAAAAATCAAGAAACAGTAGTAATAAATGGTTTCAGAGTAGCAGCCGTGTTAGTCTGTATTCGCAAAAAGAAAAGGAGTACTTGTGGCACCTTAAAGACTAACAAATTTATTAGAGCATAAGCTTTCGTGAGCTACAGCTCACTTCATCGGATGCATTTGGTGGAAAAAACAGAGGAGAGATTTATATACACACACACAGAGAACATGAAACAATGGGTTTATCATACACACTGTAAGGAGAGTGATCACTTATCTTAAGTGATCACTCTCCTTACAGTGTGTATGATAAACCCATTGTTTCATGTTCTCTGTGTGTGTGTATATAAATCTTTCCTCTGTTTTTTAAGTGATCACTCTCCTTACAGTGTGTATGATAAACCCATTGTTTCATGTTCTCTGTGTGTGTGTATATAAATCTCTCCTCTGTTTTTTAAGTGATCACTCTCCTTACAGTGTGTATGATAAACCCATTGTTTCATGTTCTCTGTGTGTGTGTATATAAATCTCTCCTCTGTTTTTTCCACCAAATGCATCCGATGAAGTGAGCTGTAGCTCACGAAAGCTTATGCTCTAATAAATTTGTTAGTCTCTAAGGTGCCACAAGTACTCCTTTTCTTTTTAGTAATAAATGGGCACTTTTCTTCATGGTTAGAAGTCAACAGCAGGAGGCCTCATTAGTTCCAGTGTTGTTTAATAAACTTATTAATGATGTGGAATGGAGGATAGCAGTGAGGTGGCCAAATCTGCAGATGGCACACAGATATTTAGGTTTATCAAGTCCAGAGAAGGCTGAGGAACTTCAGAGGAACTTAATAATGCTATGTGAACAGACTACACAATGGCAGATGAAGTTGAGTACTGATAAAAGCAAAGACTCAAGAAAGACCTGCAGACTCTGTTATAAATTTGGTATATTAAAACTCTGGAAAAATATTCTCCTCAGTGTTAGTTGCATATAGTAACAGCCCCGTTGCATTTGCTGGTGTTGTTATAAATTATGACCCATTAACTAGTTAATGGAAGTTGCACATTCTGTTTATTGATGACCCTGTGGGTTAATTCCTGCAGCCTTTATTTGTTCATAAAGCCAATAGGAATTTAGCACATGGAGCATCTGCAGTGGGCCTTATATTACTCTAGGCATATTCATCAATTATAATATGTGTGTCCTTCAAGAATTCCTTCTGTCCTTGCTATTAGGGTTCTGTGTTTCAAGAATGACTGTACCCTTAGTTTCAGATTAATATTAAAAAATCTTTTCCATCAGAAGCTCAGAAGGGAAGTTATTATAAAATCTCTTTATATATGCTTTTAAAACCACAATAATATTTTTGCATCATTCTATTCAAGGATCTCAAAACACTTCATAAACCTTAATTAATCTAGCCTTAAGCATCACTGAGAGCAAAGCATTATTATCCCCAATTTACACATGGGTAAATTAGGCAGAGGGTAGTCTAATCACTTGCCCAAGGTCACACATCAAATCGTTGGCTGGGAATCAAGGCCAGATCATCTGACTCACGTTAACCACTAGACCTTGCTTCTTCTCCCTATCTTTTGTTCTTTCTTTGTCCTAAACAAAAATGTAAAACAAAGATGACAAAATATATTTTACCTTTTTGTTTACCAGCCTGCTTTTTGCAGCTGAGTGTGGTCCCTGTAAAATTGATTTAAGGCACCTACCTACCTCTGAATTGATTGCAGACTGCCTTCTAGCTTTCTTCTGTTTGCACCTACTTTCCCTACTATCCAGCTAAATCAGACAGAAGCCACTAGGTGTCCCTTTCTGAGCAGGAGGCTAAAACCCTAAGTCTCCATAATTAGTGAGGGAAAGCTTTTAAGGAATTGAAATATTGCACTGTTATGATTTGTGGAACAAAAGCCGAATAAGAATTGTAACATTTAGCTATGGACTTTCACTTTATTTCTCTAATGCAGTGTAAGCTGCCATATAGCAATCTTTTAAATGTAATGATTAAGACTATTATAGGAAATACTACACAAAGCAACATTTTTTCAGCCCAAAGTAATATGTAGGGCAGGTTATAAGTGAAGATAGAGTAATGACTACTGTACAATAATTTTGATGATAGATTTCCCTGGAGGATAAAGAGGAAGAACAGAACTAGTCTGCATTTAATCATGCAAGATAAACGAATGCAGATGTACAAATATTTGTAGAGATACAATTTCTCTAATGATTGTAAGGTATTCATTCCACGGAGGCAAGATCCCAAAGGCCTCTCCTCTGTTTATCAATACTTGGACCGTATATTGATTTCCAATTGAATAGTGTTAACTTCTTAGCTGTTAAAAAGAGCTCTTGGTATCAATTTTCACCTTTCCTAATTTTCATTATACGTTGAACACTATTATGATAAAGCAAACCAGGGTCTCATCTGGTGTGATGATTAGCTCTAGTGACTTCAGATTTGTAATGTTCAAAGATTTACTTTTCTTATGTAAGCATTATCCTAGCATGAAATGTCTGTTTAAGGCAATGACCTGAGAAATGCCTTTATTCGAGCTTGACATACATTTTCCCTAGTGTTTCTTAATTTTATTTATGTATCCCATCTCCCAGATAAAATAATAAACTAATTAATAGTGTAATTTATTACATCCATGTTATTTTCTTGTAACAGTTCATGCCAGAGGAACCTGATGTCAGCAGATCAGATTGCTGAATGGCCGACCTTTATTTAAGCAATAAGACACACATGACAAGCAGTGCATTCCTGTGTGATAATGCCTCCAGTAATGTTTGGAGGCACAAGGTCAAAAGGCTCAGCAACTTTTAACTACCTGAAAAGTGCAGTGTAATCCTTTGGAAATGGGATGTCCTGAGTGTCTTATTGCAATTTCAGAGAGATAATTATTCTTTTTAAAAGTAAACACAGGCATTACTTTCTGTAATTGACACGGGTATGACATCACTGACTGCCAATCAGAGAACATCTCTGTCCAGTGTTCTCAAAGCTCTTAATTTCAAGTACAGGTCTGGCAAGCAAAGTGACTTTGTTTTAAAATGGCATCTTGTCCTCTTTGTGTATTCAGACACATCTGCTTGCTTTAGCAAGGAAAATAAGATTTATACATAAGTTTACACACATCTGTAGGATTGAACTGCATTCTACTGTGGTTTTTGTTTTAGCAACAGAAATGTTAACTAAATTCTGATTGTATAATCTTCATATTACGGTGGTGGTATGAAAGCCAGAAAGACTACAGCTTGTCTTTTAGATCCCAGGTTGAGCCTGCAGAACTAGAAGTTGAGGGGAGGAGGGAAACACTGTAAACGGATCATATGTAATATAGATTCCTTGAGAGACAATAAACATTGAACCTCACAATATCATTTTTAGAATCACCCTGAAAAACAACACTGTTGGAATTTGATCCCCTTTGTCCTTACCATCCATTGTTTCTTTTCTGTAGCTGCTCTCACTCCCTAAAAGTTGTATTTTTAAAAAATAATTTCAGCTTGCACTTAAAGGACCAGAACCTTCTCTTTGATCTTTATAGCTCCCATTGAAACAATGGTGGTGATGGAGGTGAAAGGCCAGATGTGTGATGTGGAGATGAACATAGGAGAGGGTAAAGGAACATAGGACCCCAAAGCAGAAGGAAACTTCTCTGTAAAAGAGGTTGGGGGTTCCACAGGTTTGGGGGGAGCTCTGTCAGGTCTGGAGGGAGATAGAGCCCTGGAGCTGTCACTCTTGTGACAGGCTCTCCTATCAATACTTTTCAGATAGCCAGAAAGCAGTTTATGCCACACTGAGCATTATTTACTGTCCCACCACACCTTCTGCCCCCTTCAAAGGGTGGGTGAGGTGCAGGTGTGGCAGGGGACCAAAGACCACTTGCTGGTGAGAAGGGTGAGGGCCCTCCATGGGGAGACATCATTTCCCTGATCTGTATTATAAGCCATAGAGCTCCACAGGAACTGATATCTGTATGCCCTTGCTTCTTTGTGCAGCCTCCAGCTCCTCCTCGCAGGGGGAGGAATCAGGATGGCACTCATCTGTGTTCTGCTCAGGGCATGTATCCAGCAGTCTTTCTCCACCTGTAGGACGGAGCACGTAGCCCTGGATCTTCTCTTAACGTTGATTTATATTGCTGTTACCTGGTTGGGTTTATTGTAAAATAGAAGTTTGTGCCCAAGTAAAAGTGGCTTAAATGTTGTTTAAATTCATAGGCAAGAAGTCAGAAACAAAAGGGAGACGTAAACAAGAACATTAATATAGGGTCGGTGCAGCCAAGCCTTCAAAATCAATGTTTAGCCAGCAAACTCTTTCAGCCTAGCAAAGAATTTTCCTTTTTATTGGCAAACGTAATTCCGCAACAGCAAAAACCTGCTAATTTACAGTTGATGAAATAAATACACGAAGGTTACAGCTTCACCAGTCTGAATCTATCAGGAGGACCAAGACAGGAAGAAGTATGGCATTTAGCACTGTAGCATTAAAGGGAACATGGACAGTGGCTGATCTAACAAAATGGAGCAAAGCTGCACTAAAAGGCTTTGATGCAGCTATCGCAGCAAAACTGAACTTTGGCTGGTACAGCTTACTCCAGTTTCCCCAAGTGACATAAATTACACCAGCAAAATTGCACCTACCCTCGGTGTTTTTGCTGACAAAGCTTTGTCAGTAAAAATCCTACTCCTAACTGACATAGCTATGCCGGCAAAAGCCTTCCAAGTATAGACACAACCTAGGTGATGGTATGGCTGTGAATTTCAAAGGAGCATAATTAGCTCCCCAACTCCCATTGAAATTCAGTGAAAACTTCCAGCATGCAACAGTATTTGTGATATTCCCTGAACCTAGGTCTGCTCTTCACACAGTTTTTGTACCAGCATAACTTCGTCACTGTGATTTTTATCATGAGGTATTTATAGGAATGTGACACCTAGTGTGGACACAGTTATACTGTTCTAAAAGCACCTTATCCCAGTATAGCTTATTCCCCTTCCCATAAGAATAAGCAGTAACGGTGTAAATACATGTATAACTGCATCCCCATTAGGTTGATTGTATTACTTTAACATCACTGCTATAATTAAAGCAGTGCAACTTTTCTGAGTAGACAAGGCCTTAGTTACCTGCTATCTTGCTCTGGTGAAAGGTTTTGCATATCCTGGGTCAGTGCTTGTCTAAGGAATGAGCTCTCTGAACCAGAACAAAGAGTTCAGTGACAGGGGAAGCATTTGCTCTTGCGGCCTTTTGTTGCTCCTATTCTCCAAGCACTTATGACCAGTGGAGGCGGCAGAGGAGACAGCGGAATATAGTTTTGGGAAGGGAGAAGAGAGAGCCAGAGCTCAGAAGGGCCCTGTCTGCAGCTCCTTATGCTCCTATCACTGGCCCTCTAGCCAGCAATTTATCCCTTGGCAGAGGAGAGAAGGCAAAGCCTGTGGCAGGCCTGCTGAAGTATAGGGAATCCCTCGGGCATGGGTTTTCAGTGTGGAGAACCCAAACAAATGTCAGGGGATTGCAACCACAAAGCTCTTCCTATGTTGCTAAATGGGAGAGAAGTCTGGGTTATGGGGAAGGAGGGTTGGAGAGGTAAGGGGACGAGTCCTGATATGGAAAAAGGTTGAGAACCACTGGCCTAGGGAATACTGTGATACTGTTTAGTTACAGAGGGAAATGGGGGGAAAATAAGGTCAAACACTGTATCATTACAGGGCAAATTCTAGCCAAATATTTTTGCACTCTTAAATAAGGTATATTTATACACTGTATTTCTTAAGACTATTGCAATTGCAGTATTCTTATCTTAGGTATAGTGTAACATTGATCTGTCTATAGAACACAATTAGCCTCCTGCAACCTCCTATGTGAAAGTTGACCCTAAATCTTGATTTTGTACTAGGGTATGCATATGACTTGAAATTCATCAGAACTCTGGAATAGTAAATGTCATTTTTCTAATTTGTGTTCATTTGTTTTGTTTTAAACAGTGAGCAAGACATGGTGGCTGTGAGTGGGATCTAGTCTTCATGGTTGGAAGGATTTTTTCATACAGGCCAGAGGTAATTCTATTTAAAACAAACAAATAACCCTGTAAACTTGTGGCTGATGGTAAAAGTCATTTTTGGGATGTTCAATGATGATAACAGACCGCTGAGGTCAGCAGATGTTCTCAATGGTTTTAGCTTTGGGGTTTTTTTAATTAGCATTTGCTGACAATAAATATCCTGTGAATATTCTCTGTAATAAACATGTTGCATTTTGAGTGCCCTTTGTAATTGCTGCTGGAAAGAAAGAAATCAGTATCTCTTTTTCTGCAGCCTAGTCTATTTTCCTCCAGCTCTATTATTCCACCCTGTGATATTCTTTAGTAGGTACATTTGGTATCAGCACTCTCAATAACGTAGATGTCTCATACACTGCTGCATTGCCGCCTAGATCCTCAACTAAACACATCCCCTGTGAAAGAGTATAAACAGCCCTGGTTTAAGATGAAAAAAATAAATTGGAAAACAGGAGAAAGAAATGATACTGCATAGTGCATACAGTATAATAAATAATTGCTATTTGATAAAGGAGAATATCCAAGCAATTCTCAATTCTCTGCCTTCTATGTCTGGATATGCGATTTTAAAAGGCACAATCAAATCTATTTATTCAACTGACATATGAAAGCTATTCACGTCAGTTTGTGATTGTTATTTATAGCATATAGCTGGGTGAATAATGTGCTAGTCGCAGTTCTTCCAAAACAGTTTTAATTAGCAACCTTGGCTATTAGGAAAGCTACAAGTCTTTTCATTCTGTCATATATATCCACTTTAATATCTCATTCACCATCACATGGAACTCCTCTCTTCTCTGGCCCCACCAGCAGAGAAAAAGAACCTTTGCTTTCATAGGCTGTGTTATGTGTTGATCATTTGCAACTGAAAGCACATGGAAGATGATGCTGTTCGCGATTGTGTCTTTGGGAGAATGGAAGAATCCCCATGGCTTAAGCATGTTATCGCACAACCTTTTACAAATGGCATAAGAACTTTAGTGACTTTTTTAAATTACAAGGAACAAGATAAAACCTAGTAGAAACTAGACCCTTCTGTGCAGGTACTAAAGTGGGGGCTGTTTACCTGGGTTGCTGGCATTGCTGCTCCACATTCTGGTCTATTTTGCGCCATTTGGCAGTACAGGCCCGAGTACAGGGTTGTACAGAGGTGAACTACCCTGGCGGGAGGCACAATCCCTCCTGGAACTTCCTGTTGTGCAGCCTTTAGGAAGCTGCAGCCTCCAGTGCTCCCCAGGGTGTGCCTGGCCTGAGGGCCAGAGGCCGGGGATATGCACCACTGGAGGCTAATTCAGAAGAAGTGGTCTCTGTGCTTCTCCAGGCTCAGGGACTGGGACTGTGGCAAGCCTGTGCAAAGAGTGAGAGGAGGCTCCTTGCACACTCTCCCTCGGAGCTCCTATGTGAGAGCCTCGTCTGGGTCTGCACTGTCAGCTGCCTTGGGCGAGTAAAAGAACATTATGAAACACAGTCTCAACAATACTAAAAAACTCTTTAAAGCACTTGTTAGGTAGCATTTTTTGTACCTTCTGTGATGTATACAGAATATATATATGGTAGTGTAGTGTAATGGTTTCAGAGGCACTCCTTCGAGGTAACCTGTGAGTTATGGAATCGTGCTGTCTTCACACCAAGCAAACCCTTGTATCGCCACACATCATCAGGCAGCCTGTTATATATATATATATTGGCTGTTTGCTCCATTCACTTTTCTTTCTTCTGAACCAAACCCACCAAATAAAGGAACTGCTGTCATCATATTGTTCCCTCTGCCTGTGTCTCCTACCCCTCCCCCCATCCCATCTCTGTCTATTTAGTCTGTAAGGTCTCCAAGGCAGGGACTGTAGAATACAATGGGGCCCCATTCTTGGTTGGTCCTTAGGTACCACTATAATAAACATCAGCATCGTCCAGGCCCAAATCCATCCCTTCAGTGCTACTGACCATCTTTGAAACAGGCTCTGTGGGACTTTGTTTGAAGGGGTCTGTATTTGATTTGATGCCACATTTGTTTTTTATCAACGAAAGGTGCTCGCATACTGCAATGATGGCCCCCAGCACAAACCATTGTGCCTACAGCCCTTGCCTTCAGTGGAGGATACGTGAAGGGTAGAAACGGTGGTCATATGTTTAAGGCACAGGGAAATGACTCAGGGTACTTTGGTTCAGGTCCTAGCTCCACCAGTGACATGCTGTGTGAATTTGTGCAAATCACCTCACCTCGCGGTCCCTCAGTTTCCTCATCTGTAAAATGAAGATAATGAAACTTCCCTCCTCCGTGAAAGGCTTTGAGATCTATGGATGAAAAGTGCTTTAAACAAGCTGAAGGAAGAAGGGCTGAAACAGGCAGAATTCTAGCTGGTGCTGCTGAATTCTTCTTGTGGGGGCCCTAGAAAAGTGCCTTCCTCAATGGCATATTCTCCTGTCTGTAACTGATGAGCTCTACTGGCTGGTATGGGGAGAGAGGTGTGAGATAGTGGCCTGTACCTCTCCCACTCTTTTTGGGGTTCTAGAACAGCTGGTGGTGCTAGCATGTAGCAATAGGTTCACTCCCAAGTGATATTGTGACTTGCTGCTGTGAAAGCTTCATGCCTTCACTTCTCCCACATCCCTCTTGTGCACCTGTGCATGGCCAATCAGGATTGGACATTTTGATTTTTAAAAACTCTGTAACTCAGTTGATCTTGTTCTGGGCTTGAAGCAGGTATCGCTGGCTGAGATTCCATGATCTCTGTTACGTAGGTCAGATAATATGATCATAATGGTCTCTAAATGTATTAAGCCAATATCTGGCCTTAAGGAGATCTAGCTTTATTCCATTTGTGTGACAGAAGGGGATATAAACTTAAATATTAAGGCAATATGTCCCTGTATTTGTGCCTAGAGCATTCAGAGGAGATAATGAAATACCCAGAATAAGATGGAACAAATAAAAGGGCATCTCAAATTGGTGTGAGGAACTGTGGGAAACGGATCGTTATTGCTGCTTGGCACAGAGTATTTTAATTGGTGTAAAGTCCCATGTTTCTAAGCGAGGGAGCAAACAAAGGATGGGAATGATCTGAAGAGCTGAGGTTTCATTTCAAGGCAGCTGATGGAGACCTACTGGGCAGATCTTTTATTAGCTTTAAAATAAAACCCCTCTGTATCTGAGGTTTCCCAGGTAGCAGACCATGAAAGAGGAAGCTGAGGGCTAATAGGTGTGGAAGAGGGAAGCTAGGAGAGAACTAGAGTAGAACATGGAAGCTGAGAGTGCTTTTCAGAGTGACAGAGAGAAGCCTAATGAGGACTGCAGTTGCACGTAGCATAGAAGAAGCGAGGAGAGAGAAGTATAGCCACAAGAGTGACCTAGATTGCGCAAGTAGCTTAGACAGCAGATCAGAGCATCTGAGGAAACAGAGTACTCAGATTTTTAGTGCTATTGTACCATTTTAGATTTAGCTTGCAAAGTCCTGCAGACTTGAAAACAAATGTGTGCACTCAGTATAGTATCCCTTGGGCCTAAAAGAATCCAAGTCATTTGAGGATCCAAGAAGCCATGAGAATTTTTGAGTGAAAGTTCACAGACTGCTGCTAGAAGTCACAGCTGGTGATTGCAGTGCGGAGTCTCCCAAACCTGCAGGTTTACTGCAGTCTCTCAGGGATCTGCCTTATGGACCCTGTTCAGTTCCAGCTATGTCAGCAGAAACCACCTTTGTCCATCTAGCACTTCACAATGTTGCATACAGGGCCCGTTCAGGACTCTCTGGTAACTGTAAGGATAGAACTCAGATCTGTCTGCTTTAAAAGCACAAGTTCCTATTCTTTGTACTAAAGAAGACTCTCCTGTACTTGATAGCACTACAGAGCCTGTGACACACAAGTGAGCGGTTCTGATTATACCCAGCAGAGGCAGCACTCCACACTCACATTAACCTATTTGTTATCAGTGTTTAGGGCTCATTTTTCTTAGCAAAGGGCTGACATAGTTTCCTGGCAATTGTAGGCAGGGGTGAACTACATCAAATTCTTGTGGAGCAGCAAAATACATCTAGGAGTCACCCTTGGAAAGCAGACTGCTTCCCAGAGGTTCCTATTTGGAATCTTCCCCTAGGACCATACAGGGATTTGGAGGTCATAAACTTCTGTACAGTCTCTCTGGAGCTGTATATGATGGAGGTGGTAGGGGACCTCTAGAGGTCATCAGCTGTGGTAGAGGACCTCTAGAGGTCATGTATATAAATGTAATGAAGAGATATAGGTACCTTTCCCTCAGGTGTGCTCTAGGCAAGTGTTTTAATAAATGAGACCAAACTTAGCTTGGGGAATTTTACGTCATGGCAGCCTCCCGTTTGGTTCTTCCTTTTAAAGAGTTCTCCATTCACTTTGATTTCAATTATAGCAATAATGCTAAGGCTCTGGGTTAACCCCACAGAATAAAGGGAGTTTACAGAGTAAGATGCAATGGTCAAAACAGGCTCAAAAGTGGGTAATGATTTTACATGCCCTAAGGGCTATAATACTTAAGCACAGTGGCGATGAGCGTACCAAGCAGTAAATAGTGTCCTAAAGCACCCCCATTGATAATGTGTTCCTCTAATTTTGTATGATGTTGTGTGTTTAACTCCTACCATATGTTAATGCAGTTTTCTATATTTAATAATGTCTCTTACCTGTGTACTCTAGCACTCTGTTTCCCATTGAAGGTAATGCTGGTAGATGTCTGACAAATTAGTTTCAAGGCAGTGAAGTCTATCGTTTCCTATTGTGAGGCTTTACTGTTCACCCCATTCAAACCATAAAATGAAACCTACTCTCAGTCTTGTTTTCAAATTTTTATCAAGTCTTGGAATGTATGGACTTGAATTGCTTGCTAAAGGGGGGCATGTCTGGAATAAAACTAGAGAGTTTGATTCACAGAGGAGCATTGTAGAGCTGATGTGGGAATGTCATGGAATTTTTTTATTTTTCTTCTTTTTCTTCTTCTTTTTTTTAATGCACCAAAACGGAGAGAATATTTTGAGATCCTTAACCCCTTCTTCCCTGTTCACTGCTGACTCTCAGCTTTGCTTGTAGATGTCGAAATGGGAAAAAGATGGAGTTTTGCCAGCTTTCAGATTCTTACTGTATAAAGTTGTGTTGCTGGTGAATTAGTTGAAGTCAGATTCTGCCACTCTTACTGCTGCTGTGTAGTACTGTACTCCACAAGTGGTCCCATTGGTATCTTTGAGATGCCTGCTGAGGCTTCTCTTAGGGTTGTGAAACATATATACCATCCCTTGCTTAGGGCTGTGCCTAAAGTGGAAATCTACACAAAGTTGGGTTTTTCTCTGAGGAGTTCATCCTGAGATCAAAGATATAACTGGAAACTTATGGGCTAGCAACTTGATTCTGCCGCAGCTAGAATTCTGTCAAACCCAGAAATCCAGACATGGATGATCTAACGACAATGGGAAAGCATATGACTTATTGCAGTTCATTTACAACTTTATGCAGTGCCACAGAAAAGCTTACTGCTTTGTTGAACAAATAAGAGAGGTCCCTGTCCTGAGGAATTAACAACTTAATTGGGACATAACACAGCAATAGAGGACATGAATATGTGTTTATATAGTCAAATAGGAATTGCCAGACTGGATCAGATCTGTGGTCCATCCAGTATCCTGTCTCTGATGGTGGCCAGCACCAGGTGCTTCAAAGAAGGCTGCAGGAAACTCTGTAGTGGACAGTGGTGAAATAACCTTCCAATGCAAGAAATTTATTTCTAACCCTTGTCTGTTACGGTTGGTTATCCCCTGAAGCATGAGAGTTTATATCTCCTTTTTAAAAGATCTTCTCAAATGTAACTGTGGATGTTCTCATTGTCCAACATAGATGTCTATCCTTTATTGAATTCTACTAAACTCTTCAGTCATATCAAATGTCAGTGAGTTCCACAGGTTAATGTGAGGTGGTTTTTTTCGTTTAGGTTTTTCTTGTTAAAAATCATTTCCTGTTATCAGTCTTAAATTTGCTGCCTTTCAATCTCATTGTCTTTCTCCAGTTTTTATATGGAAGGAGGATAGATTGGAGAACTCAATTTACTTTTCTCTAGACTATTCATTTTCATGTATACCTTGGTCCTGTCCCCTCTTATTTGTCTCTTCTCTAAACTAAACAGTCTTTTCAAGTCTTTTCCCACATATCTTTCCTTGCCTCTAATAATTTTGGTTGCTCTTCCCTGAACCCCTTTTATTTCTGGTACATCATTTTGTGAAAGGGTGACAAGAACAGAACCAAGTATTCTGGGTGAGGTGGACTTACATTATGGCATTGTACCACTTTTCACTGTTATTTTCTATCCCATTCTTTGTACATTCTATCCCATCCTTTGTACATCTTCACTTTTGTTTGCCTTTTTTTACCACTGTTGTACAGTGAGTGGAGGTTTTCACTAAGCTTTTATTTCTTATAGCAATGCTGCCTGTGAAAAGAATAGCTAGGTTATTACTACCTAACCTTTTTGCAGCTAGAAAGTGGGACATCTGGAGTGAATAACTGTGGCCATTGAAGAGCCCTGTGTTTCTGCAACATCTGTGTTAACATTTTTCGTGTTGCTAGGGACCTGCTTCCTCCCAAGACATCTTCAACTTCAGAATTCGGATGCATTCAGTGGAAAATACAGTGGGGAGATTTCTTGTCAACTGCTGGAAATGGCCCACCTTGATTATCACCACAAAAGGTTTTCTTCCTTCCCTCCCCCCGCCTTCCTGCTGGTAATAGCTCATCTTAAGTGATCACTCTCCTTACAGTGTGTATGATAAAACCCATTGTTTCATGTTCTCTGTGTGTGTATATAAATCTCCCCACTGTATTTTCCACTAAATGCATCCAATGAAGTGAGCTATAGCTCACAAAAGCTTATGCTCAAATAAATATGTTAGTCTCTAAGGTGCCACAAGTCCTCCTTTTCTTTTTGTTTTATTTTTAAACGTTAATACTTTGCAAAGCTGGATTAATGGTAGTATGTAGCCTTTACCATAGGTGAACAAACTGAAGGCAGACCAATGTTCCAATGTTCTTGGCTGGGAATTATGTCTTCTCTGCCCATATGTCATATACGGTCTTTTATGGAATCACAGGCACACATACCTTTTTACGCTCCATCATACCTGTTCACACTTACCTTGTGTGTCTCAAAAGAATAGTTGAGCTGCTGAAGAAAGGAAGACAAAAGGATATAGAGGCACTTTTGGCTGTGAAACAAGATTGTATTGCAGTGCATGGCAAGGAAAATGACAGTTAAGGATCTTTCTAGAACAAAAAGTTCTATATAAATGATACCTTCGGTAATTTACTGGATTGCAGTGTACCCATATATATTGTTTATTGTGTTTGTGTTTACTTCCCTTACTGGGAGTTACTGTACTGAGAAGGGTTTTGTTGATGCTGAACTGGATCTGCTCATTTTGCATCAGGTCTGCACAGAGGTTGAGAAAGGGGCTAAAAGGGGGAAATTGTCCCAGTATCTAAGCAGGAGGTGTGTTCTGAATTTGGGCCACCATTCTATAAATGGTTTGTGTGAGCAGACCTTTGTACTCACTCAGAGTTACACTGAAGTTAATGGGCTCTCTGCAGAGCCCGTTGGAGAAACAGGGCCTTAAAAGGAAAGACAGAAGTGGATGGAAATAAATGCAGAATTAGGGGTCATAATGTTGTTTAGATTTGGCAACTGTGCTTTAATGTAACTTTGGATCTTGCTGCTCAATTTAATAAAATGAAAAGAGAATCCATATTAAAGAGAAGTGTGTGTGCATATAGAAAAGAAGAAATAGATATGTATGTACAAGTAGCATCTAGTGTTTTATTTTACTCAGTGGAATTTTTGGCCGCTTTGGCCTCTTTATTTTTTTGATAAATACCCTGGGCCAGATAGTCAGCTGGTGTAAATCAGCATAGCTTCACTGAAGTCAATGGAACTATACTTACTCCTGATTTACACCACTTGGAGACTAGATCTGTCAGGTCTTGACTGAAATATAAAGTACCTTTTATAACTTTTAAATCGAGCATTGACACTTGGGAGTTCAATGTTTTGTTTTATACCAATTGAAAGCTTGAAGGGTCTGTCAAGGTGTCCTGCAGGGGCTTAAGAGCATAAGTACCAATCTCAGGGCAGACTGTTAGGAAACAGGGCACAAACCCCAGATTGGCCGTGAGTTCTGAACTAAGATTTCACCAACCAATTACCAATGTCTAAACTCTTCAGACACTATAACAGCCCCAGGACACAGATGGTCCCCTGGTGTATTCTGATTTGTCTTGCCGCCCAAGTAAGCATACCTTTGTGATAAATGGTCCCTTACGCCAATGATCACAGCAATATTCAGGTTACTCCCTCTCCCAAAGGACTAGTCACTTCCCTCAGGCCAATTGCACTTTAGCTCTCATACCAAAGACGTTTGTAGCCGATTTTATAATAAACTGTCTAAAGATTGATTATATAGGAAAAGGAAACGAGAGTTAATTACAAGGTTAAAGCAGATGAACAAATGAGTTCCAATCTTAACTTTCAAAAGTAATAGAAGCTTCTTTGATCAGCAAGCTCTATATGCCCTTTAGGGTTAACCCAGGCTAAGCACTGGGGATTTTTTTGCTTATGCTCAGTAATTCTTGCCCCTCAGAGTCCAAGCAGCACAAGGATGCAGTTCCTCCTTGTTAGGGGTTTTTTATCCCTTCCCCCTTCTGCTTCAAATTGAAAATTCAGCTGATGGAAGGAATTCACTTGCACATCTTCTTATCATTTGGGGGTAAGGGGAGAACAATCAACAAAGACTTGTTGTTCTCGTTGATGTTCCATAATAGTTTGTCTGGTATTGTTGTGCTTTACTTGTGGGGCAGGACATAATACCTTCTGGTGGAGGCCAGCATTTCACACTATTTAGTGTCTCTCTCTTGTCTGGTGATTTACACAATTAGAGGTTTACAATGCGGATGATCAAGTATTACCTTACAATATGGGATATAGATGTTATAAATGAGATTAATGCAAGCCACAACTTTACAACCATTCAATAAAATCTAAACACTAAGAACATTTTTATAACTCTGATACCTATTTTAACAATATTAATACCCAGGTGCACCAGACTGACTCCATCTATGTATTTGGCAGTATTCAAGTGAGGATCTTGGCATGAGCTGGCACCTGGTTTGCCAGAATCACAGGGTATAACTGAAAGTGTATGTGGAGTGTGTAGTTGCTATCTCACCTATAGACTTTTTGTGTGTCTTTAAACATTGAGTTATAAAGTATCATACTGAGAGATTTTTGTATATAGCACATTTTAAACCACAGCTATGGTTTTATAAATACTTCTGCATAGAAAGTCATTTGGTAACATAGTTTATTTAGTTCTAGAGATTTATAAAACATACTAGCTAGAGCTCAAAATGCATACACAGTGGTTAAACAAAACAAACATGCATAATTATTTGTGCCTTTATAGATGCTGTTGACTTATATCCGCTGGCTAGCATTCATATATATTATGCTGATAATACTACTCACAATATATATTCCAAGCATTTAAGTATACATATTATTAAGCATTAATTTAGTGGTTATATAGTCCAAATTGGCCTGTACCTTGATTATAATCTTGTTTGCTTATGCTAAGTATCCCAAACACTTTGCATTATCTGATGTAAGCTCTGGCTTATGTAGATAGTAAAGCTGTCAGTATCAGGATATATACTTGTTTCCGTGTAGCAATGGAAAGGGAAGTATCTTCACATACCTATTTACGCTGGTACAGATGGGGGAGGTATCTTCACGCCCCAAAGTACCTACTATGAATGTACCCAGAACAAAGATAAGGGTGCATGGTGACCTGGAATGCCTGGGTTCAGAACAAAAGATAAGGGGATACACCAGGGTGTCAGAAACAAACAAGGTAAAAAGCTGATTAATTGAATCCAGTTTCAGGTGATATATATCATACCTTTTACTGGTAAACAAGTAGGGTATAAAAAGATGGCTTTAGGGATGTAACTTAGGGGAGCATGCCTTCTGCATAAGGTGAATGTAACACTGCTGCTCAGAACTGCTCTTCAGAGACTGGTATCATATAGAACCTTTTTCCTATATCATATTGATAAACCTGACTGACATTGGCTGTTTGGTCTCTTGAGTATATTTCATAAGGCAGTAATTTGAATCCCGGATGAGTCACCACTTATGTGACAGACCTCATTTTGGCTGACACACCGGGAATTGAACCAGGGACTCAGACTAAAAGTATGAGCTACTACATCTTGAACTAAAGCTCTGTAGTTGGGGACTGTAACCGCTCATATCCTCTGTAGATCAGCTCAGAGGGAAAACTGTAACATACACTCACCAGAGGGTTACACACAGCTCTCTTCACATGTTTTAATTCTTCCATGTCTCTCCTACATTGGCCAAGATATAATTAAGTACTACTGTCAAGTGTGGGAGGGTCTTGCAAAAAAAGGGAATTTTGTGGGGTGAATTCCTGTGCCATCAGTTCACTTTCTTGTGGCACAAAGTGACATTTTCTCCCCTTTCCTCAGGTGCTAATGTGTATCATGTTGCTGACCCGAGTCCTTATTATATAGATATTTTGGGGGGAGCAGATGTGTGGGTATCAGTAATAACAGCAGTGCAGTAGCCTAGGCAGAAACACCATTATGATAAGAAATAAACTTCAACCTTTTATCTATACCTGTCATCCTTTTAATTAAATTGAAGCTTGTTAGAGGTATTGATTTTTTTAAAAAAAACCTTTTATTTTGAAACAAGCGTAGAAGGAATTATGGGTATAACGAGTGTGGCTAAGCAGATGGCAGAGCTTCAGAGAAACAAATTCCTGATGGGTAAAATTTGTCCTAAGAATTTACAAAGCAGCCAGTAGTCATGTAACATCTGTTTGTTTATATATATGTATATATAATTTCACATAATTACGAATGCTGGATAAATGGTGTGCTGGAGATTAAATATTGTAAATCTTTGCCAGCGTCTGTCTTCTTACACTGTATCTAAACCACAATAAAAAAATAATCTGAGATTAAGCTGTATGTTGATTTAAGAGGTTTTATCAGAAAAAAGCTTCTGACTCTGAACAAAACTCTCTTCTTAGATCCACTGGCCAGATTTTGACGATTCTCCCTCCAAGCACCGCTGTGAGTGGAGGTGGAGGGTATTTTTCCCCCTTGCCTACCTGGCCAATTCTTTTGAACAGATTAGCTCAGTACACATCTTGGTCTTTATCTTCAAGGTGCTCAGTGGCCTGAGCCCAGCATAGCTAAAAGATCCCCTAAAGCTCCAGGATGAAGACTGTGCTTGACAAATCCACTCCTCAGGTACACTGGAACTTTCTACCATAAGGGTAAATATCATCTGTGGTGGGACAGCTTTCTCGGAGGGCAGCTGGAGACTGTGAAATGAACTGCATGAGAACCAAGGACCATTCCCAACCTCACCAGCTTCCACTCCAAGTGCAAGGTGCACTTCAACCTGCCTTCTCTAACATAAGCACAGACCAATATGTACATTCAAAATAAACCCTACCAAAATAAAACACCACAATTCATAAACAATTTCCCTCCGCGCCACTCCCAGGGAGGGAATGATGAAGATGAGAGAAGATGAGTGACATGTGACAGTTGCCTAATATACCATTGAAGGCACTCAAATACTATGGTCGTGAGGTGGGTATAAAAACCTATATGGAATAGAATTGAAACTGGTGAGCTATTGGCCTTAGGGAATGCTTATCCAGTCTCAACATGAAATTAGTACTCCTGGTAGAAAAATGGGAGCATGTTTTCCAAAAAAAATCTTTTCTTTTTTGTCAAAATGTCACAATTTTTGAATCAGCTGTGTGGTGGGATGAATTTTCCATGAAAACTTGCATAAAAATATTATTTTCATAGAAAAATTTCAACCAGCTCTAATAATTAGCTATCATCTGTAATGGTGCTGAAAATAAGTACAATATTTCATTACCATATTTTGATGAAATTATGGTTAATTTGTATCATATTAGTGCCCAGAGGGTCCACCAAAGATTGTGCTAGATGCTGTACAAACAAACAATGAAAGAAAGAGCTTACAGTCTAAATAGGCAAGATAGACAAAGTACAGGAGAAAGGGAAGTGTTGTTGTTATTTCTATTGTGAAGATAGGGAGCTAAGGCACTGAGAGATTGTGTTTGACCCAAAGTCACAGAGGAAGTCTGTGGCAGAGCCAGGAATTGAAACCAGATCACCTGAATCCCAATCCAGTGCCTCATCCCCAGGCCAGCAAATTAAAAATATATTAAATAAATCTGAATGGCTAGAGAGATTTGCACAAAATAGAAAATATGCAGTTTCTGAGTTACAGTTAGATATGCTAATAAAATATTATCTTTCCCCTCTAATGTCAGCAGTTTCCAATGTATGCATCCACTGAGGGATAGTACAATTGGAAACAAAGGGTCTAAGGAACTGACTGGCCATAGGGCTGGGAGCCAGTGTTCTAGATTCTGCTGGTGACTTAAGATGTGGTCGCTCGCATTTGGGTATATTTCTTTGATCTTGCCTCCTTTAACAGAAATGCATCACAACATACATCATATATAAAACCCGCTATCAGAACAAGACATTCCACTGCACACACTCCTCCCCTGAGAGAGGATAAGAGAATGGACAACATGTGATAGATGTGTTTTAAGCACCATTGGAAGGTACTATGGTGACGAGCACAGTATCAGAACCTACATAGAATATAATACAAGATCTATTTGTTTCTCCCCACTCTGCAAAGTGCGGTTAATAATACTTCCCTAACTAGTGTATGGAAGTGTGGTGAGGATTACTTAGTGGCTGTCTGTACTTTGCCTTTGGAAAGACAAACTATTATGTTTATAATTTTCTTCCCCCCAAGAAAACAACAGTAAGGGGCATGGGACTTCTAAAGCAACCTGAAGAGTTTTCCATGCTCATTTATTTCATTTGCTTTTAGATTAAGGGCCTCAATCCTGCTGGAAATATAGCAGAATCCCAGCCTGACCACATCCAGGGTGAGATGTAGGATGTGTCTCTTCTTCCAGCCTTTCAAATAATGATAGCCACTGGTTCCTGCAGGCATTTAATCTGCTGGGTGCTATTCATCGTCTTGGACCTCTTCAAGGAGACTGCTCAGCTGCTGTAGAAGATCATAAAGTATTGGGTTCTAATGCTTGTGATGCAATTTTTCTTCTTTAACTGGTGTAAAATTTCATCTAGATCCTCTGGTGATGGGCACCTAGATCCTCTGGTGATATTAATCATAGTTTGCATTACAGTACCCAGTGTATGCTTCCTGATCACAGCTATTCATAGAAGTGCTGGAATCTGAGAGCAAGAAACACATTTTAAATGTTGAGCTTTGGAGTAACCAAAGGAGAATGTAGATGCCTCAAAGCAGGCAGGGCACTGAGTACCATCTGTGGAAACAGATTGTTTCATGGTCTTTACCTACTACAATAAGTTTTCCTCTCAGTGTACCAGTATGTGCTGGTTTTGCCTGTTTAATCTCCTCTGTCATTAGACTTTGCTGCTAAGGCGCCTATTTAGAAAAGCCCATATTAATGATCTATTCATTAAAAATCCATGTCTTCAGCTGAAGTTGATGAGAACTGGAGGTGCTCAGTACTTCTGAAAATCAGAGACTATTATCTTAATTAAGGTCCGATGTAATACAACATCAAGTGCTGCAGTTGCCCGCACAAAAACAGAAGAAGTCTTGAACACTCATGAGTTAAAACACAAATGCATTAACATCTTGTGGCCTTTGTTTTAGAATGTAACAACTTCCTGATTGTGTTACCTTTCAGTCATTTCAGCTTCTAACAAAACCTAAATGCTGCTTTATGTGATCATTGATCTAATCAAGATGTAAATGAGACCCTTACAAATATATAACACATGAAAAAACTAAAATATACCTATACATTACAGAACTTAATAGTTCAGGTTATCATGAGCTTTTAAGATCAGTTGTAAATTTTATATTGCAACATATTTCAGAGTTTTCTTATCTTAGCATTTCAAGTATTTTTAGTTAAGCAATAGATTTACAATTTATTGCACAAGTAAGGCAATCCTCTCAGGTTAAATACATTTCCCAATACATTTTTCTTTTCTAACATATTCATCTAGCCCAGCAAATTTTATATAGGTAATTAAACTCTAAATATTATTCCGCCCAAATTATTCAAGTTAGAATGAAAACCAACCAACCAACTAATGCAAAATTGTACTTATAGAACAGGGATGAGATGAGATGAGAATATATTGGTAGTTTGTTAAACCAATTAGGTCTGGGTTTAAAAGTGGGGAAGCCAACTCTGTAAATTATTCTGAAAAAAAAAAAGTCTTGTCTTTTTTTTTTCTCTCAACACCATAGGTCCAGATTCTGAAAACCTTTATGGAGCAGAATTCCTGCTGGTTTTTGTGAGAATTTTGCTGCCTAAAAGACCACAGAAAGTAATCCATACTATTTTCTATCATTTGTGCCTTATTTTGGAGTCTCTGTTTGTCTGTAGTGTTGACACCAACCAACAATAGCTTATGGCAAAAAAAAAGAGGGGGGGAGATAAAATTACAGCACTGGGAACTGACTTCTAAAAGATACCGTTGCAATGATTGATTCAAATGGCAGATGGGATTTGCTTTTCAATATAGACTGTTGCAATTGTTTCTTGATTCATCTCTCTGTAATAGTTACAGATGGGCTCAAGACACAATGTTTGGATCTAGGTCTAGATTTCCAGGACCCCAGAGTTGTCAGTTCTGGGTGTTTGGAAGTAGGAAGGCCTTTATGAATATACACCAATTGCAAAATTCACATTTAGGTTCAGATGTTGAATTCTCCAAACTGTGCGGATGTTCACATCTAGGGTTTTGAATTATGCCCACTAATAGGGTATAAAACATGGTGGGTTGAGAGTTCTAAGTCACAAACCTTTTAGTAGTTAAAATCTGTTTTCAGCTTCTTCTCATCACCCTCAAAACACATACACAGGCTGAGAGTGGTGTTAAAAGGTAAAAGTGTGTTAAAAATTACTGAAGTAGGTGATAATGAATAACACACAGTAAGGAAATAATAGCGCTAAAATAACTGTGCACACTTTAACCTAACAATGTATAATAGTGCTATGCAGTTTATATTACACTTCTCCTCATCAAGAGAGTGAAAGGCGTATGTTATCCATTTCCTATAAATTTCACTATTTAGCTTCTCTGCTCAAGGATCTCTCCAGATCCTTAGCCATTTTCTCTCCTTCCCTCTTCATCCTTTCTCTCTGTGTTAATGCTGACAACTGAGCTTCCTTATGATAAGGAGAGTGAAGAACATGGAACATTGTTTGAGCTCATTTCATGACATGCCAGTGCAGGTTTAAACACCAATTACCACGTTTCACATGACAAATCTGAAAGAAAAAAAAAGATCATTTAATAAATTTATTATGAAGGCAAATGACTCCTACATAAATCAAAGTGCCTTGTTAAGGAATATATTCAGTCAGCTAAATACAGAGGTGACAGAGGTTAACTGCACAGTCGTGCCACTAACTCTTGTGTCATTTCTTATGAGATGTTGTGCTGGGTCATTATTATGATGATATCTAATATTTCTAGCCTAAAAATCTCGTGATGGGGATGACGTCTGTTCATGTCAACTCTGGATAGGTAAAATATGAGTTACATGCTAGAGGAGCGTGAATATTTAAACCATCGTTTTGACAGTGTGGTTGAAGCATAGACTTATAGAATCATAGAATATTAGGGTTGGAAGAGACTTCAGGAGGTCATCTAGTCCAATCCCCTGCTCAAAGCAGGACCAACACCAACTAAATCATCCCAGCCAGGGCTTTCTCAAGCCAGGCCTTAAAAACCTCTAAGGATGGAGATTACACCACCTCCCTAGGTAACCCATTCCAGTGCTTCACCACCCTCTTAGTGAAATAGTGTTTCCTAATATGCAACCTAGACCCACTGCAACTTGAGACCATTGCTTCTTGTTCTGTCATCTGCCACCACTGAGAACAGCCTAGCTCCATCCTCTTTGGAACCCCCCTTCAGGTAGTTGAAGGCTGCTATCAATCCCCCTGCCCCCCCCCACACACACACACTCCTCTTCTGCAGACTAAATTACTCCAGTTCCCTCAGCCTCTCCTTGTAAGTCATGTGCCTCAGCCCCCTAATCATTTTCATTGCTCTCTACTGGACTCTCTCCAATTTGTCCACATCCCTTCTGTAGTGGGGGAACCAAAACTGGATGCAATACTCCATTGTGGCCTCACCAGTGCTGATTAGAGGGGAATATATTTCAGTCTTTCTCTATGTACATGCCATGCTGTCCACATTATTTCCAAGCAATTATTCCCACAGTATATTGTCTTCTCATCATCAATAAGGCCCTCCCCTCATCCTTCCTTTAGTTGAACAGTTGTCTAGCTCCTTCCTGTGTTTCTCTGGTCTTACTCTAAGACCAATCCTGCACAACCTAAATTACATGAGTTGCAACTTCTTGGGGGGCTACTCAGTGAGTTAGTTTACAGGATCAGGTTTCAGAGTAGCAGCCGTGTTAGTCTGTATTCACAAAAAGAAAAGGAGTACCCGTGGCACCTTAGAGACTAACAAATTTATTAGAGCATAAGCTTTCGTGAGCTACAGCTCACTTCATCGGATGCATTTGGTGGTGCATCCGATGAAGTGAGCTGTAGCTCACGAAAGCTTATGCTCTAATAAATTTGTTAGTCTCTAAGGTGCCACGGGTACTCCTTTTCTTTTTACAGGATCAGTCTCTTTGACCCTGATCCTTCCAGGAGCACCATGCAGACAGATCTTTGTATTTGTGGGGAGTCTCATTGATTTTGTGCGTCTTTCTATATGGAGGTCTTTACAAGATCACAGCTTCAGGTTGTAAACTCATCTAGCAAGAAACATGTCTTAATTTGATCTTAGGAAAAACTTCCTAACTGTAAGAACAGTAGGACAATGGGACAAATGCCAAAGGAGGTTGTAGAAGCTCCTTCACTGGAGATTTTCAAAAGGAGGCTGGATAGCCATCTGTCTTGAATGGTTTAGACACAACAAATCCTGTATCTTGGCAGAGGGCTGGACTAGATGAACTTTGTGGTCCCTAGGAACCCATGATTCTATTAACTCAGTCCTGTTTGCATCATTCATGGAAGTAATTTCATTGAGGCTGACGGGGCTGCTCACAAGAGTGAGGTGTGCAGCATTTCGGCCTAAGTTTGTAATGTGATTGTCAAGGTTCCTTCCCCACTTTGAACTCTAGGGTACAGATGTGGGAACCTGCATGAAAAACTCCCTAAGCTTATTTTTACCAGCTTAGGTTAAAACTTCCCCAAGGTACAAACTATTTTACCTTTTGTCCCTGGACCTTATTGCTAACACCACCAAGCATCTAACAAAAATAACGGGAAAAGAGCCCACTTGGAGACATCTTTCCCCCAAAATATCCCCCCAATCCCTACACCCCCTTTCCTGGGGAAGGATTGATAAAAATCCTCATCAACTTGCATAGGTGAACACAGACCCAAACCCTTGGATCTTAAGAACAATGAAAGAGCAATCAGGTTCTTAAAAGAAAAATTTTAATTAAAGAAAAAGTAAAAGAATCACCTCTGTAAAATCAGGATGGTAAATACTTTACAGGGTAATCAGATTCAAAACATAGAGAATCCCTCTAGGCAAAACCTTAAGTTACAAAAAGATACAAAAACAAGAATATCCATTCCATTCAGCACAACTTATTTTATCAGCCATTTAAACAAAACAGAATCTAAAGCATATCTAACTAGATTCCTTATTAACTCTTTACAGGAGTTCTGACCTGCATTCCTGCTCTGGTCCCGGCAAAAGCAACACACAGACAGAGAGAACCCTTTGTTCCCCCCCTCCCAGCTTTGAAAATATCTTGTCTCCTCATTGGTCATTTTGGTCAGGTGCCAGTGAGGTTGTCTTAGCTTCTTAACCCTTTACAGGTGAAAGGGTTTTTTCCTCTGGCCAGGAGGGATTTAAAGGTGTTTACCCTTCCCTTTATATTTATGATAGTGATGCATAAATGTACAGTATCCTCTAAATGATTGTAATAGTTATAAATGCAATGTATGAAATTGCTAATGGGGCATTCCTCAGGGCCTGTGGAGCCAAAATCTGTCCCGCATTGCCTGTTTTTTTTCTTATATTTTGTTTGCAAAGTGCATGTAGTTCTTATACATGTATTTATCAAAATAACTGCTTTTCAAGAAGCAAATACATACAACTTGCCAGTGGACAAAGGCACATTTACTTGCTCCAGAATTTAGTATAAGTATGTATAAAGTGCTCATCACCTTGATAACTAATGATGCTTAACATATGTTGGAATAATATATTTGCACAAATGGGGACAGATGCTTTGTGAACCACTGACTGAAGCAAAATGCTCAACTTTCTCAAAAGTTATCAAAGATAGCAGATAGCTACTAGTAGAGTCAACGCTAAAGGATTCCTGTGTCTACCATTAGTAGAATCTTTAGAGATGTAGGCAGCATGTCCTGATGGATAAGTGGCTGGATTAGGAGCCAGAAGAGATGTTTAATTCCTGGCTCTTATACAGAATTCCTGTGTGACTTTAGGCAAATGACTTAATCTACCCTGTGCCTCATCTGTAAAATGGGGATAATACTCAAGTTAACAGGTATTGTGAAGAGAATATCTGTTAAGGATCTGGAGTTGTTCAGATGAAGGTGTGGCAGGGTGGACTAAGTCCGGAGGCCCTCTGCTGGAGGTCTCCTGGTCCTGCATCACCCTGCCCCAGAATAGAGCAGAGAGAAGTCCTCCAGGCAGTCTAGAGTGGCTGCAAAAGAGCAGCCAATCAGAGGGGCTGCTGGAGCAGCTAATAAAGGGCCAGAAGGGCCAGATAAAAGACAAGCTGCAGAGCAGTGTTCAGATGCCATGTGGAGCTTGATGAGGGAGGACTGGATGCCTGGATGAACAGCAGCAGAACCACGGACAGCTCACTGCAGAGAGCTCAGAAAACAGAGCCAAGCCCAGGGAAGGCTGCCAAAGACCAGGTGCCTGCCTGCCTGGATAGAATAGCTGCAGAACCATGGAACGGGTAGTGTGGGCAGGCTGAGCCCAGACCAGGCGAGGGTACTGAGATGGGCCCTGCTGGTCTGGTTGCAGACTGAGCCCATAGAGGGTACCAAGATGGGCCCCAGCTGGGTGGTTGAAAAAGTCTGTGCCTTGGTGAAGAAGACTTAGAGCTATGGCCCCATACCAGGGCTGAGAAAGAGCTTGGACAGTATACCCTGGAAGGGGGGACAGCGTGGACAGCTCAGCTGCATGGCTGAGCTGCTGAAGATCAGCTGAGAGAACCACCCTACCAGGGGGGCTCGTGAGAGGTGGCAAGAACAAAAACCAAAAGCAGGCCGATGCCTAAACAAGAGAAAAGGGGCCATCCATGAGAGGTGAACTGTGAAAAATTCATGAGAAGAACTGTGTTTGCAGGCACTATCGGCCAGAGAAAAGGAGGCATGCATGAGAGGCGGGTGCTGACCCCGTTACAGAAGGCTATGTAAATGCATAGACCATGATGGTGATAATACACATTAGAACTTGAATAGAAACAAGTACGATGATTTTTAGTTATTTAGTTAGTTAGTGCTGGTAACAATCCTGCTCACAGATAAGGACAAAACATTTGATCAGTTTCAGGCTTCCAGGGATCTCTTAGCAACAGTGAAGGTGGGGTGGGGATTTTAAGAAGACTGACACATCCTTTATGTCTTTGAATTCTGTGTCTTATGATGATCTGTACATGTCTAAAACTGGGTTTGTCTTAATTTAGTTATACCTATGGTGAAAACAATACAGTCACAATAGGAAAAGGCAAACAGCAGCCTACCATATGTTGTTGCTAATTATTTAGATGAGTGGGTGTGTCCTCTGCTCTCCCAGAGTATTCCTAGGGCCAGGTGCCTGTGGCACTGAAGCTGCTGTGCTTTAATTCCCCTCTTCATTTTCCTCTCAGCTGCTGATGTCTGCAGCCAGAAGGTTTAGGCTGCTGTTGCTGTGATCCAGTTTTGGAAATCTAGTACTTCTGTGTAGATGAAATTACTGTCACCTATTGTACTCTGAATTATGGCAGTCTTATGTAAGTATCCGTATCAAGTGACACTGAACAACCTTTCTCTGGCTATTTTGGCTCTTGCATTAAAGGCTTTTGCTTAGTTGCTAAATAGTTACAATATATTGCTGGTTTTGATCCTCTACATTGCAGGCCAGAAACATACCTAAAATCAGCATTGATGCTAGAACCATGTAATCACACCATTAGGTGTTTTGTTTTTGGTTTTTTTAACTGAATTCTTTATGAATTCATAGTATGGCTCAATCCTTTAATACCTTATCATTGCATACAGTAAAATTATGACCTGCTTTATTTCATGCACAGTAGCCTAAGAGAGACATGAGTATTTATGGTGACCATAGAAATCCACTTATTCCTAAACATGATATGTGGAATGTTTATGGCTTTACTCATAATACTGGCATTCAGAATACTCATGTCTGATTTGTTTATTGTCTATACTGGGTGAAATTCAGTTCAGAGAGCCTGACCAAGGTCAGTGACTCACTCAAGTCCCCATTAAGACCTATTTTCCAGGAAATAACTGGTGCTTAAATGAAACCGAGGCTTTGTGCGGGGCCCATAGCAAAACTCCCATTGACTCAATGGAAATAGGATATCACCCATTGTGAGTTACTGACTTTGTGATTAAAATTAGCAAACAAACCTAATAATAACAAAATAGGAACAAGGATAATATACGTTATCCCTTTGAAAAGTATAGTTTAATTTTATTTCTAATACTTTGTGATATAATAGTAAATATCTTGTGGCGTATGCTCTAACAGTAATGAAGTCTCGGGAAAGTGAGACCTCGCTATGAACCTTGCCTATTAGGTTTTTGCTAAGAATGGCAGAGAGACGGTTTCATTTTCTATAAGAATGCCATGGTGTGTATACTAGCAAAGTGCAAAGTAGCAAGGCTCTATTATATTATTGTGGTAAAATAAAGTTGAAGGTTTGTATTAAATTGACAAAAGCCAGGAAATTACCATTCTATTCTGAAGGGTTCACTGACACCTCATGGAAAATAGTCTATTTAGAGATAATTTTGCTGATATATTTTCTCTACTGTATTTCTCTTTTCAGGAAAACAAGTTTTGTTAAGAGTTCATTTTCTCCTGCTGCTTCTCCCTTCATTCAAGGCATCGTAATCCTCCATTTATGACATCACAATAACTTGCTAGAGAGATAATTATGATTTCACAAACTGAAGATTATGACCTTCAAACAAGCAAGGCATAGCTGGAGAGGACAAATTCCTAAGCAACAATCATATTTTTGGTGAACATGTCCTTCACAGTTTAAAGAGAGAGAGGGCAGGAGGGAAACATCCACAAAATATTATCAACAGAATGATTTCTGAACAGATAGTTTTTTCAGACTTTTTCATCTAGTATCAGTGGATCTGTCTCATTTAGCCTCCATGAATAATGGGTGTATTTTGTTTAACATTCTATGTGTGGTGTGCTGGTTAGGAAAAAATGCAGCCAAATACCTTACTTTTGGATTTCCTTGCATAATGACAGGTTTCAGAGTAGCAGCCGTGTTAGTCTGTATTGGCAAAAAAGAAAAGGAGTACTTGTGGCACCTTAGAGACTAACAAATTTATTTGAGCATCAGCTTTCGTGAGCTACAGCATCTGATGAAGTGAGCTGTAGCTCACGAAAGCTTATGCTCAAATAAATTTGTTAGTCTCTAAGGTGCCACAAGTACTCCTGTTCTTTTTGGATTTCCTGACTCTATTGCACCATAATATTTTAAATAGGTTCATATTTAGGTCCATTTTTTTAAGAAAAGCAAGAACTTTCTTGTGGAAATGTTAGAGAACTGACCAATAAGCTGTAATGGTCCAGAAAAAACTATTGCTTTCTACTGTCTCAATAAATACACTTAAAAACATACAGGATGAAATCCTGGCTCCATTGAAATCAATTGGATTCAAGTCATTGACTTTAGTGGGTCCAGAATTCAAACCACAATGTCAAAGTCAGTGTTAAGAACAAAGGTGAATTTGCCTCAATATATAGCCAAGTTTCTTGTGTAAAGTGTAGTTATTGCATTTTAGTAGCTAAGTGTCAACGTAAATATCTCCAGTACAGCAAAGCAGAGCCGAGGTCTCAACTGTTTCCATAATGTGGAATGCATTTTAGCAGCAACAATATCTTGTGGGCCTCCTTCCTCTCTCCTTTGCAATCATGTGAGTTGACTACTCAATGTGAGTTGAACATATAATGGATTATCACTTATTAAAGCCTTGTTTGAAATGTTGAATTCTACAACCACATGGGAAAGTATTTGGAGAGAAATAGGGTTCTCTTTAACATTCATTGCACTTAGAAACAGCAGAATTGTGTGGTTTTATTTTTTTTAATTTGGTGGTTGGGGGAGGAAGGAAGAAAGGAAAGAAAACAACAACAAAAATATAGTTCCCTTCAGGAATTAACTTTAATAGATGAGTTATGAAGCCCTCGAAGGACAAGGTTTACTGTAAAAAATGTTGGCATACTCTTAAACTAGTCGGTTCAACAATGAATGGTACTGTCTTGGTAGATTGTAAATTCTTTGGGGGGGGCAGATATTATCTGTTTGTTTGTATGGTGCCTAGAACAATGGGGCCTTGATCTCTAATTGGGGCCCTTTGCTTCTGCTGCAATATAAATAATAGTTGTAAAACAATACTAAACATAGCAATGGACAAAGGGTAGTGTGGTGCATACAAAAGCTCTAATCTGTTCCACACCGTCTAGATTCCCCAGGCCTCTGCAGAGCCCCCTTCTCTTTTCCCTGTGACTCTGTGCAGGCATATGGGTCAGATTGCAGGAGGAGGATCTATGACAATACCATGGTTATTGAATGTTCTTGTAGTTGATTTGATTGCAAGATGCCAACTTTCGTTTTATTGGCTGATGTCAGAAAACAGCATGTTTTGCATGTTTGGAAAGCCTACCATCCTTTTGCATTTCAGAAACTTGTCATAGATTCATAGATACTAAGGTCAGAAGGGACCATTCTGATCATCTAGTCCGACCTCCTGCACAGCACAGGCCACAGAATCTCACCCACCCACTCATAAACCCACTGTTTATCTCCTTATTATTTGAACCCATGCATATTCTGTTTTATGGTCTTCTCAACTCAAATTCTGAAACAGCCTATATTCTTATTAAAGCCCCTGCCTCTACCAATCTCTTTCCCACATACTTTTACAGTAATCAGTTATGATATTGCAGGATTTATTTTTTAAACTTTGTGTTTTAGAGCTATTTTACAGTGAAGTATACAAGTAAACATGATCTACAGGAGAAGAATTTGGGTAGGCAAGTATACCAATTTAAAAGAAAAAACAAAACCCTATTTGGCCATGATGCTGTACTAACACTCTTAAGTAGAGAAAATCCTTGCGGTTATTTGAGCCAAAAACAAATATCCTTCAGAAAATGAAAATCTAATCTAACAAATTCAACAGAAAGGAGCACAAACTATGGCAAGTAGAAAGTACTGGTATTAGGAGGGCTAAAAGATTTGAAGAGCAAAAACCTAAAAAGATAAAACATATGAAATTAAGCATATGAAGACTAGTGGTTTCTTTGGATTAATTGAATTAAGGAAGATAAAGATAAAGATAAATTATTTCTTTACATCAACCTTCACTGTAAGAGATATTGGTGAGATACTTTAATCAGAGTAAGATTGAGATAGGTAAGAAAGATAAAGTGCTATTGGAGATTGATCTCCATGAGCTGATCTTTTATTGACTAATTAAACATGACCAGAGCTCCACTTAAATCAGGTCTAGTTTTTGTACACTCAGTATTTTTTATAAAGTCTAAAATTAATTGGAGTGTGGTTATTACAGATTGTTCCAATATCTGTAGTGCAGAAATGTACCAATTGTTGCAATCAGTATACATCTGCATTTGGCAGATGGTTTAAATGGCAAGGAAGGAACATTTCCATTTTAAATGACATGAACAAGGGAATTTTCCCATTCTCTGCTGTTTCCTTTGAATTGAAGGGGGAGCTGGTGGACAACACTTTTCATAATGAAGAGACTCTTGAGTGCCTGCAATGGATGACTGACAAATAGATAGCTTTATGTGCATGTTTCGACGATGTACATTATGTATCTTCCCAGGGTGGTTCCCTTAATGCTCAATACATAATATCCATAGGATGTCTGCTTAAATTAAAACTGGTAATGGGAATCTGCTAGCCTGCTTTGTACCAGGGAGGACAAAAGGTTTCTTGACATCAAGAAGAAGGGCTGCGTCAAAATTCTCCCATAGACCAAGTCTCCAACTGCCCTGCTCTTGGGAATAACGGTACTTTCTCTCTTCTCTAGATGGCTTTGAAATCTATGGATGAAAAGTGCTACACAAATGTGGAATTTTAGGAATATTGGAGAATAGTCACAGACAATGAATGTTGAGATTGTAATATTTGAATACAGTGTTTGAGCATTTCAGATGCAAACTCTTGTCATGAGGCCCATATGAGGCTATGGAGCGAAATCTGATTCTAAAAGTTTAGTTTGAGATTATTGTGATTTTTTTGGGGGACACCTGAATTAGCATTCAAACACTTCCCTTTCTGAACGTGTCTGTTATCAGTATTAGTGTTGCTTGTCCTAGTAAAGGGAGTCCAAATATTCCTCTGATTAATCAATAGACTCATTTAAAAAATTTTAAATTAAACAATTTTCAATTTCCTTTGATTAATTAAAGCTTTCAGTACCACCAAATTGACTCCTTGAACTTGTGCTTTTGTTAAACTTGGATCACTGAAGCTGAACTTCAGAGATAGCAGAATAAATGAATGTAGACTAATGCATGTAGGAGTTCAGTTTTCATTTTTGCTTGTTGAAGCCTACCTTTTAACGATGACATCTTCCAACTGACAGCTTATTAATACTAATTACATTACATATATGTAACATAACTAATGCACTGGTACTTGCAATTATCTTCCCTTGGCTGCTTTCCTCCCTCCCCTCCACCTACCTTTCTGTGTAATTCTACTGCTTCCTTGGTCCACCACTCAGGCTGCATGGGAAAACAGCAGAAGCCTTCCATTCCATGCATATAACGTGCTAGAAAAATGCCACAAACCTATCTCCAAAACTGTTTGCTACATCAAGTAGGGCTTGAGTCACCCAAAATTGGCATCTAATGAAGGTACTCGTGTGGCCCCTCACAAACATTAATGTATGTATTCTCACAGTACATCTAGAGGAGGCCTTTCCATTATCCTCATTTTACAGAGGGAAAACTGAGGCTCTGAGAGGCTAAATGACATGCCCAAGGTTATACAAGAAGTCTGTGGTGGAGATAAACTTGCATCCAGATCTGCCACGCACTAGGCTAGTGCCCTAAGCACCGGACCATCCTTCCACTGGTGCACTGCTGCCCTCTCTGGGAGTTCCTGAAGGAGGACATCTCTGAGTTGCACGTGGAACGACCGCGTGGAAGCTTACCGGGAGATGCGCTGAATCACTGTCTCCTCTAGATGCCCTCAACCAAGCCAGTACTGCTCACTGGTAAATTCTAAAATTCAGGGCTAGTAAACATTTAGGTTTTTTGTGAATTTGCTTAATTGGGGATCTAACAGCCCCACCCCTCCCCTGGCCTGCCCCAACTTTGCCCTTTATGCAGGTCTATTTGTGTTGGTTGTGGAGGACTCCCTGTGTGGCTGCTCCAGACATGATTCACAGAACGTTTCCACAGGAAGTCACTGATGTGGAAGGCCTTGTAGATTGGGATAGATTTCATCCTATTTCCATTATATGGTGCTCTCAGCATGTTGTTCTTACATGGTAAGCTCCACAGTTACTCTTGAGTGAAGTGCAAACCCAGTACTGTTGCAGTGCAACTTGGAAACCCATAAAGTTTCAATGGGTTTAAAATACTGCAAAATTAATCCACTCTTGCCTAATTGTGGCTTAAAGAAAATGTCTGTGTAATGTGCTGTTTCTAGGAAGATCTGCTAATATCAGCCACTTTCCCAAGATCTGTGTTTGGACCAAAATCCCTTGAGTTGTCTTAATTTTAGTTTTGTCATTTGTTTTTTGGGTTTTTTTTATATCTCATGAGCTGTCAATTACTCATGCAAATTAGGGCAGAAGAGACACTTTAAGGTTATTTACACTGCCTCAAAACATTATGAAATAAATCATTCCAGCTATTAAAACTTCTTCCACTTGTCTGTCAGTGTTCTAACTTTTTTTACATTCTATTGCTACAATAGGTTTATGTAAGAAAACAAATAGATATTTTACTAATCCGGAAGCCATACATAAAATCAAAATGTAACAGAGCTGATCTGGAAATAGGGAAGGTTTTGATTAGGCTTTTCTGATATGTAAATGCTTGCGAACAAACAGGAATTTACAAAATAAGTGCACCAAAAATGGGCAGTAGCATATTGCGGTGATTAGGAAAAGTCTGAGATTAATGTTTGTATGAACGATATGTATTTGAAAGAACTGCAAATAAATACCGGCTTTCAGATGAGCTAATCTATTCAGAAAGTTGGTTTAGAGAATAATCAGCATACCTCTTAGAGTTTTACACAGAGCTGTAGTAAAATAACATGACTTGAAAGTAATCTTGGGTAGTTGATTTGTCACCAATTTCATGATTTCAGTGGACCTCTCTGACATCTTTGGCTTCAGCCCACTGCAGCCCCTGCCAAGGAATAGTGGAGGGGCTACGCCAGCGGTCAGTGTCCACCACAGGAGCAGTGACCTGGGGGTTAGAGCAGTCCTCAGAACTGGATCAGTGGCCCTGGGGCCGCCGGAGCAGGGGTCTGAGGCCAGGTCAGCCCCTGGGGCGAGAGCAGCTGTCACCAGGGCCAGAACAGGACCAGCCACCACACCAGAGCAGCAGCCAGGCTGAGTCAACACTGCAGGAGGAGCGGCAGGGCTGGAGCAGTGGTTGGCAGTGGGCCCCCAGCAGTGCTCCAACTGTTAGTCCTGCACCAAGGGTATTTTTAGTAAAAATCAAGGACAGGTTGCAGACGTCCGTGAATTTTTTGTTTATTGCCCATGATCTTTTCCAAGACTTTTACAAAAATACCCGTGAGAAAATCTTAACCCTATTGATATCTCATAGCTCAGTCTTTGTGAAGTCACACAGAAAATTAAGTTGTCAACTAATAGTAAACCAGATTAGATTGCAGTGTTGTAACAAATTTGTGAGAATGGTAACATACTTCTATTCCCTACTGGATGAAATAAGAATGGCACAACTTTGGCACATAGGCTTCATGCTGTTAACATCAAATGAAGAGTTAGTCCATTTATAGAGGCTTGGTTTGGGGGTCTGTGAAATTCGGAGTGGTCTTTGTGTGCAATGGTATTAATGTGAAGATCTAGATCACTGCAGATTAGTTATTTTACAATATTTTACCACAGAGTAGCTTGCTATTTGTTACCTGGAGGCCACTGAAAATGAGAACCAAGTGACAGCTGAGGAAATGCTGGAATGACTTACTGCTGGTGGTAGAAAGTCTGCTTGAAGGAGGTTACATTGGCCTTAAGCCTCCAGCTGCCTCTGCTGCACTGGGGAGCCTGGAAATAGCTAGCAAAGGCTGGAAAGTGGTAAGGGCTAGCTTGGCAGAGGATGAAACCATGGTGCACAGAGGATGTACTGATTCCCTGCATGTCCCAGACAGCTTCTGTCAGCAGGGCTCTTACAGAGCCCTTGACAGAAGTTAAACGGGGATAAAAGTGGATGCAATCACAACACATTGTCCTCCTTGAAGTGGCCAGGCAATTTGCAGTCCTAGGCGTGAACCAAGTCCTTGCTCCTTAGGCAATTTGCTATATCTGATGATGATGATTTAACTTACAGTATAGAGTTCCTTAGTAATGACCCAGTTCTTCTCTCTATATTAGGCAAAACTCCCACCATGCTCAATGGGAGTTTTGCCTCGATGAAGAGTGCAGGATCAAGCCTCAATATCTGTACTTGTTGTTTTATGATCTGGGTATATAAACTAGAAACGGGCCAAGGTCATGGTTTTCGGAGCCACGTTAAGCTTAGAGTAGGATTCAGAGTTTGGGGTAAACAATGAATCACAGCTAGGGATCAGTACTAGAATCTTATCTGTTATTCCAGATTTCAAGTCCCAATAGCAGGTCTTAAATGAACTTTGTTCTTGTGGGATGGCCACCATCTTAGGTAAATCTTTTAAGTTTGGATCTGGGTCCAAATCAAAACCATAGCAGTGGGTTTCGAAATAGGAAATTGAATCTAATCCTCACAAAAATTTGAGAGGCTTGCCCATAAGATTCAGGCTTTGATCCTGGTCCTGGTCCATCCATAGTGCTCATATGAAGCTCTGCATTCAGGCATGCTGTGGTTTCTGTTGAGTTTGACCAAGTCAGGTGAGCTACTTTTAATACAGGCTGTAACTTTTCTTAACAAATTGAGTTACTTTTTGCAATATGTTGGTGAGTCTGTAGCATTTATTTTTAAAAGGGATCTTGAAAATGCATGAGACCATCTTAAGTGATGCAGTGATATTATCTATCATATAAAAATACCATAGGTGACTTCGAAGATACAAACTAAGGATTACATTTACTTACACTTTAGATCAGTTACTAAATTTTAGTCAAATATCACTAGCTATCAAATATTGCGGGGTTTTCCTAAGTTACTGATGCTTAACTGTTTTTCTGTATACAAACTCTAGCTATAAATTCATTTGTGTCTAGACTTATTTTGTAGCATTTTTTGTAACACAAGTTTTTAGCAAGGTACATATAATTTTAACAGTAATGATCAGCAGCTTATATATTATATAGGATATGTTTTTCATTTCTGTAAGGACTTTTTAATTTAAAGATTCCATATTTTTTTTCAAATTCTACGCCTACATCTCTGAGGTAGATAAGTATTATTATATCCATTTTACTTATGGGGAAACTGAGACAGCAGAAATCATGTGGCTTGTTAAAAATCTCAGAGTGAGTCAGTGGCAAAACTGGAAACAGAATATAGAATACAGCTTGGTGAATACTTTTGGTTTCATAGAAGTTCCAAAGAACTGAAAAAGGAGGGAAAAAAAGGGTTGGTTTTGGTCAAAACAAATATGAATTTTTTTTTCAAATTGTTGTTGAATTGTAAAAGGCCACTTCAAGTCTGTTCCAGGGTGGGGATTTGAACCTGGGTCTCTTATATCCCAGATGAGTGCCCTAACCACTAGGTTAAAGATTATAGGGCAAGAAGGAAAACCACCCCGACCCCCACCACATTTTGCAAATAGTGTTGGGTTGACTGAAACTGCATTATCTGTTGAATATCCTATGTGTCTTAAAAAGTTCACCCAGCTCTAACTTAGAGTATGTTTACACTACGAAATTAGGTTGATAGAAGTCAGTTTTTAGAAACCAAATTTATACAGTCGATTGCGTATGTCCACACTAAGCGCATTAAGTCAGCGGAGTGCATCCTCACTACCGTGGCTAGCATCAACTTACAGAGTGGTGCACTGTGGGTAGCTATCCCACGGTTCCCACAGTCTCCACTGCCCATTGGAATTCTGGGTTAAGCTCCCAATGCCTGATGGGGCAAAAACATGGTCATGGGTGGTTTTGGGTACATGTTGTCAGTCACCCTTCCCCCTGTGAAAGCAACGACAGACCATCGTTTTGCGCCTTTTTTCCGTACAGATGCCATACCACGGCAAGCATGGAGCCCGCTCAGTTCAACTCACCATCACCGGTGCTGTTGTGTCCTGGGTGCTGCTGTCAGCAGACGGTGCAGTATGACTGCTAACCGTCATCATCCACTGCTTCTGCTGCAACTCTGCTCTCCTGCTCTTGTAAATGAGCTCAGTGTTTCAATAGCAAATTTCTCCATGTTGTTGTCATCCACCGCTTCCGCTGCAACTTTGGTCTCCTGCAGACGCCATACCACGGCAAGCATGGAGCCTGCTCAGCTCAGTGCTGTTGTTGTGAGCATTGTAAACATCTCACGCATTATCCTGGAGTATGTGCAGAACCGGGCTAAGATGCCAGCATGAGGATAATTTTGACGAGGACATGGACAGACGTTCCTGAAAGCATGGGCTGTGGCAATTGGGACATCATAGTGGCAGTGGGGCTGGTTGATACAGTGGAATGCCAATTCTGGGCCAGGCAAAAAAGCACAGACTGGTAGGACTGCATAGTGTTGCAGGTATGGGATGATTCACAGTGGCTGTGAAACTTTTGCATGCGTAAGGCCACTTTTCTGGTACTCTGAGTTGCTTTCCTCCCCCCTGAAGCACAGGAATACCAAGATGAGAGCTGCCCTGACAGTTGAGAAGCAAGTGGTGGTAGCCCTGTGGAAGCTTGCTACACCTGACTGCTGCTGGTCAGTTGGTATTCAGTTTGGAGTGGGCAAATATACTGTGGGGGCTGCTGTGATCCAAGTAGCCAATGTAATCATTGACATTCTGTTATCCAGGATAGTGACTCTGGGAAATGTGCAGGTCATAGTGGATGGCTTTGGTGCAATGGGTTTCCCTAACTGTGGTAGGATGATAGACGGAATGCATGTCCTTATCTTGGCACTGGACCACCTTGCCAACCAGTACATAAACCGTAAGGGGTACTTCTCAATGGTGCTGCAAGCACTGGTGGATCACAAGTGATGTTTCACCAACATCAGTATGGGATGGCCGGGAAAGGTGCATGACGCTCGCATTTCCCAGACCAGAAAATTACTCTGGGGATGTTGAAATGCCAATAGTTATCCTTGGGGACCCAGCCTACCCCTTGCTCCCATGGCTCATGAAGCCATACACAGGCAGCTTGGACAGTAGTAAGGAGCAACTCAGTAGGCTTAGCAAGTGCAGAATGGTGATAGAATGTGCCTTTGGACATTTAAAAGCTCACTGGCGCTGTTTGCTGACTAGGTCAGACCTCAGCACAACCAACATTCCCATTGTTATTGCTGCTTGCTGTGTGCTCCATAATCTGAGAGTAAGGAGGAGATGTTTATGCCAGGGTGGGAGGTTGATGCAAATTGCCTGGTGTCCGATTTTGAGCAGCCAGATACCAGGGTGATTAGAAGAGCACAGCAAGGCACACTGCGCTTCAGGGAGGCTTTGAAAACCAGTTTCATGACTGGCCAGGCTTCAGTGTGACAGTTGAATGTATTTCTCCTTGATGCAAACCTGCCCCCTTTGTTGATTTAATTCCTTATAAGCCAACCATCCTCCCCCCTTCAAAGTAAAGTAACTATTGTTTTGAAACCATGCATTCTTTATTAATTTTTTAAAAAAGGGAGATAACTGACAAGGTAGCCGGGGTGGGGTGGGGTTGGGGAGGAGGGAAGGACAAGGCCACATTGCTTATTGTAGCCACACTACAAATCAAACTGTTTGAATGACAGCCTTCTGTTGCTTGGGCCATCCTCTGGAGTGGCTGGGTGCCCGGAGCCTTCCCCCCGCAACCCCACATGTTCTTGGGTGTCTGGGTGAGGAGGATATGGAACTTGGGGAGGAGGTCAGGTGGTTGTACAATGGATGCAGCGGGGGGCTGTGCTCTCGTTGGCTTTCCTGCAGCTGCACCAGATGCTTCATCATGTCGGTTTGCTCCCCCATTAGTCTTAGCATCACCTCCTGCCTCTGCTTTTCGTGCTCATGCCTCCACTCTTTGCGCTTGCTTAATGCTTTCCTAGCCTCTAACACTGAATGCCTCCATGCATTCAGCTGTGCCCTATCAGTGCGGGAGGACTGCGTGAGCTCGGAAAACATGTAATCATGAGCGCATTTTTTTTCTCCTTCTAATCTGTGATAACCTCAGGGACGGAGATGATGGGGGAGCCTAGAAACAGTTGCACCTGGGGGAAGATAAAAAGGGAGAGTAAAATTTAAGACACATTTCAGAGAACAAAAGGGAGACTCTTTAACGGTGGATCAAGCAATTCACAGCAGACAGCACATGTGCTTTAGGTACAAGGTCGCATTTTGCCTTCTATATTGAGCACTTGCTGGTATGGTGACACATCATACATGGCTGGGCAACAGAATTCGGTTTCCATGCATCCATGGTAAGGCAAAGGGTATGGGGGGTTGGTTTCTTACTCATTACATGTGGGAATGGTTTCAAACTGCAGTACCATCCTTTCCCATAGCAAGCAAGGGGTTGGGTTTCACATAAAGAAGGAGGGGCTGCGGTTTTCAGGTGGATGTGCAACACACGTCTCCCCCCACCCCACAGCGTGGCTATTCTTTGGGATGACCCCTTTTAACCAAACGCAAAAGCCTAGCAAGAACGGGGTCCTTTTATTGTTCTCTTACAAAAATTCCCCTATTTCAACCAGGTGACCATGAATGATATCACTCTCCTAAGGCTAACACAGAAAGAAAGACACCGAATGTTGCTTGAATGCAACCAAAACCCAGAACCATTTGCTGCCATGCTTTGTGCTGCAATGATTCCAGAATACTTTCAGAGTACCTCCAGGAGATCTTCATGGAGATGTCCGTGGAGGATTTCCACTCCATCCCCAGACATGTTAACAGACTTTTCCAGTAACTGTACTGGCTGCAAATGCATCCCAATTCTTCAGGGCAAATCAAACATTAAACACTATTACTTTTAAACCCTGTACTGTAGTTACAAATGTGCACTCACCAGAGGTGACTTCTCCAGCTTCAGGGTCAGGGATCCCGCCTTGGGAGGGTATTGGCTTCAGGCTGATGAAAAGGTCCTGGCTGCCGGGGAGAATGGATTCACTGCTTGCCTGCTGTGCATTCTCCTCCTCCTCTTCCTCATCCACAAAATCCTCCCTTGCAGGTGTCCACAGACAGTGGTGGGGTAGTGGTAGGGTCCCCTCCTAGAATGCCATGCAGTTGATCATAGAAGCAGCATGTATGGGGCTCTGACCCGGAGCAACCGTTTGCCTCTGTTGTCTTTTAGTAGGCTTGCCTCAGCTCCTTAACTTTCACACGGCACTGCTGTGTGTCCCTGTTGTAGCCTCTCTCCAACATGCCCTGTGAGATTTTGGCAAATATATTTGCATTTGCATTTCCTCTTTTTGATCGGAGTTCTGCCTGCACAGATGCTTCTCTCCATACAGCAATCACATCCAGTTTCTCCCTTTCAGTCCATGCTGGAGCTCGTTTGCGATTCTGGGGGGACTGCATGTTCACCTCTGCTGCTGAGTTCGCCATGCTGACCAAAAAGGAAATGAAATTCAAAAGTTCCCAGGGCTTTTCCTGTGTACCTGGCTAGTGCATCAGAGTTCAAAGTGAAAAGGAGTACTTGTGGCACCTTAGAGACTAACAAATTTATTTGAGCATAAGCTTTCGTGAGCTACAGTTCACTTCATCGGATGCATTCGGTGGAAAATACAGAGGGGAGATTTATATAAACACACAGAGAACATGAAACAATGGGTTTTATCATACACACTGTACGGAGAAAAGAAAAGGAGTACTCCTTTTTTTTTTTGGCGAATACAGACTAACACGGCTGCTACTCTGAAAACTGTAAGGAGGGTGATCACTTAAGATGAACCATCACCAGCAGCGGGGGGGGAGGGGAAGCAGGAAAACCTTTCATGGTGACAAGCAAGGTAGGCTATTTCCCGCAGTTAACAAGAACATCTGAGGAACAGTGGGGGGTGGGGTGGGGGTGGAGAAATCACATGGGGAAATAGTTTTACTTTGTGTAATGACTCATCCATTCCCAGTCTCTATTCAAGCCTAAGTTAATTGTATCCAGTTTGCAAATTAATTCCAATTCAGCAGTCTCTCGTTGGAGTCTGTTTCTGAAGTTTTTTTGTTGAAGGATAGCCACCCTCAGGTCTGTAATCGAGTGACCGGAGAGATTGAAGTGTTCTCCGACTGGTTTTTGAATGTTATAATTCTTGACATCTGATTTGTGTCCATTTATTCTTTTACGTAGAGACTGTCCAGTTTGGCCAATGTACATGGCAGAGGGGCATTGCTGGCACATGATGGCATATATCACATTGGTAGATGCGCAGGTGAACGAGCCTCTGATAGTGTGGCTGATGTGATTAGGCACTATGATGATGTCCCCTGAATAGATATGTGGACAAAGTTGGCAACGGGCTTTCTTGCAAGGATAGATTCCTGGGTTAGTGGTTCTGTTGTGTGGTGTGTGGTTCCTGGTGAGTATTTGCTTCAGATTGGGTAGCTGTCTGTAAGCAAGGACTGGCCTGTCTCCCAAGATGTGTGAGAGTGATGGGTCGTCCTTCAGGATAGGTTGTAGATCCTTGATGATGCATTGGGGGCTGAAGGTGATGGCGTTCTGTTATTTTCTTTGTTGGGCCTGTCCTGTAGTAGGTGACTTCTGGGTACTCTTCTGGCTCTGTCAATCTGTTTCTTCACTTCAGCATGTGGGTATTGTAGTTGTAGGAATGCATGATAGAGATCTTGTAGGTGTTTGTCTCTATCTGAGGGGTTGGAGCAAATGTGGTTATATTGTAGAGCTTGGCTGTAGACAATGGATCGTGTGGTATGATCTGGATGAAAGCTAGAGGCATGTAGGTAGGAATAGCGGTCAGTAGGTTTCCGATATAGGGTGGTGTTTATGTGACCATCGCTTATTAGCACCGTAGTGTCCAGGAAGTGGATCTCTTGTATGGACTGGTCCAGGCTGAGGTTGATGGTGGGATGGAAATTGTTGAAATCCTGGTGGAATTCCTCAAGGGCTTCTTTTCCATAGGTCCAGATGATGAAGATGTCATCAATGTAGCGCAAGTAGAGTAGGGGCATTAGGGGACGAGAGCTTAGGAAGCATTGTTCTAAGTCAGCCATAAAAATGTTGGCATACTGTGGGGCCATGCGGGTACCCATCGCAGTGCCGCTGATTTGAAGGTATACATTGTCCCCAAATGTGAAATAGTTATGGGTGAGGACAAAGTCACAAAGTTCAGCCACCAGGTTAGCCGTGACATTATCGGGGATACTGTTCCTGATGGCTTGTAGTCCATCTTTGTGTGGAATGTTGGTGTAGAGGGCTTCTGCATCCATAGTGGCTAGGATGGTGTTTTTAGGAAGATCACCAATGGATTGTAGTTTCCTCAGGAAGTCAGTGGTGTCTCGAAGATAGCTGGGAGTGCTGGTAACGTAGGGCCTGAGGAGGGAGTCTACATAGCTAGACAATCCTGCTGTCAGGGTGCCAATGCCTGAGATGATGGGGCATCCAGGATTTCCAGGTTTATGGATCTTGGGTAGCAGATAAAATACCCCAGGTCGGGGTTCTAGGGGTGTGTCTGTGCGGATTTGTTCTTGTGCTTTTTCAGGGAGTTTCTTGAGCAAATGCTGTAGTTTCTTTTGTAACTCTGAGTGGGATCAGAGGGTAATGGTTTGTAAAACGTGGTGTTGGAGAGCTGCCTAGTAGCCTCTTGTTCATACTCGGACCTATTCGTGATGATGACAGCACCTCCTTTGTCAGCCTTTTTGATTATGATGTAAGAGTTGTTTCTGAGGCTGTGGATGGCATTGTGTTCTGCACGGCTGAGGTTATGGAGCAAGTGATGCTGCTTTTCCACAATTTCAGCTTGTGCACGTTGGCAGAAGCACTCTATGTAGAAGTCCAGTCTGCTGCTTCGACCTTCAGGAGGAGTCCACCCAGAATCCTTCTTTTTGTAGTGTTGGTAGGAAGGTCTCTGTGGGTCAATATGTTGGTCAGAGGTGTGTTGGAAATATTCCTTGAGTCGGAGACATCGAAAATAGGATTCTAGGTCACCACAGAACTGTATCATGTTCGTGGGGGTGGAGGGGCAAAAGGAGAGGCCATGAGATAGGACAGATTCTTCTGCTGGGGTAAGAGTATAGTTGGATAGTTTAACAATATTGCTGGGTGGGTTACGGGAACCACTGTTGTGGCCTCTTGTGGCATGTAGTAGTTTAGATAGCTTAGTGTCTTTTTCTTTTGTAGAGAAGCAAAGTGTGTGTTGTAAATGGCTTGTCTAGTTTTTGTAAAGTCCAGCCACGAGGAAGTTTGTGTGGAAGGTTGGTTCTTTATGAGAGTATCCAGTTTTGAGAGCTCATTCTTAATCATTCTTAATCTTAATCTTAATTCTTAATACCACACAGACTATGTGACATCTTGTGCCACATACTCTCAAAGAAACTGCAGAACCACCTGATCGACATCCTCTACAGCAAACAGGGAAAGATTAAGACTTTGTCCTCACCCATAACTGTTTCACATTTGGGGACAATTTATACCTTCAAATCAGCGGCACTGCAATGGGTACCTGCATGGCCCACAGTATGCCAACATTTTTATGGCTGACTTAGAACAACGCTTCTTCAGCTCTCGTCCCCTAATGCCCCTACTCTACTTGCGCTACATTGATGACATCTTCATCATCTGGACCCATGGAAAAGAAGCCCTTGAGGAATTCCACCAGGATTTCAACAATTTCCATCCCACCATCAACCTCAGCCTGGACCAGTCCACACAAGAGATCCACTTCCTGGACACTACGGTGCTAATAAGCGATGGTCACATAAACACCATCCTATATCGGAAACCTACTGACCGCTATTTCTACCTACATGCCTCTAGCTTTCATCCAGATCATACCACAAGATCCATTGTCTACAGCCAAGCTCTACAATATAACCACATTTGCTCCAACCCCTCAGACAGAGACAAACACCTACAAGATCTCTATCATGCATTCCTACAACTACAATACCCACCTGCTGAAGTGAAGAAACAGATTGACAGAGCCAGAAGAGTACCCAGAAGTCACCTACTACAGGACAGGCCCAACAAAGAAAATAACAGAACGCCACTAGCCATCACCTTCAGCCCCCAACTAAAACCTCTCCAATGCATCATCAAGGATCTACAACCTATCCTGAAGGACGACCCATCACCCTCACACATCTTGGGAGACAGGCCAGTCCTTGCTTACAGACAGCCCCCCAATCTGAAGCAAATACTCACCAGCAACCACACACCACACAACAGAACCACTAACCCAGGAATCTATCCTTGCAACAAAGCCCGTTGCCAACTCTGTCCACATATCTATTCAGGGGACACCATCCTTGGGCCTAATCACATCAGCCACACTATCAGAGGCTCATTCACCTGCGCATCTACCAATGTGATATATGCCATCATGTGCCAGCAATGCCCCTCTGCCATGTACATTGGCCAAACTGGACAGTCTCTACGTAAAAGAATAAATGGACACAAATCAGATGTCAAGAATTATAACATTCAAAAACCAGTCGGAGAACACTTCAATCTCTCCAGTCACTCGATTACAGACCTCAGGGTGGCTATCCTTCAACAAAAAAACTTCAAAAACAGACTCCAACGAGAGACTGTTGAATTGGAATTAATTTGCAAACTGGATACAATTAACTTAGGCTTGAATAGAGACTGGGAATGGATGAGTCATTACACAAAGTAAAACTATTTCCCCATGTTATTTCTCCCCCCCACCCCACCTCCCACTGTTCTTCAGATGTTCTTGTTAACTGCTGGAAATAGCCTACCTTGCTTGTCACCATGAAAGGTTTTCCTCCTTTCCGCCCCCCCCCCCCCGCTGCTGGTGATGGTTCATCTTAAGTGATCACTCTCCTTACAGTGTGTATGATAAACCCATTGTTTCATGTTCTCTGTGTGTGTATATAAATTTCCCCTCTGTATTTTCCACCAAATGCATCCGATGAAGTGAGCTGTAGCTCATGAAAGCTTATGCTCAAATAAATGTGTTAGTCTCTAAGGTGCCACAAGTCCTCCTTTTCTTTTTGCGAATACAGACTAACACGGCTGCTGCTCTGAAAAGAGTTCAAAGTGCTGACCAGAGCAGTCACAATGGAGCACTCTGGGATAGCTCCCGTAGGCCAATACCATCGATTTGCATCCGCACTACCCCAAATTTGACCCAGCAAGGTCGATTTTAGTGCTACTCCCCTCGCCGGGGAGGAGTACAGAAGTCAATTTTAAGAGCCCTTTACGTTGACTGAACAGGGTTGGTTATTTGGACGCAGTCATTTTAAAATTGACCGAATGTGGCTAAATTCGACCTAACCCCATAGTGTAGACTAGGCCTTAGAAGTTCTAACTCCTAGCTTTCTGGTATAATCACTTGATACGTTTAGCTGAAAAGCGTAGTTTTGCCCAGAAGGTACAGATGTAACTCTGTCAATGACTACAAAGAGAATGTTGTTTGGTCTCCTAGCGTGCTCATAAAATATCTCATGTCAACACACAAAGGCATACTAATTGGTTTCCATGCATGACAAGTAACATTTGGAGTGGACTTGTTGTTTCAGTCTGCACTGTTTTAATGCTGGGATGGATGGATGGAGGTCATTGGGAATAAAGCACAAACAGCTTTAAATAGTTCTACAGAGTTGGTGGTCTGGATGTTTCCCAGAATTCCTTCTTTCTGGGAGCTACACCAGAAATGTGAAATACATAACCTGAAGGCACTGCAATTGAAATGGTTTAGAACAGCATGGATGGCTCAGAACTAGACTTGGGGGGACATTTTAATGTGAATACTTTCCCCCCCAAAAAATACAGATTCAGGGCAACTGAAACAATTTGTGAATTTAGGTTGATTTCAGTTAATTGTTTCGGTTGGAGGAAGTTTTTTTTAATGTTGAAACATTTTGGTTTGGCATTTCAGAAACTCAACTTTTGTTTTGAAAAGATTTATTTTGGAATTTCCCTCAAATTTTATTTACTCCTGACCGATTAAAACAGTTTTTAAAACCTTGAAATTAAAATGCAACATCCAGTTTTGGGTCAAATGAAATTTATCATTCAATCTGAAACAAATTTTTCAACTTTTTTCATTTCACCAAAATATTCCAAAATTTTTGGGTACAGGTTTGCCCAAAGCAAATTTTAAAAAAATGTTTTTGAGTTAGTGGCTGAACCAAAAAATCAGTATTCACACCACACTACTCAGAACGCAGAGCAGCTCAGCTATTGGGGACCCACTGAACCATTTGAACTTAAACCCAACCTATCTCTTCTGTTCAGTTGAGAACGTTTCAGTTCTCTAGTGTAGACACAAATTTGCTGTTTGTTAATTCTGCATTAATCTCTGTACAATAGAGCAGGGAGTAGAAAGAAGAGTAGCAGGGAAGCTATTTGCCACCAGCATGGAGTAACACCTTTTATACCAGTGAACCGCACCACCTAGGGAGTCTCAAACCAGGTGTCTAGGATCTAACACTGTCACTTCACACATCATTTATAAAGGACACAGAAAAGTGAATGAAATATTATCCTTCAAGAGGTAAGGAGGTAATGTGATTGTCAGAGGAAGGGATTTCCACAAGGCTATGGAACCTTGCTGAACCTGATTCCGACAGCTTCGCAAATCCCAAATAGGGCTATGAAAGACTCTGAAACCACTGTTATACATCTTGGTTCTGTGAGATGCTAGAGATGGAGTTTCCCTGACCCATCAACTGGGTTTTTTTTACTGTTTTGCTGTGTTCTGTTTTTAAGCAGTGAAGAGCATTGGCAAGGACCTGATCCTGCACCATCAAAGTAAACAACAAAACTCCCACTGATTTCAGTTGTATTAGATCAAGGCGGTCCTTGGAGGTCTCTGACCCATGAATATTGATTGGTTAGTGAGGTCCTTCTGTTTGCTTTATCGGCTGTTCTTTGTTTGCATTTTTATTCCTCTTTTCTATACTTTGCGAAACATAATAGTTGGCACTTCAACAAACATTTCTGAATCAACATTTTTGAATTTATGATCCTGCAAGGACTTGCACACCTGCTTAGCTTTACGCAGTCTGAGTGGTCTCCCAGAGTTTAGTCAGACAACTCGCAGTACATAAAGTTAAGCAGAGCTGTAATTTTTCATAGGATGGGAGACTGTTTCTAATGGCCCTATGGGGGAGGTGAGGGATGCATTGGGACCACCACTTGCCAGCTGTAGGGCCCCAGACTATGCAGGGAATGTATACATGTTCAAAGAGGTGAAACCAAAACTGCAGCATGACTTCCTTGAACAGTTTGGCAGTCATAGTAGGGTAGAGGTGCCATTAAAGAACACTCATGGAGCTAAAGCAAATTGGGGTATCCTACTAAAATCTGTGCCCTCGATCACTGCTTTGGCCTGTGTGAACTAAACATGAATTTTAAAGACTTGATCTAGTACCCATTGAAGTAAATGGAAAGACTCCCATTGATTTTTGTGTGCATCAGATCAGGCCTTAATTGAAGAGTATGCTTAAAGAGAGCTTTGCACAGCTTGTAACTTAGTCCTCCTCTCAACACCCATGATATCATAGACCATGATAGCTGATGATTTATTTTGGGGTATTAACAGAGAGAGGCAGAGCCAGCTTTTGCTGCCTAAAAACTCATGCATTTAGTGAAAACATAGAACTTCAGAATACAGGCAGCTTACCAAGCCATAAAGCAAAGCTCCTAAGGCTCCAAAACTACTTACTCCAGAATTTCACGTTGTGGGTTAATGTTTGGGAGTGGTTGAGGGCGAGATATTATTCTATTTTCCATTCTAAAATAATAGTAAAAACTTTCCAAATTGTGCAATGCTGTTTTATTGTTTTTAAAATGTTTATAATGGGGATGGAACTTACTTCATCCCCTAGGATTTTGCTTCAATTTTGGCCCTGTTCTATTCCATTTGGGTTCTTACCAATGCCAGTTGGGCCTGATCCAAACCCTATTGAAGTTAATGGAAAGGCTTCCATGGAATTCAATGGGCTTTGGATCAGGTCTATTGTGATTAAAATGGGGATTTTCCTCTCCCACCTCCATCTTCTCCTGTTTCATCCTACACTAAAGTCAAAGGGTGAAATTCATCCCTGTGCAAGGATCCAGGCAAGGGCCACTTAAACTCTATTTTATGGGCTCATGGAAGATTTAGGAGCTTCCGCTCTTCAGGGAGGTGAATTGCATCCATAATTTTGAATTTATAACATCACAGTGCTTTTCTGTGGCAATTGACTGTTACAGAGGTAGGATTATATCTGCTCTGGCTCATTAAAGAGAAAAGGGACTGTTAAGTGGCAAAAGAAGCCCCTAATTAAAATTACTATCTTCAGTGACAGCAAAGAGAACAAAAGGAAATGCTGACCAAGTGACTTCTCTTTGCATAAATATTATTCCTTTTCCAGTTTGTTTCATTGTGAAAGCCCCCTTTTCAAACACTGAAATGGAGCTGTCTGGAAACCATTCTTTTAGATACTTTTTTAAAACCTTTTTTTTTAGAGCTATCATTAAAAATAAAAGGCCCAGAGGTGTCCTTCGATAGCTCCTATTGACTTCAGTGGAAGTCAAATATGTGTAAGCAAAGACTGAATTCGACCCAAATTGTAAAAGAACAATAAAATGTCAAATTGAGAGCTCGAAATTTCAGCAACGAAACTACTGCTTTTGTCTTTAACTTGTACTGCCCTGCTTATGTATTACAGCACGTTTGGAAATGCAAGTCTATAGCCTAAAGAATCTTGCAACAATTACTACAGAGCGTTTCAGAGTAGCAGCCGTGTCAGTCTATATTCACAAAAAGAAAAGGAGGACTTGTGGCAACTTAGAGTAACAAATTTATTTGAGCATAAGCTTTCGTGAGCTACAGCTCACTTCATCGGATGCATTTCGTGGAAAATACAGTGGGGAGATTTATATACACAGAGAACATGAAACAATGGGTGTTACCATACACACTGCAAGGAGAGTGATCACTTAAGATGAGCTATTACCAACAGGAGAGCTGGGGGCAGCGGGGAGGGGAGAAGAAAACCTTTTGTAGTGATGATCAAGGTGGGCCATTTCCAGCAGTCTGAGGAATGGGGGAGGGGGAATGACATGGGGAAATAGTTTTACTTTGTGTAATGACCCATTCGCTCCCAGTCTCTATTCAAGCCTAAGTGAATTGTATCCAGTTTGCAAATTAATTCCAATTCATCAGTCTTTCGTTGGAGTCTGTTTTTGAAATTTTTTTTGTTGAAGAATAGCCATTCTTAGGTCTGTAATCAAGTGACCAGGGAGATTGAAGTGTTCTCCGACTGGTTTTTGAATGTTATAATTCTTGACGTCTGATTTGTGTCCATTTATTCTTTTACGTAGAGACTGTCCAGTTTGACCAATGTACATGGCAGAGGGGCATTGCTGGCACATATATCACATTGGTAGATGCGCAGGTGAACGAGCCTCTGATAGTGTGGCTGATGTGATTAGGCCCTATGATGGTGTCCCCTGAATAGATATGTGGACAGAGTTGGCAATGGGCTTTGTTGCAAGGATAGGTTCCTGTGTTAGTGGTTCTGTTGTGTGGTGTGTGGTTGCTGGTGAGTATTTGCTTCAGGTTGGGGGGCTGTCTGTAAGCAAGGACTGGCCTGTTTCCCAAGATGTGTGAGAGTGATGGGTCGTCCTTCAGGATAGGTTGTAGATCTTTGATGATGCGTTGGAGAGGTTTTAGTTGGGGGCTGAAGGTGATGGCTGGTGGCATTCTGTTTTCCTTGTTGGGCCTGTCCTGTAGTAGGTGACTTTTGGGTAATCTTCTGGCTCTGTCAATCTCATCTTTCAGTTGCTTTGCTTAGTCAGTTTGTTATTCTAGGTTGAGATTTTCAAAGCCACAAATCTTTAAGTCACCTTAGAGAATCACATCCTTAAGGTAAGTATGTATATCTAGGACCATGTCTTCACTGCAGAATTCACTCGGGCTCTTACTGATATATTGCCCTACACTCCTCTCCTGTCCACACACACACAACCCTCTCACCCCGGTTTAGTGAGGCTTTCAACACAGTCTGTCTGGCCTGGCTTGGGGTTCGAGTTGGAGCTCAGGTGCCACTTTCAGTCAGGCTGATAACTCACCCACTTTGCAATGAGGATCTAGGCTAACTCACTTGACTGCTCACAATCCTCCAGTGTCTTCACATAATTCCTCCCATGTGCCCAGAACGATAGACAATTGCTCCCACAATTCCCTGGGAAAGGAGCAGAGAGCTGTTCAACTTACTGGCCCATAAAGAACCATGGAATATGCTCCCAGAAGTTCTAGTGACACACAAGTGAGTACAGCACCAGTGAGGACACACTAATTGTAGTATGGCTTTCCAGTGTGGCTGCTTGCCCACATCTGGGCAAGGATAAGTCGGCTGCTCGGAGCAGATCACCCAAGTTAACTCTGTTCATATGCTTTTCTCGGCTATGCAGTAACTGTAATACTTTAAATACAATTACGCCATTATTTAAATTTCATTGCTCTTTCTATTAATCATGCAAAATGCGACTGGTAATAATGCGGATGTCATAAAAATGCTAAAGGATTTCTTTTCATCAGTAACTAACTGGACTATTATTTTGCTGTTAATGTATTCTATTGTGTGCAGAGAATAAAACCTTTCTGGTTGTCTGTAATGGCCTGATCCAGCTGCCAGAAAGTTTTCCATTGCCCTTAATAGGAGCTTGGTCAAGCCCTAAGAAAACACCACGCTGGAGATTGAGAGCAGTGAGAAATGGAAACATGCTGCAGATGTTGTATCAGTCTGGGATTTTCAAAGCAGCCTAAGGGAGTTAGGTACCCACTTCCCATTTAATGTCAGTGGGATTTGGGTGCCTCAGTCCCTTAGGTGACGTGTGAAAATACCGCCCTGTATGGGTTTTGCCTGAAAGGTGGCTGCTGGCTACCTCTGCAGCAAGAAAAGAAAATAATTATGGCCTGAATGTATTTTAATTTGGGGTGTGTTTGTGTGTACATAATAAGCAAGTGTGTTCATGTGTACACACAGACAGTTTAGTTCAGAACTGGATGTATGAGATTGTGAACCCTATGTGTTGCGTTTTTGAATGGTCTCCACATTTGGGTTGAAAATTCCAAAGACTGATGGCAAAAAAATAACACAGGATAGTTGACGCTTAATCTCTCAATTGTTGGAAATCTATTCATTGTACATAAAATACTGGTCCCTGCCCAGAAGAACTCGTTTAGTATTGGCGGGGGGTAGCAACCTTGGCAACAATCTGGTCAGGGACCCTTGTCACACACCCTTCTGACTGGGCATCTTTGGTCTCAACCTTAGACTGGAACTTGGCTATGAACTCCGAGGCTATTTTCAGGCTCAGGTTTGACCCTGCTCTGACCCTTGATCCAACCAAGTGATTTAATAACTGTAAAACCCATAATGGTAGGACTTTGACAATCAGTTCAATAAATAATTAGCTGCATTCCTTACTTTAAAAAAAACCAGTTTTCTTGATGAAGCCATTGTCCTACAATTAGTAATCTATTAGACTAACCTGTACATTAATTTAGGGACCTTTTAAAGAGAGAAGACGGTCTTGAGTTTTTTTTAAAGCACAGGAATGGGAGCCAGAAAATCTGTTCTCTTTCCTCATTATACCTCACCCTTCCAGTGGGACTTGGAGCAACTCATGTGATGAAGACATGTGGTGCTGAGTTGAGGTTAACCCCTTGCTCACTGGGGACCAGATAGTACCATTGCATCCTATATAATGACCTATGGTTAGTCTCGTAAACTCACAAGTGCTCATGAATGATCTTTTTTTCCTTGTAATGGATGGCACCTATATCTCACCTATTTATTTTGTCAGGCCAATAAAATCCTCAATGTTTTTCTTCCCTCTGTTTAGGTTGGCTGCTTAAGCAGGGGAAAAGTATTCCTTCTGCTGTTGCTGGGTGAATGTCCCCCAGGAAATAGAGTTGTGCTTGAGTTCCTTTTTGTTTTGTGGAGGCAAAAAATATTAATCCGAACAAGGATTAAAATGAATTGCTCCTGGACTGTTCACAAAATGTTTGAACAGCTAAAGAGACAACAGCGACAGTTGCCAATCACCATGTTTTTCAAGGAAAAACAACCAGCAGCAGATGAGCCTACACATTCAACTTCTCGAACTGAACCAGAGCCAACCACTTCATCTACGACTTGCTCTCCATCACCCAAGCTCTCAGTCACCTCCATCTCCTGGATCGACATCAAGCCCTGATGACTCCCTGTAATTACCCCCCCTGTAATTAAAAATACAGTACTGTAAAATTTATATTTTGCATATGTATTCTTTATTACATACTATACATTACTGTATACATTATACATTTATACATTTACTGTACAGGGTTGTATACCCAAAACCATGTGTACAGTACACTGTACTTTATGGGAGATTTAAGGGATTTTCAAGGGTCATTTTGACTATACACGATTTTCGCCTTGCACGCTGACTTTAGAACCTAACCCCTGCATAAGATGCGACTCCACTGTATTAGTAAAAGCAGGTGTGCAGTCGCACACTTGCAGACTGCAGTCATCAGTGGTAGCTCCAACCCATGGGGCTTCAGCACCAAAAACGCCACCGGAGTTACCGTAGAACTCTTTTAGCTGTAAGAAGCAGGTCATCATAGTAGCTGGGATCAGCCACTAAGCAGGGACATAACTAGACACACCAGTCCAGTGAATTGTACAAGTTGCCTCTTAGCTTAAAATAAAAAGTGGCTTTGATTTTTTTAATAAATGTATAGTCATGACAGCCATTACTAATGAAGCAATATACAGAAATATCAGTGATTATTAAATTCTTAATTTACATTTATGAGATCAAAATAGAGCTTGAAATATTTTGTATGTAGTAATGATCTTTGAGATTGCATTTGTTGGTACTTGTACAAAAAATTTTAAAAAAAAATCTCTGCTTCTGTGTACACACTTGTAGGTAGTCTCTTAGGTTCAGTCAGATCCTGGAAATATTTCCTTGTATAATGTAGATTTCCTGCAGATCTCCCCCCACTCTCCCCTCCTCCCCCCCCCCCCCCGAGGAAAGACTGTAATTTACAGAACAAGCTCTGAGTGTCTGGGGTGCATTAGTCCATCTCTTGATGTTCTTTTCAAACCTACAGAGAGATTTTATAGGTATAAAATAACTTTCAAAACAAACAAGATATGTAACTTGGAGAGCTCATTCGGCATCTTCACTGCAATGGATTCTTAAAATATTTATATAAATTACAGCTATAAAAATGGTTATTGAATTGCTGCATCGCCGTCTCAACAAGATCTGTTTTTTAAAACAAAAAAAAGGTTGGATTTAGAAATGTTTAGTTACAACAAGGTGACATTTGACATTTACCAATTCAAGAGATTGATTTATGCATGTTTAATCTTCACTAATGATGACTCCAGGGCAAGAAATGAAAATAACTTCAGTTAATTGTGTGTGTGTGTGTGTGTGTGTATTACTAACACATTTTCATGATGAAGATGATTCTTTTCCTGGTAGACAGATCTGTGAGCAAGTTGTGGAAGATCAAAAGGATCCATACGCCCAGTTTTTAAACCTTTCTACCTTGCTGAAATCAAGAGCACAGTGTTATTAAGAGAGTTAAAAGTTGGCAGATAATCAAGTTTATACATTTTTACCAAAAAATACTGTTTGCTTACAATATGACCACAAAGAAGTAGCCCAATCCTAGCTCATATTGAAGTTGTATGAATAGTAAGTAGTTGTTGTTATACCCCAGTCATGATTGGGGTCCCATTGTATCAGGCACCACATAAACACTTAGACACAGTCCCTGACTGTCCAAAGAAGCCTGTGCATTGATAAACAAAACTTATTTTACATACTGATCATTCCTCTGTTTTTTGTTTGTGTTTTGGCTAATTTACTCAGTCAAGGAGTTGGAGTTTTCTCTCAGCTGTTCACAATTCAAGCATTTATTCAAACTCCTGCAGCTTTGGGACTCACTTTGATTTATATACAAATATTTGAATACATTACTGTAGTTCTTTACATGCATTCCCTTTGTTTACATACTGAATATATAGCAGGGCAGCTGTGAATGACAGAGCTCTAATCCCATCAAGGGGTTCTGGTGTCCTCAGAAACCATGAGAGTAAAGCTCACAGTTTTGTGCAGTCGCAAGGACTTAGCGGTGGAACTATATCCCCCCCCCCCAATTCTAATGCTAATTTCAGCTATTTTTGATGTTACTTATTTTGGATCCTGGATCTGTGCCCAGCACAAGCTTTTGCTCCCTTGCCCCATTCTTACTATGCAACCCCTGCCTCTTCCTCCTGGGTCACTCCTGCCAATCCCCATGGAGAATTTCTACTATTGCATCATCCATTCCCCTACTTAACTGCCACCAGAGCCATCTTTCCAACCAGTTCCAGCAGCTTTATTTCAGAAAATTACACTGAGTGACATGAGACTGTCCATCCCTCCTCCTCTCATGTTACTTATTTCCCTGCTGCTTTCAGCTCCATTCTCCACCATTCTTTTCCACTGTTCTGACAGCTCAGTTTGTGAGGCCATCTGCTTGGCTAGGAATATCAGTGATTCACTGAATTTCATAAATCATGAGCTAATGTCACATCTGTAAACAGAGAGAGACAGATTTCTGCTTGGATTGGAGTGTATTATATACCTTATAAACATGAGAATCCTTTCTAGTTATAAGACACTCTTTCCTCTCATCCACCTGTTCTGACTTCCCCACTTCCCAAACAAACCAACCTGCTTTTACTGATATCCGTATACCCATCTGTGGGAGCAATTATTGGAAAGTATGCATTATTGGTATAATTCAAAAAATAGTTCTCATTTCAAAATAGAATTTTGAAGAACAACTCTCTATCCATCCACATGGCATAAGTTCACATTCCCTACTATTTGTTGATGCTTTTATAAACTGCCTCATGGAGTGATTTATAGCGCTACAAAAACACTAGATCCGGTCTTATCACAGTGTTTCCATTCCTGAATGGTGGGAATGGCATGAGAAGACCAGCCTTGTCCTTGTTTCAGTTCTATATGTGGCTCTTTGAAGGAAAAGAAGCTCATGAAAATATAAACACAAAGGCAAAGATATTCAGGTTTGCCTAGATACTGAGGAAGATGGGTTCCTGCAGCCCCCTAATGTAAAGACCTAACAATTTCCGTGGAACAGTCCATTATCTGTTTCATTGCACAAGCCAATATCTTTTCTCAAAAAGATGTATTGGGCTATTTAGCCACTCAAGAGATCCATCTGGCTGAACATTCTTAGATGCTCTCTAACTTGATTTATCAGGCTCTGAAATTATGTCCTTGATAGCTTCTGGGACTATGTAGGGACTTATGTAGGGACAGCAGTTCCTTATGACCTTCATTTAGTAGAGAAGACAGTGTTATACCATCCTGCTTACCAATCTGAAGTTCACTGTTTAAATAGCATATGGCTATGCCCAATGGTGAGTTGGACCTGGTTCCCACTGGTTCGCTAGAACTGGTTGTTAAATTTAGAAGCCCTTTTAGAATTGGTTGTTCCATGAGGGACAACCAGTTCTAAAAGGGCTTCTAAATTTAACCGACCAAAAGTAGCACCTTAGACACCGATTCCATGGGTGCTCCAGTCCTGGAGCACCCAAGGGGAAAATTTGGTGGGTGCAGAACATCCACTGGCAGCTCCCCGGCCCCAGCTCGCCTCCGCCTCCTCCCCTGAATGCACTGCCCCGCTCTGCTTCTCCGCCCCCCCCCCCCCGGCTTCCCGTGAATCAGCTGTTTGCGTGGGAAGCTGGGGCAAGCTGAGAAGCAAATGGCGGTTTCCCGCTCAGGCCCAGGGAGGCGGAGGTGAGCTGGGGCGGGGGAGGGGGGGCGTGAGGAGGGCCACCTGCACCGCAGCAGGTAACCCGCGGGGGGGGTACAGGGGAACTGCTCCCTGCCCCAGCTCACCTCCGCCACCCTCAGCCTGAGCGGGAATCTGCCACCTGCTTCTCAGCCCTCCCGGCTTCCCGCCGAACAGCTGATTCGCGGGAAGGCGGGGGGCGGAGAAGCGGGGCGGGGTGGGGCGTTCAGGGGAGGAGGAGGAGGAGCGGAGGTGAGGTGAGCTGGGGCCGGGCGCGTGGTGGGGAGCTGTTGGTGGGTGCTCTGCACCCACCAAATTCTCCCCGTGGGTGCTCCAGCCCCAGAGCACCCAAGGAGTCAGCACCTAAGGTGCCACTTTTGATGTGATCGGTGGGGGAGTGGCTGCTCCCCCCCAGCTACGCTCCCCCGCCCCTAGGAGCCAGAGGGACCTGTCGGATGCTTCCTGGGAGCTGCCCCAGGTAAGCACCTCTGGGACTCCCCACCTTGCCCCCCAGCAGGTGCCTCTGGCTCTTAGGGGTGAGGTGGGCACCCACTACGGTGGCCCACGAGACCCTCCTACCCGGTTCTGGGGGCAGTCAGGGAATGGGGTGGATGGGGCTGGGGGGGGCATCAAGGAATGCAGGGGGGTTGGATGGGGCAGGAGTCCCAGGGGATGGGGTGGGCAACGACCCGCTCGTGGGGTGAGGAGGGAACCTGTTAAGATTTTGGCAGCTCATCACTGGCTATGCCATAGAGAAGCTGGAGTACAGGATTGCCATATAGTGGATCAGGCCCCCTAACCAGAACTAGATGCTTCAGAGGATGCAAGAAACCTCACTGTATGCAGTATTGGGATAGTCTGCATCCCCTCTCCCTAGGGAAGTGTCCTCCTAAATCTTAATAGAGTGTGGCTAAATTTTTACAGCATGAGATTTTCCATCCCACTTAAATGTTTCTTAAAAGTATTTAATATTATAATTCTCATATTTGTATTATCCATATAAATGTTCAATCCCTTTTTGATTCTTGCTGAGTTCTGGGTTTCAATGACATCATGTGGCAACGAGTTCCACAGTCAAATTATGTGTTGGGTGAAAAGCATTTTCTTTCATTACTTTTGAATTTGCCACTTTTCATTTTCATGGTAATATGTTCTTTATAGCTAGGAATACTGAGTAGTCCCTAAAATAATAATTTAATATATAAAAATGTCTTCTGCCCATCCTACCTTTTCAAGCTGTTTTACAGGCAATGACAATGCAATAATACACAAATATCACAAAAATATAGATAAAGATTTGAAAAGGGGTTGGGTGGGGTGCTATACAGTGGCCACGTTGAATAATGCCTCTAGGAGAGGAAGGATGAACATGTATTTAAAACATTGGACTGGGACTCTAGAGATCTGGGTTCATTGTCTTTAGTGGTACTACTCCATGAGCTTAAAGTTATGCACGTGCTTCAATACCTTCCTGAATTGGAGCCTTAGATTGTAAACTCCTCTAGGGCTGTCAAGCGATTAAAAAAAGTAATCTATTAATCGCGCTGTTAAACAATTATAGAATACCATTTATTTAAATATTTGGACGTTTCTACATTTTTAAATATATTGATTTCAATCACAACACAGAATACAAAGTGTACAGTGCTCACTTTATCTTTTATTACAAATGTTTGCACTGTAAAAAAACAAAAGAAATTGTATTTTTCAATTCACCTCATACAATATTGTAGTGCAATCTCTTTATCATGAAAGTAGAACTTACAAATGTAGAATTATGTACGAAAAAATCTGCATTCAAAAGTAAAATAATGTAATACTTTAGAGCCTACAAGTCCACTCAGTCCTCTTTGTTCAGCCAGTCGCTCAGACAAACGAGTCTGTTTACATTTGCAGGAGATAATGCTGCCTGCTTCTTGTTTACAGTGTCACCTGGAAGTGAGAACAGGCATTTGCATGGCACTGTTGTAGATGGCGTCGCAAGATATTTACATGCCAGGTGTGCTAAAGATTCATATGTCCCTTCATGCTTCATCCACCATTCTAGAGGGCATGTGTCTATGCTAATGACTGGTTCTTCTCGATAACAATCCAAGGCAGCGCGGACCAACACATGTTCGTTTTCATCATCTGAGTCAGATGCCACCAGCAGAAGGTTTTGTTGGTGGTTCGGGTTCTGTAGGTTCCACATTAAAGTGTTGCTCTTTTAAGACTTCTGAAAGCATGCTCCACACCTCGTCCCTCTCAGATTTTGAAAAGAACTTCAGATTCTTAAACCTTGGGTCGAATGGTATCTATTTTAGAAATCTCACATTAGTACCTTGTTTGAGTTTTGTCAAATCTGCAGTGCAAGTGTTCTTAAAATGAACATGCGCTAGGTCATTATCCGAGATTGCTATAACCTGAAATAAATAGCAGAATGCAGGTAAAACATAACAGGAGACATACAATTCTCCCCCAATGAGTACAGTCACATATTTAATTAACATATATACATATTTTTAACAAGCGTCATCAGCATGGAAGCATGTCTTCTGGAATGATGACTGAAGCATGAAAGGGCATACAAACCTTTAGCATATCTGGCCCAAAAATACCTTGCAATACTTGCTACAAAAGTGCAATGCGAATGCCTATTCTCATTTTCTGTTGACAGTGTAAATAATAAGCAGGCAGCATTATCTCCCGTAAAGGTAAACAAACTTGTTTGTCTTAGTGATTGACTGAACAAGAAGTAGGACTAAGTGGACTTGTAGGCTCTAAAGTTTTATCATGTTTTGGTTTTAAGTGCAGTTATGTAACAAAAAAACCCTACATTTGTAAGTTGCACTTTCACAATAAAGTGATTTCACTGCAGTACTTGTATGAGGTGATAAACAAAAGAAATAGTATTTTTCAATTCATTATTACAGTGCAAATATTTGTAATAAAATATAATATAAACTGAGCACTGTAAACTTTGCATTCTGTGCTGTAATTGAAATCAATATATTTGAAAATGTAGAAAAGTATCCGAAATATTTAATTTTAATTGGTATTCTATTGTTTAATAGTGTGATTAAAGTTGCAATTAACATGAGTTAATAACATAATTAAAACTCTTCACATCAGGGACTTTCTCTTGCTACGTGTGTGTACAGCTCCTAGCACGATGGGGTCCCTATCTTAATTGGGGCTGCTGGGTGCTACCATAATACAAATGATTGATAATCATGATAAGGGGCTTTTTCAGTCACGTTTTTGAAAGTGGGGATGGATGGGATGAGATTGAGATTTGGGGGGATGCTGGGTAAAGTGCATATCTGGGAGAACATACTAATTTCACCCCTAAGGGTTTCATCTGCCCATCCAAGGTACAAGGATAGGGCCCTTGAAATGCAGGTAGCGGTAGAACCCAACTACTTGTTACAATACAGCTCTGTGAGGAGGATGCAAACATAGGAACTGTTGGAAGGAGACTGTGTGTATTGTTTACATCTTGCATAGTGTGTTTCAAGTTGGAAAATATGTACTGTAACATAAATCCATGGTTATAATACTGTAATTAATAGAAATTCTCAACTAAATCCTCATTACAGTACTTGCATCTTGGTCATAGTCCAGTTTTATAGTAGAGGCCCTGTATAGGTACAACATTAAAGCAAGCCATAGCTCCCACTTGTTGGTTTTTGAAACCGAAAATCTCAAGTTGTTAGTGATTTAAAATTAATAGCTTAGATTAGCCTAGAAGTAAGGGGGGGGGGGCTGTGTGTGTGTGTGAGAGAGAGAGAGAGAGAGACAGAGTGTATTTAATTTAATCCAAAACAGATTGTCTTCTCAAACACTGCTCATTAAATGAACTGTCTGGAAGTGTGATTTACAGTCGGGTGGTAGTCATGTGAGTGTCTGAGTGTTTAATATCTGCAGGGTAATAGCTTAGTGGCAGTTGTAGTAATTTGATTTTCGATTTTTATCTTTTTTGACTTTCTGTACTATGAAATTCTTCTATGTGACATAGTTTCTGCATAAGTTAACCTCCTGAGATTGTGGAAAGAACAACAACTTCCCTCCTAATTGAAGATCCAGGACCTTATTGTCTTTTTTTTTATTACTAAACCCACAATCTAGCTATTCACATTTACCCATGTCAAATGTATAGGCTCTGTATCACAGTACAAACTGGAGTAATAGACCAAAATATTGACATTTAATGAGCTAAGACCTGCAGTCTTAGAGAAAATAAAATCTTGCTGTATTGAGTGAGCAAAATTTTTCAAGGATCATTTTCTGTATAATCTATTATGTTCTGTATTTAATACTCTGAGCTTTTCTATTGATTTAAAGTTAAAACTTTCTTATTTAATACACTAAAGGAAACAGTGCTGCAATACTTTTGTATAGAAACTCCTCAAAATGGCAAAGAAATCTAGCATTCTAGTGCCTGAATAAAAAAAAAAACAAAAAATCACATTGTGCTTCCACACCTGGAAAGCCTTGAGAAATTAGTTTTCAAAACCTGGTGCTAGCATTTTTGCTTTGTAACTCATCCTTTGTTTGTATGTTGAATCAATAGTTTACAGGACATTTAATGCTGTTTTTGGTTAGTTGGGTGGTGGTGGTGGTTTTGTTTGTTTTGGTTTGGTTTTGGTTTTGGTTTGGTCTACACTACACATAATCAGTTGATTTAAGTTCCAGGCTTTTGCTCAAAAGTCCAGAACTTTCATCCTCTATATATTTAGGACCCATTGTACAATGAACTCCCCTCTGGTGACATTCCTACACCTTCACAGAGCCTTGCATTTCACTGTGGATAGATAAATACAGTAAATTTAGATTTTAAAAAGTCATTTTTCAATTGATTATTTTTACTTGATCATCAACATATTACTTTGATTATCCTGTACAGTGCAGTTAAAATGTGCATTGGATAGATCACCTGTCATTGGTCACCTAAGTCATATGATATTATTTCTCCGCTTTGGTTGGATGAGCATGGCATTTGAGCTGTTGGAGAAGATAGCAGATAAATAGGATTAAGGAAACCTTTTTTTCTTTCTGGCCCACACACACCTTGCTCAGTCTAGCATTCCTAGAAAAGTGAGGCAATTCTAAGCTTTGTTGCCGAGGTGATGATTTTAATTTAATCTCATCACATTTACAGGAAGCAATAACATTCCCAGCTTGCTATGAAGGATGAAGTCAGACCACTGTCTGGCTCATGTACTTGCCTCTGTGCCAAGGCACTGGTGAGTGTTTTGGGGAACCATGTATGCCTGTATTGTCTAGCAATGTGCCTTCTGCTGCCACCTCCCCCACTCCATAACAAATATACCATTTTCTTTGTGAATACTTTGTTGCCAACTTTCATAATTTTGGATGTTTCTCGTAAAGCCCCAGCTCTTGGAATCATGTTATTCTGTGAGAATCTCATTTTTCAATTAAATTAAAATAATAAAGTGTCTAGCCCTCATGGTTGCAGAGTAAAGCTTGCAGACATAAACCCTAAATTTCTCAACACTGGGAGGCATGCATAAAAAAACCCCCAAAATATACTTGTTTGGCTTAAAAATCATGAGATTAATAAAATCTCATGAGGCCTCATTCATGATTTTTGAATGCTTGAGGTTGCAAATACTGAGGCATACACACTTACATCCCACTTTCTTATACCATTCATGTGTCTAGAACTCGCTTGCTCAAATTTTGGCAGAAAATAAAAGAAAAGGGTATCCAGGTGAATTTTAATTTTGGCAAATACATTTACTTTTAAAACTGCATTCTCTGATTATTTATTAGACATTGTCCTCATCTGCAGCTGATTTCTTACCTCTTGCCAACTAAGGGCATGATCCAGCATCCATTAAAGTCAATGGGAATCTGTCTGACTTCAGTGGCCATTGAGTCAGGCCTTAAAGCAATCAGATCTGCATGAGTCCTGCTAAGAGCTGAGAGGGTTTCACGCAGGTACCCTGTTGTCATCTGCGAGGATCTGCCCACCTGTATTTGATCTGAAAACCTATATAGCCTCTCAGGGTTACCCAAGAATACATAAAAAGAAAGTTGTTTGTTCATATCTTGGATCTAGTTGTGTATTTCAGAGAGGTTTTTTAATTATAATTACATTCCTTTTTAATTTTTTTTGTAGTGGTTGTCGTGTATTATGGATCCAATAGTTCAGTTTGCCTTTCTATCTCTTTTGTTAAAAAAAATTAAGTAATTGAACAAAATAGTTTGAGCACCATAATCAAATATAACATTACTTGCTGAAATTAGTCATGACTATAAAATCTACATAAAGGGTGTGACAGACACAAATAATAGCAAAAAGGTTTTCTTACCTGCCAACCAAGGCATCATCTGTCATCTCTTCATGTCTATTTTATACACAATGTTTTTAAATCACTTGTCATTATATCAGTCTAACTCTGAATCCCAGAACGCAATTGTCCTAATAAATATAAGTTTGAATCAGCTAGTTATTCATGCAGAATTACAATTTAAATCCCTGCTTTATGGCTAGTTCTACCACTAAAATCCTACTTAAAATATCATTTAAAATCATAAACATGTTTTTTAATATCTCCTCAGTTCACTGATTTACCAAAAACAATTGGTCAGTACAGATTTCCTACTGAAATGTTTCCAGGTAAAAAATTAGAAGCATTATATCATTAATAAGACTTGCACAGGCTTGATACCATGGAGAAAAGGATTAGTCCTGGAAGCAGCTGCTTCCTGGTAAGTAAAAAAAAATGAAGAAAATTAATGAATTGACCATTTGAGGGAAACAGTGAGTGGTTCTTGTAGAGATCCTCTGCAAGAACACAAATAGGTGTCAGAGTCTAAACATTAAAGGACTGATCCAAAGCCTGTTGAAATCAATGAGTCTTTCCATTGACATGGGTGGGCTTTGGATTGGAGCATAAAACTATACTTTTGTATGAACATCTGCCTGAAGGAAAAACTGAAGGAAATGAAATGGAGGAGGTGTGTCTGGGCTTTCTAAGAAATCAACAGCATCAAATTTGCAGAGTTGAAACATTTTCAGTGGATCAATTTTCTGTCAGAAAATGCATTTTCGTCAATCAAAACATTTTGTGGGAACATGTAGATGCTAATGAAATTTTCAAAGGGGAAAAGTAAAAACGAATCACTTCGGCTTTCTCATTTTCTTTTGACAATATTAAGACTTCATTTTGATGTCAAATTGTTTTGTTTTGAAAAGGTGAAAATGTTTAATTTCAACTTTGTATGCAGTCTTGTAGCCATGATGGTCCCAGGCTATTAGAGAGACAAGATAAATGAGGTAATGTTTCATTGGACCAATTGCTGAATCCTCAGAGAAAATAACGGACTCCCAAAACCATCCCAGTAAATTGATAGAGAGGATTGGTGCTGAGATGTGATGTCGGACACAGACAGGTCATGGCACAATGTGTATGTATATTTGTAAATAATTCAAAGCTCAAGGTAGACGTACATAGATATGTAAGATGAGCAGGTTTTGTGTATAAAAAAACAGTATTTCTAGATTCTAGTTCCATGTTAGATTGTATTTGTTCTTAATATAATAAATAAGCTACTTTCTTTTCACTAGCTCTAAGCCTCAGCCTTATATGTGCTACTAAGTTATTTAGGCACCTGACTGCCATTTCTCAAAGTGACACTACATAATAATTGTCACATGCTAGAGTCTGTCTCTGGGTTTCCAGTTCTTGGGGAGAAAAGACTCTAATCCTTAAAGAGACAGGGAGTGGCAGCAAAGGTACCAGGCAAAGAATCACCAAGCATATAGGATATGTTACATAAGAACGGCCATACTGGATCAGACCAAAGGTCCATCAAGCCCAGTATCCTGTCCTCTGACAGTGGCCAATGGCAGGTGCCCCAAAGGGAATGAACAGACAGCTTATCATAAAGTGTTCCATGCCCCGTCACCCAATCCCAGCTTCTGGCAAACAGAGGCTAGAGACACCATTCCTGCCCATCCTGGCTAATAGGTCCAGCAGTGGCTATCTTCCATGAATCTATCTAGCTCCCTTTTGAACCCCGTTATAGTATTGGCCTTCACAATACCATCTGGCAAGGAGTTCCAGAGGCTGACAGATGTTATATGTGGCAATTCTTCACCAGTGGGGAAGCAGGTCGTCACAATGTTGCATCACCATCAAAACAAAATATTTTGACATTATTGAAATGTTTCAACATTATCAAAACAAAATGTTTTGATGCTTCCAAATAGAAACTTTTTGGAATGTTTGTTCTGTGGTAAATTTAGACATTTTGAATTTTTGTTCCAATGCAGAATGAAAACAAATTTTGAAATGCCAGAATTTCCCATGAAACAGAAATTTTATTCTCCTATCAGCTCTAATGACTTTAAAAATAATGACAGTCTTGCTGCTAAGAGTACTATTGTGGGCATTTCATGAATTAGGTGGTAATAAGGAGTGCACAGAGTGTAAGACATGAAGTGATTAAAATAAAGATGATATTTGAGTGGTGACAAAGTTTAAAGTATGACAGCTTGGACAATTTGGCCTCTGCATATTTCAGTATAAGTACATATCTTCCATTGTTACATGGGACTTCAGAGACTTGATTCATAGTGATGTCAATGGAGTTGTGCAACTAAACCCTCATGCATTTAGAAATGGGTTTTTTTCAAAAGAGCTAGGAATTGGCTGACCTCTGCTCCCACTGAAATCTGTGGAATTTAATTAGCTCAGTGCAGCAGGTCAAGAATTAAAAAGATTTGGTCTGAGGTGTGTTTTGTGTGTGTTTTTGGCTAAGTGATCTGATGGTGAAAGCTGGAGAGAGTGGTGAGTCTGAAGCGGCTGACTTTTCGCATAAAATTTTGTCAATATTACCCTCTTTCTCTCTGGTTCTCTGTAAGGAGGAATGTGTATATTAAGAAGTGTTTTCATATCTTATGTTCTGTAATAGTACCTAGCTTGCTAAATAATTATATGGTTCCTGAAAGCCTATTATCTGTATGCCCATAAAGTCTGTATCACCGAAGTACAAGCAAACTATATAGGCTTTGCAAAATCAGTGTATATGTAGTAGGTAAAGTAACTGATCGTGTTCTCTTTCTTAAACATTGTGTCGTAACTTACTGGATTCCATCTTTTTTTAAGAGCTCCTGTATAATGACCTGTATTAATCTTTGCTATGCTAAAGGATGCATGAGTGTAGCCAAAAGGATTAAAAGTCTTTAGTATTTAATATTTGATTATGCCAGCCGACAAAAGCAGTGATCAAGACATATGCACAAACATAATACTAGGTATGGCCTGTATATGTATGTATCCTATGTAATAGGAGCAGTGTTTATATTTACCATTTCCTCATGTTGTATCTTCAGGAACAAGGAATTCTGTTGGATGGCTGTTTGAGAGTTAAACAGCAAGTGGGGTAAAAGAAAACAAATATTGTAAACTTTATTAAAGTCTTGAAAAATGGAGAACTGAATTGGCCATATACTTTTGCTTTTTTGGACTATGGGCAAAACATACTAAACAACAAAGAAAATTAATACTGCAGAAGCATCTAATGCATGCTTGTAGTATTGCCACATAAAATATATTTTGGAATTATGGGTGGCATGCTAGCATGGTTACCAAGCCACTCTCAGCTCTCTCCGTTCTGGTCTCTTTGAGTGTACCCCCTAAGGTGTCAATCCTTGGGCTTTTACCTCTCCTGAGGTGGAATTTCACAGTTCTCCCACTACGAGACCATTCTTATCCTGCAGGTCTGACAGTCTTCCTTTCAGGAGTGACTGACCAGTGGTGTACAGTAATCATGCAGCCTTCTCAAACGTAAGTATTGTTTATTTTAGCGGTAGGAGCAAAGCTTTTAGAGAAGTTTTTCAAACAATGTGCATGCATGCCTACCTTCCTAAAGGCTTACCATCCCCTGTTGGTAACTTAGGCAGGCCAACCTTCTTCAGACACCCCCAGCAGGATTCTGTGTCTGTCTGGTTCCCATGAGCAACTACCATTCCTCTTTTGATAGCGTTCCTTTTGAAACTGCCACAGTTCTTTTGTTCATCTATGTTCCTGGGCTTTGGCCCTTCTAGTCAAAATCAGTTTTGGTTAGCTTGAGGAGGAGTTAAAATCATCAAAGCTAATAAAACTTTTAAGTGTTTGCTGAGGGGTGGCTATCTAAGCCTATTCTCTTCCTCCTTGCTTGTTTTTCCTGACAGTCCCCCTCCTCAATATATTCATACGGTAAACATCCCAATAACCAGGTCAACATACAGTGTTCATAATTTATTACAGAGCAGCCCCAAATCTGTTACACATGGATTCTTGTGGTATGTTTCATATTGTTCCTTGTGTCTAGCAGTTCTCTCTCATACTTAGACCCATGCATGGAAGCAGGAGACTATCTAATTTGCTTTTGCACTGTTTGGGATACGTGAAAAGCTTAGCTAACTTGAACATGGGAAAAATAAGGTTGGTAGGAAAATAAAACAAAACGTGACACTTTCACTCTTCTTTTCTGGAATTAGTAATTTTTCACAATATATAATGACCCTAAAAGCTTATTTTACACATTTAATACAGTATTGGTGCTATACTGTCTAAGAATTATCTATCCTATTGGGGGGAAAAAATCAACTTCTTACCTGTTCAGGCATTTCTAATCCTCCTCTCTCAATGTTATCTTGCCATGAGATCTAGAAATTGTATCGCAGGGCTCTTTGTAAATCATGGACAGTGCTTCAGTGTGCACATTGTAAAACCACATTGTTATGTGTTACTATAAATGGGTCATACGAGAAGTCCATATTCCTGTCAGCTTTTAGTAGTGGTAGACTTTCACAGTGGGAAAATAGAATACCAGTTCCATCAACCTTTGACAGACTAATAGGAGTTATTTGACTTTCAATTTTTCATTGTCAGTTTTGGCAGCCAAAATTGTCATGTTCAGAAATATAAGTTTATACACACTCAAAGTAGGATAAAAGGGAGGTGGGAGGCGGGGGTGGGGGAGATGAAGCTCCCACTATTCCCTTGGTAGGTCCAGTAGTAGCTAAGCCATTATAGTATCTGGTGGCTGATAATGTAATATATGAAGGCAATCTATAATGTTCCAGAATAAGAGATTTACTGATTAGTTTTGTTTTTAACAAATAAAGTAGAGTGGAACGAGTCTGTACCACTGCAGGAAACTGGACCTTATTAGAGCTTGATAGGAGGATGTTATCCATGCCCTTGAAGAATGATGCACAGCGTCTGAGCCCCTTTAATAAATCTTCCCCTAAGGGATGTGTCTGTCTGAACCCTGTGCTCCTCTGCACCTGTTGGCTTTCCCCCAACCCTTAGTTTAAAAACTCCTCCACAACTTTTTAAATTTTATATGCCAGCAATCTGGTTCTGTTTTGGTTTAGGAGCCCATCCTTTCTGTATAGGTACCTCCTTTTCGAAAAGGTTCCCCAGTTTTTAATATATCTAAATCCCTCTTCTGAACACAATTGTCTCATCCACACATTGAAACTCTGCAGTTTTGTCTGTCTAACTGGCCCTGCATGTGGACTGTAACTGTAACACCAACAGACCTAGTTGGCAGCGGGCGGCATCAAACCTGGGACCTCTGGAGCTAAATGCATGAGCCTCTACTGCATGAGCTAAAAGCCAACTGGCTGTTACATAAAGGTGTAGAGCAGACTCATAATTTCTCTAAGTGGTCTGGTGCTGCTAGATGGGACAGAACACCACACCCAGGAGGTGTGTGGGTTACAGAAGCATTTCCCCATGTTATTTCTCCCCCCCCCCTCACCTCGCCCCCCCACTGTTCCTCAGATATTCTTGTTAACTGCTGGAAATAGCCTACCTTGCTTGTCACCATGAAAGGTTTTCCTCCTTCCCCCCCCCCCCCCCCGCTGCTGGTGATGGCTTATCTTAAGTGATCACTCTCCTTACAGTGTATATGATAAACCCATTGTTTCATGTTCTCTGTGTGTGTATATAAATCTCCCCTCTATTTTTCCACCAAATGCATCCAATGAAGTGAGCTGTAGCTCACGAAAGCTTATGCTCTAATAAATTTGTTAGTCTCTAAGGTGCCACAAGTACTCCTTTTCTTTTTGCGAATACAGACTAACACGGCTGCTACTCTGAAAGAAGCATTTCAGAGAATGCTATCATGGAGGTCCTGGACTTTAATCTCTTTCCTAGCAGCATAAATTTGGCCTCTCCTACCTTTTCCTTAGGTCTTTGGTACCTACATCTACCACAACCACTGGCTCCTCCGCAACACTGCACATAAGTCTGTCTAGATGTCTCGAGCGGTTCACCACCTTCACACCCTGCAAGCAATTCGCCATGCAGTTCTCCTGGTCATCACAAACCCAATTCACTATATTTCTAACAATTGAATCCCCTATTATAATTACCTGGCTCTACCTAATAACTGGAACTGAGGTTCCAGTGTGAGAGGATACCATGACATCATCTGTAAGGAGTCTCCTTATCTTTGAGAATGTTTCTCTCTACTCCAGCTTGATGTTCTCCTTCCCCGAGACTTTCATACTGCTCAACAGCACAGCAGCTGTCAGACCGGGGGTGGGACTGCTCTACTGTGTCCCGGAATGTCTCATCTATGTACCTCCCTGTCTCCTTTAGCTCCTGCAGCTCAGCCACTCTGTGTCCAAGAGCCTGTATTAAGTCTCGGAAGGCCATGAGTTGCTTGCACTGAATGCGCACTCATGCCATCTGCCCACAAGGCAGGTAGTCATACATGCTGCATTGAGTGCAATAAACCAGATAGCTCCCCCTCTGCGGCTGGATTTCTGCCTGTCTTATTTTTACTCTTGCAGGGGTTTTTTAAAAAAAAATTATTTTTATTTTTTTAAGGAGGTGTTTATTGGTCTGTTTAGAGAATGTTTAGGTGTATCTGGCTCTCTCACTCCCTCTTGAAACTCCCTCGGAAAACTCCCCTGTTTGCTGCCCCTGTTCACTAGCTCATCTGGCTTTTTAAACTCCTGTTCTCGCTGAGTTAGCCCCACCCCCATTGTCAAGCAATCCTAATGGGATTAGGGATCAAAGGATTCAATAATACCATAACTCTATCAATATGGGGCTTGGTCTACCCCTGGCTTATGCCTGCTCTCATTGGTATGACCCAGGATCAAGGGTCACAGTGGTAGAAAGTTTGCCTAGGGGAGTCACAGTGATCTAAGGTATCCACAGACTCTCTTTGCCCGAGGACATGCATCCGTGAGCCAGCTTTGCTCCAAACATGGGTAGCAGCAGTGAATTTATCTCCTGCTTCCCCACTGTGGCACAGCAGCACTGCAGATGAATCATACACACAACGTCTATTCATTTTCTGTAATGATTTATCTTCAACAACAACAACAAAAGAGATTTCAATTTTTATACCATGTAAAAGGTATAACTGGCATTTAATTATGGGTTATAAACCAACAAAGATCTGTTCTGCTGAGAAACCAGATCCAGATTAGTCTTCTAATTTTATTTCAGAGCACATAGTAGCTTATGCTCAAATACATTTGTTAGTCTCTAAGGTGCCACAAGTACTCCTTTTTCTTTTTGCGAATACAGACTAACACAGCTGCTACTCTGAAACTTATTATATTACTGAAACTTCTGGGATATTCTTGCTGTGCCATCAACCTAACAAGAAATACTTCTTAATCTCTATAGGGGGTTGATCAGGAAGACAGACATGTGGAGTCTGTTGTTACATTAAAGCATCCAGACTAGCACAAAGGAAGGATGCAATGATATGATGAAAACTTGTGCAGCATCAAGACTCCTGCATTCAGTGTGATCACACGTGGCTTGAAGAGTTAAAGCAACACCTATCAAGGTTTATCTCTCTCTAAACCTCGTGAATACATTAGGGGAATGCATCTGATTTTATAAGATTTGAAATAATCCACTTGGGACAAGACATTAATCTTTATTGCTGGCTTCCTCCTCTCCGATAGTTTAGTAAATGGGATGCTGCTTTCACCAAGGCAATGCTTCTCAATGCCCTCTCTGCTTAGGCCCAGACTTGTTCTATCTTTGTAAAGTGCTGTATGCATTGACGGCACTGTATACATTACTTTTAATCACAGGAATGGAATTAAACAGCATGATGTGTCTAAGGCTCATTTCTCTTTCATATCTCTTTAGTCTGATGTTTCTAGGTGACTGTCATTTTCAAATAGATACACATGGATTACTTTTCAGTTTCTATGTCCAGTTTTACTTATATAAAAGTCAGGTTACATTTTTTTAAACCAGATGAAGTATAAAGAGTAGCAGGGTAATAGTTTTACATCTGAAGAAGTGTGTATTAAATTGCTTGGTTTTTTAATTGACATTTTATGTGGAATGTGTTAGTAATGTTTGCATTTTGCACATTACTAAAATGAATCGTGCTACCTTAAAATGATGTAGGTGTGGGTGGGAACTGCATAATCCGTATTAATGAATGATGTTGTTTAGATCTCAATACATTTCCCATTAGAACATGCTCCAGAATGTAACAAATTATAGTGTTTTATTAGACAATTGTTGATATATATTGGGAGGGACAAATTCCTTCCTAACCCTGCATGATTTAACTGCGACTCTATAGATGAGATGCAATTACCCATATCTTAATATGCATCTGTCGGTTTTTGGGGTAACTACTTATTAGCTAGATTAGCTAACGGTTGGAAAGAGCTCTGCAAATGAAAAGCACCCAATATTTATTTTATATGTAAGAGTTAAGGGCTGTTATAAAGATAATGGTGATCAGTCATTCTCCATGTCCACTGAAAGTAGGACAAGAAGTAATTGACTTAATGTGCTGCAAAAGAGATTTAGCGTAGGTATTAGGAAAAAACTTCCTAATGATAAGGGTAGCTGAGCTCTGGAATAGGCTTCCAAATGAGGTCATAGAATCCACATCACTGGAGGTTTTTAAGAAGATGTTGGACAAATACCTGTCAAAGATGGTCTAGATCGGGGTGGCCAACCTGTGGCTCCGGAGCCCCATGTGGCTCTTCAGAAGTTAATATGCAGCTCCTTGTATAGGCACCAACTCTGGGTCTGGAGCTACAGGCACCAACTTTTCAATGTGCTGCGGGGTGCTCACTGTTCAATCCCTGGCTCTGCCACTGGCCCTGCCCCCATTCTATCCCTTCCTGCCCCCTCCCCTGAGCCTGCTGTGCCCTTACTCCTCTCCCTTCCCCACTCCCCCTCCCCTGAGCCTACTGCACTCTACGTTAACAGCTGATCAGGAGGTGCGGGGAGGGAGGGGGAGGTGCAGGTGCTGATCTGTGGGGCTGCCGGTGGGTGGGAGGTGCTGGGAGCAGGGCAGGAGCTGATGGGGGGGCTGCTGACCTATTACTGTGGCTCTTTGGCAATGTACATTGGTAAATTCTGGATCTTTCTCAGGCTCAGGTTGGCCACCCTGGTCTAGGTTTACTTGATCCTGGCTCAGTACAAGGGGTTGGACTTAATCATTTCTCAGGGTCCCTTTCAGCCGTACATTTCTATTTTTCTATGATTCTATAATATGATTTTGCCATTTAAAAATGCATTTACAGTATAGATCTCTCAGATGTCCTGTGCCAATAAGTTCCACAGACTGTCCATATTCTGTGGGAAGAAATATTGTTTTCTTTCATGTTTCAAATTTCCCAGCTATTCTCTCCATTGGCTCAAATTAGACAATGCTATTTTATTAAATAATGCAAAACACAGGCAAGGCATATACATTTATTAGGATTAAAGGCATTTCTGTTTCCAACTCTCTAAAGTCCAGTCTTAGTTCATGCACATAACTCTCAGTATGATTACCAAGAGTTGTGTGTACACAGAGGGGAATAAATTGACTCTTGTACTCTGCCATTCCTGAAGGAATGTGTGTGTCTGTCTGTCTCCCCTTCATGGAGAATATCAGCATCCCAGAATTGCAATATTTGCAGTATGTTTTTAAACATTCCCTCTTTAAAGTCCTTTAAACATATGGAGCCTTTCACATTTGTTACCCTGTTATTGGTAGCGATGCCTTTGATGTTTTCACAAGTTACCCCCTTCCAAGCCTGGCAGGTTGAGTCATAGTTGAGAAGCATGACAATGATGCTCAATTGTCTTGATTAGATGGATGCCAGAGAGTCAAAGACTTAATGAGGTGCTCTGGTGCATAATCATATTGCTAATGGGTACTTGCTTAGAATGCATTATTCAGCTAAGATATATTGCATTTTGTACGCTCCTGCTGTAATTAATATTTGCAACACTGCACAAATTGTTGACCAGCTGAACAAGCTCTCAGTTAAAGTCCCTCATAATAAACTTTTAAAAATCGTGTTTATTTCAAGTGAGATTTTGGATCTTCCCGTTCAGTGACTGTAAGAGTCACTTTGTCTGGCTTCAATGTCCATGAGTTGAATGTGGAAATTATTTTCTTAGCGAAACCTATCCTGCATACCCTAACAGCAATAAAATGAATACTTGGTACGACAGCCATATCTGCGTGAATCATGAATAGATTCTGTCTCAGGGCCAAGCAAGCAGAAGAAGCAGAATAGAGTCAGGAATGATTTTTCTAGCGAGGGATCATTAGTCATGTCATGGCATCCCTAAGGTGAAGAAGAAGCAATGTGGGAAGGGGCAAGGCCTGGAACCTGATGAAAGCAAATAAATAAAATCCTTACGTAATGGCAGAATGGCCTATTCTTGTGCTGCTCCTCCTTTTCATAGACCGTTTCTGAAGCTGCTGTTCTGATTCTCCTCCTGGGCCAGGGATGGTGTCTAATGAACTGGGAGGTTCTGGTTGTCCCACAGGAAACAGACACTACTGTTTCCCACCTGCTCTCAGACAGCCCCATCGCTGTTTATCTATGCCACCCATCCTGGGGAAAAGGAGATGCCCCAAAGAAATATACATTTTCCTTTGTGATTGTGGGGTTTGTACATGAAACATTAAGGTTGATTCATGTTTAATCACCATTTAATTAAGGTTTTTTTTTCCTGCGGTTGAAATATTAGGTTGTCTCCTGTATTGCCTCTGCAATTCTACCCCTTTTTGGCAAGGTAAACCCACCTAGAGATGATGATTCAAGTGTGTAGACACAAATATGGTCCGAATCAAACCAGTTGATTAATAGAGTAATATGGAAAACAAAGATTACAAAGGAGAGCCAACTGCCACATGATATAGTGCTCAGGAGACAGGTATTTCAATGGCCAACTTTTCTGCACAGGTTGCTTTCAGAAATATTTTTGTGACAGAGTAGGGAAAACAACCTCTCATTTTCTGAACAGGTCTATACTAGAAACTTTTGCTGGCATAGTAATGTGAGTTCGGGGTCTGTGGGGGGTTTTGGCGACATTTTTACACCAGTAAAAATCCTAGTGTAGACAAACTGTATGCCAGCTTGAAAGTGCTTTTGCCGATCTAACATTTTTCCCAGGGAACTGGCGTGCTATATTAACAAAAGCCCTTTTTTGCCAGTATCAGCTGAGTCTACACGATGAGGGTTTGCTGGTATAGCTATGCCAGCAATGTTTTGTTGTGTCAACCCGTCCTTGGTCTGTAGTATGGAGCAGCTGCCATTTATATATAAGGGTGATGGGTGTGGCTAGAGCATTCCGACAGTAGTCTTTCACACAGCAATTCGGGTCTCCTCAGGGTAGGTCTACACTGCACATTAAGCCCAGACTCTGAATCAGTTTTGAGCCGAAGCAGCCACACGCAGATCATTCTGACTTGCATCAGCAAGTATTCAAGACCCATGTCCTAGGTCCCTGCTTAGGGTATATGTCAGAGCCCAATTTCTGCTGTGACTTGGGTCCAAGGCCTGTCATTTTGCAATGTGGATACAGGTCAAGCTGCAGACCCAGGTCAAAGTATAGTGCATTATGGACGCATTAACACGGCTGTGAGACTCAGGTGCAACAATTGTAAACCCAGGTTTACAATGCAGCGTGGACACTCAAACGCGGGCTTGGAAACGCCATGTCCACGAGGGTGGGTCCCACAGATCTGGACTTAGTGTGCAGTGTATCCCCAAATGCTATTCTGAACAGAATGCTGCCACGTGCAGCCAGGAGCAGGTTTGTGTTCTCTGCGGTTACATGGATGTCAAATTGAGAATAAAAGCACTAATTTGTGTAGCACTAGCTCTCCTGTTGTTACTGTGGAGAACAGCACATGTCTATCTCTTGATTAACTACAAAAACTAGCTACAACCAGATCAAGAATTACTGTGAGGAGCCCAATTTTCAAACTGCTGCCTTAATAAGATAGCAAATCCTATATTTGGATGCTCAGATCAGCATGCTGTTGCACAAATAGCCAATTTATGTACAGTTCTGACTGTCTACAGGCAAGAATTAGACACCCTTTTAAGACGGCCATGTAAGTATTCAGTAGATCTAGGCTTCATCAGCAGGAATCATTGTAAACCATGGTTAGAATAAAGAGCCTGCTGGTTTGAAGGGAAAATTATTTGAATTATAAGAAATATGATTTGAGCAGTTCTGCTCTGTCCAGATCTCTCTCACTCTTCGTGTTTGATCTCAACAGACACTCATGCTTCGGTCCTGCTTTGAGCAGGGGGTTGGACTAGATGACCTCCTGAGGTCCCTTCCAACCCTGATATTCTATGATTCTATGATTCATGCCAGCCTGAGTCTGCTTGTTAGAAGATGCTCTCCCAGCACTATATGAGTTATATAAGAGCAGGGGTGCTGGAACAATTTGTATAGTGGGGGTGCTGAGAGCCATTGAACCAAACTGTAAACCCTGTATATAATGGAAACCACTTCAAGCCAGGGGATGCGGCAGCACCCCTAGTTAGAGCACCTATGTCTGAGTGACCTTTCTATTTAATTTAATATGTGAGTAATGCTGGTCCAGTTGTTAAGGTGACTGCATGGGACTGGGATAGTCAGGTTCAATTCCTTGATCTGCCACAGACTTCTTGTATGACCTTGGGCAAGTCACTTAATCCATCTATGCCTCAGTTCCCCATCTGTAAAATCGAGATAATAGCATTGCATGACCTCACAGGGATGTTCTGAAGACCACACAGATACTACTGTAATGGGAACCATATAAATAGATACAATAAAACCTCATTTATTACTACTAAGGAGGAAAATATACATTGCCTAATGTCCAAAACTTTTTAAAACAAGCGGCTATAATTAAAATCCAACATATTTACCCAGGATGTATTTTACTGTATAAATGCAGAGGAAATCTGATATGGATCATTTTATACAGTGGGTAATATAGATTCCATTATTGGCTAAATTCTTATTCCGCTTTTTCATGTGGCTATCCATTATGGTTATTTTCCTGTGCTCCCATTTGTTTAATTAAATTACATTTGGTCTTTTCAGAGTCCTTTCTGTCCCTGCCCATTGTGGACATTTATTAATAGTGTCACTTGGTTGATAGTCTGTTAATTTTAATCTCATTTGAATTTGATTATCTTTATCTATTTACACTTCAAAGGCCATTCCTTGAATTCTGAAGGAGCTATTCTTTCATCTCACCATTATGCAAAGTATGTTGTCATGTATATTACCAGTAGGTGCTTTCATGCCACTAATTAATAAAGGAGCACTGCAAGGATGGAAGGAAAATATTACAGTAGGGTACAGCCAATTTATACACATAGTGCCATGACTTCCCACACTTGGGGACCAATCCTATAGTCCCTAATCTGAGTCTGCTGACCCCAGTTGGAGTGTTTTCTGAATAAGGTCCCCAGTGTATGAAAGACCCACACAACTAGGGCAAACTAACTGACAGACTGTTTCTGGGAACGGGTGAAACCATGAACACATTTTTGTCACTAGCCCACAAACTGCAATATCAGAGAAAACATTGCACGCTCCTGCTTTCAGTCAACTTGGGAATTACTCTTAACAAAGCAGCAAAAAGTCATAATGAAAATGTGGGTTTTTAAGTTTCAGAGTAGCAGCCGTGTTAGTCTGTATTCGCAAAAAGAAAAGGAGTACTTGTGGCACCTTAGAGACTAACAAATGTATTTGAGCATAAGATTTCGAGAGCTACAGCTCACTTCATCGGATGTGATACTCTTCCTTTAAATGATGTACAATAACATAATGTGACACATTTTCATTAAAATACTCCACTAGAATGTAAATTGCTTAGAACGGTTTGAATTGCTTCAGATACATTTTAATGTACTGGGGCGGCATTAGGTGAATTTTAAAAAGGGAGACACATTTTTTTCTTGTTTAATTAATAAAACCTAGAGTTCCCTTGTATTACGGTAGCAGACATACTGTGAAGAGTACAGTGGACAAGCCTTATGCATCCGGACCATTCAAAGTGGATAATATATCATTAATGGGAAGCATATTAATTGTGCTTCATTTCTAACCTACAGTGAAGGAGCAGACAAGTACCCCATGCATTAACTTTTCCTCACTTTAATAAGGGCAAAATTCTACTGTCAGGTATATTTTCCTATTTAACTTGTGATATGCAGTAGATCACTGAGCATGAGCAAAACACCTAACAAATGTCTCTACATCTCATTTTTACTGCATGAATATAGTTTATAGGAGGAACATAGTAGAATTGTGCAGATACACTTGGCTTGTGTTTAACCAATAGCTAAGCTTGGTGTCAAAGGGTATGTGTACGCTGTGATGAAAACCCACAGCTGCATATGGCCTGGGTCAGCTGGCTTGGGCTCGTGGGGCTCAGGCTCCAGGGTTATAAAATTGCCATGTAGATGTTTGGACGAGGGCTGCAGACCCCATTATAGGAAGGGTCTCAAATTTAGAGCTCCAGCTCAAACCCGAATATCTACACTGCAATTTTGTAGAAAGTTTAGGCCAGGGCATTAAACAGGAACCTTATTAACAAGGGAAGTCTGTTAATTGATGAGTTGGAAAGACAGTAGCTATTTTTGGTTCATTAATCCCCATAGATTTTTTTTAGCATATCTAATAATTGCTTGCAGTGCAGTCCCAAAACATGAGCTTCAGCATTCAGCCTTTTAATAGGTTACACCCAGACATATTTGTGCACCTTTTTTCAGGCTGTGTTCCGACAAAAGGACTTAGATCTAATAAGTCTCTTTCTGCTGAACTAGAAATGACACTGACTATTATTTTTAACACAAAAAGGGGAACTAATCAAATAGCTAGGTCTTCTGGTTTTGTTAACAAGTACAGGAGAGCAAATATACATGCACACACTGGAATATTCACTTTGATTTGCTTCTGGAATAAGTAACACATAGCTGCTCATTCTTCTGCATGTGGCTTTTTACTTTGGCCTTGTTGATGCTAATATTTGCTTTAAAGGTTGAAAGTGAAGAGTAGTGCTTTATTCCAAAAATCTGATCCGCTTGTTTGCGTGTGAACCTTTTCTGTGTCATCTTAAAGTTCCATCGTTCCCTCTCTATTTTTCAACAAGAATAAGTGTTTAAATGCAAACATTTCCCCCCCACACACACACCCCATCTAAGATAAAAGGAAATGTATGTCAGTGTACGCAGACAATGGAGGTAAAACAGCGCAATCTGTTAGGAGAAAGATGACCATTTTGGCTTCCAAGGGTTGAATGGGAAAAGTATCTTTTTAAAATGCTTCAAAAATACTGGCTTCTATAGCTTAAATGAAAGCTGAGTGTCTTTGTCTTCCATGGCAGCCACACGCAAAGGCAGAATATAACAATGATGATGATTTTCATCCATACATCTAGAAGCGCTTTGCAAAGATATCATTGTCCCCATGATACTGAAACTGAGGTACAGAGAGGTGAAAAAGACTTGCCCAAGGTCACTTAACAGACCAGTGGCAGAGATGGGAACAGAATCCAGGTTTTCTGTGTCCTAGTCCAGTGCTCTGTCCATGAGATCATGCTTCCTCACCATTCAAATCCCAAGTAAACTCTTCACACTTGTGTTTAAAACAAACAAACAAACAAAACTAGAGATGTGACTTAAAATGTCAGTAGTACAGAGCAAAACTAAAAAAGTGAACATGATGATTTCTCGTTGACGATTCAAAAAAAGGAGGCTGCTCCAAGAAAAAAAAAAGTATATTGTGGAAGCATCAGTTGAAGAGTCAACTGGAAGAACAAACTTTTCTCAAATTTGAAAATGTTCAGATAACTTGTGGCTTCATTATTTTCCCTTGCATTTTCCTCTGTTTTCTGAGTCCAGTGGCACTAGACCTCCATGAACCAAAATAACACAAGAAAAATCTGTCCTTGCACAACTTTTGGTTGGGCTGGAAATAGAAGATACTGCAAATTCACAAGAGCCTATATCTGCAAGGTTTCCTGACCAATTTCTTATGGACAGAGACTTCTCTACCCTAGAAATCATAACTGATGAGTGGACCATGCCCAGAAAATTACAGATGCACTTGATATGCTCAGAGTTTTGATGCCAAACTTCTCCCACTGTGTAAATTTAGGAAGTGCATTGTAATCCCTGTCATGCTGCTCCCAGGTTGCAGTAGGCAACTCTTCACAGGCACTCAGCCCTTCACTGCTTCTCTCCATACCTCTCCTCCCCTTCTTCTGCCATTGCTGAAGACCAGTGATTAGCTCCTCCCCTTAAACAAATCCAGGAAAGAAGTCAATCAAACAGAATTTTTGCTCCTTTTAGACTACTGGTCACACCCCACCATGCCAGCCTTCCTCGTAAAGTGCTGTATTTATAGCATTTATTTTTCATTGTGCATATGGCAGCTTGGAGTCATCTATACAGTACCGGTTTACAAAGTCGTATGTTAAAACAGACCTTAAAAATGACCAAATGTCAACTCAAAAGAATTTGAGCAATAAAATCTGTGAATCCCAAAGGAACTCTCCACCCTTAACACTGCCTCTTCCAGTAACAGTGGCAGTTTGCCCTGAAGGTTATCAGACTTGGGTGCCATCAAATCAAAGGAAGAAGAAAATCCTGGAGCAAAGAACTCCCCATAGGAGACACCTAGCTTGCAGTCCCTTTCCTCACCCCCATCCTTCCAATTTCAAATAATGGCAAATCAGAATTCTGTGCATATAAAAATGACAGGAATTTTATGGCATTGCAAGGGCTTTGCAATACATTTTTCAATCTAGTATGCATGAGAGGAAGTAAAACCTTGGAATAAATGTAGGGTATTTTAAATTTCTGCCAATGACTTTATTTTCTGATGTGTTGACCTTTGTGCCAAGAGATGTTGCAAGATTGGCAGACTTAATTTTCCTTCAGTCAAACTGAAACTGAGCACTGAGCTAGAAGGCGCAGCGTATGAAAGACATTTGACATGGAAGCTAATGAAGAGTTTTAAATTGATCAAGTCTGTGCCATTGTTCCCATGGTGTACATGCTTATTTTTCTTTCTGAAGGAAAAATAGTGCTTCCAATAACAATTAAGAATGAGGCAGTGATTCTGCTCTTCTCTATAGTAGATTTACAAGGTTGTATCTCCATTCACCAGATTTACATTGGAGTGAGAGAGAGAATCTGACCCTCAATCTCTATACTGGAGATTAATCTAATCTTCAGTACATGCACTGCTTGATCTGTGATAAAAGAAGAAGTGCAATTCTGCATATATAGAGAGCCAAATTCTACCCTTAATTACACTAGTGCAAAGCTTCCGTTTAATTCAGTGTATGTAGGACAAGGTTTGGCCCAGTGCATTTTGATGTGAACTGATTAGCTCACACCATGCATTGCACTTTGTTATAAAATGGTCATCAAGGAGTTAACTGGATTATTCAGAGTATTATGGGTTGGGCCATGCTCCCCCCCTCCTTACTTTCTATTTAGTTTCTGTAAATTTTCCACCAGCAATTGTCTGAATTCTCTCATTACTAATGCTACAAAACAATCTGTTTTGCAGCATATCCCTTAGGACATTTCCGAATGAGCAATATTCTGTTAGTCTTTTTAGCATGGCTGCATACACAGCTACACTTTCACCTTGCCTCTTCGTTCCACTATGAAATTTGAAACGTTCCACGATAATGCTTGGCTTTTGCATGTAGTGCTGTGTTAAGATCTTTTACATGTCCTCTAAACTTTTATCTTCTTGTTTGAGGTTGTAACAAACTCCTTAAAAGGCAGCAGGTTTTACTGCCACAGACACTGAGGAAAATTGCTTTGTTTGTCCTTATCGATAATCTCATTTGCAAGAAAATAGTAGCCCAATCTTTCTATATATTGCTGCCAATCTTCATTTCCTGCCTTAAACTCCTCAATTTCCCCATAAATTGCCATTCTTATGTTTTTCCTCGTCACCAGTTTTGAAAAGGGCTCTCTCAGTACTAGTGATGGGGTTGGGCCTAGCTCCCTGCTCTGGGCATTGCAACCTGGCACATGCAAATTCCCTCAGGTTGTAACACCTCCAGAGAGGCTCCACCACCTGGAAAGGCTCATAAGAACGGCCATACTGGGTCAGATCAAAGGTCCATCTAGCTTAGTATCCTGTCTTCTGCCATGTGTCCCAGAGGGAATGAACAGGTAATCATCAAGTGATCCATTTCCTGTCACTCATTTCCCAGCTTCTGGAAAACAGAGGGAAGGGACACCTGTCTGCCCATCCTCACTAATAGCATTGATGGACCTATCCCCCCATGAACTTATCTAGTTCTTTTTTGAACGCTGTTATAGTCTTGACCTTCACAACATCCTCTGGCAAAGAGTTCCACAGGTTGACTGTGTGTTGTGTGAAGAAATACTTCCTTTTGTTTGTTTTAAACCTGCTGCCAATTAATTTCATTTGGTGACCTATAGTTCTTGTGTTATGAGAGGGAGTAAATAGCACTTCCTTATTTACTTTCTCCACAACAGACATGATTTTATAGCCCTCTATCATATCCTCCCTTAGTCATTTCTTTTCCAAGCTGAAAAGCCCCAGTCTTATTAATCTCTCCTCATATGGAAGCTGTTCCATATCCCTCATCATTTTTGTTGCCCTTTTCTGAAACTTTTTGAATTCCAATATATCCTTTTTTTGAGAGGGGGTGACCACATCTGCATGCAATATTCAAGATGTGGGTGTATCATGGATTCATATAGAGACAATATGATATTTTCTGTCTTATTATCTTTTCTTAATGATTCCCAACGTTCTGTTTGCTTTTTTGACTGCCGCTGCACATTGAGTGGATGTTTTCAGAGAACTATCCACAATGACTCCAAGATCTTTCTTGGTAACAGCTAATTTAGACCCCATCATTTTATATGTATAGTTGGGATTATGCTTTTCAATGTCTATTATTTTGCATTTATCCACATTGAATTTCATCTGCCATTTTGTTGCCCAGTCACCCAGTTTTGAGAGATCCTTTTGTAGCTCTTCACAGTCTGCCTGGGACTTAACTATCTTCAGTAGTTTTGTATCATCGGAAAATTTTGCCACCTCACTGTTTACCCAGATCATTTATGAATATGTTGACTAGGACTGGTCCCAGTACAGACCCCTGGGGGGACATCACTATTTACCACTCTCCATTCTGAAAACTGACCATTTATTCTTACCCTTTGTTTCCTATCTTGTTACCAATCCATGAGAGGATATTCCCTCTTATCCCAGGAAAGCTTACTTTGCTTAACAGCCTTTGGTGAGGGTCCTTGTCAAAGGCTTTCTGAAAATCTAAGTACACTGTATCCACTGGATTCCCCTTGTCCACATGCTTGTTAACCCCCTCCAAGAATTCTAGTAGGTTGGTGAGACATGATTTCCCTTTACAAAAACCATGTTGACTCTTCCCCAACAAATTATGTTCATCTATGTGTCTGACAATATTGTTCTTGACTATTGTTTCAACCAGTTTTCCTGGTACTGAAGTCAGGCTTACCAGCCTGTAATTGCTGGGATCACCTTTGGAGCCCTTTTTAAAAATTGGCATCACATTAGCTATCCTCCAGTCATTTAGTACAGAAGCTGATTTAAATGATAGGTTACAGACTATAATTAGTAGTTTTGCAATTTCACATTTGAGTTCCTTCAGAACTCTTGGGTGAATACCATCTGGTCCTGTGACTTATTACTGTTTAGTTTATTAATTTGTTTCAAAACCTCCTCTAATGACACCTCAATCTAGGACAGTTCCTCAGATTTCTCAGCTAAAAAGAATGGCTCATGTTTGGGAATCTCCCTCACATATACTGGTGCAAACTGTATTCTTTGGAGACCAACAAACAAAGAAAGGACTTTTGGATAAATAGCTTGAGTTTAAACTGATTCAGGAAGTGGACAGAACCTTCTGTCCAAGAGGACAGGCCCAATACTTGCAAAAAGGTTTTAAGGACTGACACCTGCCAGAGCCCTGGTTAAATTTTGGTGTGATATCTGGGTTTTTTTTAAGTATGTGTGTAGGCTCTTTTAATGTTTAAATATGTTTTCTCTGTGAAGCTTTCACCTTAAGAATAAGTGTGCTTGCTTAGAAAGAGCTGTGTGGTAACTTATAACTGTGGACAATTAACTTGTTTATAGCCTTTGAAGAGAAAGTAAAGCACAAATGCAGCCCTGTTTAGAGTGGGTAATTCACCGTGTAGGCAGGGAACTGTGCAGCTTAGAGAAACCCAGCTCCGGAGGAGAAGAAATGGCTAAGGAGCCTGGAGCCCTTGTTGGACCACAGAGGGGAAATACAGGTGCTGGTGCCCTGAACTGAGACACACCCATTGACTAGGGAGCCTGCTTCCACTGTTGGCAATAGGTATAATTGAAAGTGGCACCATCATTGACCCGTCACCCCCCTGGTTCTAAAACCTGGCTCTGCCACTGCACAGAGAAAGACTCTTTACTTAAAGTACTGCAGGCCGGGAGGGCTGCTTTATTCAACTATGTACAAATAGAGAGTGTGTGGGGGGGGGTGAAACGCACATGAACAAAAACAGAAAATAAGGGATGGGTGGAGCCATAGTACTCTGAGTAATCCACTTAACCCCTTGATGACCACTTTATTACACACTTAATCTTTGATAAGACCTTCTCCTTACTTAAAAGAATAATGACAAAAGGCCAAATTGTCTGCTGCCACAGGAAAAAAAAATCATTACAGGGGAAAACTTACTATTAAATACTTAGCACGGTCTCTTTGTGTGTGTGTTTGTTTAACAGTATCGCCTGATATTGGGCTAGGCAGTGTGCAAACACATGAGAGAAGAGCCCTTTCCCAAAGAACTTACAATCTAAACAAAGGGTAGGTGAAAGGAAGTATTATCATCCCCATTTTACTGATGGGGAACTGAGGTGCAGAGAGATTAAGAGATTTGTCCAAGGCCAAACTTGGGAAGACTGTAGCAGAGGCAAGAACTGAACACACATCTCCTGAGTTCCAGTTTTCAGGATAGGAGATATATGAGTGCATGAAGGGGGAAAGGATTCATCTTACATTCTGTCCCTGGCTTTGTGGAGTCTCAACAGGGCGTTCCCACCAAGCTGCTTTTGGGGCCCCTCTTCTATCTGGCACCATGTTTCACTCAAGAGCCATGCTACCTTTGACCCACTGTCTACACCTGCGTCCATTCCTCCCTTTCGTTTTCCACTGAGAGGGCTGAAGCTGCAGAACACGAATAAATGCTATGAAAAGCATTCTCCTTTCCTCTCTTCCTCTTATTCCCTCTCCTCCCTCCAATATTCCAGCAGAATTTCTGCTTCTTACATCTGCTCTGTATTGCCAAGAGGATAATAAAGCCCCAGAGTAATAATTCATTCCAACATCCACAGATCATCTTTTTCTATGCTAGGAAGTCATTTGTTCTACCCATAAGAGTGAATTTGGATCAGTCTTTTAATTTTGCTTTCTATCTGAAATACAACTGTTGGTCACTTTTTTTTTTTCTTGGCATATCAGTCTTCTTCCCCTTGCAGAATCCAAGGGTGAAATTTTGGTCACAATGAAGTCACCAGCAAAACTCCCACTGGCTCTGGACCAGGATTTCACCCCAAGTGTGTGGCTATAAGAAGTTTCTCAAGTTAAGCAATGTACAGGATGAACTGCCCTCAAACAAGAGCTATTAAGAGTTTGGAGCACAGCCAAAAGAGGAAACAAGGTTGTTATTGGAATGATTTTAATCATGATAGACAATTAGCAAAGCTTAATTATATTGAGAAAGAAAATCGGAGTGAGTGGCAGTAATGAATTTCCCTAGTAAATCTCTTGTGTCTCAAAATAAAACTAGCTGACCTATAAATAGAATCAAATTAGAAGAGGTGTTTACCCATAAGGGACAGATATTTACCTCACTGAGCTTTCTACTAGTGTGGCTTTTGCGATGTGTTCTTTCTTAAATGTCTTTATCTCATGGGATAATAATCCTAAAAACGGAATTGCATTTTGCTATTCAGATGGCATCCAGGGCCCATAGGAAGAAATAGGATGCAAAAATGATTTAGCTGAGCTTGATAGTATTAAAAGTGAATGTGATTATAGAGCCAAGGATATTTAAAATTTTGCCTGTGGCTAAAATAAGTATTAGTTAGGTCTTAGTAGGTGATTTTTTAATTTTTTTGCAAAAGCTTTAATATTTGCTGAGAAATTTCTAGCTAAAATAAAAACATTAAATTAAATACCATCAGACAATTATTGAAGAATTCTTATAACTTCTACATGAGTAGCCTGTAGGTCTAGAACTGGCTAGGGGAGAGAAATGATTTGCCTGAAATCTACAGTGCCATTTAAATCATTAAAGTTTTTAATAGCTCTGTAATAAGGGAGCTTATAAAGCAAAGAAGCTTCTGGGGAAAACAAAGCAGCCCTTCTGAACAGTTTTATGTGGCACATCTTCTTATTTAATTGCAAAACATACTTTACAGAAGTGTGGGGGGGCATTTTTAAAGCTCAAGAGGCCAAAGTTGAGTCCACAGGTCAAATACGCCCTGTTGAGCCACACAAAGCAGTACCCCTGGCCTAAATGCTGCTCCCATGTTTGTTGGTGTAAACCTTAAGTGACCCCAATAAAGTCAATGATGTTAGTCCATTTTTACATGAGTGCGCATGAGGACCGAGATTATCATTTTACCTTTACTACAGTGGTTCAACAAGCAGATACCTCTGGTCCGCCGATACGTGCATTGGAAATTCTCTTCATTTGTGGGTTCCCAGGGGAAGCGCTAGGTGCATGACTTATATGAAGCTGGAGAGAAAGCCACATAAAAGTATGGTGTGTTTGGCTGGTAGTTATGAAGAATATCCAGTCACAACTCTGCCATCTTCAGTGCTGAAGACGATCCCTAGAGGCAAAATTCAGATACGGATCCTGTCTCCAAACTACTCCCCACCACAAAGTCTTAGTATGTTTAGAGCTGGGTTTTGGTTCAGGCAATTACAGGGATGGGCTCAGCAACAAATTCAGGACCAGGCTCAGATTCTGAAGACCAGTGTCTGAGGCTTTAGTGTCGGCCTAATTTTAGCTCAAACCTCCTAATCTGTTATCTGCACACCATCCTTATATGACAGATGTGAGATTCTGCTTTTGCTGATGCTTCATTTGGCATCCTAACTTTGACAGTGAAAATAACATTGTGTATGTCAGAAACCCACTAAATGGGGACACCTGAGAGATTTTCTTTCCATTTATTTTCAAAAAAATAAGAGAGTTATGGAAAATGCTGTCACTGGAGGGTAAAGAATCCCTACCTATAGCTGAAAGTCTTTCTTCTTAGCTCCTAAAACACAAATATTACCTTTAGCATTCCAAATAACTAATTCTGTGAGATCACATTCAATTCTTTGCTTGCAGGAAGTGAAGCAAAGCTGCATAATGGGATATTTTATGAATCTGTCTTTTTTTATATTTTAGTTTTCCATTTCCATTAATATTGTACTTTCATAGGAAGCTGAAATAATATCATAATTATTACATGTAAGCCATTAATAACAGAGATGTAAAAATTCACTACCATCATTGCATTTAAGAGCAAAGTGAAGTCAGTCTAGTTATGTTTGGTTTGTGCATATGTAATGCCAACAAACCCTGGACGTCAGTGAGCAGGATCGAACCTGGGATCTCTGGAGCTTAATGTATAAGCCTCTACCGCATGAGCAAAAAGCCAACTGGCTGTTTAGCTAAGCCTGTAGAGCAGACTAATTAATCTCTTTCTGTCTCTGTCTAAGTGCCACTAGATGGGACAGAACACCATACCCAGTAGGCATGTGGGTTACACATAGAAATATGTAAACTAATATAGCTCAAAGCCTTTCATCTGTAGTCAGTTCTATTTTTGAGTTTGCAGAATTCTAGTCATGACAGAGGTGGGTCACATTCTGTTTTGAGTTACATCAATGTAGTCCCAGCATCACTGAAATCAGTGGAGTTACTCAGGGTTTACACCACATCAGAAGTTAGCTCAGTGCACACTGTATTCAAAATAGCTTTTTTTATATAAATAATAATAATAAAGTAAGTCCTATTCCTCCTGAAAGCAATGGCAAAATGGGCTGAGATACAATGAAGGGAAAACTTGTCCTGCTCAAGGCTGCTTTAGGCTCCAGGTCTAGCAGGTAAGCACATTTCGGAAACCTAAATTCACCCTAAAAGTATGAAAGAATTAAACAAGATAAATACATATGTAAACATTGGGACAGATCCTCAGCTGATGTAAATTGTCTTGCCTTCATTAATTTCAATGGAGCTGTGACAATTTCCCACCAGTTGAGAAACTATACATCAGAGAATACTAAAGCCTACAGTACACAGTTAGGTGGATGCAAACTAGCTTTTGGTTGTCTTGTCAATTTTAGGGCTCCATCCTGGAGCCATGAAGTTAACAAGAAATCCAGGCAGGATGCCCCTGGTTCCCTGCTCGAGGCAAGAAGCCCCAGTGACTGGCCCCCATTCTCGGCTGGGTGCAGGGAGCCAAAGCCCGGAGGTAGCTGGCCTCCGGGCAGGGAGCTGCATGGAACTGAGAACCCTGGCTCCCAGCCCCCACACTCTGGAAGCACTCGTGAGGATGATGCACACCACCGACTGAGGGTAGTGTGGACATCGGTCACCAGAGTAATTACTGCAGTGGCTGTAAGTTAACCAAACATAGGTCAACTCAAGTCTGTAGTGTAGACATGCCCTAAGAGTACACAAATATCTGAGATAGTCTCTAGTAAATACCTGCTGCAAAAGAAACATTGGTTGCTATAAGGGTGTGTAGTGATGAGAGCTATGGTTGCCAAATTTTAACTCTTTTGCATTCAGTTGCAAATTCCTTACAATTCTGTTCCCTTCCTGGTGTTTAACGACATACTGTAATTGCAAGGAACCTTTTGGCTGTACATTTTTTTTCTCCATTCACAGCAATTGTACAATTGCATTTTGACTCCCTTTAAAGCATCAGCAATTGTCCACTGCAGAAGATGGAATACCAGACTTGATGGACCAATAGTTGTATCCAGTTTGGGAAGTTCTGTAAGATCACATGAAGTCAGAACTCTGCATTCTTAATTCCATTCATAAAATAAATGACTCAGGATGTGGATTGTGAAATGTGGTTGATACTTTTATCTCCAAGAAACAATAGCCAGATGATGTAGAGTGCCTAAAATTAACTCTACCCATTGTATTTTGGTTGTGCAATACCATCCTTTCCCTCTAGATCAAGGGTGGCCAACCTGTGGCTCCAGAGCCCCATGCGGCTCTTCAGAAGTTAATATGCGGCTCCTTGTATAAGCACCGACTCCGGGGCTGGACCTACAGGTGCCAACTTTCCGATGTGCCAGGGGGTGCTCACTGCTCAACCCCTGGCTCTGCCACAGGCCCTGCCCCCACTCCACTCCTTCCCGCCCCCTTCCCGAGTCTGCCATGCCCTCGCTCCTCCCACTCCCCCCCAGAGGCTCCTGAATGCCATGAAACAGCTGATTGGGAGGTGGGGAGGGGAAGGGGGGGAGGGAGGCACTGATCGGCAGGGCTGCCAGTGGGTGGAAGGTCCTGGGAGCGAGGGGTGGGGAGCTGATGGGGGGCTGCTGACTTATTACTGTGGCTCTTTGGCAATGTACATTGCTAAATTTTGGCTCCTTCTCACACTCAGGTTGGCCACCCTGCTCTAGATGTCTGCTCTAATCTGGCTGGCAAATGAAATGTTGCAATGTTCAGAAGTACTGCACTTGAGTGCTCCAAGATTCTTGTACATTTTAGCAATTGGTCTGCACAGAGGAGAATGGAACAGAAAAGCAAAGATTAGAGAATATGCAAAAAGAGATCAGGGAAGAACCCAGAGTATTAGCTTTGTATTTTTAAGATCATAAAGTTGAGCATTTTATTTAAAATAATATGGTTGCAGTCCTCCTTTGGGAAGAGAATTTATATCTTTTTTTTTAAAAGGATGCAGAGAGCAATGTGATTGAAAATAAAAAATGATTTCAGTGAGGGTGGGTTTAGGGATTGTCAGCTGCCTCCCTTTCAATGGAAGAATTCTAAATGCAAATCATTTTTATTTTATTTCACAAAAGCAGATTAAAACCTCTTCCAGAAAATTAAAGGCCATCTACTGGTATTGCCAGAATACGGTACTTGTCCAATGCACCAGAGCCAAAGCCCACAGAAAAGGCAGCAATCACCATGCATGTTCTGTAATACAGCCAGGCATTTCCCCCCCCACTGCTGTAGGTGATAACACAATGAGTGCCCCAGCAAGCTGTAAGGTTGTTTCAGTTTTCCTTTTAGCAAGTTGCTAATGTGGCTTGCTGTTGCTTTGGATGGTTGCATGTATGAGGCAGGTTTCTGGTTTGACTTTGTCCTTTTTCTTGACTTTGTTTGGTTCATGTTAGTTTTGGTTTATTTGTGTCCATAGTCTTTTGTACTTTGCTGAAATTCTATATTTATCTCTGTGTGCTGCTTTCATGGTAAATCCCCCCCTCTGCTACTGGCTCCTTGCCCTTGGGAAAGTCACTTACTCTTTCTTTGTCTTAGTTGTAATTACAGTTTTATGTTTCAGCACAATACATTTCTTTTCCTTCTTCATTATCTGTGCTGGAACAGATTGGTTTTAGAACTTAATGTGCTTGTTGTTTGTTTGTTGTTTTTGCTTCCCCTATTGAGTGTGAAAGACCTACCCAAACAACAGAGGAAGCTGACTAACCAAGTGTACAGGAGAATGAAACTGACTGTGCACAACAAGTTGTTTGCATTGTGAGGAATGAGAATTTTCTATTTATTTATGTAAATTAAGACTTTGTCTGCACATACAAGCGCACCAGTTCTAAACCAATTTGGTTAATCATTGCAACTCCCTTGTGCGGACATCCTTCAACTGATTTAAGTGTCCACACACCCAGGATGCACCAATTAGTGCAACTTTTGTGTGCAGCTAAGGCCTAAGCTTGGTGTCATTATTGTTTATATAAACTTAACTTATTATTTCCTTATTATGGCAGTGATGATGTGGTGTGTTATGCTAGGCATATTTTTAATTTGCATGTAGCAACTTTAACTTTATATTAAAAAATGTTTTGTTTGTGAATAACAACCATAGTTTTGCTTGTAACCATCGTAGGTAAAAAAGTTACAAGCAGAAACATCTATCTACTTTAAAGAGGAATTACAATACCAGGACAGAGCAGTGGTCCAGTTTAGCACTCTGGTATCCTGTCTCTGACAGTAGCCAGCACCAGTTGATTCAGGCAAAAGTCTAAGAAATCCTATATTGAACAATTTATGAATAACATGCCCATACATTTTAATTCCCATCAGTCTGTGGATTGCTTATGCCATGAAGCATGAGGGCTTATATCCCTTCTTTAAAATAAAATCTTGGCACTGTGTATGTTCTCATTATTCATATCAAATGTGCGTCCTTTATTTTAATCCTTCTGTGCTCTTGGCTCAGAGGTATCTTGTGGCAATGAGTTCCAGGGGTCAATTATGCATGGTGAAAAAAAATCCTTTTATTAATTTGAAATTTGTTGCCTTTTAATTTCGCTGAACGTCCTTTTGTCCTTGCATTCTGAGAGAGGATGAATAGGAGTGGCTAACTTAATGTTTTATACCTTTTATTGTCCCCTCTTATTCATCTCCTCCATAAACTGAATAGTTGAAATATTTGCTCCTCAGCCTCTCATGACTTGTCTTCATGTCTCTAACCATTTTGTCACCCATCTCTGAACTCCAACTGGTCCACATCCCAATTCTGTTCCTGGCACTATTATTAAGGTAGGAGTACTCTTTTAACTTTATAAACATTTGCTAATACAAAAGCCATAGTACTCTTAATGTCCTCTACTACCATCACTCTTCTGTACAACCTTCCTCATGCAAGTAGTCTTGCTGAAGTCAATGGGACTGTTCACATGAGTAAGAACTCCTTGAATGAATAAGGGCTGCAGAATCAGGTCTATACGCTGTAAAACAGGGTAATTAATTTTAGCCTATTCTCAGTTTGTCTTGTCAGTAAAGCACTTTAAGGTAATGACTTAGGTGTATTTGATGATTGTTCATTTTGAAAGATGTCATTTTAAGAATTTCTAGAAGTTTCAAAACTGCCCTTTGGGAGATCTGTTCTATGCCAAAATGTCATTTCAGATTCTAGACTACATATTCCCCTGCACTTTCTCTATAAATGTTTCACAGCATCTGCATTTTTTATCATTGCTCTTTCATGTGAACTGTGGATTCCTTAAGTTAACGTACAATGCCTATCTAAAGTGAAATAAGTAATTTTTTAATGTTTTTTCCTTTGTCAGAAGAGATAAAACTACCTAATTATTTCCCCCCTTACGTGCAGATATTTATATTAATATTTTAACAAATGGAATCTTTATAGTGTCATTCATGGATCTAGGTGTTAAAATTAGAACTGTGTCCTGAAAGGGAATGTTGTATCTGTTTTCTAATAGCTTAAAATTGATAGAATTAGGTCTTATTCCTTCTACGGTAGATCAAACTCATGAAACTTCCTACAAGTCACCAAACTGCATTACCAAACACTAATTAAGGTGAAATCCCATTATCATTTTGCATGCAGGATTCCCACGCAGTACATCAAATGGATAGAAAGATAACTTTTAAAAAGATTGCTCTTGCAACACTGGGTACTGTGTGTGCCATTAAACCCATGATGCTTACCATTTCCAGTAGTTACCTTTATTGCCTGAGACCTAATTCAAAGAATAGCGACTACATGAGCTGTAGCTCACGAAAGCTTATGCTCAAATAAATTTGTTAGTCTCTAAGGTGCCACAAGTACTTCTTTTATTTTTTCAAACACTTCTGTAAAGGTTTATGGTACGGTAAATATCCATAGCTAAATTCTATGCAGGCCAATGGGGCTATATACACAAATTAGACAGACACACAGCTAAATACAAGGAGTACCTTTCCCAGATCTGAAGAAGAGCTCTGTGTAGCTTGTAGCTTGAAAGCTTGTCTCTATCACAAACAGAAGTTGGTCCAATAAAAGCTATTACTTCGCCTACCTTTTCTCTCTAATATCCTGGGATCAACATGGCCACAACAACGCTATATATATATATATATATACATATATAAACACAAATGTTTAATAATAATTGACAAAGAAGGAGAAACAGGTGACAGCAGACCTAGTGCAGCAATAACATGGGTAGCAATCAGAAACAAAGAATCAGAATCTCCTTTCTGTTCTGTGGCACGGGGGAAGCACAATGTGGCTGTGAAGTGGCTGCAGACCTTTTGGACATGGTTTTTGCTTCGAAGCAAGTGGAGGACGTGGCATCAACAAATGTTCATTGGGGCTTTGTGAGAATTCTTGGAGCATTCGTGGTGGGGGGTAAAGCATGGGCCAGGAGTGGCCAACCTGAGCCTGAGAAGGATCCAGAATTTACCAATGTACATTGCCAAAGAGCCACAGGAATATGTCAACAGCTCCCCATCAGCTGCCACCCACCGGCTGCCACACCGATCAGCGCCTCCCCCTCCCTTTCCGCACCTCCTGATCAGCTAATTTGTGTCGTGCAGGAGGCTTGGGGGAGAGGGAGCAAGGGCACTGCAAGCTCAGGGGAGGGGGCGGGAAGGGATAGAATGGGGGCAGGGCCAGTGGCAGAGCCAGGGGTTGAGCAGTGAGCACCCCTTGGCACATTGGAAAGTTGGCGCCTGTAGCTCCAGCCCCGGATTTGGTGCCTATACAAGGAGCCGCATACTAACTTCTGAAGAGCTGCATGTGGCTCCGGAGCCACAGGTTGGCCACCCCTGGCATAGATGGTAGGGGTAAGAAGAAACATTAGTCAACATGATCCTATGTCACTGTGTGACCAGTGGATCCTGCCCTCTAGTGCTGTTCATTGCAGCATTAACTCGCAGTCTGTGGTTTCTACTAGGGCTGGCTGGAAAAAAATAACTGTTTTGTGAAAAATGTTGAGGTTTTGAAATTTGTTTTGATTCCACATTGGAATGAAACTAGGACCTTTTAAAATTTTTTGCAAGATACCCAGTCTCCTGCAATAGCCCAGTGGTTAGGGCATTGTTGTGGGAGACTCAGATTCAAGACCCTGCTCTCCCTGCTTCAGAGGCAGGGTTTGAACCTGGCTCTCCCACATTCTAGGCTCTCTTTATCCAGTTTTAACCAGAAATTACACCCTGGTCCTGAGAAACCTTCCAGACGAAATGTTCCTCTCCACTGTCATTTTCTGACAAAAAACAAACGTTCAGTTGAAAAATTCCCCACCAGCTCCAGCTTCTACTATTCTTGCAGGAAGCAGGGATACACAAGCACAAATAGAGATGAGGTGGAAGGGATAGCACTCCATGCATCAAAGGGAGGGGAGGGAGAGCCTACGAGAGCATGCAAAGGACTATACTGTCCACATGAATGTCCCAAAATCGGAAAAGATGGGACTAGGATTCTCTCCATAGATTCTCGCACTCTACAGTTGGAAGGCTATGTCCCTTGCCCCTTATCCCTCCTTTTTAGGGGTGAATACCCCCAAGTGAAGACTAATAGTTGTTGTACCAGATTTCCCCCTTCCATGCAGTTTCGCCTAGAAGGGAATGATATCGCCCTTTGGCTGTGTCTGCACTGAAATTCTTCTTACCATTTTCCACTATTGCAGCTGCAGCGGTGAGAGGAGCTGGAAAGAAGTCAGACTACTAGCATTTTTAGCACATTATGGTCCAATCCTGCTCAGAGCTAATCTAGATGTCATGGTGGTAAAAATACCAGCAGACTGCAGTTGCTGTCATGTTGGGTACACTGGGATTCCCAAAATTACTGCCAGAGTAATCTTTGTTAGCTGGTATATTAATGATTGAGATGGGGGAGGAGGGAGGGTGAGTGAAGCCAAACAAAATCAAACCAGAGAGAGGTTGCATACGTGCCTAGATCCCTCCTTTTGACTCACTGGCAGACGAAGATGTCTCTTTCCACCACACCCTCCTCCTCAGTTTTCCCAACTACTACCTTCTAAACTATCTTTTGATAAACAGGTACAACCAATGGATATCCAGACAGTGGGTGAAATATAACCGGTGCAAGATTGCCTTTTTCCAGATCTCTAAAGCAGGGAGAAGAATTGGCGTCAGGGAAGCATCCCCATCTCTTCTCTCAGGGCATTTAAAGGATCAGGGAATCTCTCTCTCTCTCTCTCTCTCACACACACACACACACACACACACACACACACACACACACGGCTTATAGTTGGTCCATTGCCACCAGGGCTCCCCCTTCCACTGTTTACCCCAAGCAACCTGCTAAGTGGCCATATTCAGGGAAAGATTAAGTGGCAAAGTTGCCCTCCAGCCTTCTATTAGGAAAAAAACCTTTTGTGCTGAAACCGGCTGTTAACCCAGCCAAAGAAATGTAGAAATATTTTTGTCAACAGTCTTAAATAGGCTCCCAAGCAATGGTGAAATTGACATAAAATGTGTAGTACACTGAAAATATAAAATACTATTTGAAGCAAATTTGGAGGCCTTTTTAGGTAAGCCTGTAGCTGAAATCTTGTGATATTATCCTCAAACAAATCTGTGCTGTGCTGTACTAGCAGGTGAAGACCATAAGTGGATATTAGAGGTGGTAGAAATTTTTTAACCTTATTTTTTAATGAAAAATGACTTTTTGAACAATACAAAAATTCACAAATGATGTTTTGTATCATTCAGAAATTTCCAATTTTTCCTTTTTTTGTTTTTGTTTTTGTTTCAGTTCAATTGAAAATGGAGAAAATAATTTGCATTCATTTTGAAGTGAAAAAAATTCATTTTGATATGAGTCAAAATGAAATTTTTTCAGTTTTCATTTCCTATTTTACTCTTCCATCCTTCTTGCAAAGCCACATCCAACATAGCATAGCGTGTCCTGAAAAGATTCAGATGTAATGATCAAATGCTCCCACAGAAAAGTGTATCGTGATTCCCGTTTTTCTTGGTAGTCTTAGCAAGTATTCCCACTATAATTTATTTTCATAAACTCATTTTCTCCTTAGAGATTTTATTTTAACTCAAGTAAGTCACAGTACAATCTCACCAAAACAAATTATCTTTTTATTTTTAATTACATATATGGTAGTAAAATAATACAAACAATAAAATGGATTGGTCAAACTGGACTGATTCTCCTACATTTGACTCAGTTGGCAGATCAGGTGGGAATACATTTTCCTGTAGCCCAACTGATGTTTGTTGTATGTTATTCCAGTTGTTCTTACAATATGCTGTCCCCTGAACATCATAAATTTTGTTTTTGAAGACAAATCAGATAACAGTTTAAGTCTGAGAGGTAGCTGATCATATATACTCAGTCAGTTAAGCAGCTAGCCGTCAATGGACATCTTTCATGTATAAGGCAGTTTCAAGTAGATGAGATCCGAGCACTTGTCTGATTAAAATACCCCAACTACACATGATTATACTTGTTTATATGCAGTGTTTATTTATATCATAGCTACCCATGATGGGGCTAGGGGCAGGAGACTATTAATTTAAAAAAACCTTAAGTTTCTTGCTTACATTGATTTTTGGATCAATGGAAAGTTTCAAATTACTGTCCTTCAGACATAATTTCAGATGTTTAGAATGGTACTTAGTGTTTTCATAAAAGCAAATTTGTCTACACTTCAGTGATGTAAGGGAATGCTCAACAACTGTAAATACAGCCTTAATTTCACATTTGCTAAACCACAATGTAGTGTAGCATTATAGGTTTTGTTACAGATAAACTCTAGGTGAGAGAGACTGATGGATTCTGGTTTGTTGATGGATTCTGAGTTTTCATTTATGAAAACCGTATATATAAAGCTATTGGCCATATTGCTTTTCTATACCTTGATTTCTACTTTAGTTCCTCAACTTTCAATCAGACAACTGTGAATCTGAAAAAAAGCCTTTTTATTATTGATAGAACAGGATTTAAGGACAGCTACTTGTTTTTCAAAATCCATTTTTAATATGGCTGTTAGAAGAAAGCATTGATGAGTACCTTTTAGAGTGAGAACTATGATTTTTCCCCCCTGAGACTGTAATATTGATCTGAAATTTTTTACACAGGCCATAATAATTCATTTGCTAAAGAAGTTCTTTCTCATGGAGGATGAAATGTAATTGCTGTCCATTTATTTTTGTTTTACATTCTTTATCTAAAGTGATCAAAATTGTGATACATGTTAAATTGCCTGTTCATACAATACAGTTTGATGTTCATGAGACATTTCAGTGTAGATTTTGTATGCCTCCTAGTAATAGTAATAAACATTTTACCAGTTCTGTAAGAGCTAGATATTTAATAGTAATAGGTAATTGCACATTCAATCTGAAGATCTTGAAGCCCTTTATCAGTGCTGATGAATTAGGTGTCTCAACAATGTCTGTGGAGTAGCTAGGTACTATTGCTCCCATTTTACAGATGAAAAAATAGAGATGGAAGAGATTAAGGTCCAAACCATCAAAGGTACTTAGGTGCCTAACTTCTGACTCCTAAATATGTTTGAGGATTTTGGCTTAAGTGACTTTCCCAAGCTCACAGAGGAAGACTGGCAGAGCTAGGAGCAGACCCCAGATCTCCTGATTCTGGGCTCGATTCAGGATTTCCCTTTGGTCACTTTGCACATCAGATGAAGCCACTGAATCAAAGGCACAACTTGGGCTGCCCTAATGTGATCATCCTGGCCTCCAAAATTGGAGAGGCTGCAAGGCTGCTCCAGCACAAATAAGGCCTCTGAATCCTGTGTTTTAACATGCACACTGCTCCGTTTCCACAGTAGTTTTACAGTATACTGTTGGTAACATAAAATGTGTCTAGTTTAGTCATATTTCAAGTATAGTAGCTGTACTGTCCTATGTATAGTATTTCATCAATTAGGTATCAAACACCTGGGAATGTATTATTCCCCATATACACTGTACTCTAGCACCTGCACTAAATTGTGTTGTGCAATGATTCTGATCAACAAATCACACTTTTTATTGCAATTGATCTTTGGTTTCCATTGACATTGGTAAAATGTGACTAAATAAAATATGACTGAGTACATGTTAAATGTAGCAAAATCTTGGGGTTTTTTTATCCATATTTTCTTAAACTGCAGCATTAATAAAAGCAAAAGTTCAGACATTAGCTGTAACTACATCACGTACAAATATAATTAAAGGTGTTGACCAATTTCTTATTTTTATGTGCAGATTTATACAAATCTATTTTAAATCCCATGAAGCCCATCTAGTAGAAATCATTACCCAGATGCCTTTTCAAAGCCACCTTTAGCTGAAGTTTCAGAGTAGCAGCCGTGTTAGTCTGTATTCGCAAAAAGAAAAGGAGTACTTGTGGCACCTTAGAGACTAACAAATTTATTAGAGCATAAGCTTTCGTGAGCTACAGCTCACTTCATCGGATGCATCCGATGAAGTGAGCTGTAGCTCACGAAAGCTTATGCTCTAATAAATTTGTTAGTCTCTAAGGTGCCACAAGTACTCCTTTCCTTTAGCTGAAGAACATTCATGCTATTTGAACGAAGAACAAATTGTTTCAAATCATGCTGGAGTCTCTCAGATTTACTGAACACAAATTCAGCAACTGTTTAGAGAGGGGGTTTTAATTTATGTGCTTATCCTATGCCAGATGTGTGTACTGACAGGTTGTGGAACAACAGATCCCACTGTCTCAGTGCAGCTCCCCAGTGGGTGCCATTTTTTTGGGTGGAGGGAACATTTTCTTGCTGCATAAAGCAACCTTGGCAGCAAAAGCTGCTCAACAACCTATTTATTAGTATCTCTACTCCTCCCCTGTTGTTATACTAATATAATGAATTGTTCACAGGTGCTTCAAATGAGGTTTAGATGATCACTGGGTGCTTTGTTACCAAAACAAGCCCAAATTGAGAGGAGCAGATGCATTAGCAACAGTCTCCTAACAAAAGCACAAAGCTTGAATTAATGAAGGTCATCTCTCACATTTGGCCTTGATGACCTTAGGAATAACCAGACTTGTCATTTAACAATTTCAAGGGAGAGGATCCTTGTTTTCTCTTAACCTTGTTTCAGTTTTTAATTTTTTAAAACTTCTTTAATATATCACTTAAAGCCCTTGTATTCCTAAGCAATAAATTAATTGTATTCCATCCTTCTTACTTTTTACCAAAAGGAGATCCTTCCCATAAGATTATAGTTCAACTGTGCTGTAAGTCATGTTTGAATTATAATGTGCATTCAAGCACCAAGACAGGTAAAACAGTTAAACGAACACCATCAACTTGAAACATAGTCATTTTTTTTAAGTTGGGGGCGTTTCAGGTGCTGCTAATATTTGTGGTTTTACAATCCTGTATTTTTTTTAATGTTTTCCTGTTTGCCTCTTGCTCCAAGAAGGGCCCAAAAAAGCAAGAGGAGAAACTGCCTAGGATCTTGATCCTACAGCCACTTGTGAATGTGCTCAACTTTATGCACTGTGAATAGTCCCATTGAAGGTCTATACACAAGGTGCCAAGTTAAGCATGTGCATAAATCTTTGCAGGATCGTGGCCTATATAATAGCAGGATAGACTTGTGGTTAAGGCCCTGGATTAGGACTAAGGAAATCTAGGTTCTATTTCCAGCTACATAGGCTTCTTGTGTGACCTTGTCACTTAATCTCACTATTCCCTTGTTAGTATAATGGGGATAATAATACTGTCATATTCATGTAAATTGTGAAAAATATAAAATCTTATTCTATGTCTGAACTTGGGTATGGCTGAATCAACAAAGAAGTTGGCTGAATGCAATAGTTTATTTCCTTCATCATATTTTCTCTTAGGTTGGCAGTAGGAGAGACCAAGTTTAAGAAATTAAATTATAGTGCATGAGTGTTGGAATAGCGGTGAGGTGTTCATTCCATTGTTTGATCATCTAGTTACAGCTCAGCAAACATAGTGACTCATGTTCCCAGATTTCAAAAAGAGAGTCAGCCAGCACTTCACTGTGTTTTCTTTCACTGCAAGTACAGAAGAGAGTAAAGCGGAGACAGAAAACCTTTCACATCTGTGGACAGGGCAGCCACACTTTTTGTGGCATGAGCTAGACACGGTGAATGGACCTTCCATCTAGAGAGGGCAGCTGGCGAACGCTCCTCTCTGCAAAGCATGGATTTAGTCTGTCCTTGCTTGTACACCATTTTGGAAATAGGGAAAGGTATAAGCACAAAGGCCAGGTTCACTTGGCTCCAAAGGGCTCCTGGGAGGTGGGGTCCCAGAGACCCTTGCGAGGGGGATGGATCTGCACAGACTTCCCAGAAGATCCACTGTTTATTTTTTGTTGTTGTTGTTTTTCAGCCAGACCCCACCATAATGTCCTCACTAATGGAATGATGTTCCTTGAATTCCATGAACATTAATACACAGTTAGCGGCACATATTTTTCCCATTGGTGGGTATTCCTGAGGAAGAGACATGAAGCTCACTGCCTAGTGTATGCAGTACTAGTGAGTGCATGAGGCTACTCTAGACTCCCAGAATAGATTTTTCTATGACTTACTGGGCTTTGTGTCCATAGCATGAAGCACAAAAATAATTGTAATCTCTACAGAATGCTACTTGGCATATGTATCACATCTAATATGTCCTATTGTTCATGTGATGAAAAGGTAAGTGTTTTTGTCTCATTCTGAAGCCCGGTGGTTGATTTGAACAGTATGCACAGTAGTGTTTCATAAAAAGCATAAATGATGAGGAGTCCTTGTGGCACCTTAGAGACAAACAAATTTATTTGGGAATAAGCTTTCATGGGCTAAAACCCACATCATCAGATGAATGGAGTGGAAAATACAGGAGCAGGTATAAATACGTGAAAAGATGGGAGTTGCCTTACCAAGTGTGAGGTCAGTCTAATGCGACAATTCAATTAACAGTAGGATACCAAGGGAGGAAAAATAACTTTTGTAGTGGTAATGAGAGTCCATTTCAAACCTTTGACAGGAAGGTGTGAGTAACAGTAGGGGGAAATTAGGTTTAGGGTTTGTAATGACCCAACCACTCCCAGTCTTTATTCAGGCCTAATTTGATGGTGTCCAGTTTGCAAATTAATTCCAGTTCTGCAGTTTCACGTTGGAGTTTGTTTTTGAAGTTTTTTGTTGAAGAATTGCCACTTTTAGGTCTGTTATTGAGTGACCAGAGAGATTGAAGTGTTCTCCTACTGGTTTTTGAATGTTATAATTCCTGATGTCAGATTTGTGTCCATTTATTCTTTTGCGTAGAGATTGTCCGGTTTGGCCAATGTACATGGCAGAGGGGCATTGCTGGCACATGATGGCGCATATCACATTGGTAAATGTGCAGGTAAAGTGGGTTCTAGCCCATGAAAGGTTATGCCCAAATACATTTTAGTCTCTAAGGTGTCACAAGGACTCCTCGTCGCTTTTGCTGATACAGACTAACACGGCTACTGCATAAAAAGCACACTGAACCTTAGTGCACTAGCTCAAAGCAAAAGCAGTTGCCAGTGTTGCATCAAAGAAGAATTCTTGGAATTTGGGTTCTGTATTCAGAAGCATCCAATTCCAACATTAAGTCAGAGGCAGAGCACCAGCTAGTGGTGCCATGTAGTCTGTTACGAGAAAATCAAAGGATTTGGAAGTGTGGGGAAGACATGAAGGTGTCAATAGCATAGGAGGAGAGGAAAAGAGGAATAGTGTCCACGTGAACCCAAAGTTTAGGTGTCTTCTAGCCCCATTTACTAATGTAAGCCTACTTAGGCCTCATCTCTGCAAATAATTATGCTTATGCTTAATTTATGCACTGCAAGTAATCCCAATGACTTCAATGGGGATTGTGCATAGTGCATAAAGTTAAGCATGTGTTAAGTCTCAGTAGGATTGGCACCTTACTTACTAACCTGCTGCAGAGTTATATTGAAAATTGATAGTACTCATTTACAAACACTTTTGTTTCAGCAGACAATAACTATTCAGTGCAATTGATCATTTCTGATGTCTTAGTCAAGTTTGATTAAAAAAATTAAGATCCCATTCTTCACTAAGGACCATGTCTATGATGTGTTTGAACTCTAAAAAGGAAGACTTATTTACATTATCAAACCAGAGAGGGACAAAATTACTATTTTTTTTTAATAAAAGAAGCAATTTTTTCTCACTCTTATAACTCAAAACAATTCAATGGATTCTATTCAAACTTACTTTTAGGCTGAAACAACAAACTTCAGCATACAGGGAATTTATCTTTGAGACAGTTGTGAATGACTAAATAAAGAGGGGGATTTAGAATGGAATGGATGGCTGACCTTAACAATAGTTTGGATTTCTGTTCATTGTAAGTTAATAGCTTGGCTCCTTGTCACAATCTTTGGATACTGACGCTGCCATTATTACCCATTTTCAATAGACTTTTAGTGTCCAGATTCTAATCTCAGGTGCACGTTTGTCAGGGCTGGCTCTAGAGTTTTTGCCGCCCCAAGCAGTGAAAAAAACTGCCGCCGCAGACGGCAAAAGGGGGAAACTGCCACTGAATTGCTGCCGCCGTGGAAACTCTGCCACCCCTTTCTAACTGCCGCCCCAAGCACCTGCTTGCAACGCTGCTGCCTGGAGCCGGCCCTGACATTTGTAGCCGTGAGTCTTTTGAGAGAGGTAATAATGCATGCTGTGCAGTCGAGATTAGACTCTGACCCCTAGGATTGGGCCTAGATGATCTGCTGTCGCTATTTATTTATTTACAGTCTCATCCTGATTTGGAAAAATACTGATTCAGCTTTAAAAATCTGAATTACTATTAGAAATACAAGAGGAGAATTGATTAACTAGGAACCTGCAACACTGGCTGGTGGAAATATATTGTGTAAATGATATAGAATCTTAGAGGCACTTGATGAGACTCATCTTAAGTAATCATTTTAAAAGGCTTAATTGTTAAAATTTTTAGAAAACAAGAATGCTCTCATGGGAGTGGATGCTGGGACTCAGGATCTGGGTTTAATTCCTGTTTCTGCCACACAATTCCTGCGTGAGCAAGTCACTTTGGTACTTTTGAAAAGTTTACCCTAAGTAACCTAAAAACCTAAATTAGCGCTTCTCAGCACTTCTGTAAGACAATAAATTAAAATACAAAGTGAGGATTTTTGCCATACATGTTAGATCATGTCTTAAACCAACGTTATAAGCTCTTTTGAGTGAAGGATTGTCTTTTGCTATATATCTTAACACCTTGCATAATGAATCCCCAATCTGATTGGCACTTCTAAATGCTATTATAAGATACAAATAATAATTATTTAAATGTAGGATGTCTATGGTATTTGGAGTTTTATATTATTGTATTTATGAATTATATATGAACATGGCACTGTACAGAATAAATTATGACCCTGCCCAGAAAAAGATAACAATATAAGGCAAGATTAAAAACAACATGAGGAGCTAGGATACAAGGAGGCAGAAATGAGAAGGATGAGGGCAAGGAAAATAAGAATAGATAGGTTTCAGAGTAGCAGCCGTGTTAGTCTGTATTCGCAAAAAGAAAAGGAGTACTTGTGGCACTTTAGAGACTAACAAATTTATTAGAGCATAAGCTTTCGTGAGCTACAGCTCACTTCATCGGATGCATTTGGTGGAAAAAACAGAGGAGAGATTTATATACACACACACAGAGAACATGAAACCCATTGTTTCATGTTCTCTGTGTGTGTGTATATAAATCACTCCTCTGTTTTTTCCACCAAATGCATCCGATGAAGTGAGCTGTAGCTCACGAAAGCTTATGCTCTAATAAATTTGTTAGTCTCTAAGGTGCCACAAGTACTCCTTTTCTTTTTAAGAATAGATAGTAACTTGGGATGCTATCACATTTTTTTAATGCTATCATTTGAAAATTTTTTACAAATTGATTTCATATTAATAGCGATCTTGGGTGTTAATAATAGCAATTTAGATTTATGTGGTGCTTTTATCCCAAATGAGATAAAATCTTTCTGAAAATTCTATGCAGTGCATTGAGGACAGTCACGCACCATTGTAATGATGCTTCCACTGAGATGCAGCAACCATTCTGTGACAGCACTCTCTACAGCAGTTTTAAGGTGGGGGAAATCAGGAATAATCTCTGTAGTGGAAACTATAGGGGGACGATTAGGTAGATGATGTGCTCACCCAGTCTAGAATTGGCCAAGACATTAAGGTTAAAACTCTAGTGTTACGAAAAATGCCATGGAATCTTTTTGTATGCCTATCAGAGGTAAGAGCAGATGCTTGGTCTTATTCAAAAGCTGGAACATACAGCAACAGTGGTCCTAACACCAACGTGGGGGTATTTATTCAGGTCTAGTCTGAGGTTAGAGTGCCACCTACTGAATAACCAGTGCCACTTACTTCAGCACTTGGGTTTTCCTTGGAGGTCTCCCATCTGATTACTGACCAGATTCAACCATGTTAAGCTTATGAGATGTGACAAGAACAGAGCTCGAGGTAGACTGGCCACTTAAACATTTATTTATGTCATTGACATGTTTAAAACTCTCTACCCAGTCTAAATATCGCAAGGAGAATATAAAGGGGAAAAAATTGAATATGGCCTAAGAACCAAAAAAATATATTATTCGCTTGCTGGTTACTGTCTGATTTGAATGATCATGGTTTTGACAGAAATGGTGTGCTGGATGTTACCCTAAATATGATATTTTTTGTGACAATGATTTTTACTGCGGCATGACTGTCTTGTGCTGTCAAGATTGCAGAACATCACACAAAAAGAGGTCTCTTAGACTCTCCAGGATTTAAGTAGTTGATTGAAAAGCAAAAAGCAAGATATATGTATATTTCAGAGACTAGAAAATGTTTAGTGGATCTGAAATGCAAAGAATTTTGATTATATTTACTGGTTACCAAAGCAGATGATTGCTTAATAATAAGCTAGAGGAGTGCAAAGTAAAGTTGTACGGTTGTATAGATTGAGCAAGAAATAAAAAGAAATACTTCACAGCTTAGTTAAACAGGTTTGCTAGCTGTCAGATGGGGCAAAGAACTGGCAAGACCTAACTAATATGTTACATAGCAGCTTCAACATGAAAATTGTGTGAAGTAATGCTTAGTTATTATTCGATGCTTCTTCAGTGTTTGAAAAGCTTTTTAATAATTACATTGTGTATGCATTCATACAGATATCTGTGTAAGCAAATGGAAGTACCTGAAAATACTGTAGGTGCTATGTGCATTTCTTAAGTGGCCAGGATGTTCATATTGAAACTCTAGTGTACATTTTTCTCTTTAAAACATCATCTGTTGTCTCTCTGGAGAGATGATTGTGTTTTGTCGAGGTTAGTAAGTAGTGTACTAGAGGCCAGACTTTGTCCATCGAATCTCCCATTGTTGTCAATAGAAGCCTTTTTTTCTCATTGCAGTATTGGATACAATGTTAGTCTGAGGAACACTGGCCCAATTCTTATCCTCTGTAACTGTGCATAGATGGGACTCTCTGCGGATGGAAGTAAGGATTCTTCTGCCTCCATAGACCTCTCCTCAATGCTCTCCTTTGGATGCTGTGGAGGTGCTGCATGATTTTTGGTTTGTGATGAGTGGGTCAGCAGAAGGAATGGGCAGGCTGATGGTAGTGTGTGGGTTGGGGTAGGAAAACATACACACGCGCACGTGCTCTGCAGAGTTTAATCAGAAAGGAGAACGCAGCTCTCATCCGCATTGACTTTAGGATGGATCACCCAAGCAGGAGTTCTGGGGAGCTCACAGCAGCTAGGGAGAGCCCCCAGAAGCATGGCTGCAATGGCCCTTGTGCTCTGGGGGCCACAGCCAGTACAGAGGCATGGTGCTAGGGCAGAGCCACAGAGCCTCCACACAGATAGCCATGGCCTCCTGTGGGTCCTCCAGCATTGAGGGTTTAGGTCAGGAAATAGCCCCACTGGTTATTTGTGGGAGGTCAGAACTGACCCAGTGGAACGATAGGGAAGATAGTCTCCTTGGGGATCCTCATGGAGATTTCCTTCCCCTGTGTGCTCTCCTGAGGGTTTCACTGTGGGAAGGGATGATCTGGATCCTCTGCTTAGGGCCTGGAAGAAGAACACAGCATGACTTGGTGAGTTACAGCAATAGTTATTACTCTTCCCTTTTCTGTTTGTTTACCTATGTTCTGTTTATTGTAAGTACTCCCCAAAATAACACAGAACACGGGAAGTTCTGCAAATAAGAGAGTCAGTTATGTGCTGAGAATATAAAATCTTGATCCAGTGACGTTTACTAGAAAGAGAGGATATTGAATGGACGGCTTCTTTCCTGTGTGGAACATCACAGCTAGCTGTGGATTGCCAACTATCGAAGATGAGCTTAAACATGGTAGCAAGAAGTGTTTATTACATGCCAGATCATCCTCAGGAGCATGTTCTCTGTTGGAGGCTGACAGTGAAAATGCTCATCTTAAATCAGTTTGCAGTTAATTGGCAGTGAGTGGAAATGTGCCTTGCCAAAGAGGGTTTCAAATGTGAAACCATTTGGATTTCTGAAGAAGCTGGTGTTTCGCATGAAGAATTACAGGCTCTTTGATGGGCATGTGTGAAACAATGTGGTTTGTAATCCCTAGTGCTTTTACAAATTCCAGTGCTTGCAAAAACCCTCCTTGGCAAGGTGCACTTCTGTCCCCTGCCAGCTAGCTGGAAACTGATTTGAGACTGGCAACTTCAGACTATAAAATGGAGCTATCTAAGTAGATTTGTTTGCATCTGAGGAAACAGCCCTCACCATGTGTGTGTTTATTAATGTCTTTAAATGGTTAATGGAGGCTAACAGAAACTAGCATAGTCAATTATAAGGTCCTGTTTGCAATCCCTGGAGGAAAAATAGAATATCAGTAGCAGCACATATTAGTAACACTTAGTGCCTGTGTAGCACCTTCTACCGAAGATTCACAAAGATTGAGTGAGCCTCATAATACCCCTGTGAGAGAGATGCGGAAACAGAGGCACGGAATGGCTTACCCTAGGTCACACAGCTGGTTAACTGACAGAGCTGGGACTTCAATCAAGCCAACGACTCCCTACTGCATGGCCTAACCACAAGTTCACACTGTCTTCATGGAGGTGAATTAAGGGACCAATGAACAGCTGTGACTGTGCAAATGAAACAAGTCATTCTATACATCATAGAAGAGGTGTGCAATACCATTCTCTGGATCATACTGAGGATTCAAAAGAACTTTGGGTTTTAAAAGGAACTTGCAGGTCTCAATTTCATTTTTAATACGAATCCAGTGGGTCCAACATGTGCTTGCATGCTTCCTCAATAACCTGTCTGTTTTTCACCAGATAGCACTGTATGCTCAATTCTTGCCATCCCCTTCTTCTAGTTGTCACTGCTAGAAGGCTACAGAGTCAGACTCATCATTTTACTAGGAAGAGCACCATGTTTTTTTTTTTCTACAGAGACCCTCATCATTTGAGATTACAAGGATGCCATGTTAGTCCAGCACGTACCCTTTTTGTAACCTATAGACCAACATCTGTGAGCTTGTCTCATAAGGACCTTTCAGAGAATGCTCATGTCTGATAACATGAGTTCTATAGTGAAGTTTTAGTGAAGCAAGAAAAGGTAGACAAGATTGAAATGAAAGATATAATTTCTTTCCAGTTGAGAAAAGCACTGGATACAGTACCACATCACTATTAATATAACTATTGAATGACTGAGGAACTAATTAGGTGACTGAGGACAGACTGCAGTGGTAAAAAATAATGGATAAGAGGGGAAATGGCAAGTGAGCAACTATAGCTACTGATGATGGAGAAGATAGGGATTTTTTTCCCACTCAGTACCTAATTGACTTAGAGGAGCCTATTAAACTTAAGCCATCATCATGTGTGGAGCTACTCATGTACAGCTTCTCCACAGTGATCAAGATGATCCTGCTGTGGGCTATAATATCAGCAAATATGGAGAGTGGTTCTTTGAGGAAGCTGAAGCCTGAGTTGGCCAAGGATATTCTATGCATTGGTCTATTTTAGTAAGATCTTAACAGCAGAGATAATGGCTGATTCACCGTTCAAATATTTGAATGCCAGGTCTGAAATCATCCTTGAATCGGGTAAAATGTAACAAATGTGTCTGTCTCATTTTTAGAATCCTTTTGGATTCTTTGGAAGTGACACAAAGAAATCCTTCTCAGACATTTCTCAGATTCTCTTTAATATTGCTCAGTATCTCTTTATTACTACCACAGCCCCAGATGTATCCAATAGTTTAATGAAAATGAGATATTTTCCTCCTTGAGGGGTATCTAATTTCCATTATTATTAATGGTCATTCTTTGTGTGCAGTAAAAGTATCCCTGTGTTTTATTGCTTAGTGATTTAAAAGCTTACCATTTACACAGGCTGAAGTTAGACTAGCTCCTAATTATAGTGGCGTGTTGCACCACTACACTAGTATAATAACACCACTATAGTAAAGATTGCATCACAACTTCTGTTTAAAGATCAACCTTTTTAAGTCCTCTAAAATTGAGATGCTTAGTTGGATTCCTTTGAAATTTGGTGTGCCTCAGAAGGGTGCAGAGTAGGGTTAGTGACCCAAATTTGGGGTCATTTAACTCGAAGTTGTGGAGATATAAGCCTCCCCCCCAGCAATTTTTCAAAAAGTTTCAAGGTAGGATAGGGTTTTGTTTGCTCAGATATCGAACTATTGATGTGATGCAGGTCAAAAAAGTCTCAATCTGTAAATTTTTACCCAAGGCACCCACTAAGTCTTTGGGAGACCCAAATTGTGAATATGTTCACATCTTCGCTTGCATAGATGTGCAGTCTGGAAGGATTACAGCGCACACGCACCGAAAAAGGGAAAACAAAAGTGTGAGAGAGTTTCTATGCAGCAACTGTCTGCTTGCTTGAATAGTTTGAGAGAATATGCCAATGCCATTGCCTTGGTGAACACCCTGCCACTGGTGTTTCTAGTCTGAACCTTTGTACACCTGTGCAATAAAGACTTAATAGCTCATGTTACTTAGTACAAGTTGTCTCTGTTACATTATAACACGTTTTTATTTTATGGGAAGATTTACTCTGAACACAGCAGAATAGTGAGCAGTTGGTATCTGACCAACAGTTTTGTTTTACTGGGTGGGGAAGAGACAGAGACAGAGGACTTTGTGGGTACTGGAGAGACAGAGAGAGGGGTTGTGATTGCCAAGAGGCCGGGCAGTGAGGGTGGGTGGTAGGAATACCTTGGATTGGTTGTTTGAGAATATCTGTGTATTGACTAGCCGCTGGACACTATACTGGCCATTGGCACTAAAAGATTCAGGAGATTCCAGATCCTGGCATACACTCACACACTTAGCCAGCTCCGAAGAAAGAACACCACCGGTGCACAATTTAAGAATCACTTCACAGACTTTTACAAGTCCCTTATTCGTACTTACAGCTCAACCCACACTTTCACTTAACTGTGATTAAAGCATTAGAATCCTGTCTTATTCCACCTCACTGCTGACAATATCTTTCATAATAAAAGCCCTGTGCCCTGCTACTGATATAACCTATGCATTTCTGCATTCAAATGGTGCATTCTGGATCCTTAAGGTAAACATGCATCTCTTCCCTTTGCTCACACACATTGGAGGGGGCAAAACATATATCTCCCCATATCATCATCATAGCTGTCACCCAGCTGAAAGCAGTCCTCACAAATCCTCCCATCACAAACACACCTTTACCAGGCAGTTCCAACTGACTGCACCTCGAATGTATGTAAGTAATTCCCATTGGCTACTGCCAGCTTCAGGGGACCGGAGGGAAGGTGGTGTGGGCAATCTTTTTTGTTTGTTTGTTTTTTCTTTTTAGTTTTTTAATAGTTTTAGATGGAATCCTGTAGGTGAGAGTGGATGAGTTGTAAAAGAAGAGTCTGTATATTTCAGCAACTGTGGGGTTGGCAGAGCAAAGATATGTATGTTAACGGAGTGTATTGGGGCACTGCCGAAAGAGGACAGAGTTAAGGATATATGAGCAACCTTAGTTATGTATTTCCTGGCTTTCAGAAGTTTGAGTTTTGCTCAGCTCAGTATTCTGCAAGGGGATGACATACCACCAAGCAACAGGTTTCAGAGTAGCAGCCATGTTAGTCTGTATTCGCAAAAAGAAAAGGAGTACTTGTGGCACCTTAGAGACTAAAAAATTTATTAGAGCATAAGCTTTCGTGAGCTACAGCATCCGATGAAGTGAGCTGTAGCTTACGAAAGCTTATGCTCTAATAAATTTGTTAGTCTCTAAGGTGCCACAAGTACTCCTTTTCTTTTCACCAAGCAACGTTACCTCTGCAGCAGGTCTAAGGGTCTGTACAGATGGACAGAAAGTCAGCAGGAGCCTTGGGTTAAGTAAGAGAAAACCCTCTCTGGAGTTTTAGGTTTCTTAATACTTTTTTATGTATATAACCAAAATATGCCCAAACTAGAAAGGTCTCTAGCTAATCCTTTGATGTAGCTAGTCTCTAAAAGAAACAAGTAGAGTAGTTGTTGGCTCTCCAGAGCTCCCCTTCCTGTCTTTTAGGCAAATGGTCCTCATTTGTTTAACTCTCAAAGGAAACCAGCTCCTTTTTCAGGCTCCATGCCTAAATAAGCTCAGCTTCAGATTAATTTATGTGTGAGATGGAAGCTGAGTGTTTCTCAGGGAATCAGAAAACCTGATCTAGAACTCTCGCTGTGATGTAACTCCTTAATGCCAACATCTGTAATGAGCTCCCTTAAAGAAACTGCAGACCTGTTGTAAGATGCATAACTGAACTTAAACCTATTGGAAGGCCAAATCCATTAGATTATTTAGAGACAAGTGGGGTGGGTGTGAGTAGTACAGCCTTTGATTTTAGTGGTGTTTTGATTAGATTCTTTCATTATGAAACACAGGTTGAGTCTGATTTTTCCTAAAGAAACTGCTAAAGTCTATGTGACTCCCATCAAAAGTTACTTTTAGAAACAAATAACTTTTCATATACTATGCATCTACGCCCTGATCTTGCAAACACTCAGGCATGAAGTCATTGGGACTCCTTGTAGTAGTAAAGCCAAGCACATGTGTAAGTGTTTGCAGGATTGGGGCCATGCTTTTAAAATCTGTGGGACGGATACCTGAGAGAGTGTGGTGTGTGTATATATACTGGGAGCTAATGACATGGAGCTGGATGTGAGAGATGTCCATTTTATTAGTCACCACAGAAAAGCTGCATTGATAAGTTAACTAAAGTTGATTGGGAGAAGGATTGTGAGATGAGGAGTAAGAAGCAGTTGCCAGACTGATTAATAAACAATTGGTACCTTCCCATTATAAATATCACAGCTAAGATAATGCTGAGGAGAGGACATGGCGAAGAGAGCAAAACACATTCTGCATTCTTGAAGATTCCGATAATTGTATAGTTCTAAAGAAAATAGTAAGTAGAATGACCAATTTAGAGCTGGCTAGGAAACAGCATTTGTCCCACAAAAAATGTGTTTTAAAAAAAATCCATCCCAAATCAGGATGCATGAAAAGGCAAAAACAAAGGTTTTTTTTGCTGGATGACATTCAAAAATATTTTGTTTTTCAAACACTGATGCATTCCCTTACCTCGGGCTGCCGTCCTCCACTTCTGCTCACAAAACAGATAGCCAGGTTCCCTAGCTCTCCATCTGCTCTGCTGGCAAGCTGCCCAGCTCCCTCTGCTCACCTGATGGGCTGCCCCAATTTCTGGGCTACTAGGAATTCCCAGATCCTCATCTGCCCATGTGGTGAGTTTCTGGGCTTCCCTGCTCCCGCAGCTCCCTGGCTGGGGGCTGCCCACATCCCCCTCTGTCCAACTGGCAGGCTGTCCCACACCTTGGACTGCCTGCCTCTAGTCCTAGGCTACCAGTATGCACTGCTTCCTGGGCTGCTGTACCTTGCAAACTGCTAGTCTGTCTAGCTCCTCATGCTGCCAGGGTCTCATGGGCAGTGGACAAAAGGGGAGCCGGGGAGTCTGGCAGCCCATGAGGCAGACAGCCTGGGGAACTGAGCAATGCGGAAAGCAGGCAGGTTGGCCGGCGGCTCAGCCTACCCACTTTGCATCAAAGGTTTCAATGGAATTAACACGTTCCCATGGAATGGTTTTAGTTTTGTCTAATCAGCATTTTCTGACAAAACTTTTACATCTTTTTCTACTAGGAAATGTTTGTAATGAAATAAGTTATATCTACTCAAATTTACACAAGCTTTGAAAGAGCCACCTTTGACTTTAAAAATTGCTGTTGTGTCAGAAATCTTTCCCATACCACATAGTTAAATGGAACACCTACGTGTATTAGAACTTTAATGAGAAAGAGGAATGGCTGCTCTATTTTCTCAGTTTGTGTACAATGTGCCTTTGACAGCTATTTGTGTATCATCAATTTCAATGTTCAGAGAGCCGCACTGATGTCTGGTCTATTACAGAAAAAGCCACACCCCGAGTGACCTAACCTGCAGTTTAGACAGCAGTAAGCTGATGGAAGAATTCTTCCATCGACCTAGCTACTGACTCTCAAGGAGTCAGATTAGGTACGCCATTGTGTGTAGTGGAGTTTCTTGTTTTGGTCAGTTATTTGTTTTTAATATACAAGTTCCTATGTGTTGTTAGAGAAGACAAGGTCAAAGAAATTGCCTCTTGCACTTGGAGCAAAAGATGATGAGGTTTGAGATGGTCCTTAGTTCATTCCGCAGTTTTTGACTGGACACAGCACATTTACCCGCATTGTTGTGAGTTCCATTATGCTGGGGAGGGGAGTTGTGACCATAGATTTCATCTCAGAGCTTTAGGTGCTCTTTTAATATATATCTATGCTGGAGCTGGAGGTGTAATTTCTAGCTCGAGTAGACATACCTTAGACTAGTTCTGATTGAGTGTAGCCATGGTGGTATGAATTATGGGATGGGCTAGGTATGTACCATCAATACATAGCTGAATGCAAAGCAAATGCACATTGGAAAACATAATCCCAACTATACATATAAAATGATGGGGTCTAAATTAGCTGTTACCACTCAAAGAGATCTTGGAGTCATTGTGGATAATTCTCTGAAAACATCCACTCAATGTGCAGCAGCAGTCAAAAAAACTAACAATGTTGGGAATCATTAGGAAAGGGATAGATAAGACAGAAAATATCATATTGCCTCCATATAAATCCATGGTACACCTACATCTTGAATACTGCATGCAGATCTGGTTGCCCCATCTCAAAAGAGATATGTTGGAATTGGAAAAGGCACAGAAAAGAGCAACAAAAATGATTACGGGTATGGAACAGCATCCATACGAGGAGAGATTAATAAGACTGGGACTTTTCAGCTTGGAAAAGAGACAACTAAGGAGGGATGTAACAGGGGTCTATAAAATCATGACTGGTGTGGGGAAAGTGAATATGGAACTCAGGAGAATGTTGTGAAAGCCAAGACTATAACAGGGTTCAAAAAAGAACTAGATAAGGTCATGGAGGTTAGGTCCATCAATGGCTATTAGACACAATGGGCAGGGATGCAAAGCCATGCTCTGAAATGTCCCTAGCCTTGGGCCCTTTAAATAGCCGCGAGAGCCCCACCACCGCTACCCCAGGACTCCGGCAGGCTCCGGGGACGATTTAAAGGACCCAGGGTGGTAGTGGCAACCGGAGCCAGAAACCCTATAAATCGCAGTCCGAACCCTACTGCTGGAGCCCCGGGGGTTGCGGCGGCAATTTAAAGGGCCCGGGGCTCTGCTGCGGTAGCGGCAGTGGGAGCTCTGGGCCCTTTAAATTGCCACCCAAGCCCCGCTGCCTGAGCCTCGAGGTAGCAGTGGCAGTCGGGGGCTCTGGCAGCGATTTAAAGGGCCCGGGACTCCCACCCCCAGCTATTTAGAGGGCCTGGGGCAGTAATGGCAGCCGGAGCCCTGGGCCCTTTAAATCATCCCCTGTGCCCCTCCACTGCTACCTCAGGGCTCCGGCAGGCTCCGGGGACGATTTAAAGGACCCGGGGTGGTAGCAGCTACTGGAGCCCCGAACTCTTTAAATCATTCCTGGAGCCCTGCTGCTGCTCTGGTGGCTATTTAAAGGGCCCAGGTCGATAGCTGCGGCAGGAGCCCCGGGCCCTTTAAATCACCACCCGAGCCCCGCCGCCGCTTCCCCAGGGCTCTGGCAGCAGGGCTCTGGAGGCAATTTAAAGGGCCTGGGGCTTCAGCCACTGCTGGGAGCCCCGGGCCCTTTAAATTGCTGCCTGGGGAAGCCAATCCGCTCCGGTATGGCGCACAGGCTCTTGCTTTCACCTCTGACTGAGAGCTTTCGATTGATTTGAAATTCTGTGGGAAGTCAGGTAGAGAGCAGAAGACAGGCTGCTGCAGCATTCTATGCTAGTTGGACTTCATTGGTGGTCTGCAGGAACACTGGATCATGAGGATTGGGACTATTGTTTATTTCCCATGTTGTTTGTATGAGTATTTTGCGCAGCAGCAGGGAAGAGGAAAGCGTTTTTAAAAATAGCCCAGAGCTTACCCATGGAGTCTATGGACTCCCTTAAAGCTGCAAGGAGCCTTACATTAAAAATGACCTGCAAAATAAAAAAAAATAGATTTCTCCCCATTTTTCCTTCCTTATGCTATATTAAACAGGCCTGAAATGTTATCCTCATTCCCCTTTCAAAAAGAAAACTGGAGTGGGGGGCAGGGAAGAATTGTGGTTCTACTTATTTTTTACTTTAGAAATTCTGGTGTTGTCTGCCCTGGAAGTAGTGCTGGTCAAAATCAGATTTCTGTCCCTCAGGTTGAAATACTGGAATTTCCTGTTTTTTCTCATCCTGAATCAGAGTGAAAAGTTGAAATATCAACATTTTTCATAGAACAGAAATTTCTTAAGTTAGGTTTGGATGTGTCAAAACATTTTGCTTTGACATTTTCAGTGCATCGTTTCAGGTTCATCCTGGGAGATGTAGTCCTGCTTGAAAGTCTAGCCTGTCGAAGAGAATGAGAGGAATGAGGCACCTGAACTACACCTCCCATAAGTTACATCATCAGCTCAGGGGGACATATATTAATGTTGAACTGACCTGAAATGAAACATTTCAATATGATTTGACAAACCAGAACGTTTTGATTTGGCTCACCTTGATGGCATCTTGACAGAAAATTGAAAATTTTGTGGAAAAATCAATTTTCGCATGGAAAATTGGGATTTTATGGAAACTTCAGTTTCCATTGAAAAAACTTTTAGAAAGAGAATCCCAAACAGCTCTACAGTGACTGGAGAACTAGTGAAATTATGGCACATAAGATCAGAGTGTGAAAAATAAGCATTTTAGAGGGGAAGAGATTTTTAGTGAGACTGTTTACAACTCTGTATTTTTTAACACTTTCATAACTTCAGTGACTTTTTAACATTCTGGATAAAAGATGATTTTGTTAAAGATTCTACATCCTTAACCCCTTCAGTTAAAGTGTTAGGATCTCATCTTGCACCATTAAAGTTGGTAAGAGTTTTATTTATAGTAAACATTCTCTAAAACCTCAAGAAGCCCTCTAGCAAAATCAGGGAATGAGATTTGACATTCCTGCTACTTCTAATGTTTAAGAAAAATAAACAGATGTTTTTCGCTTTTTGGAAAGTAAAGGAGAGGGCAGGGAGCCTTTGAGACCTTTTTGTGTATCACAAAGAGCACAAGTCTAATTGAAAAAAAAAATCATTGCCAGTCACCTGTAAGTGACAAGAACGTTCCATTATCTTCCAAATATGAGTGTGTGTTCAGTGCTTTTGGCTTTACCTTTGATCCATTACTCTCTGTACCAGTCCTTATGAAAGAAAAAAGTGCTATGATGGATCCTTACCTCTTCATTTTAAACTTAATAGAACATTGAGAAGGAAGTCCTGCTTGCCTTTTGGTTAATCTATTGATCATTAAGTGCTATAAGAGAAAAAGAGTACTACACAGAGGACCTGGACCTTACCTATGACAACCGTTCAGCACATCAAAAGTCTGTTTACAGTATCACTCATTAGTTTCATATCTTCATATTATGCAATGATAATAGTATTGTCTAGGTTAGGCATTCCTGGTTAGGGTCTCTCAATTCTTCTAACTGGGCACACTCTGCTATGGAATAACCTCTCCTTTGGCCTGTATTGTATAGATTGTGGTGGGTTTATCTATTAATCTTTTTTTTTTTTAGGGGTAACTCTGTGATGGTATGAAGTGTGATTAGAATATAGAATGGAGGAATGTTAAATTTACTTAAGGTTCCTAGAAAAAGATTAACAAGCACTTTCAGACTCCCTCAAACTGAATTAATTATGTTTTTGTATCTCATGTCTTTGTCACATTGTTCACTTGGAAAAAAATCTGTGACCATTAAAATGATCTCAGTCGGGTACCTGTGATACAAAGTTATAAACTAAAAATATTTTACATTAAAACAAAACAGGTTGCTTATGGTAACTTTTGCATAATGCAGGAGTACAATGAAGAATTGCAGTTCAAATTACTTTTTGGGTCTGTTCTATTTTCTTAGTTTTTAAAGTAGACAATTGCAAAGTATAATTACAGCAAGTTCATTTGCATTCATATTACAATCTGGTGAGCAATTACATTCTTTTATATTTAAAAAAGTAGTGTAAGGAAGTGTGACTTGCATCAATAAATTTCAGCAATGAGAATAGAATTAACTACTTTTATACAAAGTGGTGTTACTATTGTTACTGAGGCCTGGTCTATGCTACATGGTTAGGTCGATGTAAGCTGCCTTGCATCGACCTAGCTGTGAAAGTGTCTTCACTTTTTTTCACAGGTTTCAGAGTAGCAGCCGTGTTAGTCTGTATTCGCAAAAAGAAAAGGAGTACTTGTGGCACCTTAGAGACTAACAAATTTATTAGAGCATAAGCTTTCGTGAGCTACAGCTCACTTCATCGGATGCATCCGATGAAGTGAGCTGTAGCTCACGAAAGCTTATGCTCTAATAAATTTGTTAGTCTCTAAGGTGCCACAAGTACTCCTTTTCTTTTCACTTTTTTTGGATTCTATCTGATGTAAGTGCCTCTCTACACCGATTTAGTAACACCATCTCCCTGAGTGGCGTAGAGTCACAGTTGATGTAATGAGATTGTCACTGTGTCAGTGTAGACACAGTGTTGCTTATGTTGCCTGTTACTGGCTTTCAAGAGCCCTCCAACAATACAATCAATACAAGTGTTTCTGGTGAGGATGTGCATCACTGACACAAGAAGCCAAGTGTGAACACACACAAGCAATGTAATAACTGTGGTGGCTGTATGCCAATGTAAATTAGGTTGACATAATTTTGTAATGTAGACATGATGGCCTCAACATCTAGCATCTTTCCTGTACATAAAAGACTTGTGACAGGCTGGCTACATGGCAGATATAACTTCCTGATCAGTGTGTAAGGGCAAGCTTCATGTAGGGCATCTTGTTCACTATTGCACTGACTAATCTGAAGCGTGCATTTTGAGGACTCTAGAATCCACAACTGATTTCTTATATTTTAATACCTTTTATGAAAAACAATCATAGTCAAATACAGAGGGTGCAATACATGGTCCCAAGAAGTTACTTGAAACGTGACTTTTAGTTGCTGTCTTTGGACTGTTTGTGCATTCCTTATTGAGGTGAAATCCTCACTGAAGGGAAGACTTATTGCTACTAGATACCGTCACAGACAAAGGTCTGCAGGTATATGCTCCCTGAGGCTCCATTGATAATCCCATCTGTAATTTCTCAAGTGAATGGAACTGAGGAAAGTAGTTTTGTGGTAAAAGTAGATGGTGAGAATACAAGTTTTTGGATGGAAAGTCTGACAACTGGGATATGGCTTTTGAAAAGTATTGTAATTTATCAAATACATTACAAGGGTTATTGGACTATTGTAACAGTCATTTAAAAATATAACAGACTGGATACTACTGTGATGGGTGCTATAGAAATATATACTCTCTCTCTCTCTCTAATTCAAGAGCTTTGAAATAGTGGGTTTCACATATTTTAATGTATTTACAGTGTTTACTTCTTGCATTCTGCCTATCTAAATTCCTCCTGCAGTTTCACTTGTGTATGGTATACTTCAAATCTTCTCTTGAACTCTTAGACGGGAACTCCTTTGCCCTTTTTAACAGTTGTCATATTTGCCTCAGAAAAGACTGCATTTCACTAGTGGGAGAAGAGTATATATGTTTTCCCTATGTGTATTTTTGAGTTTGCTAATTTGGCGGTGTGCTGTAGGATCTTTTAAGATGAAAGGGGCTATAAACTTAAGATATTGTTTATAATTTTGAATCTGATTAGTTATTCTGTTAGGGCAATTTCCCCATTGACTTCAATGGGAGAAAGATCTAAATCTTTGACTCAGAATTGTTTTTCCTTTTGCAATTTACCTGGTTAGCTGTGATAGATCTTCTTTTTTGCTTTGATTGGAGATAAATCTGGTAAAATATCTGGAAGAGGAGCTAACCTCCGGAATGTACTTTTCCTCTGTATGGTAAATCTTTTTCAGGGAGTGCATGACAGTCTCTGTTTTGTAGGGGTCTACGTTTGTACAGGTTTCAGAGTAGCAGCCGTGTTAGTCTGTATTCGCAAAAAGAAAAGGAGTACTTGTGGCACCTTCGAGACTAACAAATTTATTAGAGCATAAGCTTTCGTGAGCTACAGCTCACTTCATCGGATGCAAGTGAGCTGTAGCTCACGAAAGCTTATGCTCTAATAAATTTGTTAGTCTCGAAGGTGCCACAAGTACTCCTTTTCTTTTTACGTTTGTACAGAAGCTCTCATCACAGAATAAGTTTAACGGGTCCTGAATTGTGCGCGTCTCTCCGACTTGATCTGCTTGCTATAGACCTATGGGCTCGGCAGCAAGTGCATTACGCTAAATATGCTTACCCCATTGACTCTGAAGGTAACAGCCCTTAATGCCTCATTAAATTTTCATGGGTGACTGAGAGAAGCCAGGAGGAAAAAGCCACCCCATTAGCAGTAGCTATTAAGGGGTCTTCTGAAAAGCAGGCCCTGTCTGGCGGCAGCAACACCACCCAGCTTTCCGAGAAACTTGTTTCTTGTCGGATGTTTGCAGGGCGAGGCCCAACACCGGCTGTTTGGTTCAGATTTCGCCTCCCCCCGAAAGGAGCGGGGAGAGATGGCCGCCGCCCTGGGAAGAAGCGTGCAAAAGGCTCTCCCTTGCTGTTGAATGCCTAGGGCCCCTAAGGGGCGTGGGGGGAGCATCCTGCACTGGCCCAGGGCTGGCCTAGCTGCCTTGCTCGGGCTCTTGCAGCGCTTAGCCGTGGCGGCCCTTCAACGCCTTGCACGGCCCATCGCCAGCTGGCGGCCACCGCCTGGGCCCCTGGCACCGTCCTGCACCCTCGCCGGGGCGGGAGCGCCTGGGCCGCGGGGGGCACCCGGCAGCTGCCGGTTGAGTGAGGCAAGACGAGGGCGGGGGGGGGGGCTGCAGACCTTGCGGGGTGGGGCCGAGGGCGCGGGCTGGCCGAGGGGCTGGAGGGAAACGTCCGCGCTTCCTTCGCCGCCAGCCCTGCCCCGCTTTGGGGGCCAGGCCCTGCAGCGCGTCCTCGGGGCCCCGGGCTGGTGCCTTAACCGCCGTGCACCGGCCCGGGGGACACGGGAGAGCACAAGAGCCCGGGGGGGGGGAGGGGAAGACAGTCTGGGAGCAGCGATGCTTCCCGCCCCACCGGGGAGCCTGAGAACCGCTTTGCGCACCCCCGGGAGTCCGCAGCACAACCCGGAGAGCAGGCGGCGGCGGCTCTGGGCTCGGCGGGGGCAGGCCCCCGGGCAAGCGGCTCTCCCGGGGCGGCCGAGCCCACGTGCGCGGCGAGGAGCGAGAGCCGCTGCCGCGAGCGCCCCGGGGAGCAGCCGGGCGCCGAGGTTTGCCGCGGCAGGTTGGTGCTGCGAGTCTCTCTTTCTCTCCCCCCCCCCCCCAGCAAACGGGGGGGGGTGTTTGGGGGGCGGGGGGGAGACGCTTGTGCGCGCAGTCCGCGTGTGTTCCCGGAGAAGTGCACCACAGCAGCTGGGGGGGGGGAAGGGGGGGGCTTCTCCTGGGCGGCACCGAATAGCAAGAGCAACGAGAAGTGCAGCCTCTTCTCTGCCGGAATAACAGCTCCGGGCTCTCCCTGTCCATTGCAGTGCTCTCTCCGCCTGGGGGCGGGGGCGGGACTTTGGGAGCGGGATGGACGGGGGGGGGGGGAGAGAGAGAGAAGGGGTTGCCCGGATATTGCCATGCTGGAGTTGGGTGGCCGCTGCCACGTGCAGTTGTAATGGGGAGAGGGGGCAAGGAGGGGGGCGCCTTCTGGTTGCTCCCCTGAAGAGCCCGTGGAAGGAGGGCGGGCGGGCGGCCCCAGGCACTGCCTCCTTGGTGAGTGGGGAGGTCTGGGCGCCTCTGCGTGTGGAGGGGATGGGATGTGGGGCAGAGGGCAGCCTATTGCTGCTGGGTGGGGGGGGGGAAGGTGGGGTGGACAGGAGTGGCTTTCTAGCGCCCCCCCCCCATTACAGGGCAACTAGCATTTCCTCCTTCTCCAGGTGTTACCCATCATCATTCGCACGCTGCAAAGCCCCTTTGCTCCCCTGGAGTCCAAGCAGAGAGGAAAGCCAACAACCAACGTGACCTGGGGGGAGTGATTTTTTTTTTTTTTGTCTTGAGGATCCCCGGGCTCCTGACGAAGCTGCGGATGGTGGGGGGGGGGGGGGCTGAGTGTGTGACCGAGCAATCATCCCCCTGATTCAATTAGATGGCCACGCACAGCCATGTTATTGTGACAGCCCCGCACCAGGACGCCGCTTGTCTTGCGTTCGCTGTTGCGCACCGTTGTGTTGTCAACGTTTGGGGCTTCCCCGGGGGCGGTTGGTGAGGGAATTGCCCAGCCCATATCCGGAGCTTGGTTTCTGGTTCTGAATAGCGCTTTTGCAAACAACCCCACTGCCCCTCCCCCCAAATAAACCCTCCTAAAAGTACAAATTGAAACGAGCCGCCTTGTTCGTGTCTGTGCTCCGCTTCCACGGGGCTTGCAGCCCGTCTATACACTGATGCCTGGTCGCAGATGATCTTACACTTGCAATCTGTCTTTTTGATAATGCGCCTCCTGAAGGTATTGCTGCTGTCCACGGTATTTTTAAATAAGGAGCGTGTTAGCTGAGGGCGCATTTTAAAAGCACCCCGCTGTGTATTTATTTATTTTTCCTGGGAAGATGCATTGTGAGTTGAAAACCAACCGCAAACGGGATTGTCTGCTGGAAATTTATTGTGGAAATATTTAGAACCTAAGGGAGGAGTGGAAATGCCGACTTCACTGGGTTGCTTAAATATCGATGGTTCTGCGTAATAGGGCTATCCCCGGTAGCCTGGGTCCCCTGGCAGTCCATAACATTATGGTTATAACTAAGCTCTCTGATTTAAAGCTCCTCTTCTCCTAAAAGCCTGATTCTCCAATTGGCCTGTATACCTGCATAAAGGGTACTCAGGAGTAAGGGGTCAAAATGTTCATGTTGAAAGTTTGCACACTTACTGAGGGATCTCTGCTAATGCATAACATTGCAAACCTCCCCTATTCTCATTATTAGTGTCCTCTTTTAAATTACAGACAAGATGAGAGATTCCAGATTCCTTGCAGTTCCAACAATGCACAGTCAAGGAGCGGAGTTTAAAAAAAAAAAAAGAAGTGAAAATTGGCTTTAATAGAGACGTTCCTTAAATGGAATTTGATAAAATTTTTCATAGTAAGACCTAATAAGAACTGTGGGAGGAAGTCCATTTGGATTAACCAGAGAGGTTTTAATGTATGCCCTTAAGTGAATTAGTGTTCAGAATACTGTGATCTCAAGCTCTTAACTACAGTAGGGTGTTCCTGTTGGCTTGATTCACATTTAGTATGCATTAGGTTGTGAAAGAAATCACAATTTGAACGTTTGGGAAAAATCTCAGGGAGATTCACTGGATCATTTCTCAAAAAGAAAAGGAGTACTTGTGGCACCTTAGAGACTAACAAATTTATTAGAGCATAAGCTTTCGTGAGCTACAGCTCACTTCATCGGATGCATTACCTGTAGCTCACGAAAGCTTATGCTCTAATAAATTTGTTAGTCTCCAAGGTGCCACAAGTACTCCTTTTCTTTTTGCGAATACAGACTAACATGGCTGCTACTCTGAAATGGATCATTTCTGAGTGTGTTCAGTATTTGGGGCAGGAATAATTGTGTTTTTATCTGTTTGTAGACCACCTAGCACAATGGAGTCCTGATCCAAGACTGGAGCCCCTAGGCGCCCCCACAATATAAATAATAATAATAATAATTAATAATAAAACATTATGGGAGGGGGTAGGGCAGAGCAGCCATCTGAACAAGAATGTTTTGTTTTATTGTTTTTTATTAATCCTGGCACCTGTAGATCACTGAGTGTTAGTTTCATTGTAAAGTTGTGTTCTGTTGTGCATTTCAGTACAATAAACTTAACTTTAGATTCTTCATCAAAATAGTTTTAAAAGCCAAATTCTTGTTTAAAAGGGGATTTTTCTTCCATTTGCTTAAATTCTGAATATGCAACTAAAACGCTTAATCACCTTTATTGTTTTCAACTACTCAAACAGAAAAACCCTTGTGGTTGACGAAACTCATCTCTGAAGCTGATTGACAGTATGTTTCCATTGCAAGACACAGTATTTTCTTCAGTCATTTCATATAATTGTATCGCTTACTGTTTTTCTTTTTCTTGCTGCTATGCTCACTTAAGCAAAAAGGAAATTATTGCTAAACATTGGATTGATATTCATTCAGATAGCGGAGATGTACATTTTTTTGCAGAGACCCTTAAGAGATTTTTTTTGTTGCACGGTCTAAATGCAGTTGATATCTGAATTAGAAATTAAAACAGAGAGCGAAAAGGCATATTTTCAGACTTCTGAAGTCAAACTGCAGGTGAAATTAGCATCTAGTTTACACAGTTGTCATTAATTTCTCTAATTACATGCATTACACACTTTCCTTAAATATATACTGGATTTTCTTCCAACTATTCTTTTGACTCACAGTGCATTTAATCACCATGGCATATGAGTTCAAAACTTATTGTCCCTAGTGGTATAGAAAGAATTTAGTTTGTGGACTGTACATTTGCACTGCTCTCCCTTTAACAGCCCCTCAAGATATGGATGGAAGACAGCCACCCTCATGGCTGGTAGGATCTGCCTTCTGGACTTCAGTGCTTGCACACATCAGTGGTTTCATCTTAGGAGGATTGAAATGGATTTTCTTTTTTTAGCTCAGCTTGTGAAAGATCCAGTGCGTGCCCCTTGACCTGTGGCCCCACATGATGAAGCGACACCAACAGTCAAGGATGTTGACTTGTGGCAGCTACAGGGCATCAAAGGTAGTAGCATCAGATTGAGCAGGTTGTGCTGAGCCAGTTAGGGCTAGAGCCACAAAGGGGACTCAGGGTTAGTATTGCAGCACCTAACTGTAGGTGCCCTGCTGCCCAGTGGAATTCCCAGCCCCCAGTTAGATGCCCAGGCACCCTTTTCAATGCTAACAGAGAGTTAGATGTCTAAGAATGGGATTGGCAAAAGCCAGCATACTGATCTGGGAGCTGTCTAAACTAGCCAGTAGGAAATGCTGAGAAGAGGGGTGTGGCCTAAACCCCACACCTCCAAAGGAATTAGCCCCCTAATTCTCAACTGGAGGGTGCCTAGCCAGGAACCCCCCCCCCAGCTGGAGTTAAACACCTAAGCCCGGTCAACCCATTCTCAAGAAAGCCAGTGATTGTGCCCCTTTATACCTGAGAGCCACATGGTTAGACCATTCACCTGGGATGTGGGAGATTCAGGTTCAAATTTCCACCTTGTCTGATTCAGAGCAGGGATTTGGACCACAGCCTCCCACCTTCCTGCCCTAGATACTGGATTATAGGGTATGTGGACGGGTGGGGGGAAGCCGTGTGGGTGTCAGTCTCTAGGGTTGAAGCTGCTCCTCTTTGTATGAAATATTTAAATAGTCATTGGGCGATAGAATGAGTGAGTGACTCTGTAGCCCAGTAGTTAGAGCAGTCTCTTGGGAGCCCTGGGTCTCAGTCTCTTTGCCAGTGAATATAAGTAGGTAAATGTGTAGTTTGAGCATTCTGTTGGAGGACTTAGGAGGCTTTGGGCATGCCCACCAACAGAAATTAGGTGCTTTAGGAAATGCAGGCCCCCAGGGTATTTAGGTGCCTGAAAGTTAAGTGGCAGCTGAGCAGTGGTTTTGAGGATCAAAATTTTGGATTTAGGCACTTAAAGTTAAGCATTTAAATCTCATTGTGGATTTCACAGTCTACTTACAATGCAGGTACAGTCAAGAAGGTACAGGAGGCAGATCCTTTAGGGTTAAGGGCCAGCAGTTATGGAATATTCTACCCTTTCTTGTTCATTAGAACACGTCCTTGGCAACTTTTTGATTAGATTTCTCTTGGTTTCTCTTGAACTTACTTGGGCAAACTGTTCATTTAAAAGTACATCAGTTTTAGTTGTTCTTTTAAGCTGCCTAGAGGTTATTGGACAGATGTGTGTCTAAATAACCTTTATTTATAACATGCTTATTACTGTCCACCATACACTTGCTGATGCTATCATCAGGTCCTGTCCCATAATCTCACTCATGCAAAACACATGACAACCATATTGCCATCCTCAGGAGATCAAAATCATGAGCTGAACCCACCCAAAACATCAAGATTTTTTTTTTTAAAAAAAAAATCATACTGCATTTTTGGTTTCTCTTTTGATTTTTGAACTCTGCCTATCCCCTGTGTGTGACAATTGGTGTTTACCACTCTGTCAGATTTATTAAATACGGTGATTCTGGCCCCCATTACAGGAGCTCTCATCCCCACATCTGCCCATCCCCTGCTCTGCAATTAATTTTGTCACCCTGGCTCTCCATGAGTTCTGTCCCTTTCTGGTGGCCACCCTCAGTTCAGCCCACCCACCCACCCTGTTCGCCCCCATGCCCCTCTGTTCAATTTCCTGCAACCTCCACCATCAGTTCAGCCCCTACTCAGTTCAGTGACCCCCCCCCCCCCAGCCTCACCTCTGCTCCTCCGGAGCTCTTCACCCCCCTCTCCCAGACCTGAGGAGAGGGGGAGCTGCAGCAGGGTTTCCGCTAGCCTCTTCCCAGCCCAGGTGCTGGAGGCAGGAGGAGCAGATATGCCCTCCCCATAGGAGGTTAAAGAGTTGCATTGAACTGCTGGGCTTTTTGCTCCCTCCTTCCCCCTCCCATCTTGTGATAACAGTGAGCAGTGGGGAGAGATACAGCTGGCTTCTGGCAGGGCTGATGCTCATGACAGTGCAAGATGAACTCCATAACCCTCTGAAATCCCATCACTCGTGAAAATATCACTAGAGTTGGCAGTACTTTGATGACTTCAGCACTGAGCTCATCTATGATGAGGAGACACTAACTTGATAGATCTGCCAACCCATCTCATCCCATCCCATCCCCAGAGGCTAAGTGAATCTCTTTCTGTCTGTCTGTCTTTCTGACTCTTTGGGTTTCAAGTATTGCAAGGTTTTGGTCTGTCAGAAAAGTCTCTTGGTTTCTGTTTGATGAAATATGCTGACTAACTGCAGCCAACCTGCCCTGCTAATATGGGATTCTCCTGAAGATATGTCAACAACAGTTAAATATTGTTTACGAGAACCTATATAATTACAATAAAATTTATGTTTGGGAAAATGTGGATGGTTCCAGGGAATAATAATGGAGGCAAAGATTTTTTTAAAATGGTGGCTAAAATTAGACTCCTAAATCTATATTTAGTCACAGAAGTAAGTGGCCTGATTTTCAAAAGTGCTGCTTTCTTGGCCACACTTACTGAAGTTAAGAGGGATTGTTGGATGTGTAGAACTTTTGACAATCCGGCCATTTATTTTGGGATATAGAGCGTGTCACTTAATCACACGTTCATATCCTGTGCAGGTAAGTAGTGACCAAAAATTGTTCTGTCTACCGTAGCTACTTACATGGCTCTATTACTATAGTACTTGAGCGCCTCACACTCTTTAATGTATTTATCCTCACAGCATCCTTGTGAGGTAAGGAAGTAGTAATATCGCCATTTTACACATGCAAAATTGAGGCACAGACAGATTTGTCCAAGATCACACAGGAAGTCTCTGAGTGGAGCAGGGAATTGAACCCATTCCTCTTAGGATCCAGGCTTGCATCCTAACTAGTTAACCATCCTTTCTCTCACTTCTGTGTGAAAGGCAGATTGTATAAAAGATTGGTTGCTGTGCAATTTGTTCAGTGGCCTGTGTGAAATGAGTTGGTGGTCCAGACCTCTTTCCTCACTGCCAGGTGTCTGCATTGCAAAAATGCTATAATTGACGGTTTGGCTGGAAGTAACATCAAAGAGGACAAGGACTGAATGAGCATGGAGACTGAACTATCATCTCACCTCAGCTCTTCTGGTGCAAGGTTAAGGCATGTTAGTACGATAGGGTGGAGTGAAGAAGACTGTACTGTTCCTTTTATGGGGATAAACTTCACTTTTCTAGACGGTCAGGTCTTTTCCACCAGCATTAAGCTCATTCATAGTTGTGTAAAACGGACCTTAGCCTCTCAGTCTGACCTCTCTTTATACCTATAAATCAGCTATGTGAATATTTTTTGCATATTATCATATATTCAATTACACATGTGTAAGAAGCTAGATATTCAGTAGGATTTCACCAATTAAACCTCAAGTGCCATTTTGCAAAATAACTTCTTCCTTTGTATTGCAGTTCTCTATTTCAACAATAATACAAGACTTACTGATGAATATTGATTAACAATATGAACATTTCACTAACCATTTTAAATAAAAATATTTAACCCCCCCACAAATAATTAAATAGATTAAAAAGAATGAAATTTAAACAGTTTTAAAAGGTGACATATAGAACTAAACTCCATACTTTTCCAATAATACAAGATTTTGCCCAGGCTATTTTAAATAAAATTGCATTTCATGGCCTTGGCTTAATAATTTTATCCATAAATCAATTCTGCTTAAAAGAAGTAGAATTGTTATTGCCCCATCCTTCGTAAAATAAAAAGGTCAGCATAGTGGGATACAGAAAAGCTGTCACATTATTATATGCAATGTCATCTGTGTATCTAATCTCAGACAGTCAACCGTCATATATTTTCAGATGCTAAAGGTGTAAGCAGTGTTCAGACATTTTAACAATGTAATGCATAAAATTGCTGTTCTATTTGAGGGTTTTTTCACTGTGGTGTTAGGAAATGTTATGAGAATCCACTTAAAAGTAGTTTGTATAAATAACTGCTGTATATTTTTTATTTGCCATGCATACAGTCATAGGCCTAATCCTAGCACAGATCCCTCCATGGGACTCCACATGGACTCAGGGCAGCGGATCCAAGTGCAGTTACAGCTTTGCAGTTGTTCTGAGTAAAGGGAGCATGTAGCTGTGCTGCCCCAAGTGGAGACCCTTCTGACTCTGTCACTATTGCCTTGTTGCCCCATCCCTTGCTTTTGGGAGAGTCTGGCTTACTTACTTCACCTCTTTCCTTGGAGCGGATTACTCCCCCATGCATTAGTTAACATCTCAGTTTGACAGGTGCTGGCGACAAAATCAGGATTCTTCCCAATTTCCACCCCTCTCCCACAGTCTCAGGGCAGCACCTGCCCTTCCCATCATCCCATTGCAGTTAGCTTAGTGGAGAGAAAAGCATCTTGCGCTTCCTCAGGAGGTCCATCATATCAAAAGTAGGATAGTCTGATACCTGAGGCTACAAACATACCCAGTTATTGGTTCATTTGCTCTATTAAATATGTACTGATGTATGAGCTGCTCTCTTTACTGTACAGAGTTATCTGTGAGCGGATGATTTGCTCTCGGTTCTCCAGATAGTGTCAAGCAGCAGTGTTCAGTTTTTTTCAGCAAATGTTGATTACTCTGGTGGGTAGGGGAACAGAAGTTTCTTGAGAGTCTTGTGAATCCCCAAACCCAAAGGCAAATGAATAGAAATTTAGTGGACCTAGAGCTCTCCAAAGAGGAGTCTGACCTAATTTATATTGTATTGAATCAAATAATCCTACCATGCATGTTCAGGACCAGATTAACTTTTTGTGGGCCCTGATGCTCAGATCATGTCCTGACCTTTGCTCTGCCCGCAATCCGCCACTAGGCCCCTACACTCGGTCTCTTACTCCAAGGCCCCGCCCAGCGCTCGCAGGGGGAGGAAGGGCGGAGAGGAGTGAGTGGTGGGCACGGGGAGAGGGGATGAAGAGGAGCAAGCGGGAGGGAAAGGGGAGAGGGGGCTGCAATTTAAGCCATTGCTTCTTGTCCTATCCTCAGAGGTTAAGAAGAACAATTTTTCTCCCCCCTCCTTGTAACAACCTTTTATGTACTTGAAAAATGTTACCATGTCCCCTCTCAGTCTTCTCTTCTCCAGACTAAACAAACCCAGTTTTTTCAATCTTCCCTCAAAGGTCATGTTTTCTAGACTTTTAATCATTTTTGTTGCTCTTCTCTGGACTTTCTCCAGTTTGTCCACATTTTTCCTGAAATGTGGTGCCCAGAACTCGACACAATACTCCAGTTGAGGCCTAATCAGCACGAAGTAGAGCGGAAGAAATAAGTCTCATGTCTTGCTTACAACACGCCTGCTAATACATCCCAGGATGATGTTTGCTTTTTTTGCAACATTGTTACACTGGTTTCAGAGTAGTAGCCGTGTTCGTCTGTATTCGCAAAAAGAAAAGGAGGACTTGTGGCACCTTAGAGACTAACAAATTTATTTGAGCATAAGCTTTCGTGTGCTACAACTCACTTCATCGGATGCACTTAAGTGATCACTCTCCTTACGGTGTGTACGATAAAACCCATTGTTTCATGTTCTCTCTGTGTGTATATAAATCTCCTCACTGTATTTTCCACCAAATGCATCTGATGAAGTGAGCTGTAGCTCACGAAAGCTTATGCTCAAATAAATTTGTTAGTCTCTAAGGTGCCACAAGTACTCCTTTTCTTATTGTTACACTGTTAACTCATATTTAGCTTATGGTCCACTATGACCCCCAGATCCCTTTCCAAAGTACTCCTTCCTAGGCAGTCATTTCCCATTTTGTATGTGTGCAACTGATTGTTCCTTCCTAAGTGGAGTACTTCACATTTATCCTTATTGAATTTCATCCTATTTACTTCAGACCATTTCTTCAGTTTATCCAGATCATTTTGAATTTTAATCCTATCCTCCAAAGCACTTGCAACCCCTCCCAGCTTGATATCATCAACAAACTTTATAAGTGTACTCTCTGTCATTATCTAAGTTATTGATGAAGATATTGAACAGAACCAGACCCAGAACCGATCCCTGCAGGATCCCACTCATTATGCCATTCCAGCATGACTGTGAACCACTGATAACTATTCTCTGGGAATGGTTTTCCAACCAGTTTTGCACCCACCTTATAATAGCTCCATCTAGATTGCATTTCCCTAGTTTGTTTATGAGAAGGTCATTCGAGACTATATTGAAAGCTTTACTAAAGTCAAGATATACCATGTCGACTGCTTCCCCCCTATCCACAAGGCTTGTTACCCTCTCAAAGAAAGCTATCAGGTTGGTTTGAAATGATCTGTTCTTGACAAGTCCATGCTGACTGTTACTTATCACCTTATTATCTTGATGTTTGCAAATTGATTGCTTAATTATTTACTCCATTATCTTTCTGGGTACAGAAGATAAGATGAGTGGTCTGTAATTCTTTGGGTTGTCCCTATTTCCCTTTTTATAGATTGGCATTATATTTGCCCTTTTCCAGTCTTCTGGAATCTCTCCCATCTTCCATGACTTTTCAAAAATAATCGCTAATGGCTCAGATATCTCCTCAGTCAGCTCCTTGAGTATTCTAGGATGCATTTCATCAGGCCCTGGTGACTTGAACACATCTAACTTGTCTAAGTAATTTTTAACTTGTTCTTTCTCTATTTTAGCCTCCGATCCTACCTCATTTTCACTGGCATTCACTATGTTAGACATCTAATCACCGCCAAGTTTTTTGGTGAAAACTGAAACAAAGAAGTCATTAAGAACCTCTGCCATTTAAACATTTTCTGTTGTTGTCCCGTCCCCCCCCCCGCGCGCTTTCATTGAGTAACAGGCCTACCCTGTCCTTGGTCTTCCTCTTGTTTCTAATGTATTTGTAGAATGTTTTCTTGTTACCCTTTATAGCTCTAGTTAGTTAGATCGCGTTTTGTGCCTTGGGCTTTCTAATTTTGTCCCTACGTACTTGTGGTGTTCGTTTATATTCATCCTTTGTAATTTGACCTAGTTTCCACTTTTTGTAGGACTCTCTTTTGATTTTTAGATCATTGAAGATCTCCTGGTTAAGCCAGGATGGTCTATTGCTATAATTCCTGTCTTTCCTATTCAGTGGGATAGTTTGCTCTTGTGCCCTTAAAAATGTGTCTCTGAAAATCTGCCAACTGTCTTCAATTGTTTTTCCCCTTAGACTTGCTTCTCGTGTGCATTTGTTTTTATGTTTTTAGCAGGCATACTACTGATTTTGCAGAACTTTAGATTTAGATGTTATCAGAAAATGGCCCTATAGTTGCAAGATGCGCTTTACCTTAATGAGCAGTCAGTGCAAAATCTGTATAAAAATAGATTTGGAGGATATTTTTCAGAAAACAGATGATAAAGAAATAACGTCAAACCCACTGGAGTTGCTTGTCATAGAATTGTATAAATACAGAGCTGGAAGGAATCTCAAGAGGTCCTCAAGTCCAGCCCCCTGTACTGAAACAGTACCAAGTGAACCTAGAACATCTCTGACAGGTGTTTATCTAACCAGTTCTTAAAAACTTACAGTGATGGGGATTTCACAACCACAAACTCCATTGGAAAACTATTACAGAGCTTAGTTACCCTTACGGTTGGAAAGTTTGTACCGTTATCTAACCTAAGTCTAATTTTCTGCAGATTAAGCCAATTACTACTTGTCTTGCCTTCAGTGGACATGGAGAACAATTGATAACCATCCTCTTTTGAAGGAGTCCATCCTTTGAAGACTATTATCAGGTCTCCCCCTCCTCCTCCCCCCCGTCTTCCTTTCTCAAGACTAACATGCCCAGTTATTTTAACCTTTCTTCATAAAGGTTAAAGGTTTCTTCATGGAGGTCAGCCTCCATCCCAAGCAAGGGGGAAAGATTCATAGGAAGGGTTGCAGGCTAAGGTGGATGAGCAAGCATCTCAGACAGATGATTAAGAGAAGGCAGAAAGCCTACAAGGAAGGGAACATCGGAGGGATCAGCAAGGAAAGCTACCTCTTGGAGGTCAAAAAGTATAGGGATAAAATGAGAACTGCCAAAAGCCAAGCAGAGCTGGACCTTGCAAAGGGAATTAAAATCAATAGTAAAAGGTTCTATAGCCATATAAATAAGAAGAAAACAAGGAAAGAAGAAGTGTGATTGCTAAACACTGAGGATGGGATGAAGATTAAAGAAAATTCAGGTATGGCCCAACACCTAAACAAATACTTTGCCTCAGTTTTAATGAGGAGCTTAGGGGTAGTGGCAGGGTGGCTAGTGTGAACAAGGATAGAAAGGTATAAATTACCACATCTGAGGTGGATGTCCAACTCAAACAGTTTAATGGAACTAAATTGGGGGGGGGCCTGGATAACCTCCATCCAAGAATATTAAAGGAGCTGGCACATGAAATTGCAAGACCAATAGAAAGGATTTTTAATGAATCTCTAAACTCAGGGGTCATACCCTGTGACTAGAAAATTGCTAATATAGTTCCTATTTTTAAGAAGGGGGAAAAAGTGGTCTGGGAAACTACAAGTCTGTTAGTTTGACCTCAATTGTATGCAAGGTCTTGGAACAAATTTTGAAAGAGAAAGTAATTAAGGACATAGAGATTAATGGTAATTGGGACAAAAAACAGCATGGTTTTACAAAAAGTAGATCGTGCCAGACCAACCTGGGGTTACTAGTGGAGTTGCTCAGGGATTGGTTGAGGGATTGGTCTTGGGACCATTCTTATTTTAACATTACTGACCTTGGCACAAAAAGTGAGAGCATACTAATAAAATTTGTGGATGACACAAAACTGGGAGGTATAGCCAATTCGGAAGAGGAATATCATACAAGAAGACCTGGATGACCTTGTAAACTGGACTAGTAGAAATGGGATGAAATTTAATAGTGCAAAATGCAAGGTCATAAATTTAGGGACTAACAACAAGAATTTTTGCTATAAGCTGGGGATGTATCAGTTGGAAGTGACAGAGGAGCAGAAAGACCTGGGTGTATTGGTTGATCACAGGATGACTATGAGCCGACAGTGTGCTGTGGCCATGAAAAAGGCTAATGCAGTTCTAGGATGCATGAGGTGAGATTTCCAGTAGAGACTGGAAAGTGTTACTACCATTGTACAAGGCACCTGTGAGACCTCATCTGGAATACTGTGTGCAGTTCTGGTCTTCCATGTTTAAGGACAGTGAATTCAAACTAGAACAGGTGCAGAGAAGGGCTGCTAGGAGGAGCCGAGGAATGGAAAACCTACGTTATGAAAGGAGACTCAAAGAGCTTGGCTTGTTTAGCCTAACCAAAAGAAGGCTCAGGGAGATGTGATTGTTCTCTATAAATACATCAGAGGGATAAATACCAGGAAGGGAGAGGATATAATGGATATAAACTGGTCATCAACGAGTTTAGTTTGAAATTAGGTGAAGGTTTCCAAGCATCAGAGGAGTGAAGTTCTGGAGCAGCCTTCCAAGGGGGAGTAGTGGGAGCAAAAACCTAACTGGCTTCAAGATTGAGGTTGATATGTTTATGGTGGGGATGCTATGAAACTACAGAGAATTCTTTGCCAGATGTCTGGCTGGTGGATCTTGCCCATGTGATCAGGGTCTAATTGATTTCCATATTTGGTGTTGGGAAGGAATTTTCCCCCGAGTCAGATTGGCAGAGACCCTGGGGCTTTTTCGCCTTCCTCTGCAGCATGGGGTATGGGTTACTTACAGGTTTAAACTAGTGTAAATGGTGGATTCTCTGTAACTTGAAATCTTTAAACCATGATTTGAAGACTTCAGTAACTCAGCCAGAGATCAGGGGGTCTATTACAGGAGTGAGTGGGTGAGGTTCTGTGACCTTCAATGTGCAGGAAGCTAGACTAGTTGATCATGATGGTCCCTTCTGACCTTAATGTCTATAAGTCTATGAGGTTTTCTAAGCTTTTTATCATTTTTGTTGTTCTCCTCTGGACTCACCAGTTTGTCCACATCTTTCCTAAAATGTGGTACTCGCAACTGGACACAGTACCCCAGCTGAGGCCTCACAGTTCAAAGTAAAATGGGACAGTTACTTCCTGTGTCTTACATATGACACTCCTGTCAATACCACCCACAATAATATTTGTCGTTTTCGCAACCTCATCACATTGTTGGCTCATGTTAAGTTTGTGATTCACTATAAGCCTCCATCGTTTTCAGCAGTATTACCAAGTAGCCAATTATTCCCCATTTTGTAGTTGTGCATTTGATTTTTTTAGAGTAGTATTTTTCACTTGTCTCTACTAAATTTCATCTTGTTGATTTCAGACCAATTCTCTAATTTGCCAAGGTCATTTTGAATTCTAATCCTATCCTCTAAAGTGCTTGCAATCCCTCCCAGCTTGGTGTTGTCCACACATTTTATAAGCATACTCACCACTCTATTATCCAAGCCATTAATGAAAACATTAATCACAGTATTGAATTGTATCTGAATGTGGGTATTATCTTTGTTTCATCTTGATAGCAAGCCGATTCCCTAAGTTATTAATGCCGTTGCTTGTTTTTTGTGTTTTTTTGCTTATGTTAACAATATAAAGGAGGAATACAGAGCCTCATAAAAGTGCTTTTTGTAGCATAAAGCTACTTTATTTCTCAACAGCATACTAGGGACACTTTATCATAATTGACTTTGGATGATTGCTATCGCGTTGATTGAGTCCCCTCTTGTGAATGTTCACCAGTCTGCAGTGTTGGACCCAGCCTTCAAATCCCACTGAGTCTGAGCAGCATCCGGACACTGTCCCTAGCTCTGGCCTCTTACGATGTGTCTACATAGCAACTAGACACCCACAGCTGGCCCGTGCTAGCTGACTTTTGCTCCTGGGGCTTGGGCTGTAGGGCTGTTTCATTGCAGTGCAGATTCCTGGGCTCAGGCTGAAGCCTTGGCTCTAGGACCTTGCGAGATGGGTGGCTCCCAGACCTTGGGCTGCAGCCCCTCAGCCCGAGCCCTTTGAGCCCGAGTCAGCTGGCATGGGCCATCCTTCAGGGAAGTCAGGGCCATACTGCTCCGTCTTCTGGTGATGGTCTGTTCCTTGCTAGAGAGTTTCAGAGTAGCAGCCGTGTTAGTCTGTATTCGCAAAAAGAAAAGGAGTACTTGTGGCACCTTAGAGACTAACAAATTTATTAGAGCATAAGCATAAGATTTCGTGAGCTACAGCTCACTTCATCGGATGCATTTGGTATCTTAAGTGATCACTCTCCTTACAGTGTGTATGATAAACCCATTGTTTCATGTTCTCTGTGTGTGTATATAAATCTCCCCTCTGTTTTTTCCACCAAATGCATCCGATGAAGTGAGCTGTAGCTCACGAAAGCTTATGCTCTAATAAATTTGTTAGTCTCTAAGGTGCCACAAGTACTCCTTTTCTTTTTGCTAGAGAGTGTGTCTCTTTTTAAAAGCACACTTTCTCCTTCTAGCTTCCCATTGTGGATTTTCCATTTTCCAGAACTGCCAGCCCTTGTGGGCTGCTGGGCATAAAAGGTTACTAAAGCACATAAGAGTAATTAGCAAGCCAGTTGTTTTGGCAGCCAGTAGATGATTCTTTTTTGTTATGTCTCCATTAGGCGAGAAACATGCCTTCCTTTTCTGGGCTTGCTATGCAGCGCATCAGGCTACAAAAATACCAGTTCAAATAGGTTCTCAACATAAGACACACACAGTAGGGTCATACAGAAAAGGGAAGTTCTAATTCACACTGCAGGTTTACAATCATAAAAGATGATCACAGAACTAAATGAGATTCAGAAATTGATGCAGACATATTTCCAAAACTGTCACAATGGTACAATAAACTATTTCTTTTCAGGGTTTCGGTAAGATTAATAACACACTTGATTTCGGTGGCTGGACCCACAACCTATAAGAGATCATTTACAGGAAACCCCAAAAATGTTGAAAAGGAAGATGTAGAATAGAGAAATAGATCTTAAGAAAAATAAAACTTTTTATGTTTTTGGAAAATTGTAAACCAGTATAGCATTATTTAAACTTAATAGGTTTCCACATGCATCAAGTATTACCAATTTGCCATTGATTTGTCAGTATCACTATATTCTGGGCATCTAAAGTATTTTTTTTTATTGCTCAAACCTATCTTCCTTTTATCATATCTTATAGGGATGTCTCTACAATTATGCCTGATGTAATACTTACTGTTGTGGACTGAAGACATTCTGCAGTCTGCTTGTTTACTATGCATTATAAAGTTTAACAGCTTTGTAAACCCACAACTATCTTAATTAAACCTATTTTGTAGAGCTACCAAGAACATTTTTTCCAGTTAATTTAAATATATCGTTTTGGCCTAATAAATAAGAATATCGGCCTGTAGCTTCATGTTTAGAATTTGGAGATGCAGAGACTTTTAATATGCACATTTGAAACTGAAGATGGAATTTGAACGACTGTGGAATTGAATGAATGCTCTAAATGTTGTTTGCTTTTTACTGTACAAAGTTGTCATGAAATGTTAAAATATAAACAAGATTGGTTACTTCAGAAATAACAGAAAACCTATTGAGTACTTTTCAACCCAAAGAATTATACTTTGCTTTATTGTTCACCATAGGGACTGTAGGAAAAAAAATAAGAGAAAATGTGTAACTGCATTAAAAAGAAAAAAGTCACTTCTGATCATGGTGCCTGAGTTGCAACTCCCACTGAACCTGATGGGAGTTGCATTTGTATACCTGAAGGCACAGTTAGGCCTACTAAAACATTCATGAAATAGGGAAGATTCTAACTTGAACTGTAAACTTGAACTTCAGTGGGATATTTTGGGTGCTTATGTACTTTTCTGGATCGGGCCCAGAATGCTCAGCAGCCTACAGGATTGAGCTCCCACTCAGAAGTGGACAATGTGTTTGTAATTTGACCAGTTTCCTGTATTTCTACCGAAAGGGTGGCCTTGACAGCTGACTCATATGACGTGATTTTTGGCAAGTTAACACAGGATATGTTGCTTGAACTCTGCATTATATTTATACCACTCCTTTAATCCTCATAAGCACTGACCAGTATCCAAGTGAGGGGGGGAAAGAATCAGCACTGCCTTTAGAAGAATGCAAATATTTTTAATCAATTATGGTTTATATCTTCAATTTTATTCTCTTTTGACTTCCTTGTGTAAACATTAAACACAAACCGTTTAAAAATACTGTATTTTGCTTGAGGCTTTGGTGATGTTTGCTTCCTCTTAATCTTTGTTCAGTGCAAAGTTAACTTTGGTGGGCTGCTAGTGTTCCGATAGCTTGCACCTCAGGGCATTGCTCCATTAGGGAATTCAGGAAGTGGGATTTTGGGAGTTATGAATGTGATTAAGCCAAGCATAAAGGTAATTATGAAAACGGTAAACAATTTTTAAACTTTAATGCGATCCAGCTGATTTTTATAAAAGTATACTGCTATTTAGTTAAGCAACAGTCAGTGCAGCAAATATTTTATTAATATTTTAATTTTACAGTTCACTCCTTTATGTAATAAAATATGCAGTTATGTGATTTCCTTACTGCCTTTTATGCCAATTTTTCTTCACTCTTAGATATAAAGTATATCAACAAATTAATATTTCTTTATTACAAGATGAGATTGACCTGATAGATATAAGTTCATCTTGTGTCCTAACTGTACGTCTACCGTACCATGAAATTAGCGATCTTTCCTTAATCTGTATTTCTCCCCCTTCATCATGGCAAAGGTGGTTTGGACTGAGGTATTCCTTCCTATGATAATGTTGTTCCCTGTATATTAGTTGGTTCTAAGCTAGTCAGTGACTGTTGCACAGTCTCTTGGCAATTTCACACCAGGATCCTAGTCTTCTATACCTTATTAGAAAGCTTGAATGTTAATTTTTTTAAATTAAATCTTAGTAGCAAACAAATCAACGGGCAGTGCTTCTCCACACAGTGTGGAGTCAGCCTGCAGGAATATAAATACTGTGCTGAATTTAAGAGGGATCATTTTATGATCACTAACAACACTGGTAGTTGTGCCTGATAGGATAATGTAATCAAATGTCACAAGGATGATTGCAGAAGGGTAGGAAATACTCTCTTCTCCGCCATTCCCATGTACCATTTCACAATTGATCAGATCCATGATTTTTGCCTTTTGATGAAGATTCAGTGTTGAGTAGTGCTGGAGGGACCATTTGTAATGGACCATTTGACTGATCTAGTCTGGCACATCAGGTGGTCCTTAGATTCCCAGTCATAGAGAGAGATCCTCTCAAAAATATTGGGCGAGATTCGCAGTTGATTTAATTTGGTGCAGCTCCTTTGAAGTCAATAGAACTCTGCTGATTTACATCAGCTAAGGATCAGGCCCATTGTTGCTATGTTACATATATAGCAAATGGTGATCAGTTTGGGTACATGTCGCTTTTCAGAGAAAAGTGAGAATTGCCATCAAGCAAATCCCACTGTGCCAAGCTTGAGTTGCTGGATTTACTGCAAGATGATCTTGTGGAAGACGTGGAATCCTCCTCAAGATGCAACATGTGGAACAACACTAATAACTGATCCACAACCACTAAAACAGTCTTAGGACTCTTATGGGTGGATGAAAATAGCCGGTGGATCTTCGCAGTTGGGATCCACTGGCCCAGCCCCTATGTCTTTGGAGCTTTGGCCCTGGTCCAGCAAAGAACGTTAGGTTGGGAGCAGTCCTGTTGACTTCAGTGGGAACTACTCACAAGCGTAAAGTTATGTGTGTGCCTAAGTAATTTGCTATCTCAGAGTCTTAGATCCAGTAAGGATCTTAGGCATTGTAATGCATAACCCCTAGGCACCCTGCCATCTAGTGGAATTCTCAGCCCTGAGTTAGGTGCCTAAGAAAGGGATTTTGAGAAGCCAGCAAGTTGAGCAGGGAGTTGCCTAAATGAAATGCTGAGGAAAGGTATTTAGTCATCTAACTCCCATTAACCTGGGCCTCTAGGTGCCTAATTGATGAGCCAGAGAAAGGCGACTTCCTCTGCTTGGGGATCTCCACTATGAACCCTTTCCTGGAGGCAGAAGCATACGTCAGGTCAGCTGCTGAGGTAGCCCCTACCCTAGCATCTGAAATCCAGACGTTTTTTGTAGAAAAACTCCACCCCTTTACAGCCAATAGCCTGGTGCTTAGGGCACTCACCTAGGATACGGGAGATTTGAATTCATGTCCCTACTTAGCACAGGAACTTAAACTAGGGTTTCCTACATCTCAAGTAAGTGCCCTAACACTAGGCTTTAGAGCCAATCTCTGTTTTTCTCTGGCTCAGTTATAGAATCATAGATATGGCGGGCTGGAAGGATCTTGAGAGGTAATCTAGCCCAGCCCAAATGCTGAGGCAAGACTAAGCCTACCTAGATATCTATGACAGGTAGTTGTCCAACTTGTTCTTACCACAACCTTCCCTGGAAGCCTTTTCCAAGGGTTACTTGTCCTTTTAATTAAATTTTTTTTTCCTGATATCTAACCTAAATCTCCTTTGTTGCAGATTAAGCCAATTGCTTCTAGTCTTTTGTTCGGTGGGCATGGAGAATGATTGATTATCATCCTCTCTATAACAGTCCTTAATATATTTGAAGACCCGTACCACGTTCCCCCTCAGCCGTTTGTCAAGACTATGCCCCATTTTTTTTAACCTTTCCTCATAGGTCAGGTTTTCTAAGTCTTGTATCATTTTTGTTGCTTTCTTCTGGACTCTCTCCAGCTTATTTACATCTTGCCTAAAGTATGGCGCCCAAAACTGGATACAATCCTTCAGTTGATGCCTCACCAGTGCTGAGCAGAGTGAGGCAATTATCTCCTGTATCTTACGTCTGACATTCCTGTTAATACCCCCAGAATATTTGCCTTTTTTGTAATTGCATTGCATTGTTGACTCATATTTAATTTGTAGTCACTATAACCCCCAATCCTTTTCAGCAGTATTACCACCTAGCCATTTATTCCCCATTTTGTAGTTACTCATTTGATTTTTAATTCCTAAATGTAGATTTTAGCATCTGGACTTTATTGAATTTCATCTTGTTCATTTCAGACCAGTTCTTGATTTTGTCAAGGTCATTTTTAAATTCTACTCTTGTCCTCCAAAATGCTAGCAATGCCTCCCAGTTTACTGCCACCTGCAAGTGTTATAAGCATACTGTCTACTCCATTATCCAAGCCGTTAATGAAAATATTGAATGGTACCAAATCCAGACAGACCCCTGCGGGACCCCACTAGATATATCTCTCAAGGTTGACTGCAAACTATTGATAACTACTCTTTGAATATTTAATTATTTATACAAAGTTGAACTGCTTCACAGGAGAGGTTAAGAGTATGTCTACACTTGGAGCTGGACGTGTGATTCACAGATCGTGTAGACGTACTCACAGTAGCTCTCAGTGAGCTAGTGTGCTAAAAGTAGTAGAGTAGCCAGGGTAGCATAGGCAGCAGCAGCATGGGCTAGCTGTGTGGTGTATATGGGGTTGAGGTGGGATTGTACTCAGTACGTCTAGCCTGTGTCACTGCTTGCTGCTGCTGTGTCTATGCAACTATTCTTAGCTCAAGTATATCTATGTGATGTGGGAATCACACCCCTAGCCCATAGTGGATACATAGCCTGAGAGAGATCTACCCTAGACTATCCTGTAGCTTGGTGGTTTGGGTCCTCACCTGGAATGTGAGAGAATTCCGTTCAACTCCCTACTCTAAATCAAGCAGAGCAAGGATTTGAAACTGGTCTCCCACATCTCAGGTGGGTTATTGGCTATTTTGGGGACACGTATATATTCTTTATACAGTTCATATTATTTTGCTCTCTTTTTCTGGATTGTATTAGATTCTCTCCTGCTGCTCCACAGTGATTTTTAAAATCTGATATTTCTATGCTGGATGATGCACGATGTATTTTGTTACTCTACAGAAATAGACCTTTCAATCTTTTCTGATGATATTTTTGTGTTTCCCAAGGTAACTTGGAAAACTGGTTTGTTAAGCAGGAGAAATGGGCCTCAGGGAATCAGTAAAAATTGTGCTGCCCTCTATGAAATTAGTTTTGGGTCACATTTGACATCACTGTCTGAGACTGAATAAGTCCCATTTCATTATTACAGAGTACAGTGCATGAATTGTCATATGTCTGGATCAGCACAGGCAGTGCTCTGGGAACTGTAGTTTCTAGGTTTTATCTGCATATTAAAGGTAATTGTAGTCTCATGCCGTGGTGTTTTTGCTGCTTTGAGGTGGCTAAGGTATAGCAAAGCAGGAGAACCTTGAGAAGTAGTTTAGAGACTTACCATGTATTTTAGAACTTTGTCTGAAATCCTCATCAGTGATGAATTGCCTCATTAAAAGATGCCTAGATAAAAGGTGTTATGCAAATGGAAAATATTAGTAGTATTTGGTGCTGCAAGATTCTGAGATGGATCTGGATCTACCTCCTATGTTAAGTCGTCATCTACATAAAAGTAAGGACTTTCTTTACTGTATCAGATAACTCATTGGGAATGCAGCTGTTTTGGAGTGTGGTTTCCTTCAATAATGTCTTGGAGTGACAGCACAATCTCAATCCCAAATTCCCTGCTATCCAAACCAGGGTGGTGCTCCCCTGATATCTTCCTCCCCCAACATTCAGAAAATTTAATTTGTACTGTAAAATGCAAAGGGTTGACTTGTTGAGTCACCATAAAAACAGCCATACTGGATCAGACCAATGGTACATCTTGCCCAGTATCCTGTCTCTGACCAGTGGCCAGTGCCAGATGCTTCGGAGAGAATGAACAGAACAGGACAATTTTGAGTGAACCATCCCTATCATCCAGTCCCAGCTTTTGGCAATCAGAGGTGTAGGGATACCCAGAGCTATTGAGGGACCTATGCTCCAAGAACGTATCTAATTCTTTTTTGAACCCAGTTATACTTTTGCCCTTCACAACGTTCCATGACAGCTAGTTCCACATGTTGACTATGCGTTGTGTGAAGAAGTACTTCCTTAAGTTTTTCTTAAACCTACTGCCTATTAATTGTATTAGGTGGCCCCTAGTTCTTGTGTTATGTGAAGGGGTAAATTACACTTCCTTATTCACTTTCTGAATACCATTCCTACTTTCATTGACCTGTATCATATTCCCCCTTTGTCATCTCTTTTCTAAGATGAACAGTTCCAGTTTTTTAATATCTCTTTATATGGAAGTTGCTCCATGCTCCTAATCATTTTTGTTGCCCCTCTCTGCACTTTATTCAAAGGGTTTTGCAGAAAACCTCACATCATCCCCTTCAGCTCCAATCACTGATGCCCTCCATCCATTAGGAACGAGAAGGAATGTCAGTCTATTTTGCAATTTCCCAGAAATTTTGGATTTTGGACTAACTCTAGTTTTGATGCTAGTAAACCATTCTGTCAGGGCTGAAAGGTTCACCATCTAGTTGCAGAGATCAGTGTTACTGCACAAAGTAGACCTGTGTACTTCAGACTTGAAGGAGGCAAAATCATTTCCATTAGATTGTCTCATAAAGAATTTAAGGCTTGCTGCCTGAGATAACACTGTTTATACCCAAGGCTGCCTTTGTGTCTTTTATCTTTGGGTCTCTCCTGGGGTCATTATGATTCCAAGGGTCACTCCCCATAAGAAGATAGGCTGTTGTGGATAAAGCAGTACATACGGTTGAATGGATGCATTGTGCATTGAGATGTACTGTTGGCTTGTAAATATTAAAGAACAGAGAAAGTGAAGAAAGTCTTCTCCACCCACTCTAAGAGGATGACATTAGTATCCGGGGAGCACATTTTCAGTGGTTTACAGTTAATAATAGGATTTTTAGATGCTGCTGTGAGCAAAAGACTGGCACACAATGGGCAATGTAGAAAAGGCTGTGAAGAAAAATATCTTAGAATCTTCAGCACAGTTTTTAACATGTAGTGTGAACAAATAGTGCTAATTAATTTTAAAAAGTTTATAAGGGTTATATGGGAGTAATATTTTTACCTTCTCTTTCCGTTCCTTGCATACTTTTTATTTATTTTCCTTTCTTTCTCTGTGCTTATGATCTTGTTTATCTTTCTCATGTTTTATAGAATATAAGTAATATTAGAAGATCAAATATTAATATTACGTGTATGTCCCTTCTCATCATAATACAAATATAACAAGGAGGAAGTCACAGGCAGCTGGAATTCCTTAGAACTTAGACTGACACCAGTTCAAAAAATATTTCCTTTTCCTTTTTTATATTTTATATACATACATACATATATACATAACTTTCTTAGACTAAGTAAAGTGTTAAAATGGCTGGCATCATCTATTGGTGAAAGTGTAGAACAAATAATTTTTAACACTGTACATCCATGTTTCTCAAAGTGTGGAACTTGCCCCCTTGAAGGACTTTTCATTGGTCAGACGTCTTAATTGTTCTTCAGCATCTCAGTAAGTCTTCAGTGTTTGTGATTGCAGGGAAAGACTTCAAAATGTGCTCAGGTACAAATGATGAGGCAATGTCTGCCTGAATTTTTAGAGACCCTGAAATAGTAGATCCAATGTGTGAATTGTCCCATTCATTTTAATGGGCATTAACTCAACTGCCAGTAATTATCCTTTAAATGTAAATATTGTTAACCATTTCATTGTTACCAAAGCATGAAGCTCACGAAAGCTTATGCTCAAATAAATTCGTTAGTCTCTAAGGTGCCACAAGTGCTCCTTTTCTTTTTAAGAAAAGAGAGAAAGTATCATATTATGAAGGTCTATATCAATATTTGCCAAAGTATGGGGTGTGTCCCTCCAGCATGTGAACAATTACTGGAGCAGGGTGTATGGAAAATGTCTGCATTAAGATGGTTAGCCTTTCAGTAACACACAGTGAGGTTAAAAGGGGAGTGTGATTGGTTTCAATTTCTTGTAGGGAAGTTTGCTAAATGTGGTTGTATGCCATACTAAAGAAATTATTTTTACTTTTCTACTAAAAACTTGTTAAACATAGGGCTTGTCTACACTGGCACTTTACAGCACTGCAACTTTCTTGCTCAGTTGTGTCCAACCCCCCCCCCCCCGAGCGCTGCAAGTTTCAGTGTTGTAACGTGTCAGTATAGAGCGTGTACCTGTGCTCCCAGCACTGATAGCTATGCTCCTCGTGCATGTGGTTTTTTTAGAGTGCTGGGAGAGCTGTCTCTCAGAGCTGTGCTGTGACTGCACAAGCTGCAGTAGTGCTTTAACGTTGCCAGTGAAGATGTGCCCATAATTACACAGGAATGACCATACCGGGTGAAACTTATGGTCCTTCTAGCCCAGTATCTTGTCTTTCAAGAGTGGCTGGTGCCAGGTGCTTCAGTGGACAGGAACAGATGACAAGTTGTCATCCAGTCCCAGCTTCTGGCAGTCAGAGGTTTAGGGATACCCACAGCATGGGTTGCATCCCAGACCATCCTGGCTAATAGCCATGGCTGGACATATCGTCTATGAACTTATCTAATTCTTTTTTTAACCCAGTTATACTTCTGACCTTCACTATAACCCCTGGCAATGTTTTGCACGGGGTGACTCTGTGTTGTGGGAAGGAGTACCTCCTTACATTGGTTTTAAACCGGCTGCCTATTAATTTCATTGGGTGACCCCTGGTTCTTTTCTTATGTGAAGGGGTCAACAACACTTCCTCATTCACTTTCTCTGCACCATTCATGATTTTCTAGACCTTTATCATACCCCCCTCACCCTCCAGTCATCTCTTTTCTTAGCTGAACAGACCCAGTCTTTTTAATCTCTCCTCCTAAGGAAAAAAAGAAAAGGAGTACTTGTGGCACCTTAGAGACTAACAAATTTATTTGAGCATAAGCTTTCGTGATACATCCGATGAAGTGAGCTGTAGCTCATGAAAGTTTATGCTCAAATAAATTTGTTAGTCTCTAAGGTGCCACAAGTACTCCTTTTCTTTTTTGCGAATATAGACTAACACGGCTACTACTCTGAATCCTCCTAAGGAAGCTGTTACCGACCCCTCATCACTTTTGTTGCTCTTCTCCGCACATTTCCCTATTCGAATTTTTTTTTTTGAGATGGGGTGACCAGAACAACACACAGTTTTCAAAATGTGGGGATACTATGGATTTATACAGTGGCATTATGGTATTTTCAGTCTTATGGTCTATCCCTTTCCTATGGTTCCTAACATTCTGTTGTCTTTTTTTCACTGTCACTGCACATTGGGCAGACAGTTTCAGAGAACTATGCACGATGGCACCAAGATCTCTTTTTTGAGTGGAAACAGCTAATTTAGACCCCACCATTTTGTCTGTATAGTTGAGGTTATGTTTTCCAATGTGCGTTACTTTGCAGTGATCAACGTAGAAAATTGTTCTACTGTTGTGGTTTTAAATATTTCAAGTGAAAAATATTTATCTAGTTTCATGTCAGATATTGTTATTTAAGAATAGTTTGGAGATAAATGTATTCACTATGGACCAGATGGAGCCATGTGGATTCATATCCGGAGATGTGAATCTTTGTCTGCCCTTGCAGAAGAGGAAGTCAGCTGACTGATGTATCACTCCTTTCCCCCAGCCCCAGAGAGATTTGTGAGTGTGTGAGAGAGTGAAAGGTCCTGAGAAAGGTACCGTCACCATGTTACCCTTATGAAGAATCATCTTGGAAATTAGTGCAGCTTGATAACTCATGAGTGGAGCATCTTCTATGCTGGGGTAGTCCATAGGCAACAACTGGCAGGGCAGACCTGTTAGGATGAATCTTATCAGGAGGCATCACAGTCCCGCCCCTCCCACCCCCTTTGGAGGGACTCATAGAATTTAATGGCCAAATCTACCCACTTGGCAGAACTATAGGAAACTCTCTGAGAGAAACCTCATTGTTTCTTGATCTGTCTGGGTTTTTCTATGTAGAGAGTTACTTGATCCTATAAAAATAGTTACCATAGTGTGTAAATCAATGGATAAAGATGATGGTTTTTAATGTGAAAGGAGTCACATTAAGCTTCAACATACAGTAAACTGCAGATTAGTAATGTGCTTACCTGGAACACCAAGTTAGATATAGGGCTCAGTGTATGGTGTACTTTTGACTCTGAGAGTTTTGTGGTTATTGTAAATAATGGCTGCCTGAAAGTGATTTTTTTTTAAGAACCTCAGTGAAAAGTTTTTGCTCATATACTATTTCTGTGTTATACTAGGAAGAGCTCATGAGGTCTGCTTGGTGGTTTCAAAACAATATACAACATTTACAAAGAAATATCCTGGTTTGGGCACCCAGAAAAACAGTTTTCAAAAGAAATAAAATTAATCATTTAAAATAGTGGAGCCTTTTTTTTTAAAAAAAGTATTTCTTACCATTTTTATCTCTCAAGACTTCCAATCAACAGTATGTCACAGCCCATTTCAAAAGTATAACATGGAAGAAAATCTAGAAAAAACAGCCCATGATATAAGAGAGTGAAGAGTAAAAGATTATGTCCACCCTAAGTACTGTGTGCTATTAACGTATAGTATTTTGTTCATCAGAACAACTTTCAAACTGGAATTATTGGTGATTAAATGTACCACCCATCCACTTTCTGTTGGGTGCAAAATGCAGGTTTTATAACTGCTAACTCACATGCACAACAATTTAACAGTGTGCTAATCAATTGAATGGGCTAAATCTTTTAAACATTAGGGTTGGGATTTTCAAATACATTGGATCTTGTGACATTTCAGCCCCATATATGATTCCCTGGAGCATTAATATAACCTGTAGACAAACTAATAATGAATTTTGTACAAACAAATCAGAGGTTCTGAAATACAAATACTAGTGGCCATTCACACCCTTGCTGTCCACCACAAACTTTTTTTTAAAGAATTGCTTGTGAGACTGTGCAGTGCAGGCCGGTGAGACAATTCACTCTAATGGAGACTTCAGGCTTCTGCTGCAATATAATTCATTTATATCTGGTGAAAACTTTCCCATGCTTTTCTTCCTTGCATTTTGTTAGGATGTGATTATCTAACACCTCTTCATGCGTAGGGGCTCATTTGCACATCCAATCTGCTGGCACTTAACATTAAAAAGGTGGAAGAGCAGTTTTTAATCTAAGAGATGGAGGAAGCAGATTACTACAGAGGCGCACGTGGGTCGGACAGAGACTTCTCTTAGAGGAGAGTCAATTGATAGAGATTCTCTAGGTTTTAGTCAGGAGGAGGGGATGGAAGAGGATAAAGTATGGGCCTGATCAGACGAGAAGCATTCACATAAAGAATCTGACATATCAGAAAAGGGCAGACAAATAAACAGTGACAAGTTTTTAAAGTGCGTGTACACAAATGCTAGAAGTCTAAATAAGATGGATGGACTAGAGTGCCTTGTGTTAAAGGAGGATATTGATATCATAGGCATCACAGAAACCTGGTGGAGTGAGGACAATCAATGGGACACAATCATTCCGGGGTACAAAATATATCGGAAGGACAGAACAGGTCGTGCGGTGCAGGGAGAGTGGCACTATATGTGAAAGGAAATGTAGAATCAAATGAAATAAAAATCTTAAATGAATCCACATTTTCCATAGAATCTCTATGGATAGTAATTCCATGCTTTAATAAGAATATAACAGTAAGGATCTATTATCGACCACCTGACCAGGACGGTGATAGTGACGATGAAATGCTAAGGGAGATTATAGAGGCTATCAAAATAAAAAACTCATTAATAGTGGGGGATTTCAATTATCCACATATTGACTGGGTACATGTCACCTCAGGACGAAATGCAGAGACAAAATTTCTTGATTCTTTAAATAACTGCTTCTTGGAGCAGCTGGTACAGGAACCCACAAGGGGAGAGGCAACTCTCGATCTAGTCCTGACTGGAGCGCAGGATCTGGTCCAAGAAGTAACTGTAACTGGACCGCTTGGAAATAGTGACCATAATATAATAACATTTAACATTCCTGTGGTGGGGAGAACACCTCAACAACCCAACACTGTGGCATTTAATTTCAGAAAGGGAAACTATGCAAAAATGAGATTAGTTAAACAGAAACTAAAAGTTACAGTGACTAGAGTGAAATCCCTGCAAGCTGCATGGACACTTTTCAAAGACACCATAATAGAGGCTCAACTTAAATGTATACCCCAAATTAAAAAAGAACAGTAAAAGAACTAAAAAAGCTTAACAACCATGTAAAAGAAGCAGTGAGAGATAAAAAGACATCTTTTAAAAAGTGGAAGTCAAAATTCATTATTAGTTACCTTTCCTAGTGAGGTAAATAGAAAGGAGCATAAAAACTGTCAAATTAAATGTAAAAATGTAATAAGAAAAGCCAAAAAGGAGTTTGAAGAACAGCTAGCCAAAAACTCAAAAGGTAATAACAAAATGTTTTTTAAGTACATCAGAAGCAGGAAGCTTGCTAAACAACCAGTGGGGCCCCGGACGATCGAGATACAAAAGGAGCACTTAAAGATGATAAAGTCATTGCAGAGAAACTAAATGAATTTGTTGCTTCCGTCTTCACTGCTGAGGATGTTAGGGAGGTTCCCAAACCTGAGCCGTCTTTTGTAGGTGACAAATCTGAGGAATTGTCACAGATTGAAGTGTCACTAGAGGAGGTTTTGGAATTAATTGAGAAACTTAACAGTAACAAGTCACCGGGACCAGATGGCATTCACCCAAGAGTTCTGAAAGAACTCAAATGTGATAGTGCGGAACTATTAACTATGGTTTGTAACCTGTCCTTTAAACCAGCTACAGTACCCAATGACTGGAAGATAGCTAATGTAATGCCAATATTTAAGAAGGGCTCTAGAGATGATCCTGGCAATTACAGACCAGTAAGTCTAACTTCAGTACCGGGCAAATTAGTTGAAACAATAGTAAAGAATAAAATGGTCAGACACATAGAAGAACATAAATTGTTGCGCAAAAGTCAACATGGTTTCTGGAAAGGGAGATTATGTTTTACTAATCTATTAGAGTTCTTTGAGGGGGTCAACAAATATGTGGACAAGGGGGATCCAGTGGACATAGTGTACTTAGATTTCCAGAAAGCCTTTGACAAAGTCCCTCACCAAAGGCTCTTACGTAAATTAAGTTAAATGGGATAAGAGGGAAGAACCTTTTATGGATTGAGAACTGGTTAAAAGACAGGGAACAAAGGGTAGGAATAAATGGTAAATTTTCAGAATGGAGAGGGATAACTAGTGGTGTTCCCCAAGGGTCAGTCTTAGGACCAATCAACTTATTCATAAATGATCTGGAGATAGGGGTAAACAGTGAGGTGGCAAAGTTTGCAGATGATACTAAACTGCTCAAGATATAAGACCAAAGCAGATTGTGAAAAACTTCAAAAAGATCTCACAAAACTAAGTGATTGGGCAACAAAATGGCAAATGATATTTTAATGTGGATAAATGTAAAGTAATGCACACTGCGAAAAAATAACCCCAACTATACGTACAATATGATGGGGGCTAATTTAGCTACAACCAATCAGGAGAAAGATCTTGGAGTCATCGTGGATAGTTCTCTGAAGACGTCCATGCAGCTTGCAGCGGCAGTCAAAAAAGCAAACTGGATGTTAGGAATTATTAAAAAAGGGATAGAGAATAAGACAGAGAATATCTTATTCCCCTTATATAAATCCGTGGTACGTCCACATCTTGAATACTGCGTACAGATGTGGTCCCCTCATCGCAAAAAAGATATACAGGCATTAGAAAAGGGCAACTAAAATGATTAAGGGTTTGGAAGGGGCGCTATATGAGGAGAGATTAAAGAGGCTAGGACTTTTCAGCGTGGAAAAGAGGAGACTAAGGGGGAATGTGACAGAGGTATATAAAATCATGAGTGGTGTGGAGAAAGTGAATAAGGAAAAGTTATTTACTTGTTCCCATAATATAAGAAGTAGGGGCCAACAAATGAAATTAATGGGTATCAGGTTTAAAACCAATAAAAGGAAGTTCTTCACTCAGCGCACAGTCAACCTGTGGAACTCCTTGCCTGAGGAGGTTGTGAAGACTAGGACTATAACAGGGTTTAAAAGAGAACTGGATAAATTCATGGAGGTTAAATCCATTCATGGCTGTTAGCCAGGATGGGTAAGGAATGGTGTCCCTAGCCTCTGTTTGTCAGAAGGTGGAGATGGATGGCAGGAGAGAGATCACTAGATCATTACCTATTAGGTTCACTCCCTCTGGGGCACCTGGCATTGGCCACTGTCGGTAGACAGGATACTGGGCTGGATGGACCTTTCGTCTGACCCAATATGGCCATTCTTATGTTCTTATCCGAATTTAAAACTTTGGGTATTAGATGACTCCTGTGATGTCAGTGAGATTGGCTTTTCCCTGCCGTTAGGTAATCCTAATATATTGTTGATTATGATGAATAAATGAATATTTTACTCACAAAGTTACTCGCCCCAGGTGACTGACTGGTTAAATAGAATTTTATGAGGCATATACCAATTGTATACTTCAGTACAACATCATCTTTCTTATGCCTGAGTAATGCTTGAAACTTCAGAAGGTCATTGTTGTGCATCTGCAGATCTTTCTTCCATATAGACAGCTGGGATTGTGTGACCTGGGAGGTAGCTTTTCAGCACATTCATTTGACTTGTAAAAAGCTCTAGTCCTCCATGGAGTCCTTCAGGGCTGTAAGCCATCCATTTCCTTATGTGTGACCTGTGTGATTTCATGTGTCTTGTGTGAGAGCAGACTCTTAGGAAAAGTAGCAGGCCAATGGGTGGTTTGCTGTGGACCTTCATGGGTTTTTGCTTATGCATTTGGGTCCCTTCTATCCTTGACTGTGGGATTAAATTTTAATAAACCATAATATTAAAACTGACTGAGCTATAAAACTAATTAAAATGAGGCAGGTAAGAAAAATGCATCTGTCTCTGAAGCTGATCCCTAGGGAAAAAATCTTCCAATCAAATAGCGTGTGGAGAAGATTCAGAATGAAGTCTTCCTTGGTAGAGCATGGCGCTATCTCAGGATTATCTAACACTTTTTCCTGTGGACTTTTCTCCACTTGAAGCTTTTCTAGCATCAGGCTCTGAACAGTTGTAATCAGAAAATGCATAATTTAATAGAGGGTTGTCCCTTGCAGAAAAAATATAGTATAATAATCCTGTAATTAGAGGCTGTATCTTAATACATGCACATAAGGGGTCTGAATTAAGGTTGCACAGGCAAGTTTGAAAAAGTTTTTTATTACTTGTTTTTATGTTAAGGGCCAAATTCTGCTTTCTGATAAGTATACCCTATTTCCACTGATTTCTGTTGCAGACCTGAAGAAAGACCTGCCCCTCACACATGGTTGATGGCCTGCGTGGAGAGTACTGAGATTAGAGTGTGTGGACTCCCTCTGTAGGGACCTGAGCACAGGGTGGATTGTATCTCAGGTGCTGCTCCCCACTTCTGCATGGTTAGAGGTGAGTTCTGTGTGCACTCTATGAAAACAGATGAAAAAGGGCACCATCTATAGGGGCACAATTCTAAGTCTTTTTAAAATCCTTAACTGATTTATTAATTCATACTTCCTGGATACAATTTTCAAAAATGGCCATGTAGTTTAGGAATCTGAGTCCCAATGACTTTCAGTGGGACTTCGGCCCCTACGGTACATCTGCACTGCAAAACAAACAAACAAACAAAAAAAACCACTGCGTTAGCAAGTCTCAGAGCCTGAGTCTGCTGACTTGGGCTTGCTGGGCTTATGCTACAAGGCAAAAAAAAAAAATAGGAGTAAAGACGTTCAGGCTGAGGCTGGAGCCCAGGCTCGGAAACTCAGTGATAAGGGGAGCATGTCAGAGTTCAGGCTGTAGCCCACATTGGAATATGTAGCTCTTTTTAGCCCTGTGGTACTAGCTTGAGTCAATTGAACTGGGCTCTGAGACCTGCTGCCCCAGGGTTTTTCCCCCCTGCAATGTAGACAATACCCTATGATTCCTAGTGTCTTAGAATGGCTTGTTTGTGTCATTTTCCTTATAGTTAGGGCCCTGCCAAATTCACAGACATGAAAGATGCATCACGGACCGTGAAATCTGGACTTTTGTGTGCTTTTACCCTACTCTATACAGATTTCATGGAGACCAGCGTTTCTCAAATTTGGGGTCCTCACCCAAAAGGAAGTTGCAAGGGGGTTGCAAGGTTATTTTAAGGGGGTTGCGGTATTGCTGCCCTTAATTCTGCACTGCTGCCTTCAGAACTGGGTGGCTGGAGAGTGGCGGCTGCTGACTGAAAGCCCAGCTTTGTAGACAGCAGTGCAGAAGTAGGGGTGGCAATACCATACCATGCCATCCTTACTTCTGCACTGTTGCTGGTGACAGCTCTGCTTTCAGAGCTGGGATCCCAGCCGGCAGCTGCTGCTCTCCCGCTGCCCAGCTCTGAAGGCAGCGACGTCGCCAGCAGCAGCGCAGAAGTTATGGTAGCAGTATCACAACTCCCCCGTACAATAGCATTGCAGTCCCCTTCACAACTTCTTTTTGGGTCAGGACCCCTACAATTACAACACTGTGAAATTTCAGATTTAAATAGCTGAAATCATGAAATCTGCGCTTTTAAAAATCCTCTGACCATGAAATTGACCAAAATGGACCTTGAATTTGGTAGGGCCCTAATTATAGTTTTTGTGAGAGTCTTTTTTTTCTTTTTCTTTTTTCTTTCCTCCCTTTCCCTTCTCTTCTCACAAAAACAATACCTTCAAGTAATGAGCAATCTGAGGTAATTCAAGGCTGATTTTAGATCAGAGGGGGAAGTTTAACTCTTGATATATATACATACATACACACAATTTCACTGAGCTTTCGTGGGAGCTAAACATACGTGCATACACATGCACACTGAGAACACAAGGCCTCAGACTTATGCAATTATGCAGCCACCTATACTGCAATATAATTTCCCTGTTTTTCCACATACAGCACAACTCCACCATTTTGCTGTCATAGTTTCTCTTTTTACCATTCTGCGTGCTTTTGTGGGGATCAATAGCTCCACAGAGCAGAAAGCCATGGGAGGCTGCGTGGTTCAGGGATTCTGTGCTCCTGAGTGGTACGGTCAATGGCTTAAGCAACTGAAGAGTATGCAAGGAGGATAGGGAGATTTCTCATTAGAAGGTACCTGCTTAGGACTCTGTTGGGTGGGCCTTTGCTCCAGGTGGTAGAGGTGGTAGAAAATCCTGTGGGTGACTTAGACTGGAAAAAAGGGTGGAGTGGATCAGGGAGCCAGTGAGGAGCAGAAGAGGCTGAGGGAGGCATTATATCAGCTTTTCAGCAAGGAGCCATTATAATGAAAATGAGGTGGTCTTCTTCATATAAAATGCAAAGAACCTGATCCAGAGATCACTGAAATCAATGGATATACCCTCAGTGATTTTGCAGGGCTCTGGAACATGTCTGAAGCACACTGAAGGTAGAGGGGAAAGAATTTCACCCATACAGTTTTCTCTAGAGTCTAGGGCTCAGTGATGTGTAGAGGATTTGAGATGAGATGGGGGAGACATAAAAACTAATCCAGCCTGACAGGTGGGAGCTCTTGTTAAAACTGGATTGGTTTCCACATCAAGAACTTTAAGTGAATAAAGGCCATGGGGCTTTGCCAGCCATGCATGTGGCTAGAATGCTTAGGCAGCAACGGGATGAGATAAAGCTGGAATGTCAGACTTAATTTCCTTGCTTTTCTTGTTTGTGTCAAAATCTTAATGTTACTTAAATATCTATCGTGCAGTAATTTAAACATGATTTACCACAGGTTTTCATAGCAAGTGGTGCATTATTAATGAGAACATAATGGGAATAGCTTCTGCTATTTACTAGCAATATCAGGTGTTGTCCTCAATTCTCAGAATTAATGGCATATAAAAGGAACTTCCATCCTTTTCTCTCATGATCCTCCAAACTGTAAGACCTTTTTAACTCATAGGCTTTGTTTAAGTATGAACCATGTTCCTCAAGAAAGACAGATTGGAGAGAGTTGATACAATTAAATAAAAAATAGTTCTGTTATTTATCAAACATCGTTAGAACCTGTGTTGTGCAACCACAAAGCCAGATGAGTAGGGAGCTACCTTTTGCAGTGGGCAAGGGGTCAGGGTGCTAGGGCCGTGACAGAAATCTGTGCTTTGGAGTAGCTAAGTTACAAAGAATGTTTGTAGTTATTATAATTATATGTATGAGTTTTGTGGTGTCCTTAGGTTGTTCTTTAGGTCCTATAGAACATTACAGAATATTCTTACCTGGAGAGGTCTGGAGTAAGTCTAGAAAAATCTTACCAGATTTTTATTAATTCCTCACATACATTCAGATTGTACTATCAATGCAGTTAAATCACCTCCCTGTTCTCCAACCATTCTTTTGTATATTTTTAGGTAGTTGATGATTATGTTCTGGAAATATCTTGGTCTTGTTACTGGTTTAGACTTACCAGTTTAGACAGATTTATTCTGCTTATTCCAGGGAATAAAACAGAAAAATGCATTTCTACTATTCTAGTTAATAGATCCGGGAAGTAATTTGCAGATGTGGTAACAATGGGTCTTATATAATAGAACAAAATGCATGGGTAATTCATGAGGAGGATACACCTGTATTGTTAAGATTTTCACATTTTACTCTTACTTGTAAGCTGTATATTGCTCTCCTGTGCTTTCCACCATTAAGTACTAATGGTATTGCATTAGTAAAAAGCACCAATATCTTGATTGGCTCTGCAAAAATGTACACAGAGGCAAATAACCTATTTTACGGTGTTACGGTGAACTGTGTTATTTGTTTATAACTATTCACTTAGCTTATCACTCTGCGTGCTACATATTGTTAAAATTTAACCACCGCTCTGCATCACTGTTGTTATAGAGGCTGGACTGAGGGAGAAAAGGGAAAGAGCAAAATGACTGGCAGTTAGGTACTTAAATCAGGCAACATACTGATTTATTTGTTTTCAGGAACATAAGGTGAAATGAGGGTAGCTGTTTTTATAACTAAGATGCACAGATCAGCCATTAGCTGTAAAGGTCATAGATGCAAATCAAAATAGTTTTTGAGAATGCTAGCATACTCGAAAATGACTTTCTATTCACATAGTATATAGTCATTCTGAAACTTATATGATATCAGGGTTCTGTTAAGGTTACACAAAGAATAAGACGAGAATCATTTTTGTTAAAACGCTTTGACTGCAAAAGAACTGCATATGAAGTATACAAAAATTCAGAGGAAGGGCACTGCAAGTTCTTTATCAGCAGCAGGCTGTGTTGTACTTATAGCTTGAAACATTTTAATCATAAACAGGACCCTTATATGTTGCTCTCTAGTACATGTAAATTGTAATATTGGCTGCCAGACAAATGCGTCACAGTCTTACCTACATGCCAGAACAGGAGGCCTGAGTCTCTTTGCATTTAGTGTATTTGGAAATGTTAATGGTGTGGTTCTTAGCTAACGTACAAATCCTAGAGAAACCACTGACAGTTTTATATGACCACTTCGTAAGTATTCATTTGCGTGCCCGATATTTATTTGTGGGGCGGGGAGGTCAGACAGTAAATACTGGTTTTCACTGTCAACATCAGGAGATTTCACAAGGGATAAAACTGCATTTCTCCTAACTTTTTTGAGGGTTAACTTTGTCCATTTAGTAACTATAGCCACATTTTTTGATCTTTATCAGTTTTTCACTTGTGGAAACTGCCTCTCCTCCCCCCCACGCACTGAAAACAGTGAACACTGATGATTATGTGATGTTTGTATGAAACTTTAACTTCATATACAGTTTCTCCAGTGGTGAGATTTATTTATTTTCACAATCCTAAATGGCTCCTGAGCTCCTAAAAGTGGTGTGAAGTCTTCAGGAAAAAAACAGATTGTTCTCAAATTAGATTAGGCCCTTCTGGTATTTTAAACCTCCAGAGGACACTAAAAATCTTTGCTCAACAATGGTCACCATTTTTGAAGAGTGATGCAATCTGTTTCTCATGATTGGTTTACCTGGGCAAGCCTACTAAGGTCTGGCCTTTTTATGTTCTTGCAACTTCAGGATTGAAGTTTCACAAATTGTATACAATTAAACACAGCTGGAATGCAGCCACTTGTGAAAAACAGAAATACATTAGAGGATCTTTCCATAAAATACATTGATTGGAATGGGGTCTTTTTCAGTGTTTCACAGATGACTCCTTGCCTCACAGGGTCCAATCTAGAGCTCAGACAAGGGGAATGTTCTCTCAGATTTAGGATAATAGAGGCACACAGGTGAATACGAATTCATATTTATTTTGATGAGCATCTGGGTTGCTGAGACCTGTCCCTCTCCTACTTTTCAGCTGTACAAGCGTGCTCTCTCCCAGACCAAGAGGCAGCAGGAACAGTGGCAGGCTGTGTGGTCACACACTGGTGATCATGAGGGAAGTGGGGGAGGGAGGAAGAGAGGGAAGAGATGCTGGACAGGTAGCTGGGGATAACAGGGAGTACGAAGCTCATTTCAAAGAGCTCTTTTCCTGGTCTCCTTTCTTCTGGACTGCCCCACAACTCCCCAGCGCAGAGAGTTGTTTTAAAACATGTTAGTGTATTGTGTTACTTGGTCCACTCTGGCAAGCCAGCCTGTCTTCTGTGTTGGTGGAACTGCTGCTGGGTTAGTTTCAGTGACCTTACTGGGCTTGGCCATAGATATTTTATGCTGAATCAGCTCATTGTAGATATTGATGTGTGTTTATTAGATGACATTTAACTAGCTAAATAAAGTATACATTAGCAGTTATTTATCTAGCTGTTTAAATAGCCCATAATAAATGTACATGGGTAACTACAATGGCCTACAATGATCTCTTTCTATGGCTCACTTGTGGGGGGGTGGAAAGGGCAGGGGAGGGGAATGTGGGAGTGAGGGGAGGGGGATGGAGAAGAAAAGGGGTTAGGGGATCGCAGGATAAGCAGGAGCCCAGCATGCGGCATCCCCTCAGTAGCAGCAGGGGCTTCCCCGTTAAGCAGGCCCATTGAACCTTCGCCCTGACAAGCCCTACCCCCCCTACACCTGGACCCCTTTGCTGAGCCCCCAGACTCCCACCCCATCAAGCCCCACTCCCCCAGCATCTGGACCTCCTGCCGAGCCCCGTCTCCCCACACCCAGACCCCCCCCTGCTGAGCCCCAACCACCTTCACCTGGATCTCCTGCAGAGTCCCATTGCCCACACCCGGAAACCCTCAACGAGCCCCTGTGCATCCAGATCTCGCACTGAGCCACCCTCACCCAGATTGCTCCACACATAAACCTCTCACCCCACACCTAGATCCCCTCACACTAAGCTCCTCCACGTTTGGATCCTGCCTACCCACACCTGGTGCGCCTGGCACAGAGAGGCAGGGCCCTGGGGTGTTTCTGCGGCAGGCCCAGCCCTTGCACTGTGTCAGGGTCAGGTGCAGCTTCACTGCCGAGTTCCTGTCCTGGGGGAGGTGGGGCCTTCAAGGGTGATCTCCCATCTCAATGCAGCCAGTGGCCTGTGCTCCCAACTGCCATGCTGGAGCCATGTTTATTTATTCACAAATAAAATTTGCAGGATTTTGCAATATGGTGTGCATAATTTTTATTTTTTTTGGTGCAGAATTCCCTCAGGAATAATGGCTAAAAATGAACCTCTAGGTGTTTTACATGTGACCTATACTGGAATCTATGTTAAAATGTGTTGAAGTCCAAACCTCCTCTTTCGTGGCAGTTCACACTCACACATTTTTAATGCTATCTTCCCTGAATAAATAGCTGAATATGCAGCTGCTCACTGGGTGAAATGATCTGCAGCAGTTGGCAAATGCTGAGAGATGTGAATGCCAACGGAAAAGTAAAAATAGGTCCCTAGAAGATTACGAGTAAGGATTACCAAAAAGAGAGGATTTGTTGCATCTATAGTGTGTTTTTTCTGTAAGTGTTGTTTTACAATAAATGGAAACAGAGATTCAGTTTTTTAGGTCATTTTCCATTTTTTATCATATCTGGAATGGAGATTAGATTTGAGATTTGTAGGATGAAATCAGGTTGAAATGATTCTTAACAATGTCTTGAACATGTCTGCAAGGTTTTAGTCACTGGTGTTAGAATGCAGATGTGTCGCAAACATTTATTTATTTATTTATTTGTATTTTTGTAGCACCTAGGAACCCCAGTCATGGATCAGAACTACATTGTGCTAGGTGCAATACAAAGACGGAACAAAAATTCTTGCCCCAAAGAGCTTAAAAACTCGTATAAGATAAGAGACAACAGATGGATACAGACAGATGGGGGGGAGAAGAAGGAAACAATGAGAGTATTGGTCAGTATGCTAGGCAGTAGTCTCGGCACACCAGTGGCTTAACCACTGTCATGTTTTTTGTAGGCGTTATGGCAAAGGAAAGGTTTGAGGAGGGATTTGAAGGATGATAATGAGGTAGCTTTGTGGATGCTTATAAGGTCTGAGGGACAGCAAGAGAGAAAGCACAAAGGTGCGTTTTCAAGTATTTCACGAGTGAGCTGGCATCATTGGCCAGTGGAAGGTGAGAATCGACATTTCAATAGTGAATGATAGGTATAGGGTTGGCATAGGCCATGAAAGGCCTTGAAAGTGAAGACAAGCATGTTATGCTTGATCCAGTAGAGAAGGAAGGGCAGTGGAGGGATTCAAAGAGAGGGAGTGAGATGGTCAAAGCAACTGGCTAAGACAGTGTTTTTTTGCAGCAGCATTCTGAATGGATATGGGTGTGGCAAAATTGCAGTTGTCAAGGCCAGAGGATGTTGCAATCCTTGAGATGTGAGATGAGAGCCTGGATGAGAGTTTTAGAAGTGAGGATGGATAGGAAAGGCTGTAGTTTAGAGATGTTGTGCAAAAACAATCTGTAAGATTTAGACAGCCTGCATGTGAGTACCTAGAGAGAAGACCAAGTCAAAGATACGCCAAGGTTATGGGCCCGACTTGTAGGCAGGATGGTGGGGTTGTCCACAGTGATCAAGAAAGGAAGTGGCAGGGAAAGGCTTAGGGTAAAGATTAGGAGCTCTATTTTAGCCATATTGAGCTTGAGCTTGAGGCTAGACATCCACGAAGAGATGTCAGACAGGCTGGCATTTTAGCTGATGTAAACAGTTCTTCTTTCTAGGTGTCCAGCATATCCTACTATGGCTGTTTTTTCCTCCCTACCCTCCCTTCTAAGACCTCAGTCCTGTAATGAGCTCTGTGAGGTTGGCTCTCCTGTGCCCAACTACAGCTTCCTGTTGCACTTACAGCGGGACTCAGTGTGGACAAAAGAGATTGCCCACATTGAGTCATTGCAGGACCAAGGCCAAATAATTTGCAATATCTGTTGATTTCTTCCTTAATGGAAAAACAATTAAGACATTATAGTTTTAACCTGATAACCAATAAAAAAAATGATATGGAAGTTAGCACATAAAAAGCTTTTAATGAGTAATAATTCTGAAACATCTACCTATAAAAATCTATGCTTTCACAAATTACTGTTTCGTAAGAAATTAACACAGTCAAGAATCAAACCAAGACACAGACATGCCCAAGTAACAATTTAAAGAGTATCTGCTGACTGCAAGCTGAAATAAAAATATGACCAAAAATATATTTGTTGGGGTTTGGAGACAAGCAGCAATCATATCCAAGTGGTAAAGTTTCTCCTTAATTCATATGCTTAACACCTATAGATCTCAAAGGAATTCCTGTATGTTGACCAAGAGGGTAAATAGAGTCTTTAGTGTTTTAATTCATGTGCATCAGTTTGCTGTATGAATACAGTTGCAATATTTTTCGATTAGATGTTGTATAGTAAAATGATTTTTTGCCTCCATTTTAAGATTAAATTGATTCCAGTTAGCTATTTGAAATAAACGGCTTTATTTTATTAATTGTTTCTAACTTGAAAAAAATGCTTAGTGTCTTTTCATGTTTCCAAATGAGGGCAAGACCTTAAAGGCATTAATTATATACATGCATAGAGTGTTTTTAATGTATGTTACTTGTGATTTATGAGAAAATTTCAGCTTAAAATTTAATGCTTTATTTACATGCATTAGTAAATGGCTGATCTTTGGTTATCTCCCTACCTATTTAGATTTTTAGACACTGACTCTGCAGTGAGATCCACTTAGACAGATCCTTATACTATATGGCACACTGCTGAAGTCAGCAGGCCTCCATGGGCACACAAGCATCGATCAGCCCAAATCTTAGTGCAGGGTTATGATCTTCTCTTCATCATCACAGTATTGGTATGCCTCACAGATTAATGAATTTATTCTTACAACTCTTGTGTGCAGAAGGGAGATATTCCATTTTACAGATGGAGAACTGAGGCACCAAGAGATTAAATGATTTGCCCAAGGTCATAGAGAGAGCTGGAAATTGAATCCAGACCACACAATCATCCTTCTCTTCTCTAAATGGAACATAGTTTGCATTAATATTCCAAGTGCTGACTCAAAATTAGACCCTACCGGTGGTTACTGTGAATTTATATACACACACTCTGAATCAGCATGGCAACTTTTTTTTTATTTTGAGAAGTATGGCTTTGGTCTGACTACATTGGGTACTGAAAGCAGTTTTGTGTAGTTAGGCTATGAGTGTGCTTTCTTTGTGAAGAACTCTGTCCTAGCATTTCTCAAGGAGGTCACCTTGTTTACATAGAGAATGTAAACAAGTTCTGAATAAGGATTTCTGTTAGATTGTATTCTTCTTGATATCCCCCAACGGCAGCGAGGTCAAACATTCTAAGGTACTTTCAACATAGCTGTCTAGAAACATAACTGCAGCAGAAGGATGTGTGTGGGGGGAGAAGCATGCATTTTGCTTTATTTCAGCTGCAATGCTGTACTGTGTATAGAGCATCTTATTTCAGTGTTGTGTATGCAAACAGGAAATGATAGTTATGCTGCCCTCAAATGTCTTTTACTCTCTTCTCCCTAAAGATTCAAATATACATGCTTTTAACTGTAAGGCAGCAAGATCTGATACATATTTTGTGTGTGCCCTAGAACTTGCTATGCTAAGAGCAGAAAGGACTGATGAAGGAACATGCCTATAAAAATGTTCTTTCCTTGGTAGCATGATGAATTGTGGAAGCCCTGATTGAAAATTCTAATCACAGCCTTGCAGTCCTTCAGATCACAACCGTTGACAGTTGATTCACTTCTTTTCATGCCTGCTGCCTCTCACTGCTTATGGTGCCTCTTATGCATGAGTCTATCATTAGCACACAAAGCATGATGGATTGGTTGGGGTATCTCTATCCTTAGAACCTGGGAAATGCTTCTTTTTCAGAATCACAGTGCCTGGGTGTGACATCGTCATGAATGAGAGAAGAAAGTAATACAGTATTGGATGTGCCTGTTTGCTGCCACTGTTTAGAGAGAAAATGATGCATTATGGGGAATGTAAGTATATGGCCTGTTTTTCCCTCACTAGCAAGTGATGCAGAAAATCACTGATCACAATCAATGCATAAACTGAGTCTGGCCAATGCATGAAGGATGTAATGCCCTTTCAAAATCAGAAAAGTAAACCATTTTCTAAAATTGCATCTAAAAATTAACCAGTGTAGGAAGTCTTTTGACTTTCAGCTTGAGCTAAGGATCAAAGGGATTAAAGCTAATTGATTTTGATCTCAGATATGGATTCTCATCACTCCTAAAACTGTACTTCTCTTTCCTTAGACAAGAAACTCCAGACATTAAACTGGTAAATGATTTTATTTGTCTGCCTGGCTTCTAGTTGGCATTTAATGTTTCAGTGAACAAATCAGTAAAGTTTTGGGTCTGGTGAAGAATAGATGGGACCAATTTTCAAATGTGGAATCAAAACAAAGTGAAAATATGTCATGTTCAGATAAAAGGCATAGCTCTGCATCATGTGGTCTCATAATAAATGAATTTTCACTACAGAGTTGACCAGAGATTTGCAGGAACATATTTTCAAATTTATTGATGATTCATTTTTAAGATGAACCACAATAAGAAAAATTTATTAGCGACAGAGAAAGGAAGCAGTTTCTTGGCATAGAAGACAAACAGATAATGTTAAGTGTGCCTTTGCTTTTACATTGTGCTTTCTAAAATCTGTGCAGTGAGTAAATTGATATTCATAAAAAGGTGTTGCTGCAACTGGTAATTACAAACCATATAAGTAGAACATCTAATAGGAGTTTGCAGGATTTGCACTGCTGCTTTTTATTGGTTGTCTAAGAAGTGCTGATGCTCTCACTGACACTGTGAGGAGGAACACAAAGCAGAGTTGAAGATTTTCTCCCAAGACTGGTAATTTTTGCAGAGCACTGAAATAAACGAGTGCTGCGGATAGTATCACACACAAATAGTGCTGTATTTCAGGGAAAGAAAAATAAACTTTTCTGAAGCTCAACATATTCTTCTATCTTTACCATTTAACATGTTGAGTTTTATTTTGAATTATATTGTTCCAGAATAAAACTGAGAAGAAATGCTGCCTAGAATGAAATTTGGAGAACAGTAACTAGTTTATTCAAACACTAGAACTTCAGATAATGTTTTGGTAGAAGCATGACTTGCTGCTATGTTTTATTTAGCCAAAGATCAAGCATACACATCAAATGCATAACTTTTTTTTTAACATTTGAGTTACTTACTTCATATCTTTCTATTTCTCTGTGTTGGCGTGGATATCCTGGTAATCAACAGGTGCAGAATAGCTTGATGCACACATTAGAGCTATGTAATTGCTGACAAACATGATTTAACTGAGTGAATGAAGGAATTCTACACAACGGGACAGATGTTCCTCTGGTGTAAATCACGATAGCTCCACTGAAGTCAGTGGAACTGTGCCAGTTTATGTACTCCAGCTAAAGATCCAGCCCCCTTTCCAGTTGGTATAAAGGGGTTCTTTGAGTTGCACTTGATTCAGTGGGAATTGCAGGCTTCTCTGTCCACTCTCCTCTTCAGGCTGTGAGCTTATAAGTGAGCTTCCCTTATCTTTGCTGAAGATCCTCGTCAATGTATCTAATTGTGGGTGTGAGGGTATGTCTGACTACTGAGAGTAATCAGTTATTATTTGTATCAGGTATTGCCTATGGACTTAGGTCATGGATCAGCACCCCTTTCTGGTTGAATCTGCACAAATACATTACAAAGAGATGGTCCCTGCCCCAAAGACCTTACAATCTAAGATGAGAGACAATAGGTGGATGCAACAAACAGATGAGGAGAACACGGAAATGATGAGACTACATAAATCAAATATATTTTATATGGTTTTGTACAATATTTATGGCTATGCACAGTATATAAGTGCTTGTTCCTTCTTATCAGCCTTGTATTGGCTTTCAAATGAAGAATAGGTCATTTGGTCCTTTCTTTACCTCCAATAGCACCGACCATCTTATTCACTGTGAATAGCATTCCTCAATGAATAATCCATGCTGTGCTGATACTATACAGTTTCAGTGGCTAATCTGAGAAGTTACATTACTAGTCAGAGAATCTTAGATAAGGGGTGGAGACGCATGTCACATTTGCAAAGTAGAGCAATATCATATAAATGAGAATAATTTCCCAGGCTCATTTTTCCAGTAATGAGATTGAAGATAAGTTATTGAGGCTCTGGAGTTTCAACACACCTTTGATTATTCTTCAGATAATGCTATCCACCACTAGTAAAATGGTTGGTGCTATTGCAGGTAAGTGTTGGTCTTCATAATAATATCAGAAAGGCAACACATACAGTTTTATTTGAGAGAAAAATGTTAAAGTGTACACTTTTGATGCACTGTAAGGAAACACACAAATTGATAACAGCCCTAACAACTTCCCTAGATAGACTGAGGGCTTGTCTTCACTGCTGCAATCGATGCATCGGGTGTTGATTTTGCAGGTCTTACTAGACCCGTTAAATCAGTGGCAGAGCACTCTCTGGTCAACTCCGGTATTCCACCTCCCCGAGAAGAGTAAGGTAAGTCAACCGTAGAGCGTCTCCTATCGATGCAGCTCAGTGAAGACGCTATGTTAAGTCGACCTGAGCTACGTCGACTCCAGCTACGTTATTCACATAGCTGGAGTAATATAACTTAGGTCGACTTACGCTGGTAGTGAAGACAAGCCCTTAGAATAAAAATAGCTATTTTAATCATCATATTGAAATGTAATTATTTAGTGTTGGGAATGTTTTAGATTGGGTGAATTAAAGATAAATAAATTACTTTCCATATTTCGGAGCCCTAAGGGCCTTCTTCCAACTAATGTAATATCTACACATTTTTTAAAAATGCACATATTTGCAGCTGTGGGTGTTATCCCTAACGAGAGAGTGTAATACCCATGTGGGGTGCTTGTTTAGAGTATGGATTTCTTCAAGGACACAGTCAGAAGAGAAGTCTCTTTGATCATATTGAAACACCCTTTTATCAATACATGGATAATTTAAGTGTATAGCAGAAATCAGAATTAGTTATTACCTCAAAATTCACTCGATCATTTAAGAATACAGCACTAAAGCGTGCAGTACAGCGGATTATGTAATTGTGTTGGAAAATCTCATACCATACACTGTGTAGCTCATATGTATTGTATCAAAACCCCAACTGTACAGGTTGAGATTTTTAAAACCATGCAAGCGATTTAGCCCTGCATTTAGCCCAGTGAATTTTAATGGAAGATGTGTGGCTAACTCCTCTACACTACTTTGTAAGTCTCAAACACAGTACCTAAATAAATATATGTTGAAGAGTATGTACTGTATGCTATTGAATAAATGGGTGTCATTTAGGAGCATAGTTACAGCATATATTTAAAACACATCCAGTACTGCATATTGAAATTCAGAACCTCTTCCTTATATGATGACTTGCAGGAACCTGTCTGTCTAGGTAAGTGGGTGGGTCATTTCTTTGAGTATCAGTCCTATGGATGCTTCACTGTAGGTATGCTTGCGCTGCTGATTGGAGAACTTTGGTAGCAGTGGCCATTTGGCCCACCATGTACTGTCTGCCCTTGTACCCCACCATGAAGCTAATCAGCATGCGCAGGCTAACCCTCCCCAGTTCCTTCTAAACTGCCCCTGGCTAGAGATGGAGCCATTAGCAGTCCGTTTGCAATGGTTTGTTTTTCTCTCTCTTTTTTTTTTTTAAGCATTTTTAGTAACTAGTTAGCCCCTTCAGACTGAGTTGTAGTTTTTTCCTTATTTTCTCTTAAAAAAACAAAAACCCTTTTATTTTTCCCGTTTTGTTGGGGACCCCTTTCCACAGTGGGTATGCCCGGCTCACTGGGCATCAAGAAGTGCCTCAATTGTAAGGAGTCCATCCCTGTAGCAGATAAAAACTCCCACTGCATTCACTGCCTTGGGGGAGGCCATATTCTGCAGAAGTGTGGTCTCTTTCAGCAACTTAAACCCAGGTCTCGAAAGGACAGGAAATTGAGGCAGAAGATCATCCTGATAGATGCAGCCCTTCAGCTTTCCCTGGATCCGTGCCAAGACTCACCCAGGAAGCACGAATCTTCCCCACAGCTGTCAACATCCAGGGGCTATGAATCGAAGAAATAAGCTGCGGACCCCTCTTGGAAGACATCTGAAAAGAGAGCTGTGAGTCTCCAGAGTGAGCACTGAGCTAGGTGTAAAAGATCATTGGCAACTTGGTATCATCCATACCCTTGATAGCGAGACAGTCCAAGCACAGTACCATAACTTATGAGGATCTGGAGCAGCACGTACCGTTGAGGCACCCAAAGACCTGATGGGCAGAGGCACTGAGCCAGTGGTATCAGTGAACAAAAACAGAAGCAGGGAGCACAGTGTTAAGATGATGCTGCTGGTACACGTTGTACCTTGGGCACCGTCAACTGTGACCCATCCAGCACCAGAGTGTTGGGTGCAGGTGAAATCACTGACTCCCTCTATATCGCCAGCGGATTGGTCAGCACCACAGGAGTTCCAGTACTTGAGAGAGCTCAGGGTATCTGATATACAAGAGTCTCCCCTTTGGTACCAAGTCTTCTCCAAACACAGGAAACTTTTTCAGTACCCTGCCATGCCTCTCCACTTTCTAGTGGTGACTCAGACAGTGAGAGAGAGGATGTCATCCATTACCCCTCCTCCCATGCTCCCTCCTGTTATCAACGGGCTCCACATACATATCCTCAATTTGTTCTGCTACCACAATGGTCCGGCCAGCCATGGGCACCACCATCAGGCTCTATCCACCATCCCATTGGCCCTATTGGGATCCCTGGATGGAATATTGAACCTACGCTTGCCAGGTTTCCAGCCTGACTCACTGTGAGCCTGTGAGATGTTCTCCCTCTGCCATGGCATCCAGAGCCTCTGAAACTCCAGAGGAAATCATGGAGGAACAGGAGGGCAGAGTAGAGGAGGAAGTTACACCAAGAACTAACATATTTTCCTCCTCTCCAGACGAAGCAGTGATGCCCCCACCACCATCCTTAGCCAATGATTTCTGACTCTTCCAGGACTTGGCAAAAAGGGTAGCAAACACACCGCAGATATATTCATCACAATCTCCTCAACATCCTGCACTCTTCCTCGTGCTCCAGAATATCAGTGAGGCCCTATTAATGTGAGGCCCTTCTGGACCCAGCCAAGGCTATATGACAAAACCTCAGTATCTGTGACACCTCTGTGTAAACAGGCCAATATAAAATATTACGTCCTAGCTAGGGAGATGGAGTTCATTTTTCCCACCCTTCCCCTAATTCTGTCGGCATAGACGCTGTAAACTCCTGGGGCCACTGGCACCAAATGAGATCCACCCCCTAGGGATTGGAAATGCCTGGACCTCTTCAGGAGAAAAGCCAATTCCTCTGCCACATTGCAATTTAGAATTCCAAATTGTTAAGCATTAAAGGTGAAATATGAGTGTCAATTATTCAAACTGCAGCAGTTTTATTGAACAACTCCCAGAGTCACACTGTGACCAGTTCTGAGCTATTATCCAAGAGGAACAACTAGTAGCCAACGCAGTGTTCCAGTCAGCCCTTGATTCACCCAGCAGAGCAGCCTGGTCCATCTCCACTGAAGTGGTTATGTGGTGAGCAGCATCGTTACACCTATCTGGCTTCCCTAAGAAAGTGCAAATGACTGTAGAAGACCTTTCCTTTGAAGGCACCAAGTTATTTGCTGAAAAGATTGACGTGTCCCTCCATACCCTTAATGATTCCAGGGCCACTCTCCACTCATTAGGTGTCTATACTCCTGGACAAAAGAGAAAATGTAATCTGCAGTTTCAATCTAAATTCCATACTTCACAATTCCCAACTCAACACTTCTACTAACCTCAGAGAAAGAAATCCAGATTCTCTACATGTGAACCATCAGGCCCACAGCCTTCCACTTCGCAACCATCCACTCAGACCATCAGTTTTGACGAATTGGTGAAAATGACCACTCCCCTCAACCACTACACCTGACTAACCTGTCCCACCCATTTGGTTACCGGCTTGCCCTGTTCTGCAGCACCTGGGAACATACAATATCAGACTGAAAGGTTCTGAAAATCATTTGCAATGGGTACTCCACCCACTTTACCTCCCTCTCACCTCCACAACACCCTTCCTGTCTCTCTTCAGGTACTGTTCTCACAAGAGTTTATGATGACAAAAAATAGATCTCCTCCTCCAGATAAGAGCCATAGAACCAGTACCTCACAACCTACAAGACAAAGGTTTTCACTCTAACTATTTCCTGATACCCAAGAAGAAGGGAGGTTGCAGACCCATATTAGACGTCAGAGTATTCAACAAGTTTGTCAAGGTTCAAAAATTCAAGATGATCACTCTAGCGGCCATTATTCCAGCATTGGAGCAGGGGGACTGGTTTTCGGCCCTTGACCTTCAAGATGCTTATTTCCATATTTCAATCCTACCATCCCCAGACAGTTCCTCAGATTTACTCTAGGACAAGACCACTACCAGTACAGAGTACTCCCCTTCGGACTATTATCAGCTCCTAGAGTATTCTCCAAGGTCCTCTCAGAAGTGTCTGCTCACCTACACTCCCAAGGGGTCATGATCTCCCCCTACCTGCATGATTATCTCCTCAGAGCCTACTCCTTCAGTAAGGCCTGACAGATTACCAAAACTGCAGGAGACTTGTTCACGTGGATCTACAGATCAATGTCCAAAAATCAACCTTCGCCTTATACAGCTCCCAGAGTTCGTAGGGACCAACCTCAACTCGAGACAGGCCAAAGCGCTCTGCCTCAACACAGGTTCCTCATCTTGGCCATGCTCATGGAGAACGTACAAAAGTCCTCAAATTTCAGCCAGATACTGTCTTCAACTCCTGGGGCATATGGTGGCATGCACAGCGGTGCTACCTCATGCCAGACTTCTCATGTAGTGTCTCCAGATATGGTTAATCTCAGTCTACAGACCAAACAGAGACAGATAAGACAAACCTCTGTTGCTACCCACCAGGTCAAAAACTTCCTGAACCGGTGGAAAAATGGGATCCCTTTTTCTCAAACTTCCCTGTCGTTGCTTCTCATCACCAGTACATCCCTTATAGGATGGGATGCACATCTAAACGTCCTTAAAACACAAAGCAAATGGTCACCCATGGAGATGTCCCTCCACATCATCCTCCTGGAACTTGGGATGGTCAGGAATGCCTGCACCCATTTCCTTCCACTGATCAAGGGAATACACACAAGGAAGGAGCCAGGTTTACCTCCCTTTCTGCAGAAGCATTAAAATTATGGAACTGGTGCATTTTCCACACCATCATGCTATCAGCAGCCTACCTTCCTGGAGTCCAAAACTCAGTAGTCTCAATTGCAAGTTCCTTCACAACCACAAAAGGGAGATAAATCCAACAGTGCTTCACAACGGGTTCAGGCGGTGGGGGACACCAACTACAGACCTGTTCTCCACTTACCTGAACGAGAAATGTCTACACTATTGCTCCAGAACAGGGATAGGACAGCACTCTCTGGGCGATGCCCTTCTTCTTCCATGGCACTAGGACCTTCTCTGTGCCTTTCCCCTGTTTCCCTTTCTGTCAAAAGTCCTTTTAAAAATAAAAGAGAAGAAGCACGTCGTAGTGATTGCTCCCACTTGGCCGAAACAGACCTGGTTCCCTTACGTGTCACAACTGGTGCCGATATCCCTCCAACCTCCTCCATCCCAACTTGTGGATACTCTGCCTCAAGGCTTGGCTCCTGCTTGGCTCCTGCTTGGAGGAGGTCAGGAAGTGTTACTGCCCAGTAGAAAATCCATTTCATGTCTCACATAGCTGCAAAAGTGGCCCAGGTTTTGGATTTGGTGCAATTCCCAACAAATTTCCCTGACATCTGCTATTTTCCCAAGGGTCCTACACTATGTACTGACTTCCAAAAGACCAGGACTATCTCTCAGCTCACTAAGAGTTCACCTAGCTGCTATAGCAGCCTTCCATTGATAAGTCATGATGATGGGCGATCAGTCGTTACCCAGTATGATCATATTCCATGGGAGTTATGGGTCCTTCGGTGGCTAATAAGGCCAATCCTTTAACCACAGGTTCTATTACAATGAGGGCAGATGTTTTAGTTATGGGTCCTCAGGTGGTTAATAAGGCCAATCCTTTAACCACAAGTTGTATTACAATGTGGGCAGATGTTTTAAGGCTCAGCAGGAGGCTGTTGACCATGAATGGAAGCCAGTCCCTTCTTCGTCCTGCACCTCTTGTCCTCTTCAGCTTGTCGGCGAGCAAGTTCAAAAATGCAGGGGACCATCAGGTAGGACTTCACTCCATTTTAAGTGATCCTGGGCAAGTGTCTCCCAAGTGTCAGTGTCAATATTACACTTTTTTAGGTTGTCCTTCAGCAAGTCCTTATAACGCTTCCGTTGTCCACCCATGTTACGGTGCTCTTCCTTCAGCTGAGTGAACAGAACCTCTTTTGGGAGGTGATGGTCTGGCATCCGGACAACGTGACCAATCCAGCGGGATTGCTGACGGATGATCATTGCCTTGATACTGGTGGTCTTTGCCTCTTCCAGAACACTAATATTGGTGCGCCTGTCTTCCCGTTGGATCTTCAGAATTTTATGAAGGTAGCATTGATGGTGCCTCTCAAGGACTTTCAAGTGGTGTCTATAGTTTGTCCAAGTTTCGGGCCCATACAACAGTGTTGGGAGAATAATGGCTTGATAAACAAGAATCTTGGTGTCTGTTCGAATGTTATGATCTTCAAAAACCCTGTGCCATAAACGAGAAAAAGCTACACTGGCACAGCTCAAGCGATGTTGAATTTCTGAATCAATATCTGCCTTGGACGAAAGATGACTTCCAAGGTAGAGGAAATGATCGACATTCTCCCGTGCCACTCCATTGATTTTTGATAGATGGGGCATTAATACCTCATTTGGAGAGGGCTGATAGAGCACTTTAGTCTTCTTGATATTAAGAGTGAAACCAAGACATGCGTAAGCATCGGCAAACACATCCAAGATAGTTTGAAGATCTTTCTCAGAATGGGCAAAGATTGCGTTGTCATCAGCATACTGAAGTTCCACAATAGATATTGTGGAAATCTTACTCTTGGCGTTCAGGAAAGCCTGAATAACTTTCCGTCCATTCTGTAAATGATTTCAACACCACCTGTAAACTTCCCAGCAATTAGGTAAAGAATGACGGCAATAAAAACCACAGACATGGTTGGAGTGATGATACAGCCCTGTTTGACTTCTGTTTGTACTTTGAAAGGTTCACTCTGGGAGCCAGTGCTGCTCAGAAGAGTTGTTTTCATGTTATCATGAAGCAATTTTAGGACATTGATGTATTTATCAGGACATCCAATCTTAGAAAGTACAGTCCAGAGGGCATGGTGATTCACTGAATCAAAGGCTTGATTTGATTGATAAGTAGAGGGGTACACAATGCTCTCACACCCAACCACAAAAGAATTCCTCAGGGATATAGTAAACCTTTTCCCCCCAACCCCGACATCCCTGCTGTACATGGCACCTGAGCCCAGTGTAGAAAAGCCTGACTAGATCCTCCCTTTGAACCCATGGCTACTTGTTTGCTCACACACCTGTTGATGAAAATGCCGTTCCTGGTGGCAGTCACCTCGCTGAGGAGAATAGGGGAAATAGCCCTACTGAATGCACATCCACTCTATTCTTTCGGGACAAGGTCACACTCAGACCGCACCTGAAGTTCATCCCCAAGGTTACCTCTCCTTTTCTTATAAACCCACTGATTCACCTCCTGACCTTTTACCCCAAGCCTCACCATGATAACAGGGAGACTATACTTCACACACTAGCCATTAAGAGAGCCCTGGCCTTTTACCTGGTTAGGACAAAGGCTTTTAGGAAGTCATCTAAGCTTTTCCTTTTTACTGTGGAGAGATCCAGGGGCTCAGCAATATCAGCCCAGAGACTCTCCAAATGGGTTTCTAACCATATTAAAAAATGAGGTTTGCAGCATGACAGCTCCAGCTGGTGGTTGCACTCGCTCCAAGAAAGTGGTCTCCTCTTCTGTGGCCTTCCTCAAGAATGTCCCTATCTCAGAAATCTGTAGAATGGTGACCTAGGCGTTAGTCCATACCTTCGTAGAACATTATGAGATTACTGGGGACTCCACCTCTGATGCCATCTTTGGCTCCATAGTATTGTCATTTGTAAGTGATTTGACTCCAAAACTGCAGACCTACAATACAGGTACTGCTTGGGAATCACCTACAGTGGAGCACCCATAGGGACATGCATGTCCCAGCACTATCATAACTGCGTGAGGTGAGTAACTTCTTTCCATGCCCATTCAATACATTGTCCTCTCTTCTAAAATTGCCAGTTAATTTTCTGATGAGGACACCAATTCATTAGAAACGGGAGTGAGACCACAAACTCATTTCAGGCATTAAGCAGCTGTCGGGGGTAACAACTTCCAGTCACTGCTGAACTTTGGGGAATGAAACTGTTAACCTATAGGTGAAAGAGTTGGTATCCCATTACCTATCCACTGGCCATTCAGTCCTGTTGAAAATCTGCAGTTTTTAAAATGTTCTTATATTTTATAATGCTATTTCTAGGTTGATTTTAAAAAAAATAAAAGGATATACATACACTTTCATTATATAGACAAATGAGTTACATTACAGTATTGACAAACAGTGGGATGGAATTCAAAGCTTCATAACAGCTGAGCACATAAGTATAAATATTCATGTACATATGACACATCTCATGTGAAAAGTTGTTTGGTGATTCTAACGTCTGTTAGCAACAAAGTGACTGTACAGTGACCAAAAAGATATGACCATTTCTTTGAATATTTATGTAAGTTACACACGTTTTGCAGTAATACATCCAAGCTTAACTGTCAAGTATTCTGTGTGTATCCTAACAGCTAAACTGATAAATTCTTTCCAGTTTTGCAAGATAATTTTGAGAGGAATCTGCATTTTGAAATGTATTTATCACTAAAGTGACAAGGCAAAAAATAGGTGGGCTGAAAAATATATAAAGGCACACGGCTTCAAAAATCACATTTGTCTGAAATTTTTATACCTCTTGTAGTTAGGAGTTAAACCTAAGATAACAATAACTAAAAAACCATAAGCAAAACAACAAACAACCATTATTTTCTCAGTTCTGCTTTTAACAGTACTTGGTGTATAGTCAGTTTCTCTGTTCCCATGCAGGACTTAAATTGAGCTGGAGCCCACCGGAGCGGAGCAGCCCACGCCTCCCCCACAGGACTAAAGCTCCAAGTCACGGTGCCTCCCCCGCATGGGACTTAAGCCCTGAGATCCGCTGCCCCATAGCCGAAGCCTGCAACCCCAAATGTGGGGTGTGGGATGGGGGGGTCTCCAGGAAATAATCTCTGAGAATTTAAGCCCTATTCCCATGTAATAGGCAGGCTCCAAACATGTGATGAATTCTGATGGCTGGTTCCCTGTTTCAGCTCAACTAAGTCAATGAGGCTTTATTTGGTTGCACAGGTGTGCCCATTTGGAGAAGCTTGCAGGATCAGTGTCATTGTTAGTTTAATCTTACTGAAAATATCTATGTAAATGTCAGCAAGGAATCAGAGAATAAAATTGTTTTAATAGAATTTAAGAACATTCTCTCTGTCAGAAACTGGACATTTTAAACCTTTTTGAAAAAAAATCAGGTTGTTGATATCCCTTAAATATTTAATAAAACTGTTATGTTCTAGTTAGCATAGCTTTTATACAGTATTATAGCTATAATATACAATAAGCCTCTGATCCTGCAATTTGTCTCTTCATTGGCAGGCCTATACTGCCGTTGAATACACTGTAGCTTTTCACAATGTAAGGGTCTGCCTGGACAAAGGCAGTTGCAAGATTGAGCTCACGTTAGGAAAACGTGATAAAGTTTAATGCATTATATAAATATATTGCACTGAATATTGCATGTGGATATTTATTTTCTAATATATAAAAAAATGTAAATAGTGAGAACCTAAATGCAGTTTTCTAATTAACAGGGTTCCTAAACAAATGTAAAGGGGATTGTTTCGAAAAATCAGTTTTAAATTATTATTTATGACTACATAAAGTAAACATGTAATTTGCAGCACAAGGCTGAAGATCTTTGTAAACCTAGGGTAATACTTGAATCTAATCAGAACTGCCTATATTAGAGAAGTGCCTGAGTGATAAACCTAGATAGGAATGTCTCAAGCTCTGAATATAGGTCCATATGCAAAATTCAGATTTTTCTTTTTATAATGTGCTAGATCTGACACCTCCCTGCCCAAGGTGTGTGAAATCTGAATCTGAATTTTGCTGCTTGAGTCCATCTGTACATGTGAAATAATTAACAACTTTATAAATTCACATTGAACACTTTACTATAAATACTATTTACACATCAAGAGAAATTTATTACCATCTGTGTTGCATGTTGTCACTGTTGAAAAATAATTCTGATTAAAGCGAGCTTTTGCTTGGGTGCCCAGATTCAAAGCCCACTTAAGTCAATTGAAAGACTCCCGCTGAAGTCATTTGGCCTTGGATTGGGCCCTCAGTGATTTTTTTTTTTATAAAGTATGAAGCACGCAAAGCTGTGCTCAAACGGGCATTATCTTGTTCCTTTTAAAGTAGATGTCAACAATTCCATTGATCTCAGTGACAGAGAATAAGAGCTGTAATGGAAGTCTGATATGAGACCACAAAAGCAGAGTGGAGGCTAGAAACGCCGAACTTGATCCAGCCCATGGGCCCTACTTATTATAGCATACATGGTACATAAAACTGAGATTGTGCAATCTGATCCACATGGACCATGTTTCAGGATCAAGGCTTAAGGTTCGTTTGGCACTCCAACATTTACCTAGGCAGAATCAGTCAAATTCTCAATGGATCTTTTATTTCTGAAATTGCAAACGTAATTTTATGCACCCAGAGTTTGGCACACACTGTTTTTTCACAACAATGTTTTTGATTGTGTACAAAATGATTTGTGTGTGTGCAAATCAGGTATGGGAGGCCCTTAAGTACCCTATTTGAATGTGTATAAATGGCAGTTGATGTGTGTAGAAATGCTGTTGCAAAATTTTGCATACCTAGAAGTTTGGTCATGTATTTAGAAGCAACTTTTGGAAAAGATCATTCAACCATATAGCTCTAAATTTCAGTGCCTTCTCACTGCTGCTTAATGGGGGTAAAAATATGTATACCGTATATACTCGTTCATAAGCCAAATATTTTTGGTAAAAGAGTGATGCATCAAAGAGTGGGGGTTGGCTTATAAACGGGTCTATACCAAAATTTGATGATTTTAAACTCTATGAAATCATTGATTTGAATATCTAATACATTGTCATTTTGTTTTCCTGGAGCGTCTGCAGGCATGGAGCCCCTCAGTTCCCTGTTTGCTGTTCCCAGCCAATGGGAGCTGCAGGAAGTGGCGCTCCCATTGGCTGGGAACGGCGAACCGCGGCTGCAGGGAGCTGAGGGGCTCCATGACTGCAGACGCTCCAGGTAAACAAAATGTCCCGACCAGCCAGCGGCTTACTCTGACAGGCTGGGAGCCAAATTTTGTCGACCCATTTATTGATGTCAATACTGCAGTCTTTTAAAGTTGCAAAGGCTTTGTTTAGTGGACTAGATTGGCTTGAAAGGAATACTAAAAGAGCAGTGCTGCAGATCCTCATGATATTTGACCCATGCATTTCACAAAATGCTATGCATTACAAGCCAATCAGAAAAATACAATGAACGATAGTACTATAACACTGGTGTCAGTTCGCTACTGTGTAATTTGATCTCTTCATGCATTTCTACCAATGGACCTCGTAAGTCTCAAGTCAATATGAAAATATAATGTGCAGAATCGATGGAATCTCTAATAAAATTGAAATAGCCTGTTATCCCCACAGACATGCCAATCTACAGGGCTGCTTTGAACTAAATGAAGAACGATAATAATTTGACAATGATAAAGCAGCTGACATTCCTATATAAAGTCCTACAAAATCTATAACTACAATAATAATAATAATAATCTATTTTCATAGTAGTATTTAAAATGAACAATGGTGAAATCAAAAGAAAAAGGTCTGCTTATCACGCAGAGTTCAAACTTAGTTGTTGAATGTGCAGAAGCAAACAATAATTTCGCCGCTGCCTGTGAATTCTGTATCAATGAGAAGCAAGTAAGAGAATGGCGAAAAAATAAAACAACACTAAAAGACATGCCAAGAAACCAGAAAAAATGTCCAACGAGGTGCGCTTCATTTCCTGAGCTGGAGAAAGATCTCAATAATTGGGTACATTGTCACTAGAACTGGAATTCGTCTGCGTGCTCTGCAAATGTCGAAAGATGACAAATACAAGTCAGTAAAGCCATCAGTGTTTGTCGCATCAGCAGGTTGGTGTACTCACTTCACGAACCATCATAGTCTCTGTATTCGTCAGCGAACAAATATAGTGCAAAAGCTGCCGAGAGATCTGGAAGAAAAAATCAAATCTTTCCAAAGGTTTATTATAAAATATCGAAAGGAATATGCATTTGAACTGTCACAAATAGGAAATATGGACGAAACACCAATGACATTCAATCTCCCGAGCAACAGAACGGTAACCGGTGTTGGGGAAAAAACAGTTTTAATTAAAACCACTGGCCATGAAAAAATCCATTTTACTGTGGTTTTATCGTGTTTGGCAAATGGATCAAAGCTCCCTCCTGTTATTATTTTTAAAAGAAACACCTTGCCTAAAAACACGAAATTTCCTGCTGGTGTCATTGTACGTGCACATGAAAAGGGATGGATGGATGAAAGTGGGACTATTGAATGGCTGGAAGAAGTATGGAATAAGAGACCAGGAGCACTTTTCAAGAAACCTGCTGTGCTCGTTTGGGACATGTTCAGGGCACACAAGATGGATGAGGTGAAAAATGTGGCCCAAAATAAGAAAATTACTTTGACTACCTGAACAAACCCTTTAAAGACAGGCTACGCAAAATGTGATCTGAATGGTTGTACTCAGACATGGCGAAGTTGACAAAAGGGGGGAATCTTATGAAGCCCGAAATCTGTCTTGTTGCCCAATCGATCAAGGACACGTGGGTGTCCATTCCCTCTGAAATGATAGAAAAATCATTTAGGAAATGCTGTATCAGCAATGCACTCGATGGGTCAGAAGATTATGCCATATTTGGTGATGACACAACAGAGGCTGATGATGAGAAGGAATCTGAGTCTGAAGACGACACTGTCGACATCTACAATGACAGTGCAGGTGTAGCTGTGACTGAAGCAGAGTTTAATGAATTGTTTGGTAAAGCAGAGACTGATTCAGACTTTGAAGGATTTTAAGACTTTTTAAAGTCTCATATTGTTCTAAGTTACTTGTTTTAAATATCCATTTACTGATTTTAAATTGACTAATTTTGAAGGGGAATACATATTTGTTCAATTATTACTGTAACAACAATAGGTTTTTTGTTAATTACATTAAAATAATTCTAGCAAAACTTTTGAGTGTTTCTTGTGACTCCAGCTTTTAAAATATAGCAGGGGTTGGCAAACTTTGGCTCTCGGCCCATCAGGGTAAGCCGCTGGCAGGTTGGGACAATTTGTTTACTTGGAGGGTCTGCAGGCACAGAGCCCCTCAGCTCCCAGTGGCCATGGTTTGCCGTTCCCAGCCAATGGGAGCTGCGGGAAGTGGTGCCACTTCCCGCAGTTCCCACTGGCTGGGAATGGCAAACCGCAGCCACTGAGAGCTGAACTGCTCCGTGCCTGTGAACGCTCCAGGTAAACAAAACGTCTCGACCCGCCAGCGGCTTACCCTGGTGGGCCGGGAGCCAAATTTTGCCAACCCCTGAAATATAGGGTTGGCTTATGAAAGGGTCATACAGTTTTTACTATTTTTACCTATCCATCTTGGGGGGTCGGCTTATACACGAACGGGCTAATGAACGAGTATATATGGTATATACACACATTTAATACAGTGTCTGAGCTTCCTTTTTAATTTATATCTTGTCAAATATCTTATTAGGTCTGTCCAGGGCTGGCCTTAGGAAAAATTAATGCCCTGGATGAACTTGTGTTTTGGTGCCTCTAGCCCCAGTGGGTGTCCCCCCACTGCCCCGTCACTCATGGGCTTCCCAGACTCCACACCCTTGCTTTGCCCCTAACCCCTGCAATCCCCTCCTCCCCTCAGCCCCTGCACTCCCCCCTTTCATCCCTAACCCCTGAACCCCCCTTCTGCACCCATGTGGGCAAACTGACCTGGATGCATGGAGCAGTTGGCATTGTTGCTTGTTGCCCTCTTTGAACACTGCTCCACTTTTGTGCACCCTTAGGGGGTTGTGAGCAAGGGGAGCGAGGAGTGATATCAGGGCACTTTCCCTACCTGGGCTGTGTTAAGGGGAGAGCAGGAGAGCAGCAGCTCCTGATGCTCTGCTCGCCACACAGCACAGCACAACTGGGGAAAGTGACCTGGATGTAGGGAGCCGTTTCTGACACTACACGGCTGCACAGCGCCACTTGACCGCAGGTGCCCTGGGCGATCACCTGGCTGGCCCACCCCTAAGATAGGCCCTGGATCGGTCTGTCTGTGTGTCTGCTCATCAGATCATAGGATCATTGGCGATTAAGCCAAGATTGGTATGTAATTTAAGAAAAACATAAAAATCCTTACAGGGCTCAGACCTTATGGAGCATTTTATAGCTCAAAGCCGGTGTTAACAGATTTTATTACCCCCTAAAAATGTGGTTTGTAATAAAAATGCCCACAGGCTTCTAATTATAATGCTGTGAGATACTTCATTAATATAATGACATTCTAAGAAGCATAAATGCTAAACGAGATGACTTGTCTGAAGTGGCCTAGATGTGACTTCCATTTCAACAGCTAGTGACAAACATACAGTGGTTTAATTAATGGGGGTAATATTAGGCTCTGAATCTCCTTTAGAGCTTCTGTCTCTGTTGGAGCATTCCATGTGTTGTGAATCTTCCCTAACAGTTAAAGCAAATGAACTAAAATAGCCTTTGGGCTATTTTGTAGTACTGTGTGGTTGGAAAAATTAATCCTGTGCCATTTTACATTTACTGTCTGTGAATCAAACTGTGAAAGCTAATTTTAAAACTTTCACACTTGGCTCGAATGAGGAATGTCAGTGCTTGGAGAATGTTCAGTTATACACTGTTAGCTCAAGGAGTGCTGGCTTGGATAGACCCATCAATTTCAAAGTGCCAAAGCGTAATGATTGCTCTGACAAACTAACACAAAGATTACAAGAGAGAGTTTAAGGGTACGAAATTTCTACTAAAAACCTACACTGTATAAAACCGAATTAGTGTACAACAGATAAAGAGAACGCACTCTAGATAGGTAGCAAGGCCTATAGAAAGCAGAGACATGAAGGGGGCTGAATTGTGCGTTTGTGGAGAGGGAAGCTAAATATATGGAGAAACGATTGCTGTTACTGTGGTTTTAGAGACAAATCATGTAATTACTCTGAAATATGATGATGATTTAGATGGGGGTGAGGAATCTTTTTTCTATCACGGGCCATTGACCCACATTAAAAATCAGTCATGGGCAACACACAAGTAAAAGCAACTTAATTTAGTTTTTTTTAAGAGAGATAAATATAAAACATTCAACTCACCCACTTTTTTAGTGTGATGGCCGAGGTTGCAAATTAAGTCCGATAGCAGTTTTTCAAACTACAATCCTTGCAACCCGAACACCACAGTAGGCTTGTGGGGCTCAGGGACGCTACTGACTGTTCCACAGTAGAGCACCGGAAGCACGCGTGGCTGATGATGAGGCATGCACCGTCGGACTCCAGCGCCGGCCGTTGAGAGGTCATAACGCACTAGAGTGGCTGGAGGTTCCACCTTGCCCCAGCATTGCTGTTACAGCCGTTGCCTGCAGCTCACCTCCCTCCTTGTCCCCACTGTCATCTCCACCCCCTCATAGGCTACTGTCATAGGTCTGTACTTTTAGAAATACTTGCCACGGGCCGGATGAACTTAAGCATCCGGGCTGTAGGTATCCCCACCCCTGATTTGGATGATCAGTTATGCCCTGTGGAGCTGGTGACTATCATGGCTCTCAAAGAAAGGCAGCTGCCATGTATAGCTCTGGTGCAGTAAGGTGCTGATCATGTTCTGAGAGGTAGCAAGAGCCAGATTTTCAAAAGCATTGAAGCACCTAAAGATGCAGATAGGCACCTACTGGGATTTTTCAAAGTTTTGAAGCTGCCCTGATGTGTAATTTTCATTGAAATCAATTGAAGTTGATGAGATTTAGGCACCTAGAGTGCATTAGGTGCTTTTACAAACCTCATTAGGCTCCTAGCTGCATCTTTATGTGCAGGGCTGTAATGAAAATGCTGTTGAAGCAAATGGGGGCTGACGATGCTCAGCACCTTTGAAAATGAAGGAGCTGATTTTCAGAAAATCTGAGCAATCCTACTAACTTCAGTGTGAGTCGCTGTGCACAGAACCTCTGAAAATCGGGCCATTACTTGTTATTGTTTTTCCGTAAAACTAATATATGTACAGTATTGTACAGATTGAGATTGCAGAATAATTATCCAGACTGTAAAATTAATGGCCTTGTGTAGATGGGCATTTTCTTAATATTTTCCTATCAATTATAGGTTAGCAATACCTGCAAATCATAGGAGTGGAAAAAACTGAAAAGTCAGGAAAAAAGGATTATTCATTGTTTGCTTTTTGTTTTCCATCATAAATGGCATAGAAGTAAATGATGAGTTTATAGTATTTTCCAAAAGAAAATTACTACATACAGAAGTGATTCCAAATCTGTTTTGTTTGGAGTCACCCTTTTGCAACAGGCCATTCTTCTCACTTTCCTACCACAATGGACCTCTCATGTCACGCGATTGCTGTGTTCCTCTGTTTCTCCAGTCAGCAGCAGCGAGATGCTAGGGTGAGGAAGCTTGCAGAACTTAAAAGTGCCAGAGGTACAGAGAGGCGGCAGGTGAGTCCTGTGGAGCTCAGGTGTACCACAGGGGTGTGGCCGGTATAAGCTGAAAATTGTTTTCACTGCAGAAGTAACTGTATAGATCAGAGAGGCAAAGTGAGACTACAACACAATGAAAATTAACAGGTTTTGCATTTGATTTGTATTTCAGTTGCTGTTTCCCATGCTCTGCCCATATACTGCCTGTATTTATTGGAGCATAGGGAAAGTCAGGTACATTGCTTATTTTGTAGGGCTTTAGAGGAAACAGCTACAACTATTGGCTCCAGTGTGAGACTACAAGCTATTGACTCCGGTCTGAGACTACAAGATTTTATTATCATAATTCCATGGAGAAACTACTTTACTTGGACAGTCTGGCAGCTCAAAAAATGATGAGATGCTCAGAGGAAATATTTTCCTACATCCATTTAGTTATGTGTGATTAATGTATGGTGATCAATGGCATTTTGAAGAATGGATTGGCTTCACATGTTCAGGCTGTTCTAAAGACTGGGTTAGAAAAATGCATGCCAGTCCTATAAAACATAAGTTCTATAGCCTGTCATACTAATAAAATCTGGATGACAAGCTGATTGGGAGAAACTTCTGTGTTAAATTAAAATCAGGACCTAGGTGTAGTCTTACATGTTTGCCACAATCATGTTTTATTATATGTGGTTTTTCAAGGCACAAATTATTACAGAAAATGTCCCAGTTAGTATCAGAAGCCTTTTAAGATAACGGAAATACAATACATAATTAGATCTTTCTTATGAGGCAAGAATCCTATGGAAAACATAGTATGTGATCAAGTAATTAAAGACTATATCGTAATGCATTAGAAAAGGGGAGCTAAATTAAGTTGCAAAGGCAATCTGAAGTGCTTAACTTTGCAACCTTAAAGTTCTTGTGATATAATTTTTGTTTGTAATTACCTATGTTATTAAAAAAAGCAAACTGAAAAAACAGTCCATCGTACAACACCGTATTGACTGAAACATGATTAACCAGCTGGGTCAAACATTAGATCCAGCACAAAGATCTCTGCTACTTGAACTCGTGGAGTAACTAATAGCAATAATTCTCATCCTCCTTATGGACCAGCCCTAAAGGGGAATGAGACAAACATTTTGCTAGTGGATTTCACAGATATTTGCTGATGGGAGAGGGATAGTGAGACTTACGAATCTTGAGTTCCAACCAAGAGCTGCGGGGGGAGAGTTCTCTAGTGGAGTGGCTCTCAAACTTTTGTACTGGTGACCCCTTTTACATACCAAGCCTCTGAGTACGGCCACCCCCTTATAAATGAAAAACACTTGTTAATATATTTAACACCATTATAAATGCTGGAGGCAAAGTGGGGCTCGGGGTGGAGGCTGACAGCTTGCGACCCTCCATGTAATAATCTCGTGACCCCCTAAGGGGTCCCAACCCCCAGTTTGAGAACCCCTGCTCCAGTGGATATGGCCCCTTTGCCTATTTCCCTCCAAGTTTGACCCTTTCTGCCTTGTCTCCTCCAATCTGACCCTATCTCTTCCCACCTCTGGCTCCTGTTCTGTTTGCATTCTCCTTGCCTACACAGTCCCTACTCTTCATGCTGCTCATCCCAATCTCCTTGCCCAGACAATCCTAGTTTTGTCTTCAGGACTCCCCATCTGAATTCCTGTCTCCCTCCTCTTCAAGTCTGTCTCTCCATCTCAGTCCCAGTCTGCTTGCCCAGTCATTCCTTGTTTCTGACACCTGGCTCCTCATCAGATCTGTTTCTCTCGTAACCTCCTCTCTGGCCTTCAGTCATCCCTGCCCTCCCTTGATCCCTGTTCCCACTGGCTCCCAGTTCAGTCTCCCCCTACCTTTCCTTCCCCTCCCTGGATTCTTGTCCCAGTCTCCCTTCTTGAAGCTCTTTGACCAGGCAGTTTGACCAGCTAGTCCCAGCTCTCCCCCACTGGTCTTCGTTACCCTAGTTCAGGGGTGGGCAAACTTTTTGGCCCGAGGGCCACATCTGGGTGGGGAAATTGTATGGGCCATGAATGTAGGGCTGGGGCAGGGGATGTGGGTGCAGGAGGGAGTGCAGGGTGTGGGAGGGCGTGCAGTGTGCAGGAAGGGGCTCGGGGCAAGGGGAGCGAGGTGCAGGAGGGGGCTCAGGGCAGAGGTTTGGGGTGCAGGAGTTTGCCCTCCTCTGCACTAGCTCCTCATGCAATCTCAAACTTGCTGCAAACTTGTTCCCTCCGCTTGCTTGCTCCCCTTTCTTACTTCCATTTCCCACACTTGCTCCCAGACTTAGTCTCCTTACATAGCCAGTCACAGCCTCTCTTCGTGCCTCCCTGTGTCCCTGTCCCAGTCTCCTTGACCAGCCAGTCACAGCCTAGCCTAGCCTACCCTGGCTCCCAGCCTTCTCTTTCTCCCACCCACCCAAATCCCAACCCTGGTTCCCCAAACTCCAGTACCCAGTGCCAGTCTTCTTGCCCGCTCAGTACTAGTTTCTCCCTATTCATCCCGTGGTACCCAATCCCTGACACTTCCCCACACACACTTCAGTGCCAGCATCAGTACGCTTCGTGTCCCAGTCTACTTCTTTGCTTCCCCTTGAAAAAGTACAAGCTGTGACAGGATGGACTTTTTGGAGATGTTAGCTATTAAACTCTAAGTAGTCTCACTGCATTCGTGCAAATTGAGATTTTTTTCAAAGACTTAGAACTTGGCCACATGTGTGGATGGCAAAAGGCATGTCCCTGACACAAAGGCCACCACCAGGCCAAATTTCAGGGAAATTGCTACAAAACGGGAATGCTCGAGCTTCCCAAAACAAAAGTTGCCATAATTCTTTTAACATCAGGAAACAATGTATTTTTCCCTAGCGTTATGCTCAGAAACAACTAAACTGCTTTGGCTGCAACTTTCCAGTAAAAATCAGCCTGAGGCAGACAACCAGCGTGGAAAATTTCAGCCCAAATGGTTAAAATTTGGCAAAGGTATAAGCCACTTAAAACAGAGTCTTATAATGGGTAGTGTCCTTCAACCTAAATAAGTGATGCTACCAGCCTCACGAAAATAATAATAAAAATTCCTCGGTGGTAATGATAAAAAACACTGCAATAAAACTCTTGTAAAATACAGTGGTTTTGACCAAAAATATTGCAGTGTTTGTGAAGCCACTAGTGTACAATACTTGCTGTCAGTTGCTTGAATTACTAAATCTGGTACTTATTACTTATATGGCCTACTGACCTCTCTATAAATATTATTGAATTGGAAGTATAAAATGTTAAATCAACACTTCCCAGCTTACTATTAATGAATTTGGAAATAAAGCCAGAAATGGGCACTGCTTTGGAGAAATTAAAAGAAACAATATTTCTGCATGGGTTGATGAACATAATCTTTTCTATTTTAACCTAATCTAATGCCATCAGTTATTTAGTATTTGTTATTGATTTTGGTGCTATACATCATGTTATATTAGATTTTCCTCTATCCAAAAGATTTAGTGATGAGCAACCTGCCATGCTCTCAGTATTTCAGCAATAGTGTCTCTGAAGATGAAATCTGATACAGATATGTTTTAAAAGAGAAATATTGGAGATTGTCCTAGAATTAATGAATGTGATGCATATTAGCTTTCTTAAATCTAAACATAATGAAGAACTGAACTGTTGATAACACTGGAAAGGTTTTAAAAGAGGAGGATAATCAAGTCATGGATAATTAGACTTGCTATTTAAATATTCAGAAAGCAAAAGGAACATCTGAAAAGGCAGAATGAAGTTTAGTGGCAGAAGACTAATATAAAAATGAATTATAAGCAATAAAATCATATCTCTTTGACTTTATACGTGTAAAATAATAAGCACTATGGAATCATGGAGATTCTAACACTAAGTAACCCATATTACAAACCAGCTATAGTGCTTTTAGTACAGAGGCAGCTGTGCAGCAAAATTTGGATCAGGATTTCACTCTGCCCTAAAGTTTGAGGATATTAAATCTGGGGCTTTGGTTCAGCTCATAGTTGAGCGAGATCAGCCATGATTCAAATACTGAACCCTCTGCTCCAAAGTTTGAAACTGGAAGTTTTGGTGCAGCAGAATGTATAGCATATACTGAGCTTTTTGTAATAAACCTAGCTGTTTGTGTGAGTAGGATAGCTGTTTCAGTGTATCATAGGTTTTAAAATTGGACTGTACTGTACATTTGTAATTTGTGGAAGCACACAGTGTCAGCTGGATATGCTTCCAGTAATCATCCATTTGGACATCCAAGTGATTTTTGGGAGTTCAAAAACAAGTTTGTGATTGTGTGTCCACTGGACTAAAAATATGGACCAAAATATTTAAACTTGAGTTCCTAAATTTAGACACCTAACTGCATGGCTTGCTTTTTTTCAGAAAACCTGAGCACCTGCAGCTTCAAATGAAAACCAGATAATTTATTCAGGTGCCTTGCATGTTTAATAAATTGTGTATTTAAGAGACATAGTTCATTCAAAAGCACCCGAGTCATTAAGACATTTTGAAAATCCACCCAGAAATTGCCTAGAGGAAGCCAGAGATACCCTTTTAATGGTATGAATGTATAAATCAAAATAAGTAAAGAAATATGGATCTAGATACCTAATTTTGGGTACTCATGTTTGAAAATGTTGGCTTTGGTTGTAGTTCTAGCTCTCCAATCTGGACTTCCTAGCAATATCTTTAACAAATATGACAAAGATCAGCACAAGCTGTTAGCATATTATGAGGAATAAACAATTTATATAGACCTCGTTGGAAAACTGAGTATTTTTCCACAGAAAATTTCAACTTTTTATTAAAACCCAAAACATTTTCAGCCAAAAACTACAGACATTTAACATGAAAATTTTCATTTACTTGACAATCCAATTTTCTATCAAAATATTTTGATGGAAACATTTTGATTAGCTCTAAGTGGTATAATCTTTTTTACAGTTTATTTTTTGTTAAATGTGTGTAGGACAGCAAATTAGCTATAATATGGCAGCAATAAAAACTAATGAAATTTTAGTTTGTGTATGCAGGCATCTTATCACAGGCATTGGGGATATTGTCCCACTGCCCGATACTGGTGATATGGCACCTAGAATACCAAGCAGTTCTGAGTATCTCAGTATCAGAAAGCTGTCATCAAATTGGGGTGTTAAAATAAGAATTGAAGTGATTTAAGAATGCAGAGAGTGACTAAATGCTTATAGTAGTAGTTTGACTAAGGGTATGTCTACATTGATAATAAAAGATGTGTTCAGATTTTGGTTTAACTAACTGAGATTAAAATAGCAGTAAAGACACAGCAATGTGGCTTTTAACTCAGGATAGCAGCTCAAGTTCAACCCCAGGCTCCTCTATAGGTAGGGCCCTACCAAATTCAGGGTCCATTTTAGTCCATTTCATGGTCATAGGATTTTAAAAATTTTACCTTTCATCATTTCAGCTATTTAAATCTGAAATTTCACGGAGTTGGGTTCCTGACCCAAAAAGGAGTTGTGGGGGGTTGCAAGGTTATTGTAGGGGGGATTGTGGTACTTCTACCCGTACTTCTGCGCTGCTGCTGGCAGGGCGCCGCCTTCAGACCTGGGTGCTTGGCTAATAGCCGCTGCTCTCCAGCCACCCAGCTCTGAAGGCAGCACAGAAGTAAGGGTGGGAATACTGCGGTCCTCCTAAAATAACCTTGTGACCCCACTGAAACTCCCCTTTGGGTCATGACCCCCAATTTGAGAAACATTGGTCTCCCTCGTGACATCTGTATTGTATAGGGTACAAGGACACAAAAGACCAGATTTCACGGGGGGAGACCAGATTTCATGATCTGTGACATGGTTTTCACAGCCACAAATTTGGTAGGGCCCTACCTATAGGCTTTAATTTGAGCTGCTAACCCGAGTTAAAAAATGAGTTGTCTTCACCGCTATTTAACCTGAGTTAGCAAATGTGGGGTAGCTAACCCGAGATAAGAACACCTCTTCTTGCGGTGTAGACCTACTGTTTGTGAATGATGTAAGCATTTGAAGGGTGTGAACAGTAAAGAGGGAGAGGGTTTGCTTGAGATGTTCCCTAGCTGAAATTTGAGGAAGGGTGATTCATGCTGAATATTGGGGGTGGGGGGGTGGGAAATCTATTTGAATGTGTAATAGTCCCTGGAGGGAAGAGATGGAGGTCCTATTTCTCGAATCACCTAAAAGTGCTGTTGAAGCACTGGATGAAGAATATGTCAAGAACAACTCTGCATTGGTAGGAACACGAGTTAAGATGGTCTTCAAGGTCTTTCTCATCTCTGATTTCTATAATTCTTAATTTAAATGGGTAACATAAACATTACATATCTTCCATAGCCAATATTTATATTCCCTGCTGTTAATTTTATAGGATTAAAATCAGTCAGTCATAGGAGACAATTTTATTGCATGCTACTTTATCTGACATGGTTTAATTGAAAAACAAATGCAGCCTTACTACACTGTGCAGCGGTCCTGTTAGATTTCATGAGCTAAGGAAGGTCAGGCCTGAATAATACTGTACATGGCTAGATAGCTTCCAAGGAACACATTGGTGCTATAGGAAATGTGTTGGTAACTCAGGAGTTGCATTCTTCATTATGAATTAGCTAGAGGGTACTCTGCTGCCAAAGTGCTGTATTGCAAATGAGAAATAAAATCGAGGTCTTGACCACGAGTAGCCATTAGAGTTCCCATGGCAAAAGAGTAGAGGTGTTTAACCCAGTTGTCCTGGCAAATTCCAAATGGGGTAATTAAATTCTGCATTGCTAAATTACCTCTGGCTTTAACTGGATTAGGTACTTTTCACTTTCAGCCTTGAAACTCTGTTGTTAAACAACTACAGTTTTTTCATCCAACGAATGTCTCCATTTCAGAGTGAGTGATGTGATCCCTATATGTAGTCTGCATCAGTTTAAGCTTGCCAGATGCTGTGGGAGATCCTGCATGGTACATTAATACAAGGTAGCTTATTTACTCATTTGTTATTGATTGTCTATGTCAGACTGAGTTTGGGGTTACCTTTGGCTGCTGTCTCCGCTTGAAAGCCTATGTTGAAAGTGTAAGCTAGAGCAGCTGTTATTTTTGCCAGATCCAGAAAATCCTCCCAGTTCTGTCAGATGTGGACCTCCCTATAGTCATACACATCTTTCTCACTGCCAAACTAGGCAGTGGTAATGCGAACTGAATCAGATTGCCTTTCAGTCTGATCTAGTCTGCTCAGTTTCAGAATGCGACCAGTTACTTGCTCCTTAAGGGCTTGATCCTGCAAGCTGCTGAGCACCCTGGCTCTGATCCAGCAAAGCACTCAACCACATACTTAACTTTAAGCAAGTGAGTAATTGTCCCATTGAAATCAGGTAGGCTACTCATGAGTTTAAAGTTAAGCGAGTGCTTAATGCTTTGCTAGATTAGGGCTAGAATGCTGAGCACATTGCAGGATCAAGCCTTTAAGGAGCAAGGGAATCTATTACACCCCCAAATGTACGCTGGCTGCCAGTGTGCCCATAAATTCAATGCAGGGCATTTGTTCATAAAGCTCTTCATAATGTGTCCAGCTGTTTGTTTTAGGATTTATAGTATGAACCTTTTTTTTCCATACACAGTGTAGTACTGCAGAGATTTTAATCCATGAATTGAGATATCCAAAAGGTTTAAATGGTGTCGAGGGCTTAGTGTTCCGTGTGAATCTGACCCTAGTTCATATAGAGACGTTAATTTCTGGAAAATACAAACTCTTTCATGTGGATGTGTAATTTAGATTAGCTCACTTAATGGTTCACCTAGCCCTAATGATAGCTAAAGTTAGAACATATGAGCATCACTGGCCTGTTAATCTAAAATGTTTCAGTCTGCATAAAAATGGAATGTATTAATGTGTTCACGTTAACTAAGTCTCAGTGCGATGTCTGCTTGGATTTAGTTGCATTTTTCTGATGACAGAGCTCTATCTGGCTTTTTTTCTGACCCAGACATAGTTATTTTATTTATTCTTCTTAATCATGTCTGTGTTATCCTCACTGTAGTCCTCTAAAAGAAAATCCAAAATATATAACCCCATATTGGACTTCAAGGATGCCTTTGTTGAACTTAAAAATTATTTTAAAGATGGGCCTTTGGACTTCCTTTTCTAGACTGAGTTAAAGAACATAATAGTATAATTATGGGCTTTGGGAGAGTTGTCTTGCCATAGCCTCAGCAAAGATGTTTGAAGAAGAAATATTTGGGAAGAGAAGACATCCTTATGTTAATGTCCTATAGCTCTTATTAGAAACTGATACCCCTTCCATCTTATGGAATTTAATGTGGAATTAGATCCCTGTTTGAAAATGTCACAGGATTGTTAAAAATATAGAAATAATTCTGTTCCCTATTAAATTCTGCACCTTTTAAAGCCATTTCGGTAGCACTGTATTTCTTCTTCTAGAGTAAATTCTGTAGGTTTTTTTGTCAAGATACAGAAACATCCTATTTCCTATGGGCTCGACTGTGTTGAGGGTGCAAGAGGAGCTCTCCTCTCTCCTCCTCCCGTTGCACCCACACAGGGGTTGGCACAATCACAACACAAGGATTGTGCGAGTTCAGTGCTGCTGCTGCTGCTGGGACAAGGCTCCCCAGAGAGCCAGGGGCCAAAAGGACCTGCTAGAACAGTGGTGGGTAACGTGCAGCCCATTAGGGTCATCCGCTGGCAGGCTGCAAGACAGCGTTTACATTGGCCATCCTCAGGCATGGCCACCCACAGCTCCCAGTGGCCCCGGTTCGTAGTTCCCAGCCAAAGGATCCTCACTGCAGACTGTGTGAGGGATTTTAAAATGTTTAGAAAGTAAGAGTGTGTTTCGGTGACACTACCAACCTGGCTAGGTCTCTCAGCTTGCTGAACTGTCTTGCTGTTTATCATTTCTCCACTATAATAATCCAGGGAATCTCTCTTGAGGTTTTAGTGTGGCAATATGTTTGTTTTATGAGTCCTTTCCACATGCCCCTAAGCTTGTCATTTAGGCCTTGATTGTGCAAATACATGGTCTGAAGTGGATCTTTCAAACTACATGAAGATTTCAATACAGTTTTTTCATGGACATAGAATCTACATCTTTTTGCAGATTCAAAGGTCATAATCAATATGTTTTCACTGTGAATGATATAAGTGAGAAAATCATAAATAAAGTTACTTCAAAACAAAATAACCCAAGCAAAAACTTACATAGGATTAAAATTTAGTCCATCTTTTTGTACTGCATATACTTTGGGACAAGGGCTGTCTTTCTCTTTGGAAAACACCTGGTTAATTTTCAGCACTACTGTACGTAAATAATAACAGTAATGTGCAACTGCTTAGAATCGGAGGTTTTAATGAAGGCATTTTGCACTTTTACCACAAATTGGATTTCCACTGATGTCAAAAAGTGTGTAATGCACTCAGAAGTAATTTGCTTATGAATTTCAATTCGGTTAAAATACTATCTGTGAGCAGATAGCAGTTCTCTTAATTATTTATTATTTGAAATTATTAACATTTCTTTAGTAACTAATTTTTTGGTCTGAAAGCCATTCTTCAACAACTATTTTGGGGAAAACCTTTGAGATTTGTGCAGTGTTAGTTTCATAAATCACTTGGCATTGTTTCTGATTTTGACTGGCTGATTTATGTAACTAAGGCACACAGCACAATGTGTGATTTTTTTGGTTACTGGAAAATTGCTTTTTCTGAATATTTGAGCTTAAAGTGAACTTTTCTCAAGTATTGTGTGAGTCGATTTCAGTTGCTGGAATATTCAAGATACATATATTTATTTATGCTGCACAGAATGAGCACAGACAGTCAGAATAAATTCCATGTACCAATATACAAATAGACATAGAAAACCCTTTATATTTTACCTCTTGCTCTGTTAATCTGTGAACCAATGTAAGAAATAAGTGCTTGGGTTTGTGGTAATCAATCATCAATCTCTTTACAGCGAGACCAAGTACTCGGATTAGTTTTCCTGATACTTGGCTGAAAGGAAATGATGGTCACATAGAAAAAAGTAATGGTGTATAAGCAGCATGGCATAATTTTTCACTGTTGACATTAAGAAAGTTTGTTTTCTTTGCTGGAAGGAAATGAAATATTCAGCAATGGTAAGGGCACAATTTATAAGCTAAATTTTATGACCATCTGAGCAAAACTAAAATGTGGCTTGGGAAAGTTAGTGTGAAATTCACCTCTCTGCTGAGACAGCATGTTAAATCCTATTTCAAAATAGGGCTGAAGTGAGACTTTGCACAGGCATTGTGCTGGCCTTCTTCGTGGGGCTGCATTTTACCCAAAGTGAATAAGAAACAGATCTTTAGTTCAGTCTCACTGATAACATTGAGAAAATGATCTTGAAATAATATATATGTATAGACAGCTGCACTCAGATATTATTCAGAGGGTAGGAAGTGAATATGTTCACATTTGCTTCAACTTACTTGGCCACTTCAAAATGTGGGAAGGCTGTCCAGGTCTTATGACATGAGACTTTAATTGGCTTAGAGAGTTTAAGAATTTAGAAGGCTGATTTTAAGAGTATTTATGTACCGTATATACTTGATCATAAGCTGGTTCGTTTAGAAGCCCCCCAAGATGGATAAGTAAAAATGGAAAATTTTTATGACCCATTCATAAGCCAACCCTATAATTCAGGGTTCAGCAAACTTTGACTTCCGGGCCATCAGGATACGCCGCTGGTGAGCCGAGATGGTTTGTTTACCTCGAGCGTCCGCAGGCACAGAGGTAAACCTAAGTAAACAAACTGTCCCGGCCTGCCAGCTGCTTACCGTGGTGGGCTGGGACAGCAACTGGTGGGGAAATTTTTTGTAGGGGAGAAGCTGGGGGTCAGGGGAGTAACCCCTCTGACCATCCCCCACATGACCCCACCCCTAGCCCAGGATCCCCACACTCTCCCCTTCCCACCTTACCTGGGGAGAGCTAGGGGAGGATGTCTCTGGCCTGGCCGGAGCTGCTCCAGCAGGCTGGGCAGTGTGGCCGCAGCGCCCTCCGGGGGACCAACCGGGCGGCGCGGCTGCAGCATGTTCCAGCGGGCTGGGCCAGGCGGCGCAGCGCGGCCACACCCTGCGCTGGTGGGCGGGGCCGAGCTGCGAGGCTGCAGCCTGCCAACCCCGGAGCTGCAGCTGCTTTGGAGGCTGGCGGGAGAGCAGCGTGGCCACAAGCGGAGAATCTCCGGCCCTGCCTTTTCCCTTCGGGCGCTGCTGGCTGTGCTGCCTCTCCTTGCCCCCTCTGTGGGGGGGAGGGGCTGTGTCCCACCTCTCCCGCGCTCTATACCCATTCATAAGCCGACCCCCTTCTCTGATGCTTCCCTTTTTTTACTAAAACAAATTCGGCTTATGAATGAGTATATACGGTAAGTAAAAAAGGGTAGTGTCCCTGACGTTGCTTTTACCTTCTCCCTGGAGATACTACAGGCTGGCTACTTAGCACTTTCCTCTTGCATGATGATTACACCATCTCACCTTAGTAATCATTTAACAGCTCTAATTACAGTATGCTGTGATCCTGGCTGTGTACTTTGTTCTTTGTCCCCTCTTAGTCTTTATTTCCCTTCTTTTCTTCATGGTGTTGAGAGATTGCCAAATGAATATTTCTTCTTCAGCGCTGCAAAAAATAAATCCCACAGACATAGCTTTGGTAATGTACAAATTTGCTTTTTGTGTTGCTTTAGAATTACAGTATTGTAAACTAGAGTTACAGGGCTATTTTGTGATCTCGTCTACACATGAGTGTAACTCCCTTGACATTCATGGAGTTACACCAAGTTTATAGTGATGTGCCTCCATTAAAATCAATGAAATTACCCTATTATAGGCTGATGTAAATCTGTGTTTTTATATTAGTGTGACTGTATTGACTTTAATGAAGTTACAATAGTTTTATACTAGTGTAAGCGAGATTAGATTCAGGTCCTAAATTTGTGAAATGTCTGTCTTGGTGGTATTTGTTTGTGTGTGTTTGTTTGGTTGGTTTTCTTATACTGAAAACAGAAATTAGCATTTTTTCCAGTGCTGTACAGACATATTAAAGTCCAGATATATTCGGTCTTGCGGTAATACAAGTGACATGGAAAAGTCATTCAGTTAATTCAGTTTCATTCCTAAAATAGTAAAATTCTACCCAAATCTGTGGGATTTCTTGTGCTCTTTGGGCATATACCCTTTTTGCTCTCTCTATTCTAATGAAAAGGGATGACGATGAGTTTTTAAGTATGTTTCTTTTTGTGCCCTAATCTTCGTTATTTGTAATATCCTTTTAAAAGCTTTGAAAAAAACCCCAAAACCCTGGCTGGAAGTGAGTGCTGATTTCTAAGCTCTTGGTGACAGAACATTAGATTACAAAAATGATGAATACTTTATTTAGGTCCCTTTTGCAGACAACCCCCATAAGAGGGAGGAATTTACTGTAAAGATTCACCTCCTAGGGTATGTTTACATTGCAAATGGAGGTGTTGATTGTACCATGGGTAGGCACACCCATGCTAGCTTTGGTCTAGGTAGCATGGATAACAATAATAGTGTAGATGTGGTGGAATGGGCTTCAGGATATGCTGACAACCCAAGTACATACCCAGGCTCCCCAGTGAGCAGGTGGCTCAGGTGGCTAGCCTGTGCTGAACCCTGTGCCACCAGGATTCAAGCCCATTGGGGAGCCTGGGTATGCACTTGAGTTGCTAGCCTGTGCTGCCACAGTTAAGCTCCCGTTGTCACCTGTGCTACGTAGATTAAAGCTAGCAATGGTATGGCTTGCCATGCTACAATCGCCTCGTCACTCGCCGTATAGACATACCCAGAGTAGGAGTTGCGTTTTTCACTTCCAAGGCCAGAGACCCGAGACCTGAGTACAACCTCTGGGTTCCGGAGATCCCTTGAGGGAGTGAAGAGCACAAGCCCACACTCCTCTCTCTACCTCCCTAGGGTCTCCTACCCCATGAGCACAAGGTTACTTCCTCAGCGGGTGTTGCATGCTCTTATAGCAAAGTAGAAGTACAGAATGGAGTTAGTACTGCTTTTAGTAGTATTAGCCCAAGCAGATTTCCAAGCTCGAGTATGTCATAGACAGTGGCTTCTTCCTTATTCCACTCCCTCGTGGCTTGCAATCAGCCCTCTGATATGTCGGATATTGGAAGCAGCGGGGCAACTCATGGTAGTGAGCAGTACTCTCGGAAGTAAGTGGCTGTGGATTTCCAAACAGCGGGATTCAAAAGGGGATTGGACATTTATAAAGATAACAAGAATATCCAGAGTTGTTATAATTCATATCAACAATTCTGGAAGAGATGTTAAACCTCATGTTTCAGGATCTAAGCCTATCTCTAACTATTAGAGAGTAGGATGAGACCTAATGTGGGGGACAGATTGTCTTACATTTGCCTTCTGTAGGGCCTTACAACTTTATGAGAAGCATCTCGTTTTGGCCATAATTGGAGACAGAATGCTAGGCAAAGAGGACCTGGCATCTGATCCAGTCTGGCTTTTCCTGTGCTGTGAATATTGGAATTTTTAAGTATTCTTTATTGAAATTATGTTGGAGATTGAGTGTTTTTCAGTTGTATTGCAAATTCCCCTAGGGCAGGGGTGGGCAAACCTTTTGGCCTGAGGGCCACATTGGGTTTCCGAAATTGTATGGAGGGCTGGTTAGGGAAGGCTGTGCCTCCCCAAACAGCCAGGTGTGGCCCAGCCCCGGCCCTCTATCCGACCCCTCCTGCTTCTTGCCCCCCCGGGACTCCTGCCCCATCCATCCCCCCATCCCCTGATCGCCCCCGGAACCTCTACCCCCTGCCATTCCATCCAACCCCCCCTCCTCCTGACTGCCCCCCTGGGACCCCTGCCCCCATTCAACCCCCCTGTTCCCTGCCCTCTGACTGCCCCAACCCCTATCCATGCCCCTGAGCACCCCCCTGTACTCGCCTGCCCTCTATCCAACCCCCCCTGCTCCCTGCCCCCTTACCGCGCTGCCTGGAGCACCAGTGGCTGGCAGCACTACAGCCGCACCGCCCAGAGCACCAGGACAGGCAGCTGCGCTGCCCGGCTGGAGCCAGCCACACCGCTGTGCAGCACAGAGCACCGGGTCAGGCCGCGGCTCTGCAGCTGCGCTGCCCCGCAGGAGCTTGCAGCCCTGCTGCCCAGAGCATTTCACCGGCGGTGTAGTGAGCTGAGGCTGCGGGGAAGAGAGGACAGCTCGGGAGGGGTTGGGAGCTAGCTTCCTGGGCCAGGAGCTCAGGAGCTGGGTAGGAGGGTCCCGCGGGCTGTTGTTTGCCCATCTCTGTCCTAGGGAAATGGTCATTCTGTATGTCAACCTTTGAGTGAATTCCTTAAATCTAGAGCTGATCAAAAATCAGAACTTCTGTCCTGGGGCAAATTCTCAGATTTCAAAATATGGCTTTGTCCTGATTTGGGACGGAAAGTCAAAATATCAGAATTTTCTTGGAAATAGAAATTATTTTGTTTCTATCTTATTGAAATGTTTAATTATATTGGAACTGATCAATTCAAAATGAGGTGCTTCTACCTTATTGAAATGAAACGTTTTGATAATTTCCTGTTGAAAATTTTGATGAAATTGGTATTTCTGGCAAAACAATTTAATATCACTGAATCAGCATGTTCTAATAGAAAATTTTTCCGCCATCTTATTTAATTTTAATATTTGCACAGAAAAACCAGTGAAGAAATATGTAAAGTTTTTATATTGTGAAGAGTGACCTGCAGGAGGAATTTTGGAAATTATTGTTGCAGGCATTGGAATAGTAATAAACATCTTAGTATTGGGTTGCTTTATAGAGCCTGGCTTCATAAAGCAAAATGACTTTAATGGGGCTACACTCATTAAAATCAGTTGTAGATCTGGATTACATGCCTGCAAATTTGCCTTGACATTAGGATAATGTGGCAGATTATAATCGACAATAAATTTAATAAAATGTGTTACTGGGTTCAGCTATATGAACCTTCTTGTAGCTGTTTTTTAAAATAAATAAATATTCATATAGCAGGTGGATCTAGAATATGTAGAATCCCAAGCGAATAAGTGAATTGGATTATTTTTTATGACTCCTGATTGCTAAGAAAGTAATTCCCTGATATCAGAAGACTAAGTAAGAATGATCCATCTGTGAAAGATAATTATGTCTTATTACAGTCATGGTAACGAAAGCATAATACAAATGCATTTTCTTTAGATCAGAGGATAGGGTAGAAGATTTTGGGGCTGGGGCATAGGAAGCATTAAAAAAAATTTAGAGGAAAAATAGCCACTTAAATAAGAAAAACAAATCAATAAATAATAACACTAAATAAGGGATGTCATAAATTGCCACAGTGTATGAAAATTGAAGGAGGAAATAAGACAAAAAAGTAATCTGCAACAAGTCAGATGCGTGTTTTCTGTACAAAGTATACATTTTACTTCCTAAGACTGACTGTTATGTGTTTGTCTTGTGAGGGGAAGAAATTGTTTATAGGATTTCCAATTGTAACGTCTCATATCCAGTTTTCCTTTAACTATATGTGCTATATCTTTTAAGCATTATAAAGAAATAATGTTTAAATAAAATTATTTAAATACTGAAATGCCACAACAGCATCGTTTGACTATCTCATTGCTGCCTAGAATTAGGCAAATGACAAAACTGGAAAAAAGAGGCTAAACACATGCTACAGTTCAACCATGATCATTCTCTTTTGCAGACAAGCCAACGTTTTATGCAGTCTTTGCTTTTTTTTATATAACAATTACAAAATTTGTTTCTTGAACGTAGGCCCCTCCATATTCAGTCCTTTTTTCTTCCTCTGTCATCTTTTTCTTCTGTCACCTCATTGTCTCCTTTTGCCTTCACTGCCAAATTTCTACTGCCCTCTGTCTGAGTCTCAAGCTCTCACCTTTCCATATTGTCCTTTTCTAGCTCTTGGTTAAAGTTAATGGAAAGACTCTCATTGACTTCAGTGGGCTTTGGATAAGGCCTTAAATTTTCACTTCTGGGCTAGTTTAGTGCATCTTCTACAAGATTAGTGCTTTTATATGTGCCTACTCCAGCAAGCTCCTCAGAAAACTGGAGACCATCTGTGGAAGTAGGCTGAGTGGGGTTCAATAGGGCATCTTCTGGTCAACAGCTGCTAAGGGACTCCACAAGACTGTCCCAGAAAAGAGCTCCAGGGCTTCTCTCAGGAGCGTGAGGGGACTTTGGAAGAATAAAGAGCATGTGCCATTTGCGCCACAAATTGTGCCTCCAGTGACTACCAAATGTGCATGAGTTTTTATAGTAGTTCCATGCTTTAATAGCATAAGATTTGTGCTCGTCTAGCAAGGCTTTTTCTCCTATCTTGTGAACATTTACTGTATAATTGTTCAGTGTTTTTTCCCCTTTATTTTTTTTATCTTTCTCCAATTAAGCTTCATTTAAGACCACTAGAATTGGTTGTATAGCCATTACCTTGTGGGCACCCAAGAGAGAAGGAAACTGAATTTTAACCATGAGGGAAGCAAAGCAGGAACTGAAGGTAGTAGCTTGAGTATTTGGTCAAAGCAAGATGGGGAGCTGGGCTTCTCCTCCCCAGAAGATGCTCGGAGGAAGATACCATACACCAGTTTGGGTACGGGGAGAACCAAAAGACCTGTGTGAAAACAACCTTAGTTACAAACCCTTTCAAAGGCTTTTTTTTTCTTTTTCTTTTGGCCTTCATGCTGATAGACATGAAACAGCTTTTGTGCAGATGGGGAAATTCTTTACATTTTGAATTGTGAATCCCTGAAGAAAATTCATAGATATTAAACCCAGAAAGGACAATTCTGACCATCTTGTTTGACCTCCTGCATAACACAGGGCAGGGAAATCACCTCATAATTCCCGCACTGAGCCTAGTAGCTTGTGGGTGAAAGTAAAAAATGATTTGAAGGCGATCATTTTGATTTTTGTAAGTGCAGGAAGAAAATCAAGGATGATTCATTTAATCAGTTTTACAGTGTAGAAAATGTACAACTCCTGCTACTCTTTCAACTAAAAATATTCCTTCATTAAAGCTTTAGGTATTATGCTGTTGTAAGAACAATACAGGATACAGGCTCAGTACTCCTCTCAGAATTAGAAGCCAATTAATTAAAAAATTGGTTGATTATAGTATTGCTGCATGCACTTAATGGGGGAATGGTAATTGTCAGTATTTTGTTAAAGTGAAGACACATGACTCTTCTTTAGCAAAATCTGGAGCATGGATATAACATCATAATAACTGAGGCAGTGGTGAGGCACAACCAGGAAATTGTTAGTCGGTAAATGTAAGACCATGGGATTTAAAAAAATAAGGTTAACAAAATTGTATGTCTTTAACTAGAGAGAGCAGTGGAAGAGATGCTATTTCCTCTAAGCAGCTCTTTAATGAAACACATGCCACAGTACTTCCCACAGTTGGAAGACTATGGTATTTATTAACAGTGACCTAGATTGGAGGAGACAATAAAAGCTGTTGCCGCAAAGAACAGATTGACTGCCATTCTGATCTGGATAATAAACAGCTGAAATATGGACAGTGTATGAAAGTTTACTAACACAGCTTTATACAAAGACCTACAGTTTGAGCGAGGCAGCATTACTGCAATGAACTCATTTTGAGCTGCGGTTTAGTTTGGAATTTACAGATGTTTACATTCAGCCATTTGATTTTATATGGACATCTATTGTTTTATTTGAGCGTGTATCAAATCAGGAGGATATGGCCTGACTATATTTTTAAGTAAATTAATAGGTAAACCTGTCCAAAAATAGATGTTTGTTTATTTAAAATGTTGCTCGCTGAGATAGCCGCATGAGTTACACATCTTTTTCCCATGAAAATTCTGGTAGGAAATGGCCCTATACTGTTATTTTTACAGTAGAACTTAGAGTTACGAACACCTCGGAAACGGAGATGGTTCGTAACTCTGAAATGTTTGTAACTCTGAACAAAACGTTACAGTTGTTCTTTCAAAAGTTTACAACTGAATATTGACTTAATACAGCTTTGAAACTTTACTATGCATAAGAAAAATGCTGCTTTCCCTTTATTTTTTTAGTAGTTTACATTTAACACAGTACTGTACTGTATTTGCTTTTTTTTTTTTGTCTCTGCTGCTGCCTGACTGCATATTTCTGGTTCCAAATGAGGTGTGTGGTTGACTGGTCAGTTTGTAATTCTGGTGTTCGTAACTCTGAGGTTCTACTGTATCTTATTTCATGGCAGTACAAACAGTACCATTTGGGCCATAGGTGCCAACTCTGTGGGTGCTCTGTGGTTGGAGCACCCACGAGGAAAAATTGGTGGGTGCTCTGCACCCACCAGCAGCTCCCTGCCCCGCCCTCCCGCCCCAGCTAACCTCTGCCTCCGCCACCTCCCCTGAGCGCACCAGGCTTTGCTTCTCCCCCTAGCTCCCAGCGCTTGCTGCCGCGAAACAGCTGTTTAGCAGCGGCAAGCGCTGGGAGGGCAGGGGAGGAGGGGGAACGCGGTGTGCTCGGGGAAGAGGTAGGGCCGGGGTGCAGATTTGGGGAAGGGGTCCAATAGGGGCAGGGAGGGGGCGGAGTTGGGGTGGGGAATTTGGGGAAGGGGTTGGAATGGGGAGGGGGTAGGGGTGGGCGTGGGCGGGGCCAGGGGTGGGGTTGAGCACCCACCAGCGCCAGCAAAAGTTGGCGCCTATTATTTGGGCTACTCCATCTAAAATAGATGACACATCTATTGTTCATTAACATGGCTTTTTATGGGATTAAAATTTGCATAATTCCTAAGAATGTGGGTTCTCTCTGACCTTCTGTGAAGTTTTCTTTGTTTTGAGGGCTGCTATTATAGGTAGGACCCTACCAAATTCGTGGCCATGAAACTTGCATCATGGACCATGAAATCTGGTCTTTTGTGTGCTTTTACCCTACATGGTACAGATTTCACTGGGAGGAGACCAATGTTTCTCAAATTGGGGGTCCTAACCCAAAAGGAAGGTGCAGGAGGTTATTTTTAGGGGAGTTGCGGTATTCTATCCTTACTTCTGCGCTGCCTTCAGAGCTGGGCGGCCAAAGGGCAGTCCCAGCTCTGCAGACAGCAGAGCAGAAGTAAGGGGGCAATGTCATACCATGCCATCCTTACTTCTGCACTGCTCTGCCTTCAGAGCTGGGATCCCGGCCAGCAGCCTCCGCTCTTTAGCTGCCCAGCTCAGAAGGCAGTGCCACCACCAGCAGCAGCACAGACGTAAGGGTAGCAGTACCACAACCCCCCTTAAAATAACCTTATGACCCCCCCACTCCTAAGTCCTTTTTGGGTCAGGATCCCTACAATTACAGCATTGTGAAATTTCAGATTTAAATAGCTGAAATCATGACATGTATGATTTTTAAAGTCCTGTGACTGTGAAATTGATGAAAATGGACTGTGAATTTGGTAGGGCCCGAATTATGGGTTCATCATTTGTCTAGTAAAGTAGCTCTTAGTGCATTTTGCAGGATGTATTATATTCTTTTAACTTTTAGATAAAATATATAAACCCAAATCCTAGGATGGAAAAAACAGGCACTCTGACAGTTGGTTTCATTATCCTTATCGCTTTAAATAAGTGCTGTTGAGCTGAAAATATTAAGGAAACAATGTGAAAATATTAAGTGAAAATATCCCCTACACTTGCATTAGTGGAATGGAACTGGTGAAAAATTTTATTCCAAAAATGACCTCTCATCCAATCAGCCATTCACTTATTTTCATCTCCTCTTTTTGCTTTCCCTTAACTAGGAAAGGTACATTAAAGTTCCTTTGGGCTTCAAAGTTTTCTGAGGATGTTGCTTTAACAGGCATCATGGCTTTGTAGAGAATCTTTTTTGTTTGCATGTTTTACTTACTCATTAGAGTTTTTAGGGGAAGAGCAAGGAACTTTATATTTTTAAATCAGTTTGGCAGACTTTGAACAGCTATCCTTGCATGTTATACAATTCTCATATAGAATTGAAGAGCTCATTAAAGAAAAAAACCCTGACACACTTCAGGAATATTAAATCACTTCAGATAGTGCGTAGAATGTAATGTTATTGAAGCATTTCAAAATGTTAAAAGAGATTTAAAAGTGCAAGTGGCTTCAGACCCTTTGCTGTGAAAAGTGATTTAAACTGTCAAATTCATTCCAAGTTTTGAAGAGCTTTAATCTCCTAAATTGCAAAGAACTAAATTTCTTAATAATTACAAGTTTGTTTGAACTGCATACTCAGAACTCTGGACTAGATGCTCCTTTCCGCTATGCAAAGGGGAGCGCAAACACATCATTCATGAAGAAATGTGTTCAAGGAACTCATAAGAAGGAAAACATGTACAAGGTATGGAGCCCTTTGCCAGGTAACCACAGGCAGCCTTCTTCTGTGGTGACAACCTGGGAAAGTGACCAACAAGGAGGGGGAGGTGGTGCTATGGAGTAGTCACTCTTTGCAGCATGCTCGCATAATAACCAGCCATAACCTAGGCAGCAAATCACTGGTATTCATTTCTGCCCCTCTGCAGCTTTACTCCACCAGAAGTGCAGAAATTAACAGCAGCATAATGGCTGAGAAAGATGGCCATCCTGTTAAGGGGTCATGTGGTACCTGCTTAAGAGAGCAGTGGGGGCAGATATTCCATGGGGAAGGCCTGGCAGACATTCCACTGGAGATCTGTTTTATGAGGAGTCCGGATTCCAAATGGATCTTTGCATTCTTCATGGCTCAGTAGCTAAGCTACCCGTTCCTTCTTTGCATTCATAATGCCCCACCCGCACCATCTGGACTACCTTTTGCACTAACTTCTCCAATAGGATATATTTTTGCAAAAGTAGAGGAGTAAGCATAACAGTTAAAAACTAAAGGTGTATTCTGTTTGTGCTTCCAAACTGTTTAAACTGTTTACAATTTAAATGATAGGTTGCTCTGTTTTCTTTTTAGCAGGCATTGCATTACAGAAATTCCAAAATTTGAATAAAGCTTTTTGGGGGAGAAGGGGAAATCCTATTTAGAGAGGAAGGAATGTTTACGCTGTAGTTAAAAAAACGTGCATCTGGCTCTGGGACCCCAGGCTCTAGCCCGAGCCTGAACGTCTACACCACAATTAAACAGCCTCTTAGTCTGAGCCCTGTGAGCTCGAGTCAGCTGGCACACACCAACCACAGGTGTCTAATTGCAGTGCAGACATAACCAAAGGACTGTCTTGTCATTAAGAGACCGGACAGAGACTGATTTCACATCTTGGTTTTGCGACAGACTTCCTGTGTGGCCTTGGACAAGTTGCTTATATCTTTGTGCCTCAGTTCCCAATCTTTAACATAGCACAATAATTCTTCCTGTCTGCCAACCTTTGTTTGTCTTGTCTATTCAGACTATAAACTCTTCAGAGCAGGGACTGTCTCACTATGTGTTTGTACAACACAATGGAATACTTAGCAGAAATGAGACACTGATCATGGATGGGGCCTATAAATACTGCTGTAATACAAATGATGAATAATGTTACAGATTGTTCAATGCAACACATAAACTGACAGTTTAGCGAAGAAGTATGTGACTATCTGCAGTAGTGCTTGTATTGTTACAGAAATACACATAATTACGTTTTCCAAAAGGCTGTCATAACTCTATACCTATAGTAATTAAGACCCTGATGTTTACTTTCTGGCCTTTGATTTTTGAAAACATTCTGATATTAAAAGTTAATGGAGGTGGACACAAGCAGCAAGGTTCAGTTACAGAGGTAGAGTCAAATTTCCCCAAGGTTTGGGTATGATCTGAACCAGGGTTTAGGTTCAGTCCCATCTCTAAAAGTTGAATCTCAAACTATTGAATTGTCCGTCCTATCTCAGGGCCAGGTTATGCCAACTTTATTCTAGTTGAATTGTTCCTTAATCCATCAGTAGCTCTGCTGAAGAAAATTGGATCATTGACAAAGTAAGGTACTACTCAGTTTGAGGATGGGTAACACAATATGGCCCATATTTTTCACCTGATTATGTCAATAACAGAATCCTTAAGGCTTGTTAAAAAGAAAAAGTTGTATAGAAAATTCATATGTATTTTGAGAACATACTTTAATACAAACATTTACTAAGATACTGTGAATGGGAATGTATTTTGTTTTATGATAATGTTATTCCCCTTCTGTGCATAGCCTCTTTTAGTTCTCCATGACTTGTCCAACCCAAACCAGTCCAAAATAAACCCCTCAGTATCCTCTTGTCCATTCATTCTGGGGAACCAGTAGTTTCAACTGCTGCTGCTTCTCAGATTGCTGCAACTGTTGTTTCGCCTTCTTCAGCTAGGGAGAGCAGTCAAGCAGCTGCTGTAAATTAGCCTGCAGAAAACACTTACTTAGCTAGCTAGCAAATGTTGCTCAACCTTTGGACCCTAGTTATGTCCCTCCATGACCCGCTTAAATTCCATCAACTCAAGGTCTGTCCTGAAGTGCAGTCAGTAACCTCACAGCTGCTGCCAAGACACTGATCTAGCCTACTGATCAACCCGGTCACATTGTCGACTGAATACCATAACATGTACACATTTTAGCGTGGCAGCATAGTCTAATGCAGAGTCCCCTATCGGGGGGTTGAGGTGAACAGTTCCAGCAGGGTCACAACCACCCTCCCTTTCTCTGTGGCTAAAATGGAGTGGGCTCCTGAAACTCTTTCCTCTTGCAATGTGGTATCCTAGTGTGAAAAAGGTTGAGAATGGCAGAGCTAGTGGGCTAAGAGACCGCTGGTGGGAGGAATCTGAAGTCAGGTTCCCTTACTCACCAGCCACATTAGCTGGTCAGGTGCAAGTGGTGAATAAGGTACTCCATGAAAAGAGGTGAAGTAATTTACTCCTTCCCAGGATAAGGGAGGAGCAGAGAAGGACTTGTGAATCTGAGTCTCATGATTCATTCTCTGGGTTGCTCCTGGAGCAGCTGAATTACACACCATGCCAAACTGAGAACAGGTTGTATTCTCTCGGTCCCATCTGAGATATTATTATCGCATTTGAATTATTAGGGTTAATAATTAGTTAGTGATTGCAAAGTGCTTTGAAGGGAAAATTGCTATCTGAGTTCTAAGAATTATCATGTTTTTCTTTTCAATAAAACTTAGAAAAACAGATTCTGCTACACTGGGTAGCATCTTATTTGAAAAGTCTCAGCAGGATTCCCAGTGGAATAAGATGCTTCTCAACACGAGTAAGGGTATAAGAATCTGGCCCATCGGGTTTATTTTTCTGTATATTCTCAAAAAAATAAGGGCATAGGTAGGGCACTCACAAAAAGATAAAACTCAAAACTTAGTATCTATACTCTCAATTAAGTAATGCATTTTATTTTGGAAACATGAAATTTTAAAACTAACATTCATGTGGGTTAGTTATCTGTGACTTCTCCCCATATCCCTCAGATCCTACTATCCTCCTATAGACCCAGAAAGCATTTTAGATTTCTCTGACAACTTTTTTTCTCTTTTTTTTCTTTTTTTAACTCAGAAAATGATGGTTAGTGTTTGTTTGTTTGTTTGCAGCACTCAAAAGGAGTGAATGAGATGAGCTATCTGGGATATAGTATCTGAAGGGCTAAGTTATTCTCTTGGAGAGCCATTCTAAATGAGCCTGACCGAGATACTGGATCTGTGTGAAGAAGACTAAGGATATAATAGGATGTCAACTGAGACAGAACTTCCACTGGCTGTTAAAACCAGCGCAAAGAAAGACTCCAAAAAGAAAGGTAGTAAGTCCACTTCTCTTTATATTTAATCAAAGACCGGTTTTCTTTTACACTTCAATTTATCATAAGCATACCCGATTCTGTGCTTCTTGTGCAGGTCAAACTGGTGTTAACGTCAATAGAGTTTTGTCTGCCTAGGAAGCATCAGATCTGGTTCTTTGTGTATTCAAAAATATTACTCTTAAAACAAATGAAATGCAGAAACACCCTAAGTTACTGCATTATGCTTTATTAGTTTTCTACTTTATAAGTGTGTTGTATTTGTTTTGTTGTGCAAAATAGATAATCTAAATTCTTTACTTCAAAAGTATTGGTTTAGTCACTTTTAGCAAAAACTGTTTTTATTTTGTTAGATATTCTTTTGTTGGCAAATAATTCTTCTGCTAACTGTTTTGTTTGTGTCATCTTGAACCGAACAAAAGAGATTAAATGCCCTGTTCATCATCATCAGTTTGAATCTTATGTAAGGATCTGCATAAAACACAACAGGATTCTTAAAGGAGACCACGGTGCATATGGTGAAGGGAGTTGTGTTGGCTGCGTTATTAACCACATACAGGATACGTTCCTCCAAACTTTGCATGTATTGTGGTAAAAGCAATATAACTGAGCGGAAGAAGAAAACAAACAACAAAGAAATAATACACATAATAATTTTACATTCTATCTTACAGTTAAAATTCAGGGTCAGGTTGTGGAGCCTTTATTCACAACGGTGCATACTTGCTCCTCTGTATAGCACTACTGAAGTGGGATTACTTGAGTGAGTACTTATCAATGTGAATAATAAAAAGATGATCTTGAAGCAGTGATGATACTGTTTGCCTTCTTATTTGTTCTACAAGGGTAAAAATTAGCCTCAGTTTCACTTTCTTTATACTTGAGACCCAGTTTGAAACTCAAATTTTAAAAGACCAGCACCCCTGCTTCAAAAACTTCTTATGGAATAGCCCAGGATAAAGTATAGATCCTGCTATTTTTGTTTTGTGTTTCAGTTGCCAGAGGTTAGTCCACTGGAAGGCATTGGCACTGTGTAACTCTTAGTTTGTTGTATGCTCTTCAAACAGAGAGATTCTCTGACTTCATCTGTACTTTTGCTTATATAGTGATTTTTTCTGGGTGCCTTGCTCCACTAAACCTTCTTTTGGGGGTAGACTTCCTGCTACTGGGACCTGACCCTCAAAATCCTAGATTTGGAAGTCCACTAGGCACCTTGAATTATATGCTTTGGAGGAGAGAAGATAAATTAGAAACTTTGTTATGAGAACTCTTGAGCTATTGGTCTAAATGCATAAAAGGAGATTATTAATTTAACAGACAAACATTAAACATCATGGTTTAGCTTTGGACAGATAATATTGGAGCTTTGTGGTAGCTGAGAAGGCATTATGTAGATCAGAGGTTCCCAAACCTTTTTATTGCTATGCCTCCTCCTTTAGAGAGTCATATCCCATGTGTGCCCCCCTCCCCAGCCCTGTCTCCAAGCCCTCTGCTTGGCTCCCTCCAGCTTCTCATTCTGCCAGTTTACTGCTCCCTCAAGTAGCCCTAGCCAGCTCCTCTTTCTCCCCGGCTGCACCGCGATCCCTACCAGGCAGCACCCCGCTGACTCTACTCACTGGCTCCAGCTGCTTCCTCCATGCTGCTGCTGCCTGGACCCTGCTCTCTGTGCTGCTGCCTGTTGCCACTGGCCCAGAGTCTGGGACACGTGTAGGGAGGGGTGGGGGCATGGCGGTAACAGACACTGTGGGAGCTGGCTTGCTCTCCAGTCCCCCCTCTGGGGCCTCTCTTTGTGTGCCGGCTACTGAACAACTGTGCACAACCCACTGCTGGCAAACCTATAATGTCGATGTAAAGACGTCCCCTCCCTTGCCAAGATGTACAGCTGAAAGTAGAGCTGATCAAATTATTCATTACTAACAATATTTATTTTCTCTTGGCAATGAATTCCACATCTCCTAATCTCTTTGTTTAATATTCACCGAATATGGTTCAGGCAAACACAAATTTTGGCATATTGGTTGTTTACATACTGTGATTGCTCTATTTGTGGTTTGTGATTGGTAATTTAAGTCACATGGTATTGCTTCTGCTTCATAAATCAGTTGGTGAAACTTTTGAAAATAACAAATAATTCTCTTAGGGATTGAGTTTTTGGATGAGTAATTTGTGCCAACATTCATGCAACTTTCCAGATTCACAAACATTGTCACAAATCTTCAGGGGCTGAATACTTTGTAGTCTTATCGCCACAGATGTAAGTGAACAGGACTCACTGCCATTACTGATGAGAATATTCACGAAATATGTTTTATATTCTGTGACCAGCTCTAGCAAGAGTCACCTTTCTATCTGTCATGGAGAAGTGGCTGAAAAGTGATCAGTGTACAGCAGTAAAACATCTCCAGAATTAATTATTTTCTGTATTGAATGTATAAGTCTGACTGCTTTGAATAACAGCCAGCAAGCTGCTGGGGTCACAGTAGAATAGGTTTTTGGACAGGCTATGTATAAAATTCAGGTAATGTATTAGCTGTTCAAATCCTAGGTCGGGAAAGTGAGAAGAAACTTGATTTGTTCATTACTTTTCATTGGTTCATGTCACACCGTGTATATCTCAGCAAATGAGCCCTAACCTAGAACAGTGTGATATGACGGACATTTGGAAAAAATCTGTGTTTTTCAGGTTCATTAACTGACATCAGAGGGGGAGTAGCAAGTGCACAACCTGAAGTTATGTTTGTAGACACTGAGTTCAGTTATCCAATGGAAATGACTATTCCGAAGAAATAAGTCTTTGCTTTATAAAGACTCCAGTGAGTCTGTGTTTATTGTTTTATGACAGCTGCTTCCATTTAAAAGCAGAGATGTGCGTCTTTCACAATATAATCTGATATTCTAATGCATACAAGATAACCTACAATATTGTGTTGAGCAAGTATGTATCTGTAAACTCCAGATCTTTACAGGACAGACTTTCTATAGGTGTATTGCATATTTTTAGATCTATACTGACTGAAAGAGAATAAGCATGGGTTAGGGATTAGGGCATAGGGGCTAAATTGTCTTCCCAGTTGTACAGGAGGTTATCTCTGTGTTTTTAGCTACACCACTGAAACCATCTTGGGCTCAGTTTCTCAATCTCTGTAAAAGAGATAATATTTCTGGATTTCAAAGGAGTATTGTGAAGCATAATTCATGAATGTTTGTAAGACACATGGAGATCCTCAGGTGGAAAGTGCTACAGCAGTGCAAAATATTGTCATTAACTAGGTGAAAAAAGTTGGTGGTTATTAAGTTGATATTGCCAACCCATTTTGGGTGTTACATAGTTGTTTTCTGCAAATTGATTGAATAACATGAATACCAAAATTAGAATTTGAATAGCAGTTTTATGTATATTGTATATATTTTAAGCAGATGAGGTACATGCTGACCACCTAAATCAGAGTGCCTCCTTAGTACTTTTTGAATTTCTCAGAAATGTGGATGTTTCAGAACTAGGTTTTTTTGTGATTCCCAGTGGGAGAAAAACATAAATAAAACTGGGTATGGATTTAAATGCTCTGTCTGTGATTGATACTGGTAATGACTTTGATTGGTGATAATAAATTGACAACTTAGTTTTTAACTTGATTTACATACTGGACAAAAAAGTTACTATAAATAGCTGGTATTTAAAAGGAGTCTGATTATGCCAATACAAGAGATTCTACAATGTTATTTTGATGTATAGATCTAGGTAAAATTTTTTGACTAAACAATTTTCCTGCTGAAAAATGGAGTTTCATCAAAAAACAAAATGAGAAAGTCATTTAAAATTAAACTTGTCTATGGAAAACTTTGAAATGAAACAAAATGAAAATGTGAGGAATCGCTAACAAATTTAGTCTAAGGTGCCACTGGACTCCTTGTTGTTTTTGTGGATACAGACTAACACGGCTACCCCCTGATGCTTGCCTCATACCAGGTGATCCTGGACAAAGGGGGTAGTGATGTGTAAAGAGGCATATAAAATGCAAGTACAATTTATTGTCTTGGGCTTGCAGTACAGTTTATCATTGGCTTATTCATTTGCTGGAGTTCATGAGGCCCACATTCTGCAATGCACTGACAGCCTATTCCATCTATGCACTTAAGGCGCTATAAAAATAATTTATTAATACGAGTATTTAAAGGTTTTAAATAATATAGGACCAGCCTAGCTTGGGAACTGCCTGGTGCCCTCTGTTTATATCACTGCAACTGAGATCTGTAGGATTGGCCATGTTGATTCTCCCTGAATATATTGGGAGGGCTGAGTTGTGGGTCCACATTTGAGCAAAAGCACAGAAGTGGTACCCTGCAGGCCTAAGTTAAGCCTTTTGTGTTGCTTTTGCATAGTGCCCCTTGGATTTGAGCAGTTGCCCTGGTTTCTGCCATAACTTTGAATTCAGTGATTGTTGTTGCTCTTAATATTATGCATTAGCTGCATTATAGAAGTGGCAGGAAGCCAAACCCTCTTCTTTCTAGTACCATATGTACCCGTAGTGACAAATAGTCCATAGGTGAAGAGTTGACAATCAAAACAGGCTAGACAGCCAGACGTGCTGACACCACTTTAATTTGTTCCTTTACAAACAAAAAATCCTTTAATTTTTATGGATATTTTAATTTTGAATATAAATGGGATTTGATGTTAGTTTAGTCAGGTGGCTGATAGAGATGTGTGGTTTAAATATGTGACACTTGTTGTTGTGCTGAACCTGCAACTGCGGATCATGTTAGGGATATTGCTGCAAAGAAGTCTTGAGATTAATTAATGGTTGGAAAAGGTTTCTGAGTGCTGTTCACTGTTGAGATCTCTTAACCTTTCTTTAATGCCTTCAAATATAGCTCCACGTGTTTTCATTTGAATAATCTGCCTTAGATATAAAACAAAGTGTCGCTTTGCATCTCTACAGGACCTTTTAGGTTTTATTTGTCTGCTTCTGATTATTAAAGCGATATAGACACTGTAAGGTCAAATTTATATTCTGTGGCTCTGGAAAAAGGGAGATCGTTAGGAAGAAAAGATCCAGTGTACACCCTCAGCTGCACTCTGTACACAGAAACCATGACAATGGTCCTGCTGCAAAGGTCACTGAAGTCCACGTCAAGGCTCCCATTGACTTCTGTGGGATAGGCAATAGGTCAAAAGCATCTAAATTTTGCTACTGGGACACTCTCCTCAGAGTTTCAGAGTAGCAGCCGTGTTAGTCTGTATTCGCAAAAAGAAAAGGAGTACTTGTGGCACCTTAGAGACTAACAAATTTATTAGAGCATAAGCTTTCGTGAGCTACAGCTCACTTCATCGGATGCATTTAGCCAGAACTATAAGCCACAGTCTTACCTTTCTGCCTCAGCAAGAAATAACTTTGTTGGAGCTTAAATCTCATATCTGCTCCCTGCCACACCAGTCTGGTCACCTCACCAGCAATCTCCTCAAGACTCTGCTAGTCTTAACCTTGCCTTGCAGGTAACAATTAGTGAACTCTAGTTCCTGAGTTCCAGAGCTATCCATTCCCCCTCACTGGATATGCCAGGAAATTATTAAGTTTGCAGCCTCCAAAGAGACAGAGTACACACATCAGTCTGATAGCTTAGCTAAGGACTCAGTCTTAACTTCAATTTAACAGCACTGAGATGGCGTATCATAAAACAAAGTATAAGATTATTGATAAAGAACATAGATTTAAATGAAACTAAGAAAGAGAAAAAGACACCAAAAATGGTCACAAACAAAACAAAATAAAACACGCTTTCTAGTGTCCAAGACTTAACTTTAGCAAGATGTGATCTGTGTTTTCTCACTTACATCAAGCTAACAGCCTCTCCAGCTCTTCCAGTAGGAAGATCCAGTGTTTACAGAATCAAGAGTGCCATCCCATTCATTCCCTAAGTGATGGATAACTAGAATGTCTTTTTGCTCCTCTTATATTTCCCCAAGTCCACTGTTTTTGTCTCAAGAACCAGAAAGATCTCTTGGGGGTTCAGACTCTGTGTGGCTCCTTGATATGCTCTCCGGGATGTTCCCTCTATCACTTGTTACCTTGATTGCTTTATTTATCTTAGAAGTAAATGTACTTTCATTGTCCTCTGCCTGTAATCAAGCCAGGCAGATAGGTGAATCCACATTCCTTTATCTAGGGCAGGCTTGTTTATTCACTGCCTCCGAAAAATGTGTTAACATATTTCCAGCACACAATCCTTGCATCCATCACACAGTGATATTCAGGACCAGTTTGTCACCAGTTTTTATATGATATCTTACTTGATTCACTTTTATAGTGCAATAATGTATACAATCAGTTGATTGAGTTGTGGTTCTGACCCTTTGTTTTCCCGTGGGGTGATTGGACCTTGATTGTTACAGTTACATAAAGTTTTCTTAATAAATTCAGCTTCTATATTGATCATTGTTTACCTTGCTGGGAGATGGAGAGTGGGAGGTTGCGATCTGCAGGGCTTCGGTGGAGAAAGATATAGGCAGGTGTCGTAGATAGCCACAAGAAACAGGATTCCCATGGTGGGGAGGAGGAGTTCTATGACAGCTGAGCCAAATGACAAATACTGTTCTTGCAAAATCACAGAATTTATGAGACCCTGTTTATGTATCTGGAAAAGCTGTCATTTTGTGTGGTACTATAGTCATGCAAACTCCTTCCCTTACAGGAAAGGTATATTGAAATATCCTCATTAAGCATCATTGTGACAATGTTTCTCTTGCTATAAACTTTTCAGTCATTCTCACATCTTTTTGCTTTCTTTCCATTATCGCTAGAATGATTTGTAAAACGATGTCTGTCCAACGCTGAGCGATTATTATTAAGATATGATATATAAAATCCTCCCAGAGGCTGATGTGAAAGTTCTGCTTTTTTAGGATAACACATGCTATACACCACAGCTGCAAAACTGTACAGTAACGTGAATGGTGGTTGAATTTCCTACATCAACACTATCACCTTGATGAATTCAGAAAATTAGACCATTAAAAATATGAAGTACTAATTTTGCTTTTTTTCAATCAATAGTGATAATATTTATCTATTGATATGATAAACCTCCGGGGTTTGATGGGCTGTAGAAATGCTACCTGTACATATTCCCAGCCACAAGTGTATGTCAGGGATTTTAACTGCCTTCCTTTAGGATGGGGGTATACAAACTCTGATGAGTGTAGTGTTTGTCGATGTAATTGGTCTGTTGCTCTTTACTACATATCTTGTCATGAGTCTAAACAATCAGGGACCTTCGTTTCAATTTGACTTCAGCGATCCTCCCCCCTTGATCTCACTCTGTCACATGAGCTGACAGTGCATCGTATATCATTAGAAAGGATTATACTTCTGCCATCCCCCACCGCCAACCCTAATCTCAATACCTTTGTTGGCTGTGATCCACTCGTTGTATTGTAAGTGACTTCCGTGCTGCAACTACCTAGAGAGACCTTGCTGGAATTTTAAAAGGCATCCTGAAGAGATTTCACATAGCTAATTAAAAGAGTCTTATAGGTCACTTCCCCACAAATTGGACATTTTATAGCAAGAGTGGGGTCATTTATTAATGATTCAGACTACACTGCTTGGAAGCTGGCTGTTCTTCTCATTGCATCATTTGATTGACTTAGTTCGCTGAGTAGTGAATAAGCCCTGGGTGTTAGTAGCCTTGGGGTAGGAAATTGTACGTTTTTATTAGTCATCCTTGATAAAAGTGTGAACCCCTTGTGGTCTTCTAGTACATGGAGAAATCCCACTGTGTAAATATTTATGGACCATGAATCAAATATGAAATATTTACTTCAGTCTCTTGGAATTACAAATGACTTAATAATCCCTTTTGGGAACTGGTTTGCCTTGGTTAAGGATCCATGTTGATGCTGTACATGGAAAATCTGCTTGTGGAATTTAACTTACACAGTGACATGTAAATGAAAAGTTTAATAGAGGTTAACCAAACTACCAAATTTGGATGCAGATTCTGAATCCACCAGTCTGGGCCCCTATCAGTTTTAATTAAGAAACTTAATTTGACAGTTCCCACACTCATTTTTGTATTTGACATTTTTTAGATGGTTTTTGCTAGTTAAACTGCTGACCATCATCACATTTCTTAACTCTCTTTTTCAAAAGTGACTTAAGTATTTAGGAGCCTAAAGACAAGTCTACCCTACAAAATTAAGTTGACCTAAGTTACGTCGGTATTCAGCCACCACAGTAAGTACATCGCTTTTGCATATCCACACTACTTGTGTTGGAGGTGCACATCATCACCAGGAACGCTTGCACCGATTTAACTGTCAGTGTGGGGCATTGTGCAATGGCTTCTGAAGGCAGCAACAGTCGATGTAAGCAATGCAATGTCTACACCAATACTGCGTCGATCTAACTACATCAAGTGCTACCCTCTCATGGCGGTGGATTATTAAGTTGGGGTAGTGGGCAAGATACATTTAGTGTAGACACTTAGAGTTGGATCGACGTAAGCCGCCTTACATCGTCCTATCTCTGTAGCGTAGACCAGAGCTTAGTCTTAATGACAGATAGGCTCCTCAGTCACTTGAGTGCTTTTGAAAACTCTACCCTAGGTCATGCTCAAGTTGAAGCTTACTTGTGTGGCTGCATGAGATGTTGCAGTACTTAAGCCTATCTCAGGTAGCTTCTAGTCAGATGGGCATTTATCAGACCCATGAGGCCCAGGCTGGATCATAAAAATAGCCTATTTTTTGGGTTTGTTTTGGCAAAAAGTTGCCTTTCCATCTAGTTTGGATTTTATTTGGGTCCAAACATGAACATATCCCTAGATTCATTTCTCCAAAATTAAGGACTATTTGTATTCAGGCAGGACTAAACATAAATCACAACCCTGATAAAGAATTGAGTCCTTAGCAGGCCCACCATTCTCTTTTTGGAGGGTACATAGGGAAAAAGAGAGGACAGGGGGAAGACACCTAACTTACTTTTTCTTTTCTCTGATCTTTTTCTTTCTTAAATGCCTGATCCATTCTTCTTTGTTTTTGTCCACTGGCTCAAATTCTTTGTCCCACCAGTATTACTTTTCCGCCTATGGGCATTTTTCTGCCTACAGTTGTTACTCTAATGAATTCCCACTTTCAGAACCAACACATCCTTTCAGGAGCTGACAGGTGGTGATGCCTTGTGAAAGTCCTAAATTTTGTGCAGAAGGAGATAGGCGGTCGTATAATGGCCGGGCATGTTTATTCATGGGACCAGTAAGCTGTTTCGCTGTGCTGGATCTTTTCATTTTAGAGTCAGGCTTGACACGTCATAGTTTCACTAGCCCATACACTTTAATTAAAGGTGCTCTAGAAATACAATGTATCATTGTAATCTTTTAGAATTTCCAGTTGCTTATTCTGGCTTCAAATGCAGTTATCAAAAAGTGACTGTAAAATGACACCTTTTTACTCAATAGATTTGCTCCCTGAACGTAACCAGAGTCACATCTGCTGATTGTAATGAAGAATAGATTCTTGCTATGTTTTTTTCCTGATAATTTTTCACAACTTCCTTTGGGAAATGTGAGCTGAGTTCTATTCTGCCTTGTGATTCTTCAATATAATTATTAATTAACTTCCACTTCCAGAATCACCATTGCTGGTAATGCACAAACTGGGGGGGAAAAGAGCTTGACTTTCAGATGACCAGTTAAGATTGAGCTGCTGGCAGTTAGGAAAACTGCAAATAGAGCCTATTTGAGGTAGAAGTCATCAAGATGCAATTCACATGCAACTCTATGGTGCGGTTTTTACAGATTCATATCCAGATTAGAACTGCAGTTTAAAGTAATATTTCTTTTTTATGATTTGAATATTTTTATCAGTCATTAACTGTATTTTATCAAATTTATTTTCAGTTTTTAAAATATGAAACGTCCGGAGTCAACAGTAATACAATGCCATGAATAGCATAGTAATAATCTATGTTAAGTTGAGTCTAGTTTTCAGACATTGCAAATGATGGGTGTTGTAAACAATGAAAAAGAGGTGAATTTATTCACATTATGATCTGATAATAAATCAATTGAAGTGCCATCAGTGTAGTGAGATAGTCCAAGTTTTCGTAATGTGCTTTATTTTGATTTATTTTTCTGTTTCGTTAGTAGATGGCTGTTATGCATGCTGGTATCTGGAAAAACAAATGTAGATTTTATTTAATGAGAAATCAAAGAGTATCACTGTCAAGAGCTTATTTTGTTTATGGGGAATAGACTTATTTATGTTTACCCACAGTAAGAACATGAGTTTTTCAATAATTTATGGATCAAGTACAACAAAATTAAATGATATACTAATTGAGGTCAGATGATTTGCTATAACAAACCTCTTGTGTGCAATAGTTACTGACAGCATTATCTGGAGATCTTTTGAGTGTTTGTATAAGTTCTGAATTCATTCTCAAGTGGAAATAGAATGGGAAAATTATTAATCTTTGCATTGTATAGATATAATTCACCAGAAATGGCTATCAAATAATTACTGTCGCAAATTCAGTGTGTGTGGGTCCTGTTTTAAATATCATGTCTAGACAAAAAACACCATTGTGCTGATTAAAGAATTTTAGTTGAGGGAGTGACATCCTGCTTAAAACTACATTTACAATTGCACTGAATTGAGACACACCTCTATGTAAGATGGGGAGAGAACCCTTTCTTTGTGGTTTGGCCAAAGGAGTTGAGAGTCTGATCAGTGTGGGATTAACTTTCTTAAAAGTCTTTCTTATATCATTTCTTTGTATTGTAAATATAGATAAAACCTTGCACCTGAAACTAATAATTAGGAGCCTACTGCAGTGTATGTCCCAAATGAGGATTTGACCTCATAACCCATTCAGATGGGGGTGAAAATGCAGGAATGTAATAGTGCACTATAAGACGGGGTCTACCCTAGGAAATGCACCCGTTGCTGACAGTGAATGTCAGCAATGGGTACAGCTGACCGAATGCTGCAAATGGTTTTACAGTACATATAGATGAGGCCAGAAAACATGGTTGAGCCCTGCTTGGAGCATCTCACAAAAAAGTGGTGGTGTAGGCAGAGCTATCAGACAGCCAGCGAATTAAATTTTCGGGCAAATGTTGTGCTTGTTCCAACGCCATTTGAAATCAGTAGAAAGACTCCCAACAGGCTTGGTATCAAGACTTCAGTGCATGTCAGGGAAATTCTGTTCACAGGATTCTAGAAGGAGAAAATCCCCCCCGCAAATACTAGACTGTTGTGTAATGAATGTAACTGAGCAAGAATTACTGTATTCATTCAGATTAGTAGCTAAAATGCATCTAAAGGGTTGGATTAGTGACTGGATCCTTATGTGGCTGAGAAAGAAATATCCCACAGGGCCAAACATGTTGCTAATAACACTTTTATGCCATCTTTCATCCAAAATTTTCAATTTTGCTTAATAAAAATGTTAATGAATGATATTCCTAGTAAGCTAGTTGCATTGGGTGCACGTTAACATTTCTATTGTTTTGAAAGATTGTGCTGTTTCCAGCCATATATGGGGAATTCTACTAGGAATGGTAGAATCTTTCACAGTGGTACCTGCTCTGAGTATAGTATCAATACACCCATTGTAAGCATAATTGTTTCTACTTTGCAGATGGGAAAGCTGAGGCATAGACAGTTATAGGGCCCTATTCTGTCCCCAAATACATTGATGGTATTGAAAACCTTTCCAGTTTTACTTAAATAAATAAATTTTAAATAAAGAGGTATCAGGCATTGGCACCCTGACAGCAGGATTGTCTGGCTATGTAGACTCCCTCCTCAGGCCCTTCGTTACCAGCACTCCCAGCTATCTTCGAGACACCACCGATTTCCTGAGGAAACTACAGTCCATTGGTGATCTTCCTAAAAACACCATCCTAGCCACTATGGATGTAGAAGCCCTCTACACCAACATTCCACACAAAGATGGACTACAAGCCGTCAGGAACAGTATCCCCGATACTGTCACGGCTAACCTGGTGGCAGAACTTTGTGACTTTGTCCTGACCCATAACTGTTTCACATTTGGTGACAATGTATACCTTCAAATCAGCGGCACTGCGATGGGTACCCGCATGGCCCCACAGTATGCCAACATTTTTATGGCTGACTTAGAACAACGCTTCCTCAGCTCTCGTTCCTAATGCCCCTACTCTACTTGCGCTACATTGATGACATCTTCATCATCTGGACCCATGGAAAAGAAGCTCTTGAGGAATTCCACCATGATTTCAACAATTTCCATCCCACCATCAACCTCAGCCTGGACCAGTCCACACAAGAGATCCACTTCCTGGACACTACGGTGCTAATAAGCGATGGTCACATAAACACCACCCTATATCGGAAACCTACTGACCGCTATTCCTACCTACATGCCTCTAGCTTTCATCCAGATCATACCACTCGATCCATTGTCTACAGCCAAGCGCTACGATATAACCGCATTTGCTCCAACCCCTCAGACAGAGACAAACACCTACAAGATCTCTATCATGCATTCCTACAACTACAGTACCCACCTGCTGAAGTGAAGAAACAGATTGACAGAGCCAGAAGAGTACCCAGAAGTCACCTACTACAGGACAGGCCCAACAAAGAAAACAACAGAACGCCACTAGCCATCACCTTCAGCCCCCAACTAAAACCCCTCCAACGCATCATCAAGGATCTACAACCTATCCTGAAGGACGAGCCATCGCTCTCTCAGATCTTGGGAGACAGACCAGTCCTTGCTTACAGACAGCCCCCCAATCTGAAGCAAATACTCACCAGCAACCACACACCACACAACAGAACCACTAACCCAGGAACCTATCCTTGCAACAAAGCCCGTTGCCAACTCTGTCCACATATCTATTCAGGGGATACCATCATAGGGCCTAATCACATCAGCCACACTATCAGAGGCTCGTTCACCTGCGCATCTACCAATGTGATATATGCCATCATGTGCCAGCAATGCCCCTCTGCCATGTACATTGGCCAAACTGGACAGTCTCTACGTAAAAGAATGAATGGACACAAATCAGACGTCAAGAATTATAACATTCAAAAACCAGTTGGAGAACACTTCAATCTCTCTGGTCACTCGATCACAGACCTAAGAGTGGCTATACTTCAACAAAAAAGCTTCAAAAACAGACTCCAACGAGAGACTGCTGAATTGGAATTAATTTGCAAACTGGATACAATTAACTTAGGCTTGAATAGAGACTGGGAATGGATGAGTCATTACACAAAGTAAAACTATTTCCCCATGGTATTTCTCCCTCCCACCCCACCCCCCACTGTTCCTCTGATATTCTTGTTAACTGCTGGAATTAGCCTACCTGCTTGTCACCATGAAAGGTTTTCCTCCTTCCCCCCCCTGCTGTTGGTGATGGCTTATCTTAAGTGATCACTCTCCTTACAGTGTGTATGATAAACCCATTGTTTCATGTTCTCTGTGTGTGTGTATATAAATCTCTCCTCTGTTTTTTCCACCAAATGCATCCGATGAAGTGAGCTGTAGCTCACGAAAGCTTATGCTCTAATAAATTTGTTAGTCTCTAAGGTGCCACAAGTACTCCTTTTCTTTTTGCGAATACAGACTAACACGGCTGCTACTCTGAAACCTGTTATATTCATGTCTACAATAGTGTGCTGTACATTCCTGGGCTGCTTATAGGAAATAACTTGAAAATTGTCAATGCAAAGGTCAGCTAGCTGCAAATTTTATTTGGTTATTATTTATGGAAATTAACAAGCTTCAATTATTTCACTGTACATGGGTGAAGCTTAAATTGACTGCAAAGATAGTTGCCGCTGTGTATCTGAAGACAGAATTGATCCCTTACTGACTTATCCAAGATCACGGAGCAAAGCAGTGGCAGAGCTGGGTACATAACCTAGGGCTGCCAATTCTGAGTCATGTGCTGTAACTAACAGCTCACACTATCTCAGTAACAGTGTATTAGTCAATCCATTGATCAGATTCTGGCGAAACAAATGCAGAGCAAAGTACGACTAGAAAAGCGTATTGGTTTCGGTTCTCATAGCCAAGAAGCCAGAGACCTAAGTAGGCATCTAGTTAAATACCTTAATACATTCACAGTAGTTAAAAAAACATCACAACAACCTTAACCTTTAAAGCTGTAGACTTTTTGAATACAACAGTAACTTATTCATAAGGAGGACTAGTCAACATACACGTTGCCCTTTTGATATATGCTGTAACTGAATTTGTAAGCCCTTCATCTATTTCATATGACTTGTTCCTATCCTAGGAATTCAAAGAGCTGTAGAGTGAACCTGACTAGATAACAGGCTCAGCCTCACAACGATATATGTGTCTGGAACTGACATTCATTTTATTCCTTAGGAATAAAGAAAAGATGTGGTTGTGATTCTTGTAGATTATGTGCTTTGGGTAAATCATCAATGTTCCCATAATGGGCCACACTCAGTAAATGTAATACGAGATGTACCAGTTTGGTCCTATGTCATATATTTGAGTTATCTGAAGGCAGAATGGCTGAAACCTTAAACATACTACACATATTGGAATTACAAGTGACCATATATATTGGGGGCAAATCATATGGTTTTGATTTTTTTAACTTACAATTGTTACAGGTAATAGCTAAGTTTAGTGTAAAGACATTAGAAAAATACTTTCCTATGTTTTTTTCGGTTTACTGACTTTGCCCGTTTGACAGCACTGTGTGTTTAGTTTCACTGTTTCCGACTTCATTTGTTTCCTTTTTTTGTATAGGTCTTTCACATGACAACAGAGTGAAAATTAAAACAAACACACAAACTAAAAACAAGAAAATGATTGTAAAACCAGAACAATTGGGAGAGAACTCAGGAGTAGGTGCAGGACCTGAAACTGTTTTAACTCCTTTTTTTAAAAAAAAGTAGAAATTTCACGTGGACGAAGTCACTTTAAACATCTTTTAAATCATGTCTGATTTTTCATGCAGTTGGATATGTACCTTTTAATGTACCAAATAACTCCAAGAAGATATGGTAAATATGCAAAATAAACAAGATTTCCTTAGGTATAAACAATGTGAGACTCAAGCCTTGTCTACACTTGCAGTGCTGCAACATTGTAATGCTTAGTGAAGACACTACCTATGTCAGTGGGAGAGCTTCTCCCATCCGCGTAGGTACTCCGCCTCCACGAGAGATGGTAGTTATGTTAACAGGAGAAGGCCTTCTGCAACATAGAGCTATCTACTCTGGGAGTTCGGTCACTGTGCCTGAGTGACATCATTGTACCAACATCAGTCTGTAGTGTAGACAAGGGCTAAGGTCTGAGAGAAAATTCCTTAAGAAACTTGGGAGTCATCTCAGTGCAGAAGGGATACTTTAGAGGTTTTCTTGTTTTCCTGTGCAAGGGAGGGTCAGACCACTCTGTAGCAGTCTTCCCAACATTCCCTGTACCTCCCCAGAAGGATCTATGCGGGTTCTGGGGTCCTTATGTGGAATGGTATTTGGAAACGATGACTTAGATCCTCCCCTCAGCATATCCACAGGAAATATGCCAAAACAAATATTTCAATCCTGCTGTAGTAGTTTTTTCACATAGGCCTTTTTGAAAGGGTCACTGAGCAGTGGCAGGTGGAGGAAGCACTACTGGAGATGCACAGGAGCCCATTATGAGGCATAGAGTCCTCTGTGTGGATGGCCTGTGCCCCCAGTGAACTTGTGGGAGAGTTGCAGGTTCTGAGGGCCTGTTCTGTGTAGGGTGGCAGGGGGTAGTGGTGATTGGCCAACCCCCCTGGATCAATCTAGGAAACATTTTGTGAGGGGAGCCTTTGAGTAATTTTTCTCCTCCTATTCCCATCCCAATGAATATTTCCATGGGAGGTTGATTTGTACCTAGAGATATAAGATCTAGTTTGCTAGTATACAAGGTCTTAAAAACTTGGTAATGACTGGTCAGCTCTCTCCAAGCCTGTTAGATCATTTTAAAATGCAGCCATTTTTTTAAATCAAAGTTCCAAGCTTAAAACATAGATCACTGTGGTAAGACCCGTACTTATTTTGAAGTTCAGTGAAGATGTTGCAGCATATCAGACATTTTAAAAAAAAAACCTAGGAATTGTATTTTCCCTAGACACATAATAGTTCTGCTGTCTATCACCAGTTGTTCACTAAAAACCTCTATCCTGGAAGGGCCAGATACTAATAAACATCATTCATCTTGGATAATGATGTATTCCACATATAGTAGCTTGCTAGCTGGTAGATCTCAAAAACTAATTGCAAATGATAACTCATCATCCAATGGGGGCATTTCTGATGGGGTCCATGGGGATCTGTTCTTCACCAAATACTAGTCAATGTCATTATCTGTGATTTAGAAGAAAATTTATTGCTGGTAAAGTTCGCCGAAGACACAAAAATTGGCGTAGTGGTAAAATAATGAGAAGGACAGGACAGTATACAGAGCGACCTGCGGTACATGGTAAGATTGCACTTGAGCAACATGCATTTTAATATACCTAAATGCAAGGTCATGTATCTAGGAACTAGCAATGTAGGTCACACACATGGGAATTACTTGGTGAGATTCTGTGGCCTGTGTTATACAGGAGTTGAGACTATATGATCATATTGGTCCCTTATGGCCTTAAAAATCTGTAAATCTGTGTTGCTAAGTAAGGTGCTAGTTAATGCAAATAAGGACTTCAGAATTGAGTTTAGTTTTAGAATCCCTTTTCTTTGTATCTGAATTGTCACCACCTTTTGAAGATTGGTCTCAAAAAAGACTAGACTGAAACTGTGTCATGTCTGCAGAGCAGAGTTTTCTGGCTCAAATCAAAACAAATTATTTTTTTCTTTGTATTCTTGATTCCTGCCAAGTTAGATGACTGCTAATTCACTATATGGTCCGGTGTACCTTCTGGCCCTGATCTGGGAGCATCCAGCTCAGACGTTTGTTCTCTCCCTCCCTCCCTAAGCCACCATGCAGTCTTTTCTCCCCTCTGCACTGCAGGCAGTGGGAGTATATAGGCCATAGTTTACCGTCTGTTCTGTGTTGCAGTTTGTCTCCTCTCCCTGGATGCAAATCCCTGTTCTATAGGGCTCTTCTCTTTCACATAAAGGCAAAAGTTGTTATCCCAGACTAGTGGGATGGGGAAGCACAAGAGGACGCATTAAACACCTTTGGCTCTTCGTAGATGCTGCAGTGAAATTATATGCCGGCTATTACTATTTCAAAAAGGTATTGACACAGGGCTTCAAAAAGGTATTGACACAGTGCTAAGAGGTTTTACTGTAGTTCTTATGGATATGGAGACAGTCAGCATATTAACCTTTTATATAAATAGCTTTGGTGACCTCCTTGCAGGTTATGACTATGACCTACATACTGATAAACACAGTTCTAACACATTACCACGACAACAGTGCATTTACTTCTGTCTCCATGGAGATGTACAAGAATGATATTTCAAGCCCAGATATTGATTGGAGACCAAGGTTTTTAGACGTTCAGTAACTGGTAGAATAACATAATAAAGTAATGGGGTATATAAAATAATTTACAATAAATAAAAGAATCTGTTGGGCATCCTTAAGAATGAAGACAGAGCAGAGTGCTAAATAATATCCGAGTTTCTTATGCAAAGACCATTTGCTCTATCTTATTAGACATCTGTTCATGGTGCACTTGTTCCCATTCCCCTTGGCATCAGTCAGGATTGAGCCCGCCCCTTTAGCTCCTGGGACCCCTGCTCTCCTCTAGTTGTACTCTCGGAGGAAGTTGTCTGAGGGGGAGCATCCCTCAGCATCTGCCTTCAATAAGGAAACAAAGGCAGGTTCTGAAAATGAGAAATGCTGTGCAAAACCAATGATTTTAAAAACAACTAGTTTGGCATTTAACGACAAAGGCGCACCATCAGAGCTTCAGAAAATGTGAAACACTGGTATGACTGTTCTTTAAGGCTAGCAAGCAACAGATTCCAGCAGGGGAGGTGATGCTTAACTAAGCTGCTGGAGTTCCTTGAAGCTATTACTGCCTTAAGAGATAAAGGAAATACAGTGGTTGCAGTTTGATTTTCAACAAGCACTTGACAAGATTTCCACAGTTTCACAGTAGAGATTAAATACGAAGGTAAAGTAAAATAGGGTTCAGGACCAAAAAAACCCCAGACTAAAGAGTAGGAGACAGACTGGTCAAATATGGGAATTTTTCCACTTCAGAAGGGATTACAAATCTGGGAGCCTCATCCCATGAAGTCTCTTTGAGGTCACTGGGAGTTGAAAGTGCACAGCGCTTCAGAGGAGGTGCTTATGCCTTGTAGTGTTGGGCTTTGAATACCTAAGATGTCCTTTTTAAGACATCTGGGTTTCTTCCTGGGCCCAACTTTCAGAAGTTTAGGAATGAACTAGCGTGCATGTTTTGCACATGCTTCTAATCTTCTGAAAATCGTGCCTAATCAGTATCAGATATTTTGATGTGTGTATTGAAAATGGTCATCCAGACCCTGAACAGTGTTCAAGAAGTGTAGGGAAGATGGTGTAAGGGGACTGACTTCAGGCTACTTTTGTGTTTCCTGATGCTGGACCAGTCTGCACCAGGCTAATTGTCTGATACAACCAAGGCCAGCCTAGATACTCTAAGTTCTGCTGACTCCTAAAAGGTCCATTATGGTGCTCAAGGTTTATTGGAGCAGCTTGTGCCCCTAAACTGTCTGCAATAAGTACAAATAGTCAAGAAGCCTGGATCCTTCTGGCGCCAGTTACACAGGTTTTAGGGCTGCTTACTGCAGGGGAGCAGTGCAAGGCTGTCTAAATGCCCCCAAGGATCTGGCCCTGAGTTTACAAACATGAATATTTCATAGTAGTCTCCTCTGCAAATGGAAGGAAAGCTCTCTCTGGAATCAACTTGTTTTCCGTGTGTAGCAGCAGTTTAACAATCAGCAAATGTTGAGGAGCTAATGTGTGTTCTCTAATTACACTTCAGATTCTTTCAGTTTAGTTTGCGGAGAGATTATATAGTGAAAAGAATGATTCAGGGACTGAAAAGTAATTAAACAGAATAATTCTTTTGAGGTGAGTTATTAATTTCATTTTTAACTGTAAAATTGCCATCAAAGTAAATAGGGAGATAATTCTCGGCCATCACCATATTATAGACTGTAATTCTGAAAATATTAAAGTGCAGGCAAAAACATCTGTAATATTTTACTGATGCAACAGAATTAATACTCCACTTTTGCTTTGTGCTGCCAGTGTCAGATATTCATGTAAGTTGTAGGTTGAAGTGAAATGTACAAAATCAGATGTAATTAACTGAATATTTCAGAGAAACAGTCTGGCACACTATAAGTTTTGGTTTTATTGGGTTTTAATTTAATATTCATGTAGTTATATCTTTATAATGCATTTATATGCAATATCTGCTAAGTTGATATTTTGTAGGAGTGTTTATGGATGTTTCAGGAATGCCATTTTTTTAATAAATTCAATGGTTTTGAAGGGTCTCTTCAAGATGTGATGGGCTATCAACTCCTTTAAGGAGAATTGGATGTTGAGAAAGCGAGTCTAAAATACATTAAAAATGTCAAAAATATGAAATTCTAAAGAAGCATTGAAGATCAAAACTGAAAACTACATGCAGAGTCTCCGTCTCACTTACTTTCCTTCTCTTTGTAATATCTTTAACTAGAGCATATACAGTACTACATCCAAAAATAATACATTAAAAGAATGTTAAGGTTGCAAAGTCAAGCATTCAAAGGTCAGGAAAAGCCAGAATTAAAGGGGTCTGTGCAACCTTAAATCAGCACCCTTGTGTGACTGCATTATGAAACAGTCTTTAATTACATGACCACATGCTTTTTTTCCACAGGACCCCTACGTAATTCAGCATACAGGATAGACAGTGATAACTGAATGGGTAGTTATTCACTGTTTCTTTTTATCTTCATCATTCATTGTGTGGCCTCATGCATTATTTACTGCACACATCCAAACCCTGCACTGAATACAAAATTATTGATTTTTCTCCTGGGCTTTTCTATGATGCTCTCATCATAATATCTTGGTGCTGTACAAACATTAATGAACTGATCTTCACAACACTACTGTGTTCATGAATAATACTTAGGAAAACAAGTCTAGTTGTGCTTTTTTTAAAGAAAACATTGGAATGAAATGAAGATGGTAGCTTGGTAACACGAATAGGGAAAGTTCAAGCCCTAGGAGATGTGGAAGAGACATGGAGATGTTTGTGTGAGAGACTATATGGGTGTCAAAGGTGACATTGCTGGTTGAGTGAAAGTGAATTGAAGGGGGTGCAAAATGGAGACCAGGCTGGAGATATAAGTGGGAGATGTGTGATGTAGGGCAGTGGCTCTCAACATTTCCAGACTGCTGCACCCCTTTCAGGAGTCTGATTTGTCTTGTGTATCCCCAAGTTTCACCTCACTTAAAACTTAAAAACTTCTTGCTTACAAAATCAGACATGTCACAGCATGCTCTTACTGAAAAATTGCTTACATTCTCATTTTTACCATATAATTATAAAATAAATCAATTGGAATATAAATTGTATTTACATTTCCGTGTGTAGTATACAGAGCAGTATAAACAAGTCGTATGAAATTTTAGTTTGTACTGACTTCGCTAGTACTTTTTATGTAGCCTGTTGTAAAACTAGGCAAATATCTAGACGAGTTCATGTACCCGCTAGAAGACCTCTTCATACCATGCGGGGTGTGTGTACTGCTGGTTGAGAACCACTGATGTAGGGGATTGAAAACAGGAACAACATTTAATATCTAGAGTGAGAGGAAGATGGTGCAAGGACGAATCAGAGGGACATAGCCACAGAAGCATGCAAGAAAGATTATTATGGCAGCATATTTTCAACTGATAAGAGGGGAGGTTTTAGATGTCAAGGACAGAGAGGAGGTCACCATAATCAAGGCAGGAGTTGATTTAAGGTATGGACAAATAATTTAACTGTAGGGTGGGAGTGGAGAAGGATGGATGAACTTGTGAGGTCTTAAGGAGGAGGACTTAAGGCACGATTAGAAATCCAAATAGTTTAAATGTTAGAAATGACTATACTTTGTGGGTGAGGTATATGTGCTTGCTTTGATGATGCCCTCAGGAGGGTAATATTTATCCATGTTCTTTTCAGGCCAAATCCTGCTCACCTGACTAACGTGGGCATACCCACTAATTTCATTGAGACTACTTGCTTGTGTCAGGCAGGCATGATTTTGCTCTTCAAGAGGACCTTCTAACAAATGCTAGAACGTACTACTACCCTGGAGAGTTCCACTGTAATGCCAATGTGCATTTCACTTTTGATGCAGACTCATGAATTTTTAGGTTTAGTGATAAAATGGGCTTTTTCCATCCAGCAGCGAGGATTCCAGGTAGTTCTCTGGAGAACAATGAAATTGCTTTGAATTTACAAACCTTTAAAAAAATCAGGTGATTTCATTATTCATTCACTTTAAATAATCTCACAACTGTTTTCAAGAGCATGGTCACTTCAGCAAATTAAGATAAACCAATTCCTATGTATTTAGAAACCTAGAAAATTATGTACATTAGTTACTGAATTAAGTAATTCCTCATTTTATACATAAACTATTAACATGTTAAAGAGATTGAAATCATAGAGGAGAGTTTGCATCTGCTGAAAAAACCAATTGGTTAAGACTTGATATCCCTAAAGTGCTTAAATATGATTAAAGATATATATTTAAAAAATCTTGACTCTGTGTTCCAATCCTGAAAGAAAATAATTTCTTTTAAGAGATTTTGATTTGAGGGTGGGAAAAAATTAATCACGGCCATGACATCAGTCAAAAGATACACAGAAGATTTGGTAGGCATTTCTACAAACACACCAAGACCCACCATAATCTGGGATTCCCTGTTGTCTGATAATCAGATGCAAACTAGACTATAAAAAAAAATCACTGTTTACAAGTAGTCAGACTTGATGGCTCTTTTACTGCTACAATCCAATTATATAAAGGAATTTTTATACTGGAGCAAATTTGAAACCAGTTTAAAATTTGTAAGATCAAATTTTAGGGACTGATTCTTGCACTCTTTACTCAGGCAAAACTCCCAGGGGGGTGAAATCAACATTGATTTAATCTTGATTTAAAAAAAAAATGTGTTTGCTAATGAAAAAATGCATCTGTTTGAAACAAATCACAGCTCCATTTTTTGTTGAGACTGTAGAGGAGTGATAAATATTTAATTTTTGTGATATCCCTATCTATATCACTATTCCAGCATAAGACATGCATAAGTCTTTGAATGACCAGTGCTTAAACAATACAAAAGCACATGAGAAAGCGATACAGCATAAAAGTAAATGATGGAGGCAGGGACTGGCACAGGTCTTGCTAGTTAAATATTTTTAATTTGTACTTTACCTAGGGGCAGAGGGGGGATGAAGGTGTAAGGAAGGAGTGGGGGAGCGAGGGAAAGAAAAAATATTGGGGAAGGGAATGTATGGTCGTGAGAGGACCAAATGACAGAAGGATGGTGGGGTGCATGAAGAGTAGAATGAAGGGGTAGCCCAAACTTCCATACCCCCATCCTTTCTATTCCCCTTCCAGGTTGGGCAACACTGCCTTTTGGAAAATAAAAGCACAGATGACCTCACCAGGCTACTGGCTTTGTAAAACTACTTGGCTGCTGCTCGGCTGCTCTTGGCCATCCTCCTTTGGTGGGATGGCTCATGTAGGCTGGCCTGAGAAGGCTTCTGCCCCATGTGTCTCTGAGGCCTAGAGAGTCTTCAGAGAGGCCCTGGTTATTCAGAGTTCAGGTCCTGGCTGGGCTAATTTCTTCCTCCACTTATATGCTGTCATGGTGCTCCTAAATCTCTTCTTGCCAGGTAAGCAATTCGTAAAGAATTCTTGAGAAAATGAGGTGTCAGTGGATGGATGGATGGAACTATAAGTGGGATTTTTACCCATTGTTAAAGTCTTTTTTAAAATGTATAAGGCATACTGTAGCTGAATTTCCATTTAAGTCTTCTGAGCTGCTAAGTAGCAGGGGTACTGTGCTAGTGAATTATTCTGAAGAGATAAAGACACTGAAGGCAGATTAGTTGGCATGTTGCTTTCAGAAATTTTGGAGAAATCCAGAGATATAGTTTTAAACTTGTCATGTGAATTTATTGACCATCAAATACTCTTACATCTACAGAGGTCAAGATTATGCATTCTTTGGTGTCTTCAGAGTATACAGTACAGTAAGTTTTCAGCTGACTACTTAAAATCATTATAACGTCTTTCACAAACTGCCCTATAACATCTGCAGGCCAACTTTTGTCACTTCTGTTACTACACTCATTATCTCCAAACACACGCTGAATTTTTCAAAGCAGTTGATGTTTGGGAGAGATTGAATTCTCCAAGGTCAGTGATGAAATTTCCATTTCAAGTAACCTAGTTCAAAGGGAAAAAATTCCCCTTTAGGTTTAAACCAGAGTTTCTAAAAGCCTGAAATCTGAAAATAAAGAGGCAGTAGCTATAAGCACCTTTCAAATTATGTGTCTTTAGACTTGCTTAAAAGCGTGGTTAAGCTTCTTACTTGCTGCTTTAAAATATTCAAGGTTATTGGCCTGCATTAAACTCTAAACCCTTTAAATACTTCCTTTGTAACAAAGTTATTCAGGGTTGACAACCTGAAACATTTAGACATGATAGTCTGTAAGAAGCAGTCTATGTAAAAGATGAAACTATGTATTTCCTTCCCAAATATTCTATAAACCTTAATATTTCAAAAGTTTTTATGAACAGTTTCGATTGAGAATGGTACCAATGTAACATAATGAATTCTCTGTTGTCAGCAGTGCTCATGTAAGCTAAAAACCTTGGGAATATATTTTCAGACAGCTAGATTTTAATATTGAAGAAACATTAATATACTTAAGATGACATGACCAAGGCAACATTCAGATGACATTACATTACTATTCAGCAGAACCTTTTGTCAGCATTTAAACTAGGATTTGTGTTAACCTATTGTGCATGACATGCCTTGAAATCTCAGAATTCATAGCAGATGTGTTTTTAAATAAATGAAAACACATGTATTTTATAAAAAAATGTTTTAAGTAAAATTATTAATGGATGTCCCTGAAAACATAAAGTATTAACTTGTCCCTATTTACTGGAAAAATGCAGATTTTTCATAAATTCCACATCCCAAATCTGGAATTCTTAACACCCAGGGCAGAACTGGGCATGTAGCTGGACTTTACCCAATATATTCTGTGATTAGTTTTTTTGTATCGTGATAACAAAAAAATCCTTGCCAATTATAAGATCTCTCCAAGTTACATTGCATTTCCTGATATGGAAAGATTGCTTGATGATAGTATGAAGCAATTGGTTGAACCCCACCAGCTCATATTTTCCTGTAGAGCAGGGTTGCCCAACCTACAGCTGTATATGGCCCACCAGATATTTCATAAGGCTCCCTGCAACACAATACACTAACAGCTGATTCATTACCATTTTGTCATGTTTACATCATTTTCCTTTACACAAATGTGTACATAGGTTGTGTGTATGTACAATTATGTCTAATACATATGAAACAAACAACAAAATATAAATCCATACAAATGACTTTAAATGTTATTAAAATATGTAGAATCTATTTGGCTCACACAAGGTTGTGCTTAGGTTTATGTGGCCCTCTTGTGTAATAAGGTTGGGCACCAGAGCATGTTTGTTGCATGATCTAACACAAATTTGTTTTTATCTTCACATTTTCAAACCTTGTGCAAAGTTTTAGCCTTGCAGTTCCTGTTAAAGTAGATGGCCGGAGCATGACAAAAAGCCTTGTGCAACACTTTCAGAGTGCCAGATCTTTGTATCCTAAGGATTTTTTTTGTCATGTCAGGAAGGGGTGTGGTTAAAACCTCAAGTATCTGAGTGTATTTAGCCTTAGTAGGAAAGAAATTTTTATTTGTGTAGCTGACCACAATGAAAGTGGATTGCAACAGTGTACCTTGGCAAAACTCCAAAAATTGCTATAATCACAGTATTAACCTACTTTAGTGCCTTATTCATACATTCACTTTGTCAGGACTTTAAGAATCATTATTAGCTCACCGATACATATGGAGACTAACTGTTGCTCTTATTACTTCTGTCTGTAGAAAGCTGAAACTGAAATATCATGTCTGTCTCATATTTAGGGCCCTACCAAATTCACGGCGCATTTTGGTCAATTTCTCAGTCGGAGGATTTTAAAAATAGTAAATTTCATGATTTCAGCTATTTAAATCTAAAATTTCATGGTGTTGTAATTGTAGGGGTCCTGACCCAAAAAGGACTTAGGAATGGGGGGGTCATAAGATTATTTTAAGGGGGTTGTGGTACTGCTACCCTTACGTCTGTGCTGCTGCTGGCAGTGGCACTGCCTTCTGAGCTGGGCAACTGGAGAGCAGTGGCTGCTGGCCAGGAGCCCAGCTCTGAAGGCAGAGCCACTACCAGCACAGAAGTAAGGATGGCATGGTATGGTATTGTCATCCTTACTACTGCACTGCTGCCTACAGAGCTGGGCCCTCAGTCAGCAGCCGCCATTCTTTGACCATCCAGCTCTGAAGCCATCAGCACAGAGTAAGGGTGACATGGTATTGTATTGTCACCCGTACTTCTGCACTGCTGCTGGTGGGGTGCTGTATTCAGAGCTGGGCACCCGGCCAACAGCCGCTGCTCTCCAGCTGCTCAGCTCTGAAGACAGCGCAGAAAGAAGGGTAGCAACCCCCCCTGCAACTCAGATTTCGGTCAGGACCCCCAATTTGAGAAATGCTGGTCTCCCCTGTGAAATCTATATAGTACGGAGTAAAAGCACACAAAAGACCAGATATCACAGAGGGAGACCAGATTTCTCTAGTCCGTGATGTGTTTATCATGGCTGTGAATTTGGTAGGGACCTGCTCATATTATACTTAAGATGACATGAACTTCTGATTATATTGTCATCTAGTCTTGTTATCTAAGACTACATACATGGGAAGAATTAGCATGTCAGCATGCCTCACCCCTGATGTGGGGGTGGATAACATCCTTTAGGAGTAACGGTGCTAGTGACAGTCCTGCAACTTTAGGGGCAGTGGAAGTCTGGGAGTCATGGAGAGTGTGGGATATGAGGCAGCCTCCTGAAGGTTTCCCCCATTCTTTATCAGACTTTCCATTCTATCCCAATCCCTTTTCAGCCCCTGTCCCCCATTCTGTGCCTTGTCAGACCCCTGCCCTCTTCTTGGAATCCCCTCTTTAACTTCATTCTCCTCCTCCTTTCTCCCCATTCAGAACCAGCAGGCCTTATCAACTACTGCCACCGCTGCTGCATCCTTTCCAGGTTTTGGCACCCTGTGCAAATGCAGCGTCTAGTTGCTGCAGGAGCACAGGAGCTCAGCCAAAAATGCATGAGATTCAGACTGAGTTGCAGGCTGGCATAACAGAGCTGCCAAAGTGCATGAGTGTCCCGTGAGCAGCCCTGACTCCATAACAGAGCATGGTGGCCCCGTTTAGATCTGAGTTTGTAGGAGTCAGCAGGTGCCAATCACATAGGGGGACCCAAATTTGGATTCTAGCTCCCAGGCAAACAACGGCTGTGATTGGACATGCTTGGCTCTTCAGGGAAGGCTCTTATTTTCTGGTCGGCACAAGAAATGGTCATAAATAGACCGATTCCACCACCCCCATTCACCTGGAGTAGGATCTCACTTTGTAAGAAGTCCTGGTGCAGTCAGTGATGTAACTTGCTGAATGACATACTGCTCCACGGGAACGAGGCTGGCAGAAAGAATTAGCCACCAGCTGCATCCAGACCTCTTTCATTAGGAAGGACGATTACCTCAACATCTGGCCTTCCAGGGAGGAGGATTACAAAAGGGAAAAATATGGGGGACTGGGTTGTTCCGAGCAGCTCTGACACTGTGGAGGCAGAAAAGGCTCCTTACAAGAATATGTTGAACAAAATATGTTAGTCCTTAGAAATGTGCTCCTGGCTTATTTATCATTTCAGGGTAACCTTTTGTGTTCTGTGTATGATTTATCAGCCATATTAGCAAAGATATTAGCACTGATTTGTATAGCCAGGATATCAGAATTTCAATTCATCAGGACCTGAGAAAGAGGGAAGCTGCAGGGAGTGGGGGAGGGAATGTTCGGTGGCTGCCAGGAGAGCAGGGGGAGCAGTCCAGTTCAAAAAAGTGTCCCCTGTGGCTTTGAAGTCCTGTGCCCTGGGTTGGGATAGTAGTTCTCAGCATAGCCACCCTCTCATTTAAAAGCCATAAGTTGTGCACCTCAACATTCATGAGATTTTCTAAAATAAATGTGGGGATTCTTTTTGTTGTTGTTGCTTTTTGATCTTTTGAAGCTACTGCGGCTACACCACTATGTATACTCACGCTCGCTCTTATCGAGTTACCACGAGAACATGTACGCAATCAGGGGAATCACACCTCTAGCTCACAGTGGACATATCCTAAGGGTCAAAAGGCAGCCTTCAATACAAATGCAAAACTGTGTCCTTTCCACTGGGAATCCCCTCCTTTTGCCCTCCATTAACCACAGGGTGGGGGAAGTTGTCATTCTGTCCTTCTCCATATCTCACCCATCTGTCTCTTTCTGCATCACTTCAGTCTCCCTCCTGCTCCTTACATTACCCTATTCTCCTTAATCTCCTATCCCCCTGCAGCCTCTGTCCTGCCCTCATGTTCCCCGGCATAGCCCCTTCCCCCCTCCTCCAAAAGCATAGAGTGGCTGCTATTATGTCTGTGGGTTTGGCTTCAGTCTTATTGAAAAGAGTGGAAGGTGGCAGCAATCTTTATACGGGGCAGCCTCAGTTCCATATGCAGATAGACTGAAGGGAAATGGTAACTGACTTGCTGGTCTGAAGTAAATAGGATGAAATTCAATAAGGACAAATGCAAAGTACTCCCCTTAGGAAGGAACAATCAGTTGCACACATACGAAATGGGAAATGACTGCCTAGGCAGGAGTACTGCAGAAAGAGATCTGGGGTCACAGTGGATCACAAGCTAAATATAAACCAACAGAGTAACACGGTTGCAAAAAAAGGAAAAATAATTTTGGAATATAATAGCAGGAGTGTTGTAAGCAAGACACAAGTAGTAATTCTTCCATTCTACTCCATGCTGATTAGGCCTCAATTGGAGTATTGTGTCCAGTTCTGGGTGCCACATTTCAGGACAGATGTGGACAAATTGGAGAAAGTCCAGAGAAGAACAAAAAAAATTATTAAAGCTCTAGAAAATATGACCTATTAGGAAGGTTAAAAAAATTGGGTTTGTTTAGTCTAGAGAAGAGAAGACTGAGGGGAAGGAGGATATAACATAGGGGGGTTTAAGTATGTAAAAAGTTGTTACAAGGAGGAGGGAGAAAAATTGTTCTCCTTAACCTCTGGGGATAGGACAAGAAGCAATGGGCTTAAATAGCAGCAAGAGAGGTTTACGTTAGACATTAGAAAAAATGTCCTGTCAGTGTCGTTAAGCGCTGGAATAAATTGCCCAGAGAGGTACTGGAATCTCCATCATTGGAGATTTTTAAGAGCAGGTTAGATGAACACCTGTCAGAGATGGTCTAGATAATACTTAGTTCCACCTTGAGTGCAGCGAACTGGACTCTATGACCTCTCGGGGTCCCTTCCAGTCCTATGAGTCAGCCTCATTGACAGCAATGGGAGATAAGATTGGTGAGGTAATATTGCTTATTGGACCAACTTCTGATGATGAGAGAGACAAGAAGTTGCTCCACACAGAGCTCTTCTTAACATCTGGGGAAAGTACTCAGAGGGTATGTCTGCACAGCCAATAAAAACCTGCTGCTGGCCTGTGCCAGTCAACTCGGGCTCACAGGGCTGTGTAGACTTCTGGGCTGGGGCTGGAGCTGGAGCCCAGGCTGTAGGACCCTGCAAGGAGGGAGGGTCCCAGAGCTAGGGCTTCTGCCCCAGCTAGAAGATCTACACAGTAATAAAACAGCTCCACAGCCTGAGGTGATCAGTGCATTTCTTGTCCGTTGGGTTCCATTTTTGAGGCTAATTGTGGTGTCCAGGAAGTTGATACTGGTGAGAAAGAGTGTTCTATCTAGAGAGTTTAATAAATGGGTGGTGTTGGTGGTTAAGGTTGTGGTGGAAATCTATGAGGGAGTTTAGGTCGTCTGGCCAGAGGATGAAAATATCATCGATGTACCTCAGGTACATCATTGGTTTCTTGAAGCATTTGTCCAGGAATTTTTCCTCAAGGTGGCCTGTGAAGAGGTTGGCATATTGCAAAGCCACCCTAGTATCCATGGTTGTTCCTATAGTTTGGGCAAAGTGTTTGTTGTTGAATGTAAAATTGTTATGGGTGAGGATGAAATGAGAGAGTTTGGCAACATGTTTGGCTTGGATATTTGAGTGTTGTCCATTGTCTTATAGATATTTGTGGCAGACAGCGATGCTGTCATTGTAACGGATGTCGGTGTATAGGGAGATGACATTCACAGTGGCAAGAACGGGGTTCAGAGGGAGGTTGTTAAAGTCAGTTGTGTCCTAGAGGAAGCTGTCCCTTGGTGGGGTGAATGGACTGAGGATGGTTTCTAAGAGTCCCAATAGTTCCCGGGCCAGATATGATGGGTCTGCTTGGGTTCCCTTGTTTGTGTGTCTTGGAAAACATGTAGCAGGTCCGTGGGGTGGGTTTTGTGGGTGATTAGGTTGTAGAGTTTCTCTTGGAGTTGTTTGGGGAAGGATTTGATGTTATAATTAAATTCCTGGGTAAATAGTAGAGTGGGGTGGTCTTTGAGATTTTTTTAATCAGAGATGGCAGCTATTTTGAACAAGGGAATAATAAGGAATTGGCAGCTAGGGCTGATTTATATGGAACCATTTCCCATTAGCAAATGCTGTTTAACTTAAATCATACCTTTCCATAAGAACATGTTTATTTTGACAAAATTTATTTTAGAAGATAGATAGAAAAAAGCATAGTTTTTTAAATGACTGTTCTGACATTTATTTTATATTATAAATTATAATATATAATTTTAAAATGTTTAAATCAGAATAAAAGTTTAAAATTGAACTTTTCAATTGAAATAACTTTCATTTCACAGGAAATTTAGTTAGTTAGTTGTCTGTTTTTCATACTGATTTGAAACAAAAACAACATGTAGGAATGCCGGAATTTCTCATGGAATGGAAATTCCAAGTGTCAGTCAGCTCTGTTGTTTTTATGAGACAGGTAGAAAAGCCTGTATGTGATGGAATTGTTGCCAACTTTTGCAATTTTAAAATCTAGAACTGAGGGCAGTTGAGCCTCCTTCTGGACTCCAGACACTTTTAGAATCAACCTAGGCCCTGATTCTGCAAGGTGCTGTGTGCATGCAGGCAGACACATTTACCTACAGGAAAGCCCCATTAAAATCAACAAGGTTCTGCAAAGGTGCACAGGTACAGAAGTGCCCAGCTACTATTTATTCACCTGCTTTAGGTCAAAAGTTAAAGTAATTAAATATGGAAAACAGGAAAAGCTTGTCTTTCTAATAAGCAAACATTTAAAAAGGCTAGAGTTACAAAATATGTAGAAAATTTGGAAAGTTAAAACAAAAACTAGCAAATGGCAAGAAATACAAGTGAACATGTTAAAAGCAGAAGTGAAGCTAATAAGTTGTGTGCTTGTAATGAATGTGTGACCAACAGAAGCGCAAGTTAAGTGCAGAAAAATGGTTAGGGTGTTAGCTTGGAATTTAGGACACCCGAGTTCAGTTCCTTGTTCTGCCCACAAATGTCCTGCGTGACCCCGACTGAGTCACTTGGACTGTGTGTGCATGCCTCAGTTTCCCAGCTGTAAAGCAGGGATAATAGCATTCCCTTCCTCACGGGAGTATTGCGAGATGCTCAGATACTATGGTAATAGGCCTATATAAATAAGTCCCAGTCACAAGTCCTGGAAAGGGCTATTAAAGCTAGTCCTGTCATGTAACAAGAGATCTGTAACCAGTGACTGCTGTTACAGTACCTGGACGCATTGTGTGTAATGTATGCCAATCCCCTGAATTTGTAGTGCATTAACACTACCATACAGAGAAGCTAGGTTTAGGATAGCCTTATGCAAGTTAAAGCATGCCATAAAAGTGAAACACTGTGTCTATGGTTAAAAAAAAAGTAATTAAATGAATTAAATTCTAACTTAACGAATAGTGACACCTCATATGAATTACTAGAAGGTAAGTGCCATAACAATGGAAAAACAGCTTGAACTTTGTTCTTAGTAGCTGGAACATATGCAATGAAAAACAATTGTAGCTTTCTCTGCAAATAAAAGTTCCTTGCCAATATAGTAGCATAGATCAGCAGGAAAGGGGCACATTGACATGTCGTTCAAACAGCTATTCTTGACAGGTTCCATTTGTTTTGCCAGTTAAGTGGAAAATATAACCTGCACATTGCAAACATTTAGTGAGATGGTGAAATGGATGCATCCTAAGTAAAAACTACCTAAATAACAAGCATCTTCACTCTTGATTTTTCTCTGTGAAGTTAGTGCTAAGAGAGCAAAGGTTTCTTTTGTTTGCTAAATCCTACCACTGTAGATCAAAATGGTGCAGCCAAATCACACTCCAAATTGATTTGTTAGTATATTTATCAGAATGTGTTCTGCTGTGTGTAGCATATCTAGGTCCCATCTGAAATGCTGGTCATAATGCCCACAACTGATGTTTCTTTGATGGGGTTGCATATTAACAAAACAATTACCAGTAATTGCTTAAAGTCATTTACAAAACTAAGATGATGGAACTAAATACTGAGTTCAGTAGTACTGCACTGGAACTAACACACACTGTAAGCATTCAGACTCACCCTCCTGCTGGTCATCCTTGGGAATTAGCTCAATTTCCAGCCCAGAGCACCCTCCACAGGCCAGTGATCTGCATTACCACTGGCCCCCGGTCCCTCCCAGGACCCAGTGCACTTGCCTTGGGTGTTGCCCCCCTGGAAGTACCCCCGCTCCCTGGGTCTCCCTACCCCAGGGAACCCTCACCCACTATCCCCACATCACCTCAGTCATGGCTACTGCCAGTCACCATCTAGCCCCCCACACCCTGGGGCGGATTGCAGTGTAAAAGCCAATCATCACAGGCAACAAGGGGTTTGGACTGGCTGCCTTTACCCACCCTCAGGCTGCCCTTCTGCAACCCCAATACCTATATGGGCCTGGGAGCAGGCCCTGCACCTGGGGAGTTGCTGGTCTAGGGCTTCCTGAGGCCTTCCCCAGCCCTGCCTCACCCTAGGTCCCCCCCAGGTGAGTTCCCCCACAGCTCGGCCGGCCTGGGCCTGTCCAGCCAAAGAGAGTCTGCCTGAGCTTCTGGCTCCCAGCCTTTATAAGGGCCAGCTGGGCCCTGATTGGGGCATGGCCCAGCTGCAATCACTTCCCCAATCAACCCAGCTTCTAGCCCACAGCCCTCTCCAAGGGCTGGCTTTTCAGCCCTTCAAGGTAAGAGGGGTTGACCACCCCACTACACACACCAAAATGCACAGCTAGATTTATTGAATAAGTCCAATGGGCCAAATTCTCTCATTTACACTGAAATAAATCTGAAGTAATTCCACTGAAGTCAGGGCAGATGCTATTTCCAGAAATAACAAAACCATTAAAAGAAGTTATTGTAATTATCTTTCATGTTATGTATTAAATATTTTCATAGGAAGTGCATGCTTGAGAAAGACAATGTTTTATTGTGTATTTTAAAAACTATACAGTGAATTTTCCCATTGCAGAAGAATTATTTAAATGTACTCTCTTTTCTATATCTTCATTTGAATGTTTTTGTGTTTCAAGACTGGCCACTCCATTCAAGCAGTTATAGATATTTGAGCCTAATTGGCAAAGTATCTTAAATCAATAAAAAATGTCAATTTAGTGTTTAATATTGGTCTGAACAGAGTCATGTTAATGCTATGTAATTTTTTATTTTACTCTACTACAGCTTTTGTTCCAATTAAATGCCATTAGACTCCTTTTTTTTTTTTTTTTGTAATTTCAGTGGAAGTAGTGGATAACTACAGAGAATTAAAAAAAGGTTTCTCACAAATAATTTGGTTAAAATGTAAACATTATAGATAAGCAGAACATTAAAATTCAGGCCTTTCTGACAAGATGGGCTACAATATAACAAGACTGACCAGGATCTCCATGTTTTGACTGGATACTACATTTCTTGTTTCTGTGGTTTTTGCTGTATTGTATGTTTGTTTGTAATGATCACACACGTTGTTGGTTACCTGGTAATGAGAACAACTAATCCTGTATCTCAACTTTTCTTGTAAATTTCCTGTGTAAAGAGATGAAAAATTGGGTCAGGTCTTGTTTTATGTTGCCACAAGAAAGACATTTTTCCATAATGCATGTGTAATCCACTCACCAAGGTGCATTATCTGTCCCCCTCTGTATCCAACTCGTAGAGGATATTGTTCTGTTACGTATTTCATTTTGAGAGTTGGCTCTCTAGCTCAAGCTGTAGAGATTCATACTTCAAGCTCTGGAGTTCCCTGAGTCAGTTCACAGTGTCGGTCAAAAAGTGGCTGTTGTGGGCCAAAGTACTCGAAGCACCACAGGCCTGGCAGGAGTACTCTGAGAAAAACGAGGCTTACACACAGCTGTGAGTTATTGGCTTTATTGAAGGTTAGTGACCCACCCGCAACGGGGACTCCAAGCGTTGCAGTCACGGAGGCGGGGAACCCAGCACACCGGAGCTTTGCCTGGGACGAGTCCAACGGAGGGGCAGACAGTAAGCATTAATAAGCATTATACAGAAACAGCTCATGAATATAGAATTAGGTACTTATCAAAGGGGGGGCTTTCCGCTACTTGGCGAAGGACCATGCAAAGCAGCTGTGTCCTTCAAGAACTATCTATGTCCTGCAATAACAAAGCAGCTATGTCCTTCAAAAACTATCTCTATCCCACAATAACGAAGCAGCTATCTAGGTCCCACAGTAACCTCTTGGCTCGAGAAAACGAAAGTTCCCTAGCTAGACTGTAACAAAGTCTTCCACAGTCCCTTACAGTGGCCATCACACATGCGATGCGCTTGCATATTCTAACAAAGATTGCCTCAGAAATAGACAGGTCCCAAACCATTTAGGTATTTGTTGTTCAAAGCAAACACCTAAACATTACTAGGAAATCCTTTGGAAGCCAGTGTAACTCACAGACTAAGGTGAATTTTGAATTTAAAATTTGAATTTTAAAAAGGAGGTATCTACAGTTACTGAAGTTTTGAGTGATCTTGAGGAATTGTTCAAGGTAGCGCATTAATGCTCATTTCAAGGAGTCTGTGGCATGGGTACCTGTGGGAAGTCCTATATATGAAAGAAAGGTTGCAAATATGGAAAGACATTCTTGACCACACCTAATGGGTAACTTAGGAGCAGCAGAGTATCTAACATGAGCCTCAGTTTAAAAGACTGAATAACAAATTATGGGCATTCTTCTCTTAGTGGAAAGAGTTGATAGAATTTCAACCAGCTTTTCCGGTTGTTTTCACCATACCCACAAGCGTTATTGTTGAGACTGGATTTCACCCAGCTGTCATCCAAGTCCCAATTTTGACTAGATACTGGCTAAGTCTTTCAGCTGCATCTAAGCTCTTACTGGAGTATTCTGTTGACTGAATTGTATTTTATATTGAAGACATCTGAACTGAATTGGTTCTGTTGGCATCTCAGAGAGGCACCTCAAGTCCAAAAAGAAATATGGCCCCCAACAGCGAAACAGAAATATGCTATAAAAGTGTGTGCCTGTGACTTCAAATATGATGCACACTGAATCTTCCAAATAGTTCTTTAAAAGGAACATACATTATGCATTAAATTTATCTTGGCATCTTTTACTTTTCTATAAAAATGCCCATCGTTCTTTCCCATGCAAAGTGTATATAGCTGTTATAGCACAGATAGCAAAATTACAGCCATGATTGTTTATAGTAATACTGCCCAGTTCAGTAAAACGTGATTTTTTTTTTACATGAGCATTCATAGCTAGAGTGTTGGGATTCTTGCTTTTGGACTTCATTCCCATTTGACAAGAAGTTTTAACTTTTTTATGTTACTTGGAGATACCATATTACATTTGCTCAGGATGACTTCTTAATAGTTTCAGTGCAAATTTCTAAGCCTGGCTTCAGGGGACGATTGCATGAATAGCATCATTGACGCAAAATAATCCCACAAACTGCAGCAATATCATGAAACTGTTGGAGGAGAAAAACATTCTTAAATTTCTAGGGTTAATGTAATTGACAGGGATGCAAAAAATGTGATAGAAGAGGTGGAATGGACTGAATTCTAGGTGGGTGTATGATGAACAATAAGAAGATTGGATTCAAATCTAAAAATGTATGACTTTGTGATCACATGTGAGGGAAAGAATTACAATAATGGTAATAAAGAAAAGGAGTACTTGTGGCACCTTAGATGCATCCGATGAAGTGAGCTGTAGCTCACAAAAGCTTATGCTCAAATAAATTTGTTAGTCTCTCTAAGGTGCCACAAGTACTCCTTTTCTTTTTGCGAATACAGACTAACACAGCTGCTACTTTGAAACCTGTCAAAAATGGGAATAGATTGACTGAATTTGGTCATCACTGGCCCAACAGGAAGTAATATATAAGCATACTTGGAATTCATGTATTGGAGTCATTAAAAGCCCAATCAAATGTTCCCGTAAAAAGGAAGCCCTACATCACAATGTTTTGGAACAGAAGATATATAGCAATTTATATTTGGTGGTGGCTAAGCACATATGAACCTAATGGAATACTATTAAAGAAGACATACAGAATATGCAATGCAAATAGGTTGTGAAACCAGAAATTCCAAAGAGGGGATGGTTCTGTCAGTATTTGTCGATATTTGTGCTGTTGAAATTTGGCTTTCCCTATGCCACCATAAATATTTTGCTACCATGAGATTCTGTGGCCTGCACTGTGCAGGAGGTCAGACTAGATGATCAGAATGGTCCCTTCTGACCTTAGTATCTATGAATCTATAGTCATGCTCATTCTCAGTTGGTGTAAAATAAACCATTATATGCATTCTTTCCTTAATCCAATGTTTGTCACAGTCCCTGTTAAAAAGACACAATTATCCTAAAACTCACTCTTCTTCCTAAAAATGTTGCACCTGTTATTGTTATAGGTAATACCCTGAGATTATGGAAATGAAATAGATTAGAAAAACAAACGTGTTCTCATTTTTTTAATAATTTGTTTTCTTTGTCCATTTGTTAGCACTTCACCTTTAGTTGTTTGCACTCTTTTCCCAACATGAATTTCCGTGTGGATCCAGCTGTGGGACTGGAACCTTAGCTAGTCTTATTTTCCCTGTTATTTGTGTGAATTACTCAACACAATACCAAGGGAGAGAAAAACTTTGTGAAAATTAGGGAAATGTGATGTTAAAACCAAGGAAAATGGCAGGGGGACTCAGGGACAATTGTAGCACCTGAACTGCTTTTAATCCGTTTTTTAAAATTGGTTAGATTTGAAGTTGTCAATGTCTCTTCAGAATATAGCTGCTGGGCTATATGTAACAGGTAATTACCCATGCATCTGCTATGTGTAATGGACATTTGCAAAATTTGAACTATAATAATGACAGCTGAACCAAACCAGATTAAGAGCAAATTTAGGATGAACTTCAGCCATTTCTATAACAAAATTTCTATAAAAAACAAGCAAACAAACAAAAAAAAATTACTTTAGCTGCAATTCCTGAGGTAGTTTTTTCTTTTCTTCTTCAGATATGTGGCAGATTTAGGGTATACCGTACAGTTGGGTTTTAATAAATTTCTGACAGTTTCATAATGATGACTTACTTTGCCTGCAGAAAACTTGTTATGCTGAATTTAAAATCAGACATACTAGCTCATCTGTAATTTCTGGTATGTCCCTAAACTATTTACAAATATTCTTGCAGCATATCAAAAACTTCTTAATACTATACTTTTCCTGAGTTGAGAATGATCATTTTACCTACGTAAAGTTAATTGTCAGTTTTTGCTTACATTCCAATACCCTTGGCTATATTGCATCTGAACCACACCCACTTAAGTATGGGAATTTGTTCATCAGAACTGAAGGCTTGCTTGTCAAGGGAGCAGCAGCATTTCCTGCTGTCCTTCCATCTGCTCACTGTGAATGTAGAAGAAGAAATGGGACATGTTCACTTGGGGTAAGTCTTCAGCTCTATGGGCCAGATTCTTAGCAAGTGTAAACCAGAGAGGTGAGTGGAGATACACTCCTTACCTGGGGACCTGGCCTTATGTTCCCAGTGGAATGAGTGATGGAGTGTCTGCTAGAGAATGGGGCATCAGTGAGGTCTGGTGGCCTGAAGTTCCATTTGGTATAACAGATGTCGATAGGTTGGAGGAAGCAGCCAGCAGAATTAGAAAGGAGAGGCCCGACTTAACCCAAGCCCATTTGACTAGAGCCCGAGAGGGTCAAGTTGTTTTCCGACCTGACCCAATCCCAACCCTTCCCCCTAAACCTGAGTTGCCACCGCTGCTGCCTCCTGACCCTGGGTTCAGCATTCCTCCTCCTGCCTTGGGGTTGGTGCATCAGCAATGCGAGCCCCCCAGCTGCACTGCGTGTGTGCTGCCTGCAACGTGAGAGGGGATTACAATCCTCAGCAGGCACACTCGCTCTGGCCTGCAGCCTGCACAGCACAGCAAGGTGGCAGTGGCCCACAAGAGCAGGTCATGCAGCTGCTCCTGCACCAACCCCATGGGCAGGAGGAGGAGAACTGATCCAAGCTGACCCTAGGTGAAGAGGGTCTGATTGTGTCCCACCCAACCTGGCCTGGACCTGATGCTTGTAATCGGATCCTGTCGGGTTCGAGTCATATTGTAGGATTCTGTTGGGAAGTGTTTTAGTGACACCCCTGACTGAAGAAGTGCATCTACCATGTGTCATTAAGATTTGCAGTTTAGGTCTTGCCTAGACCCAAACTGTTTCTTGGTGTGCAAGCCAAGAAGACAGTTTTCCATCTGCGTTTTTGTGAAGTGAATGCAATTGTTTCAGTTATATGCAGACACATCCTTGGCTTTGTCCTCCACACTTTTATCCTTGATTTTGCACTCTCTGAAAAGTAGGCTACTGTGATGTGCTGCGGATAGGGCTGTGGCTTGAGACTCATTGGAAATTGAACTTGGTGCTGAAGACGCCAGCCTATTTATTGAGTGAAGTTGAATGTCAGGAGTGTTGATGTTGATGCACAGGTTAGCTGTCAGTTTCTGGGTTGAATTCGAGGTACTTGTTTTAACCGTTAAAGTAGGGCTGGTCAAGAAAAGGGAATTATTTTTTCATGGAAAATTTTCAAATGAAACCATTTATTTTGTTTTGTTCCAACTTTTCCACAGAATTTTCCAATCTAATTTTCAACAACATTCAAAAGGAAAAAGTTTATTTTGAATCACTTCTCAATGAAAAACTTTCTTTTCAGATGGAATTGAATGGAATGAAAAATAATTTTTTTTCAGCAATCAGGTTGTTATTATTCCCCCTTTGCCCTATTGCTCCAAAGACAAAAAAGCAGGTAATTTTCCTGTTGCTTCCATTCAATTCTAGCCGAAACAAAGAATTTCAGTTTTGATTTGTTTTGTTAGAAAATTACAAATGCTATGATTTTGGGTGGGATGACAGACATTTTTATATAAATCCACAAGCCCACGAAAAATCTTTGTGATGAAAACTTTTTTTATAATCTCTATGTAAATGTTTTCAGTTGTTTCAGACGTAGATATCCATATGTCTCTGTGCCACACTGCTGCTTGTGTCACACCATTGCTGTTAAAAAGTGAAGAGGTCCTCAGACTTGGGCTTTCTTGCACCAAACAGGTGGGAGAAGCCAGGTGGTGTTTGTGTGTGTGTGTGGGGGGGGGGTTCTCTGTGAAGGCACCTTGAGTCTGGCACTCACTTTTTTTTTGTTTTTACTTTCCTGTCATGCTGCAAATTCTCTCTTTTCTACCAGGTATCTGAGAGGTGTGTGGCGTAAGGCGGAGAGTATATATTTATAGATTGAACTTTTATCCTGGGTTTAGCTATTAATTTATTTTTGATTAAGTGAGGAGTCTGCTACATGCGGGGGAATGACTTCATATTGTTAATTTTCTGTCAGGGCAACCAGAGCATTGGATGGATACCTGTTAGGTAGGATAACATCTTTTTTAAAAAATATGAATCTAAAGAATAAACAAACATGAATGTTAGGAGCTTTAATAGTCCTTTCTCTAGGGGCTTCTTCATTTAAGTCTACATCTATTGTTCCTGAAAAACCTAATCAGTGGTTTTGGGATTTAGGAATCTTCTTATTTGCAAATTCACAGGCAAAGGAATTGTCCAGTACAGGGATTGTTAAATCTTCATGGTTTTGCTGTTGCAAATAGGTAACATAAATAAGTATTCCTCCCTCGGTAAGAATTAAAAGCGATGGTCGTTCCCGTGGTAAAGTCACCTGAAATAAAGCATCCCGAGTTAGACTCTCATTATTTCTTATGCCCCCCCCAGTTTAATTGATATGGCTTATTTTATTTGCTGCCCTTTGGCATCAGATTTGTATCTCAGCTCAGCTGCTCTCTGTATATTTGTGATGCTTCTGGAATGCAGTTCACTGTCTTTTCAGGGGGCTAGAGGTACATAGCAATAGCAATGGCTTGGAAAAGAAAACGATAATGTGTGAGTAGCCCCACAATAGTTCAAGGCAGCAGTTAATGAGGCTCCGCACTTATGTGAAAAAGAGCCAACGCCATTTTGAGATTATTGGAAGAAGCATTTTGTAATTACAAGAAAAGTATCTTGTGTGATTGTTGAGTTCAGGACAAATACCACAGGCCAAACACAGCAGTATATTATTTTCAGGCACAGCAATACATTACTTTCATTAAGGGATATGTACTACAGTGAACTGCCTGTAAAAGCTGCCTTGATTTCATCTCCTAATTTTTTCTTGGATCTCCTACAATTTGGATTTTCCCCACCAACTCTACCAAAATTGCTTTATCAAGATCATCCGTGAGCTATTGCTGACCACGTTCAAGGGCTACTTTTCTCTTCTTATTTTCCTTTTGCCTCCTTAGCACTACTTATCCTCCCTTTGCTTTTCTGGGTTTCCATGTGTCTTTTGTGTCTCTGCTTGTCCTTTAGATGCGTCCTATGGTGGCATCCTGCTCCTGCTCACATTGATTTCAGTGGTTCAGGATCCTGTCTTGAGTCAGCTTTTCTCAAAAGATTCTGGATAGATGATTCTGTCTCTCATCATCTTCACTTTTCCCTCTGTGCGTTGGCCTTGGCTGCCCTCGTCTGTTCTCATGGCTTCAAGTTCAACCAACATATCTCTAGATTGATAACTACCTTCCCCTATCAAATTGCTGTCAAATATATTTCACCCTTTCTATTCACTCTTGTGTTTCTTTCTGTCTGTCTTCCCATGATCTGTTCTTGAATGTTCCAATTCTGCCCAAATTCAGTTTGACTATATATTCTCTCCTATTATCTCATATCCATGTGGCCACCAATTCATGTCATTTCATTCTCTACATCATCTGAAATCTCCATCCTTTTCATTCTAGTGCTAAAATGCTTTTCCGTGCTTTGATTGTCCCACAGCTTGACTATTGCAATCTGATCTTGCTGTCCTTCCTGGCTCCCTAGAATCATCTTCCCACCCCCCTACCTCTGTTAGTCCCATCTTTGAATCTCTCCACCAACTTCCCCTCCCTCCTGTATTCAGTACAAGATTCTCATCCTCACTCTAGTCTAAAGGCTCTGCATAACTTTGTCTCTGCCTAAATCTCTTCTGTTATCCCATTCTTGCTCCTTTCATTCCACTCAAGTCCACTCCCTTTGTATTTTCCTTCCAAGCCTTCTTCCTTGGTATCAACTAGCCTGAAACTCACGGCCTTGACATGACTTCTTGGTTCAAATTCTTCTTAAAACACATGCTCTCCATCAAGCCTAGCAGTATTAACCCACTGATGTTAAATCAAGTAAACAAACTCTTCAGGGCCCTTTTAAGTTTTGATTTAACTTTGCCTGATTTAACCGTTTCTCTTGTGTAGAATTTCCAATTAGACTGTAGGGTCCTGTGAGAAGAGTCTGTGTCTTCCTCTATGTTGTGTCCAGTGCCGGTTGCACTGTCATCTATTAACAAATGATAAATACTACTATACTCCTGATAAAAAAAAAACACCTGATCTTGGCAACAAGAACCCGATAAAATATTGGGAGAATTGGAAGTAACTGAGCAGAACACATCCTTCTGATGATTTCTCCTATTGAGTTCATGAGGGGAATAATTTTAGGACCTCTCTGTGGTAGCAACAGCTATGCTTTGACACCATTGTAAAGCGTAGTTCTCTCTGAGTCCCAGTTTACCCATAGCCATTCATCACCTTTGAACATTGTGTCTAATGGTAGGAAATTGTACTGAAATAAGAGGTGAACATTTAAAAAAAAAGTTATAACTAGCAACACATTATTCCTATTTCTATTTATGGATTTCGAATGCATCTGTGACGGGTTGCCCCCCTTCAAGGTGCCACCTGATGTACTGAGATATCACTGAGCCTGCCTGTTTCGCCAGCCTGGGCCCCCTTTACCCTGTCTTGCTGAGACAGGCTCTTCAGCCTCCTCTAGCACACACACAGGCAGGGCCACACCCAGCTGCAGAAAGACACAGACATTGAGATCAGCTCTAGGAAAGCTAAGCTTAAGGGACTTGCTCCAGCACTTAGGTATCCACCTCCCTTGGAGAGCAGACCCAAAGGTATATTGGTTTGCTCTGTATGGAAAAATCCTCACAACGCAAGCTCATAAAAATTCACCCTCTCCCTCAATGTGAGGAGAGATGTGCACAACTTCTTGCCCCTCTAGTTAGAAATTGCACAAGCTGGGTTTAATGATAAACAAAACAAATTTATTAACTATAAAAGGCAGATTTTAAGTTGTTATAAGAGATAGCAAACAGAACAAAACAGATTACCTTAGTAAATAAACAAAAAATGCAAACTGAACTTAACACAATAGATAGGTAAGATATAAATTAGCAAATTCTCACCCTGAGTGATAAACAGGCTGGCAGATTCTTAAGGCACAGGTTGCCTTGGCTTTCCCAGGTTTTCATACATAGGCTAAAAATCCTTCTAGCCTGAGACCATCACTTCCCAAAGTTCAGTCTTTGTTCTTCGGGTGTTTCCAGGTGGGGTGTTGTAGGGAGAGTGAGGACCCCCCATAATGTCATTTTCCCCCTTTTATATCTTCTCCCCACTTACTGGAAAGTTCTTTTGCTGTGACCTGGGTCAAACAATTCCCATGGTGTAGTGCTATCTCTGAGAGGTTTCTGGGGTAATCCTTGTGCTGGTGTGCATTTCCTCAATAATGCATTAACATTGTTTGGCTTTTTCACTGTCATAACTGAAAGGCTGCTTGTGGGTGTTTTCAACCTCAAGACATATTTCAGCAACACATACATAGCCAAACTTGGTAACTTCGCACACAATGATAGCATATACAATCCAACGATATATTACTGTCTAGCAGATCAAGACTTGTAGAATGACACCTCACAAAGGATACTTTGTATAAGACCTATCCTAATTACATGACTGTGGTGAATATTAGGGTTTCAGAGTGTAACAGCATCTATCACTGTAATATTTAGGCTCCATATATAAGAACTAGTAGATGAGACCTGTTATGGTATAGTTAGGATTGCAGTCTTGGGCCCTTTGAGTATGTTTTGAGTGACGCTGTGTTTCACTTGATGCTCTCTCCTCATCTTGTTAATGTTGAGACTGAGCTGGAAAATGCATTTTGTTTCCTTTGTTCTGGTATTAGAGACGTTGCCCTGCAGAGTAATACTAGGAAGCCACTATATAAATTATAACCTGTCCAAGGCATAAAAAATTGAGGAAGACTTGTGCAAGATCTAGCTAGATCATTCCTACAAGCAGTAAGCTTTATATCGACAAAAGGCAGTAACAGTTCAAGTCTCTGGGAACAGAGAAGATGAAAGACAAGGAACAAAGGGAGTTGGAACAATCAGCGGTGTCTGTATTGATGGCACAGTGGAGATCTGTAAAATAAAATGTTATATTGTAGGTTCAGTAAGGTGATTGGTCGTATTCATTCATCATGGCTGAGTTTTTGGTTGGAGTGCTACATTCTGTTTTACCTCAAATTCAAAGAAGGCAACAAAGTGACAGTCTTTTTGGAAAGCTTTAAAGTATGCAGAAAAGATAAGATAAACTAATTTGAAGAGATGAGAGATGATATATCATAGGGGCTAATATAGGAGGTTTGACCTATAAATAAGAAGGAGTAGGAGAGGAATTTGTTTTCAGTTGCCAGTATTGAACACCACAAATAAAATCTTTTTTTCATCAGCAGCAGCTTGCTAAGTGTGGAGTATGCTGCTATATTGTGAGCCTTCATATTTTTGCAGACCTGAATCCAGTGGAATATACTTGAGTGCTGATGTAGATTTTTGAATTCCCTGTTACTAGAAGAATTCACAGCAGACCTAAATAGAGAATTAATAACAGGTTTCAGAGTAGCAGCCGTGTTAGTCTGTATTTGCAAAAAGAAAAGGAGTACTTGTGACACCTTAGAGACTAACAAATTTTTAGAGAATTAATAGAGATGCTGTGTAAAATCTCACACAGTGATCCTCGGGGATGGACTAGAGAATAACTTACTTCTGTCTCTTGGAGCCTGTGACCCAAAGTGCTTTACACATAGATTCACAGTGTACTGTCTAGAAATTATCTGTGTATGCTGCCTATTGTAAGCAGTATATATTTTATTTAAAGCTATGTTTCAAATATGTAAATGCCCCTAAAGGCGTGAGTGAAGGGCACATGTTTAGCAAATACAAATATAATGAAGCAATCAGCTACCAGTGGAATCCTGCTACCTCAAGAAATGGTAATAGCTATTTAACAGTTTACAGCAAAGCAATACAATATCTTTCATCATTTTAATATTTGATTTGAGAAGTTGTTTCCTTCTGGTACCTGTATTTTTGGCAGATATAAACCTTCTAAACCCGGAGGATGTAAAATTGTGGGTAGTGTGGCCAGATTTAGGCTTTCATGATTATCACTTACCAAAGAGCATTAGATTTATAAAGAAAAAAGTAAAATCTGTTTAGATGGGTCTTCTCAGACAAGATATCTCTAGGTACTTTCTGCTGATTGTATGTTACCACGTTCCATATTCTTATGAGTAACTCAGTGAAGGTTAGATACACAACATCATTGTTACAGAATCATAGTTCTAGGAAAATGCTATACCACTTTATTAAATGATACCAATGGAACCTCTGTTGCTTTTAATTAATTTTATCCTCAATAGGGGCGTCCCTCTCTATTTTGATGTGTTACCTGCTTAAAGTGTTTCGTTAGTTGAGAAGTTGCAGCTTTTTTTCTGGAAAGATTCGTCACCAAACGGCCTAAACAAACTACGAATGTTTTCATTGACTTTCCAATATACCAACTTGAGTTAAAAGCTGCATTTTACTTAACTGTCACTCAGTTTCACTTTTGTGAAAAATGTAAAGATGTATAAGCCCCTCAGGTGGCAGTTTCAGCATGATGCTGTCACTCTGAGCTATGTCATATTGAACATATGTCACTGAACAGAGACTAAATGAAATACACTGAGGTGTAAAATTTCACTTCTTGTTCTTTTTAAAATCAATTTCATATCAAAGTATTAATAACTATTATTTTGAAATAAATATCTTTCTAAGCATCTTTAACTGACACAACACTAGTGATTAAGTGTGATACTCAACCTAGTTTAAATTCTGCATTACGGTAATACCTATAAAATATCTGATCTTTTGCTTTCATCTGAAACTGCTTTGGGATGATTAAAAAAAAAATCAAATCTGTTGATCAGGAATTATAATACAAACCAGTTCAAAATTAAGAATGATCTCTATTTTAGCTTTTCTTTACAACTAATACTAATGAGCCACATTTATATGGGATTTCCTTTATTTTTTTATTGATAGTACTGTATGCATCAAAATTATATGCTTCGTCTTCATTTTATAATTATTTTGCCAGACCATATTTTGCCTCATTTATTACTTTTCATAAAGAGTAGGGGCTTCTGTAACTAATAATAATCTAAATACAATTTTTATTATAGACTAGGCATTAAAATATTTTGTTTGGTCTACTTTTCCACTGAAAGACGAAGTTCAGACATGGATTGAGATCACATAAAGCTGCCGAAAGTTAGCTGTCAGATAAACTCTCAGACTTTTGATGGAAGATGCAAATTATACCATGTTGTGGCCCTCTTAGTTAGTTAATCTAGGGAGTAGAATTGAAACTGACTACAAAGGCAGTTGTTCATCTTTCTTCTTGATTGAGAAAAAGGTGCTACTAACAGCAAACAACAAATGAAGTAGAGGGAACAGCCTCAGAGTGGGGTAGATCATTGATGTTGCTGACATCCCTTAGAAATTGTTAAGTGATCGAGGCACTAGGTTCCTACCCCTGTGGTTCTGCAAGGCGAAGGATTTTATTTTTGAAAAGTGAAGATAAAAAAAGGATTTGAGCAAAGCCCTGGGATGGAGGGGGGGGGGAATTAATAAAGACCACTTTGATTATGACATTTCCTGTGACATGAGATACATTTTAACTGATTTTTTAAGTTAAATTGAAATGCACTTAAAATATACATGTAAAACTGATTGATAAACCAAATCACTGAAAAATGCATGTATGTTCTTAAAATTACTAATTAATGTTATTTTAAAATCATGTTGTTTAAGATCAGTTTTGTGCTAAGACCTCATTCGCTCAGGTTGTATATGTCCATCCCTGCTATGGGTGATGACAATATCAACACCTCTAAGAGTATGAAGACTGCAAAGTATGCACCTTTTTAGGACTAGTAATGTCAGTGGTGACAGGAGAAAAATTGAAACCTAAGATCCTCAACTCAGGCTTTGTCAAGGAGAAAGCCTCTGTATCTCACCTTTAAAAGACGGTGTGACACAAAGATCCCTAGGTAAAGGGGTCCTTCTGCTTTGCAAACAACTCTGACCTCAGGCCTGACAAACTCACTGCACCAAACACATGTCTGACAGGAAAGAGTAACATGTAAGGTATCTATAGAAAGATCATAACTTGTCAAGACTCATAATCATTGTGAAATGTGTACACGCATAATGTTTAAGGAATAATTTATTTATTCTGAAAATATGCTTTATAGACTTGGAGTAAAAATTAGTCACCAGAGCTAACGTGTCTCAGTGGTGACCCATTTCAGCAAGGCAAAGTTGTCACCTCTACCTAGTCAGCCAGTAAAGTAATGCCAGTGTCTGTTGTCCACCCTTGCCACATCCCAGAACAGTTCATGGAAAACCATCAAAGACAGCTTCAAACAATTGCAACCACTTGAAGGGGAAAAGGAACAGGAGGGGGTAGGAGATGGCTCTGACTATGAATAAAGACAAAAGATTGTTTCTCTGTAACAGAGTGTATTCATTCACTGTGGAAACCTCTTAACCAGGGGACCTTCATGACTATTTTGATCCTGGTTTTTGTGAAACCATCCAGTTCTAGAACAGACTGAACTTTAGGAGAAAAAAAGCCTACTTTATAATATAGGAAAGGCAACTATTGATAAGTGTAAACCCAGGTTTTGTATTGTAACCACATGTCCATCACTTTCTCTCATTTCTAATTAAATCTTTATGATTTCTTAAATATAAACCTACTTCTGCTTTTTTTCAGAAGTGCTCACAAGTATTCTGAATTTTATGGGAGTGGTGGTTTAAGACCAAACTGGTAAACTGGGGAACATTGCACATTTGGGTGCAGAGGATCTGGGATTTATATGATAAGCTGGTGTCTGGAGCTAGATATCACAGGGGAACAGTTGAGTAGGGTTCAGAGATTGAAGTGCTCCTATTGTTAACCTGCCAGGCAAAGTTAAGGCTGGCATAGCTCAGAGGAAAGAGCTTGAGTGTCTGAAAGGCTGGTGATGTTTGGGAGCTGACCCCCCGGCTATCACAAGAGAGAGTCCCTCTTGGTGGAGGCAGGGGTAACAAGGTGCAGGGGGTAACTAAGTCCAGAGAACCATCCCAGATGGAATCAGCTATCTCAGAAGATTTCAGTTATTGCACTTGGCTACAAGTATTTTTTTAAGTGGCACTTCGGACTGGACAGAGATGTATTTACAGATAAGAGAAGATTTTGTTAGCCTGGTCTTGCAATTTATACATGCCAAATAGTCTTTGTGATCTTATATTAGAGAATTATTGTTGATCTATTGTACCTTGTAGTGGCTCAGTTCTCCACTGTAGATGAGACTGGAAAATCTTGTCCTGACTGCTGAATTATGTGATGTGAAATATTTATAGTAATTGACAGTATACCATTTATTTTAAATATATTTTGTTGTTCAGAAACATATTTTCCAACACATTTATTTATATATGTACAGGAGGAACAGGGATGTGATCCTGTGGTGGATATTAAAATGTTGCTCCTGTTAATGGGTTAAATGCGTCCCTGGGTTTATGCTGAGGAGATATGTGCAAAGCAATGGAGGGCATTCCCTGCCTGATGAGAGTTCTTCCATACAGCTGAGTGAGGGGGTCAAGGGAAAGCTATGTGAATGATGCTCTACCTGTTGGGCAGTGCAGGCGTTCAGGGCGAAAGAGGAAGTGAGTAAATGGTTGACTCCTAACCATATTCCTCCTGTCTTCCCTTCACACTGCATCAGTTCTCAGTCACGTTCCCCACACAGCTTCAAAACTACCTCTCTATGTTCCTTCTGTCATTCCTTCGCCACTGGAACTCAGGTCCAGCACAGCTCATGAACCCTTGCTTAGCTTCATTTTTTCCTCCTCTTCCCAACTGTTACTAATGCTCCATCCCACCTGATGCCCATCTCACTTCCTCACTCTCTCTCCGTTTTGTAAGCACATGCTCATATCTCAGCAAACAGTCAGGTGTTGTCTTGAGTTTCCCCGCCTTAAGTCAAGCACTCCTGAACTTGTGAAAGTTATGTATGGAATTCGGAGAATACAGTGACCATTGCCTAGGCTGCTTACCATTGCCTAGGCTGCTTTCCATTGCCCTCCCGTGGTATGTCAGCAGTTCCTCCTCAGAGGAGCATTTAGCTCTTACACTTTACCAGAGCTTGAAAGAGTTGCTTGTTTTGGCTACTTCTATCTATTGCTCAGAGTCCACAGGTGAGAAGAAAAGAAGATAAAAGGCTACACAGAGGTGAGAGATGATTGAGAGTAAGAAAAACTGCCAACACTTGCAACAGAAGCCTTTACCCCTTTAGGCAGGCAATAGAATAGGAATGAGGAAAGAGATTGGTGGCTGGTGACACATGGTAATAGCTATATGTTTTAGATTCATAGACTCAGATACTAAGGTCAGAAGGGACCATTCTGATCATCTAGTCCGACCTCCTGCACAGCGCAGGCCACAGAATCTCACCCACCCACTCCTATGAAAAACCTCACCCATGTCTGAGCTATTGAAGTCCTTAAATCATGGTTCAAAGACTTCAAGGAGCAGAGAAGCCTCCCTCAAGTAAACCATGCCCCATGCTACAGAGGAAGGTGAAAAACCTCCAGGGCCTCTCCAATCTGCCCTGGAGGAAAATTCCTTCCCGACCCCAAATATGGCAATCAGCTAAACCCTGAGCATATGGGCAAGATTCACCAGCCAGATACCCAGGAAAGAATTTTCTATAGTAAATCAGATCCCATCCATCTAATATCCCATCTCAGGGGATTTGGCCTATTTACCCTGAATATTTAAAGATCAATTACTTACCAAAATCCCATTATCCCATCATACCATCTCCTCCATAAACTTATCGAGTAGAATCTTAAAACCAGATAGATCTTTTGGCCCCACTGCTTCCCTTGGAAGGCTATTCCAAAACTTCACTCCTCTGATGGTTAAAAACCTTCGTCTGATTTCAAGTCTAAACTTCCTGGTGGCCAGTTTATACCCATTTGTTCTTGTGTCCACATTGGTGCTGAGCTGAAATAATTCCTCTCCCTCTCCTGTATTTATCCCTCTGATATATTTATAGAGAGCAATCATATCTCCCCTCAACCTTCTTTTAGTTAAGCTAAACAAGCCAAGCTCCTTAAGTCTCCTTTCATAAGACAAGTTTTCCATTCCTCGGATCATCCTAGGAGCCCTTCTCTGTACCTGCTCCAGTTTGAATTCATCCTTTTTAAACATGGGAGACCAGAACTGCACACAGTATTCTAGGTGAGGTCTCACCAGTGCCTTGTATAACGGTACTAAAACCTCCTTATCCCTACTGGAAATGCCTCTCCTGATGCACGCCAAAACTGCATTAGCTTTTTTCACAGCCATATCACATTGGCAGCTCATAGTCATCCTATGATCAACCAATACTCCAAGGTCCTTCTCCTCTTCCGTTACTTCTAATTGATGCGTCCCCAACTTATAACTAAAATTCTTGTGATTAATCCCTAAATGCATAACCTTACTTCTCACTATTAAATTTCATCCTATTACTATTACTCCATTTTACAAGGTCATCCAGATCCTCCTGTATAATATCCCGATCCTTCTCCGAATTGGCAATACCTCCCAGCTTTGTATCATCTGCAAACTTTATTAGCACACTCCCACTTTTTGTGCCAAGGTCAGTAATAAAAAGATTAAATAAGATTGGTCCCAAAACCGATCCCTGAGGAACTCCACTGGTAACCTCCCTCCAACCTGACAGTTCGCCTTTCAGTAGGACCTGTTGCAGTCTCCCCTTTAACCAATTCCTTATCCACCTTTTGATGTTCATATTGATCCCCATCTTCTCCAATTTAACTAACAATTCCCCATGTGGCACGGTATCAAATACCTTACTGAAATCTAGGTAAATTAGATCTACTGTATTTCCTTTATCTAAAAAATCTGTTACTTTTTCAAAAAAGGAGATTAGGTTGGTTTGGCACGATCTACCTTTTGTAAAACCATGTTGTATTTTGTCCCATTTACCATTGACTTCAATGTCCTTAACTAATTTCTCCTTCAAAATTTTTTCCAGGACCTTGCATACTACAAATGTCAAACTAACTGGCCTGTAGTTACCCGGATCACTTTTTTTTCTCCTTTCTTAAAAATAGGAACTATATTAGCAATTCTCCAATCATTCGGTACTATTCCTGAGTTTACAGATTCATTAAAAATTCTTGCTAATGGGCTTGCAATTTCAGGTGCCAATTCTTTTAATATTCTTGGATGAAGATTATCTGGGCCCCCCGAATTTAGTCCCATTAAGCTGTTTGAGTTTTGCTTCTACCTCAGATATGGTAATATCTACCTCTATATCCTCATTCCCATTTGTCATGCTACCATTATCCCCAAGATCCTCTTTAGCCTTATTAAAGACTGAGGCAAAGTATTTGTTTAGATATTGGGCCATGCCTAGATTATCTTTAACCTCCACTCCATCCTCAGTGTTAAGCGGCCCCACTTCTTCCTTTTTAGTTTTCTTCTTATTTATATGGCTATAGAACCTTTTACTATTGGTTTTAATTCCCTTTGCAAGGTCCAACTCTACTCGACTTTTAGCCTGTCTCACTTTATCCCTACATGTTCTGACCTCAATTAGGTAGCTTTCCTTGCTGATCCCTCCCATCTTCCACTCCCTGTATGCTTTCTGCTTCTTCTTAATCACCTCTCTAAGATGCTTACTCATCCAGCTTGGTCTACAACTCCTTCCTATGAATTTTTTCCCCTTTCTTGGGATACAGTCTTCCGATAGCTTCTGCAGTTTTGATTTAAAGTAATCCCAGGCCTCCTCTACCTTTAGATCCATAAGTTCTTCAGTCCAATCCACTTCCCTAACTAATTTCCTTAATTTTTGAAAGTCAGCCCTTTTGAAATCAAAAACCCTAGTTGCAGATTTATTTTTGTTAATCCTTCCATTTAGTTTGAACTGAATTAGCTCATGATCACTTGAGCCAAGATTGTCCCCACAACCATTTCTTCTATGAGGTCCTCGCTACTCACCAAAATTAAATCTAAAATGGCATCCCCTCTAGTCGGTTCAGCAACTACTTGATGAAGGAATCCATCAGCTATCGCATCTAGGAAAATCTGAGCCCTATTATTATTACTAGCACTGGTCCTCCAGTCTATATCTGGGAAGTTAAAGTCTCCCATGATCACGCAGTTTCCATTAGTATTTACTTTATTAAAGACATTAAAAAGGGCTGTATCCATATCCAAATTAGATCCCGGAGGTCTATAGCACACCCCAAGCACTATCGTAGGAGAGGCTTTACTGGTTTTCTTCCCCAATGTAATTTTTGCCCAGACAGACTCTGTTTTATCCATTGCATCGCTTCTTATTTCTTTACATTCTACCTCATCATTGATATACAATGCTACTCCACCCCCTTTACCTTTGTTTCTGTCTTTCCTAAACAGCACATACCCTTCAATACCTGTAGTCCAGTCATGACTACTATTCCACCATGTTTCTGTTATTCCTATAATATCTGGTTTCACTTCCTGCACCAGTAGCTCTAGTTCCTCCATTTTGTTACCTAGACTCCTCGCATTGGTGTACAAACATCTTAATTTTTGCTGTTTGGCCTCGCTCACATTTTGTACCCTATTAGGCACAGTCATTCTACATCCAGTATAACCTATTAGACTAGTATCCACCTCGCCCTCACTCCTTATATACATTCTCCTACCCACGGCTGTATCCATTCTTACTTCATCTTCTTCCCTCTCAAAGCTAAAATCTGGCGTGGAGATTTTCTGGACATCTCCCATCCATCTCCCCCCAATTCCTAGTTTAAAGCTCTCTTTATCAGTTGTGCCAGCCTCGATCCTAGAAGTCTATTTCCTTCCCTACTGAGATGAAGTCCATCCCGAGAGAACTGACCTCTGTCTGTGAATGCCTCCCAGTGGTCATACATCCCAAAGCCCTCCTTATAGCACCACTGCCTAAGCCATCTGTTGACAGTCATAATCTTGTCACACCTTTGTTGCCCTTCTCTAGGAACAGGAAGGATCCCGCTAAAGATCACCTGAGCCTCAATTTCCTTAAGCGTCTTCCCCAGCCTAGCATAGTCTCCCTTAATACTTTCCAGCGAGAATCTAGCCGTATCATTTGTTCCCACATGAAGGATAATTAGGGGATTCTTTCCCGCTCCCTTTAGGATCCTTTTCAACCTCAGGTCTACATCCCGTATCGTAGCACCCGGAAGACAGCACACCCTTCTATTCTCAGGATCAGCTCTAGTTACAGACCTGTCTATTCTTCTCAATAAAGAGTCCCCGATCACATAGACCTGCCTTTTCCTGGTGACAGTGCTATTCTCCAGTGTCTCCCCTGTTCTCTCTGTCTGCAAGTTCTTTCCATTCCTATTTTCCCTTACAATCTTCTTCAACCCATCCTGTATCCTCCTGGGGCTCATATTTGGTGTAGTCTCCCTTGACTCTTCCCCTTTTTCTATAGGGCTAGCCTCTCTTCTCTTCTTCCTTACCCTTCCACCTTCAGCGACTACCTGCTGAGCCCCTTCTTCATTTTCCAACTCTGCAAACCTGTTCCTAAGCTCTATTTCTCCTTCACTAGCCCGTCTTTTTCTCTGCCTGGTTCTTTGAGACACATGTTTCCACTGACCACTTTCCTCACCCAGTCTCCCCTCAAAATTCCCCAGCCCTGCTTCCATCTGTGAGTCTGAGCTTTTCCCTTCAGATACCTCATATCTTTGCTCCATCATCTGCTCAAACCCCTTCCTAAACTCAACCAGACTTTCCACCTGCATCTCCAAACCTCAGATCTTTTCCTCCATCAGCTCTATCAGATGGCATTTCATGCAGAAAAAACTCTTACCAGTTCCCCCCTCCAGGATCATGTACATACCACAGCTTCCACATCCAGTCATCCTCAATGTGTCTTTCACTGCAGGAGTCACTCCCACAGCTGCCTCTGTATCTGTCACCTCCTTCCTACCTAAATCCTGTTAATCTGGGAAACACAAGCCACACCAAAAAGACCACACCCCCCCCCAGCAAAAGCAAACCCCAAACAAGCACAACAATCCAAACTCCCACTCAAACTCCCCTATTTAGAGCTCTGTTTGCTAGCTCCTGTGCCACTGCAGCTGTCTGTACTGCTGCTTGCCTGGCTGGCTACCTTTATAGGGCCCCTAGTCAGAAGCCCCACCCCCTAGACAGGGCTCAGCTGCTCTCTCAGCACAAAGCCCCACCCCCTAATCAGGCTCAGCTGCTCTCCCAGCACAAAACCCCTACACACACACACAAATACAAATACTAAAAATGCAAAAGCAAGTACAACTACCTTCTCCTCCAACAGAACTCCCACTGAAACTCCCCTGTTTAGAGCTCTGTTTCATAGAATCATAGAATCATAGAATATCAGGGTTGGAAGGGACCCCAGAAGGTCATCTAGTCCAACCCCCTGCTCAAAGCAGGACCAAGTCCCAGTTAAATCATCCTAGCCAGGGCTTTGTCAAGCCTGACCTTAAAAACCTCTAAGGAAGGAGATTCTACCACCTCCCTAGGTAACGCATTCCAGTGTTTCACCACCCTCTTAGTGAAAAAGTTTTTCCTAATATCCAATCTAAACCTCCCCCATTGCAACTTGAGACCATTACTCCTCGTTCTGTCATCTGCTACCATTGAGAACAGTCTAGAGCCATCCTCTTTGAAACCCCCTTTCAGGTAGTTGAAAGCAGCTATCAAATCCCCCCTCATTCTTCTCTTCTGCAGACTAAACAATCCCAGCTCCCTCAGCCTCTCCTCATAAGTCATGTGCTCTAGACCCCTAATCATTTTTGTTGCCCTTCGCTGTACTCTTTCCAATTTATCCACATCCTTCTTGTAGTGTGGGGCCCAAAACGGGACACAGTACTCCAGATGAGGCCTCACCAGTGTCGAATAGAGGGGAACGATCACGTCCCTCGATCTGCTCGCTATGCCCCTACTTATACATCCCAAAATGCCATTGGCCTTCTTGGCAACAAGGGCACACTGCTGACTCATATCCAGCTTCTCGTCCACTGTCACCCCTAGGTCCTTTTCCGCAGAACTGCTGCCGAGCCATTCGGTCCCTAGTCTGTAGCGGTGCATTGGATTCTTCCATCCTAAGTGCAGGACCCTGCACTTATCCTTATTGAACCTCATTAGATTTCTTTGGGCCCAATCTTCCAATTTGTCTAGGTCCTTCTGTATCCTATCCCTCCCCTCCAGCGTATCTACCACTCCTCCCAGTTTAGTATCATCCGCAAATTTGCTGAGAGTGCAATCCACACCATCCTCCAGATCATTTATGAAGATATTGAACAAAACGGGCCCCAGGACCGACCCCTGGGGCACTCCACTTGACACCGCTGCCAACTAGACATGGAGCCATTGATCACTACCCGTTGAGCCCGACAATCTAGCCAGCTTTCTACCCACCTTATAGTGCATTCATCCAGCCCATACTTCCTTAACTTGCTGACAAGAATGCTGTGGGAGACCGTGTCAAAAGCTTTGCTAAAGTCAAGAAACAATACATCCACTGCTTTCCCTTCATCCACAGAACCAGTAATCTCATCATAAAAGGCGATTAGATTAGTCAGGCATGACCTTCCCTTGGTGAATCCATGCTGACTGTTCCTGATCACTTTCCTCTCCTCTAAGTGCTTCAGGATTGATTCTTTGAGGACCTGCTCCATGATTTTTCCAGGGACTGAGGTGAGGCTGACCGGCCTGTAGTTCCCAGGATCCTCCTTCTTCCCTTTTTTAAAGATGGGCACTACATTAGCCTTTTTCCAGTCATCCGGGACTTCCCCCGTTCGCCACGAGTTTTCAAAGATAATGGCCAAGGGCTCTGCAATCACAGCCGCCAATTCCCTCAGCACTCTCGGATGCAATTCGTCCGGCCCCATGGACTTGTGCACGTCCAGCTTTTCTAAATAGTCCCTAACCACCTCTATCTCTACAGAGGGCTGGCCATCTCTTCCCCATTTTGTGATGCCCAGCACAGCAGTCTGGGAGCTGACCTTGTTAGTGAAAACAGAGGCAAAAAAAAGCATTGAGTACATTAGCTTTTTCCACATCCTCTGTCACTAGCTTGCCTCCCTCATTCAGTAAGGGGCCCACACTTTCCTTGGCTTTCTTCTTGTTGCCAACATACCTGAAGAAACCCTTCTTGTTACTCTTGACATCTCTTGCTAGCTGCAGCTCCAGGTGCGATTTGGCCCTCCTGATATCTTTCCTACATGCCCGAGCAATATTTTTATACTCTTCCCTGGTCATATGTCCAACCTTCCACTTCTTGTAAGCTTCTTTTTATGTTTAAGATCCGCTAAGATTTCACCATTAAGCCAAGCTGGTCGTCTGCCATATTTACTATTCTTTCGACTCATCGGGATGGTTTGTCCCTGTAACCTCAACAGGGATTCCTTGAAATACAGCCAGCTCTCCTGGACTCCCTTCCCTTTCATGTTAGTCCCCCAGGGGATCCTGGCCATCTGTTCCCTGAGGGAGTCAAAGTCTGCTTTCCTGAAGTCCAGGGTCCGTATCCTGCTGCTTACCTTTCTTCCCTGCGTCAGGATCCTGAACTCAACCAACTCATGGTCACTGCCTCCCAGATTCCCATCCACTTTTGCTTCCCCCACTAATTCTACCTGGTTTGTGAGCAGCAGGTCAAGAAAAGCGCTCCCCCTAGTTGGCTCCCCTAGCACTTGCACCAGGAAATTGTCCCCTACGCTTTCCAAAAACTTCCTGGATTGTCTATGCACCGCTGTATTGCTCTCCCAGCAGATATCAGGAAAATTAAAGTCACCCATGAGAATCAGGGCATGCGATCTAGTAGCTTCCGTGAGTTGCCGGAAGAAAGCCTCATCCACCTCATCCCCCTGGTCCGGCGGTCTATAGCAGACTCCCACCATGACATCACTCTTGTTGCACACACTTCTAAACTTAATCCAGAGACACTCAGGTTTTTCCACAGTTTCGTACCGGAGCTCTGAGCAGTCATACTGCTCCCTTACATACAGTGCTACTCCCCCACCTTTTCTGCCCTGCCTGTCCTTCCTGAACAGTTTATAACCATCCATGACTGTACTCCAGTCATGTGAGTTATCCCACCAAGTCTCTGTTATTCCAATCACGTCATCACGTCATGTTTGCTAGCTCCTGTGCCGCTGCAGCTGTCTTAAGTTAAAACACAAGCCACAGTGCCATTATTTAAAGATACGCTAGGGAGCCTTCCTATACATAGGGCTAAATATATTACTATATTTACTGATAAATTTATACCAGTGCCTCAGTTGGAAAAATTATGGTGAGTAATTGCTGTAGTGAAAACTAAAGGTCAGAGTAGATTTTTGTGAGGAAATTGAAATATATGAGAGCATCAATGATCGTGTGATAAATTATTTTTTTCTTTAACTTTAATTTTATTTTATTTTATCCTATGGAAAAACTAAGGAGATTGACTTTCATTGAGACTTGGGAGCAGAAAGGCTAAGAGAACTGGGGTTATTTAATCTGCAGAAGAGAATGTGTGTGTGGGGGATTTGATAGCAGCCTTCAATTACCTGAAGGGGGAGTTCCAAAGAGGCTGTTCTCAGTGGTGGCAGATGACAGAACAAGAAGCAGTGGTCTCAAGTGGCAGTGGGGGAGGCCTAGGTTGGATATTAGGAAACACTATTTCACTAGGACGGTGGTGAAGCACTGGAATGGGTACCTAGGGAGGTGGTGTAATCTCCATCCTTAAAGGTTTTTAAGGCCTGGCTTGACAAAGCCTTGGCTGGGATGATTTAGTTAGTATTGGTCCTGCTTTGAGCAGGGGATTGGACTAAATGATCTCCTGAGGTCTCTTCCAACCCTAATATTCTATGATTCTGTGATTCTAAGGGTGTGTTTTAAATTAGCTACACCAAAGAACAATTTGAGAAGCTGGGTAGTAAGAAGCACCACTAACTTTGTGACCCAATAAGAGAACATTATTCTTGCAACCTTAAAATACAGACCCCTTTAGTGTGTGAACACTTCCAGGATCTTGGATGTTAAACTTCCTGGCAACAGGGAGGGAAATGCTTGGTAAGAACAAATGCATATGCTTCTGTAAAAACTACACATAATTCTGTCAATAAACCTATGAAGATACCAGGCAGGGGTTTATATCACACAAACAAAATGTTAGGATGCTGGCAGAATGGGATAGAAAATAATACTGTGAGAATATTATAGTGCCATTATATAAGTAGAAGGTATGGCTTCACCTAAAATATTATGTTTAATTCTAGTCGCTTGAAAACTATGAATCATCTTCTCATTAAAAAAAATTGGAAGAAATTGAAGGGCTCCGAAGAGGAGCCTCTAAAATGACTACAGAAAAGGAAGAGAAACTGAAAAAGATTAGGACTTTTGTTTAGAGAGGAGATGATGGGAAACTGGATATTCCCATTTATCCTTCCTCATAGCTCATGAGCCAAGAAACTAAAGATCAATAAAATTAAAGTTGATAAAAATAGCTACTTTTTTAACACAACATATAATTAACCCATGGAACTCACTGCTGGAATATATAATTGAGGCTAAGAGCTGCACAGGATTCAAAAAAGCATCAGACATTTATGGCCAGACTTTTCAAAGCTGATTTGTAAATCAGAGGTGCTTAAATAAGACGGGCCTGAATTTGCCAGGGTGTTGATCACCACCTGGCACACTGAGAGAAGAGTCCCCATGGTGCATTTTATAAACTTGTTGAATCAATCAAAGTACAAAAAGCCTTATTGTGTTAGTGAACAAATGAGATGAGATGAGACCTATTGCGCCTCGTTTCTAAATGTTAAATATTGCAGCCCGCAAATTAGTCCATATGAGACTTCTTATACTCTGGGAAACTGGTACAATGAGCAGAAACGAAACACAAATGCAGTCAGCAAGTGTTTAATTCAAAGTTTAATTATTAACGTTCATAAATACAAATCAAAACAAGTTAACACAAGTGTAAAAATAACAACAGAAACTTCTTTCTATAGGTGCTGGAACTAGGGGTGCTAGAGGTAGTAATTCTCCAAATATGTGGTTTCTGCCTTCAGCACCACTGCCTCTCTCCCTAAGCCTGGGGTTCTCTGGCCTTGGGTGGGGAGTCCTCCCTTACCATAGGCTCTCTTCCAGCACAGTCTCCCAGTTTATGGCCCTCCCTAGGAGCATTTTTGCAAGCGTTAGCTTCAGCCTCCTCCTGAGGAGGAGGCTGAAGCTAACGCTTTATCTATCTATTTATTTATCACTAGTATCACATACTCCCTCCATCCTGTCACTCACTCTGTTTTAAATCAGAATGTGACAATAAATTGGGCAGATGTACTATCGTTGAAAAAGAAGTCATCAGACTTCTATTTACAAAACAAGGGAGTAGTACCATTTCGCTGCCTCTGTCCCATAAAAAGCATTGTATGATTTTTTTCCACCTCATTTTCTTCCGCTTTGACACTCACTAGACTGCATTATTGGAGGGCAGCTCTCAGATACCTGGGTCTGCTCCCTCCTGTCAGCATTCTGCTTTGCTTCCCAATTTGCATGGGTCACATGCACAGCCCTCATCAGAAGGGGTAGAGAGCATAAAAAAGGGCTTTCAGATCACCAGTAAGATCATGTGTCATAGGGAAGAGCTTAGGGAGACCCAACAATGAGATACCACTGCAAGATAGTAGGACACAGTATTAAAAAATCTGGTGGAATCTTAGATGTGCTATGAAATATAGGGCAGCTGAGAGTTATGGCTTTCAACAGCTACCATCTTTACTGATTTTTGGATATCTCAACTAATCAGCATACAGAATCATTACTAGTTTATTAGTCTATAAATCTACATGCCAGTAGAGATGTGCCATATAAGAAATCTAGGTTTCAGAGTAGCAGCCGTGTTAGTCTGTATTCGCAAAAAGAAAAGGAGTACTTGTGGCACCTTAGAGACTAACAAATTTATTAGAGCATAAGCTTTCGTGAGCTACAGCTCACTTCATCAGATGCATTTGATGGAAAAAACAGAGGGGAGATTGATATACACACACAGAGAACATGAAACAATGGGTTTATCTTACACACTGTAAGGAGAGTGATCACTTAAGATAAGCCATCACCAGCAGCGGGGTGGGGGGGGGAAAAGGAAAACCTTTCATGGTGACAAGCAAGGTAGGCTATTTCCAGCAGTTAACAAGAATATCTGAGGAACAGTGGGGGGTGGGGTGGGGGGAGAAATAACATGGGGAAATATTTCAGAGTAGCAGCCATGTTAGTCTGTATTCGCAAAAAGAAAAGGAGTACTTGTGGCACCTTAGAGACTAACAAATTTAGTTTTACTTTGTGTAATGACTCATCCATTCCCAGTCTCTATTCAAGCCTAAGTTAATTGTATCCAGTTTGCAAATTAATTCCAATTCATCAGTCTCTCGTTGGAGTCTGTATTTGAAGCTTTTTTGTTGAAGGATAGCCACTCTTAGGTCTGTAATCAAGTGACCAGAGAGATTGAAGTGTTCTCCAACTGGTTTTTGAATGTTATATATCTTGACGTCTGATTTGTGTCCATTCATTCTTTTATGTAGAGACTGTCCAGTTTGACCAATGTACATGGCAGAGGGGCATTGCTGGCACATGATGGCATATATCACATTGGTAGATGCACAGGTGAACGAGCCTCTGATAGTGTGGCTGATGTGATTAGGCCCTAGGATGGTGTCCCCTGAATAGATATGTGGACAGAGTTGGCAACGGGCTTTGTTGCTAGGATAGGTTCCTGGGTTAGTGGTTCTGGTGTGTGGTTGCTGGTGAGTATTTGCTTCAGATTGGGGGGCTGTCTGTAAGCAAGGACTGGCCTGTCTCCCAAGATGTGTGAGAGTGATGGGTCGTCCTTCAGGATAGGTTGTAGATCCTTGATGATGCGTTGGAGAGGTTTTAGTTGGGGGCTGAAGGTGATGGCTAGTGGCGTTCTGTTCTTTTCTTTGTTGGGCCTGTCCTGTAGTAGGTGACTTCTGGGTACTCTTCTGGCTCTGTCAATCTGTTTCTTCACTTCAGCAGGTGGGTATTGTAGTTGTAGGAATGCATGATAGAGATCTTGTAGGTGTTTGTCTCTGTCTGAGGGGTTGGAGCAAATGCGGTTATATCGTAGAGCTTGGCTATAGACAATGGATCATGTGGTATGATCTGGATGAAAGCTAGAGGCATGTAGGTAGGAATAGCGGTCAGTAGGTTTCCGATATAGGGTGGTGTTTATGTGACCATCGCTTATTAGCACCGTAGTGTCCAGGAAGTGGATCTCTTGTGTGGACTGGTCCAGGCTGAGGTTGATGGTGGGATGGAAATTGTTGAAATCCTGGTGGAATTCCTCAAGGGCTTCTTTTCCATTGGTCCAGATGATGAAGATGTCATCAATGTAGCACAAGTAGAGTAGGGGCATTAGGAGACGAGAGCTTAGGAAGCGTTGTTCTAAGTCAGCCATAAAAATGTTGGCATACTGTGGAGCACTGCGGGTACCCATCGCAGTGCCGCTGATTTGAAGGTATACATTGTCCCCAAATGTGAAATAGTTATGGGTGAGGACAAAGTCACAAAGTTAATCCACCAGGTTAGCCGTGACATTATTGGGGATACTGTTCCTGACGGCTTGTAGCCCATCTTTGTGTGGAATGTTGGTGTAGAGGGCTTCTACATCCATAGTGGCTAGGATGGTGTTTTTAGGAAGATCACCAATGGACTGTAGTTTCCTCAGGAAGTCAGTGGTGTCTCGAATATAGCTGGGAGTGCTGGTAACGTAGGGCCTGAGGAGGGAGTCTACATAGCCAGACAATCCTGCTGTCAGGGTGCCAATGCCTGAGATGATGGGGCGTCCAGGATTTCCAGGTTTATGGATCTTGGGTAGCAGATACCAATACCCCAGGTCGGGGTTCTAGGGGTGTGTCTGGGCGGATTTGTTCTTGTGTGTCATTACACAAAGTAAAACTATTTCCCCATGTTATTTCTCCCCCCCACCCCACCCCCCACTGTTCCTCAGATATTCTTGTTAACTGCTGGAAATAGCCTACCTTGCTTGTCACCATGAAAGGTTTTCCTCCCATCCCCCCCTGCTGCTGGTGATGGCTTATCTTAAGTGATCACTCTCCTTACAGTGTGTATGATAAACCCATTGTTTCATGTTCTCTGTGTGTGTATATCAATCTCCCCTCTGTTTTTTCCACCAAATGCATCCGATGAAGTGAGCTGTAGCTCACGAAAGCTTATGCTCTAATAAATTTGTTAGTCTCTAAGGTGCCACAAGTACTCCTTTTCTTTTTATAAGAAATCTAGTATATTTACAGCTTTTATTGTTGGGTAAAGCAATTGCTCTTGCAGTTGTATGGTTCATGCTGATTACCCGCTTAAGGGTGGATAGTAAGCTATTTGAATGTAACTATAGACAATAAAACTATGACATTCATCTTTAGGGTCTGACCACCGATTTTTGTGATATTCTACAAAATCTAATCTTGCAGTTGATAGTAACTCATACATCTAGCGTAGCTGTGAGCAAATCCATCCTTTGTATAAATTACCGCACCATTCCACTGCCTTGTTTAAGTTTGAAGCACATTGAAGTGGCAGCACTAATACAAACACTCTTAAGAAAGACCTCATTCATCTGTACTGGTGGTAAATTTTTCAGGTTGTTATCGTTTTAATTGGAGATGGGCTGAGGAGATGGTGACTGGAACCAAATTGCGTTTAGATACAGCGGCGCTGCTGTAAGCTCTCTAATGTAGCTGCTCGAAGTGGATGGGAGAGAGTTCCCCCATGAGTGGCAGAAATGATGTCGGCAGCAGAAGCTCTCCTGCCAACATAGCACTGTCCACACCAGCGCTTATGTTGGTGTAACTTGTGTCACTTGGCGGGGGTGTGTGATTTATTCTCTCTCTCTCTCTCTCTCACACACACACACACACACACACACACACACACACACACACACACACACACACACACACACACACACCGAGAGACAACCAATATGCTGATATAAACTGTCGTGTAGACATATCCTTTAGACTATGGTTTGCAGTTCAGGTTTAAGGGTGGAACAGGCCATGGGTTTAGGATCCATGGTGCTGAAGTCTCACAATCTGTTTTACCCCAAATGGCAGAAATTTCATTTGATCAGCTTATCTGTAGTGATTTCCACCATTCTGGTTCTCATACAAGCCAGAAATAGAAAACAAAACCCTGAAACTGCCTGTTTCAGGCCATGTTAGCAGAAACAGACAGCAGTATGAGAGACAAGGAACCACAATCCCAACATCTGAACATTCCAAATTTGGGAAAGTGTAGGATTTAGATGCAAAGTGAGGGTTTAATTGCTGCTGTGAAGCTTTCTAGATAGATAATACAGGTATTTGTATATGCCCTCAAATGATGTGTATGTAGTTAAGCCAGTCTCTAAGGAGTATTTTTTACAAGTTGATTGTCCTGCAGATAACAGGGAGATGTCCATTCTCTACAGATATTTTCCTTTTTATTTGCTGAAAACAAGGTGCCAATCCTGCAAGATTCTGAGCAACTCGTGGGAGGTGCTAAGTGAGTGGGAGTTGAAGGACTTAGCGCCTTGCATTCAATGGAGCTCTGCGGATTTATACCAGCCTTTAATGTGCAAGGAATTCAGGGTTCTCATTCTTTGCTGCCCTAAAGGCAGTGCACACTGTGAAGAAAAGACTGCTGTCTGCCTGTAGGTAGGCAACATGGGAAACAACTTGAAGGAAGTTTAATTTAAACTTAATCAGGCAGAGAGTCCTTGAGTTGAACGGCCAGATTCTGCCCTCTGATATGTTCATATAACTTCCATTGCCGTCAGTGGGATTCATGATAATGTAACTGAGAGACGAATTTGACCATAAATCTTTTTCCCTTCTCTTTTCCCCCTTTCTCTTTCTTTCCCCAAACTTCAATATTTTTATAATATCATCCGTTCACTTTTCTCCTTGAAGAATTTCCCACAGAATTTAACATTTACTGAACATGAGTTTGTCTATCTCAAGTAAGCCTTACTCCAAATATGGATATAATTATGTCTCCTGCTCCCCTCTTCATATTTATCTAAGAGAACATAATCTTATTATTTGTTATCTATAAAATATTAGCACTGGACCATTTTTCTTGTGCAGAGTAAGAGAGTATTTTCATGAAGGGGAAAAAAAGGATGAATTTCCTGAGTAAAATATGCTTAACTTTCTTTCAATAACCTACAACCAGTTCTGTGAGTAAAATGTTATCTGAACTAATTCCAGAATCTTTCTATATATATTGGTTGTGAGATATTAAAACATCAACATACCCAAAATAACAGGGAGCCAGCTTTTAGTGTATAGTGCTCTCTTCCCATCTAGAACAATCAGTGTCAATGTAGTAGATAATTGTTTCTATAAATTAGTCTTAATTCATTATTTATGCAAGAAGCTACTTAAGGATCTAATTCCAACAGTTCTATAGAGGTTTTTCCCCTCTCACTGACTGTTTCCCACATACGGCTCTTTTATGTGCTGGTTATTTTCCTGTGTTTAAAATATTAATTGAGACTATCCAGGCTTCTTGGAATGTTGATATAGCTGATTTATATAGAGCACAAAGTGACTTGAAAAGAATTAGAATTATCTATTTTATAGATAGATTCCCCTCCAAAGTCATTCTGTAATTACTAACTGTTAATTTTCCTCTGGTGTAATCCAGTTTTACCAAGGCTTCTGTGCCAGCAATAATGTGCACCTATTGTCATTTCACTCTCAACAGTTTAAGCAAAGGTGACAAAATGCCTTCTCTCTCAGATGTTTAAGTTTTCATTTGAGTCAGATATTGGAGTATCTGTTTTATAATCTTATGTATTTAGCTCTGAACTATCCCTACTGAGTTACGGTGTACATTAGGAAAAGTCTCTCTTTGTTAATTGAAAAACTTCTGGATAACCATTTGTTTTGCTGTTTCTTATAATTGTCTTATGAACAGAGAAAATATTTTAAACTGCAAGATCTCATACCTTGTTTGATGTCATTTAAGATGTTTTGCGGAGTCATTTGAAACAATGTAAGGCGCAGGAAAGTATCTGTGTTTACTGTGCTTTTTAATTAGCTGCCATTGTCCTGCTTTGGACTTTGTTCACACTGTTAGCTCACCTTGCTGTCTGAGCTTGCTGTCTGCTAGAACCCTTGTCCGTCTTGTTTCATCATTGCACTTTATGGTGTGCATGTAGGATAGAGAGTGCTATTTGTAATACGTAATTGGCATACTTTGCCATAGGTTGCATAATGTAAAATGCACATTTTCATTTAGTTGCGGTTTGTGTTTATTGCATGCACTACATTCGCATTATTTTATGGGATAAACAGAGTTTTGTTTATTGCAGGCCTTCCTAATTCAGACTTGAGGAAGAGTTTGTGGGATAAATTACTGTTTCTTTAAGGATAGTAACTTAGGGCACACTTCATCAAGAGTCTTGTAGCTTTACAGAAAATTCTGTACACTCTGTTGTAGTTGAATGATGAAAGACCAAGGCCAAGATTTCTGCAGTGATGTTTCCCAATTGTCTGTTCCTTTTATGTTCAGTTATGAGGAGACTGTGCACGCAATGGACAACCTGAAAAGCTAAACTCCACTGATTGATAACTTATTGGGGCAAGTCTCATACTACACCAGTGCAATGTATATACACTAGGGATTTTCACTGATATAGCTACATCAGTATAGTTACACTGGTTCAAATGTCCCTAATGTAATTTAATTGTAACTCCCCATACATTCCTGTTAAGGTCAGTGGGTTTTCATTGGGCATAAATCAGGTATTCTCTCTCAAGACCAGCTGGTCGTATCTGTGGGTGTCTGTTTACGCACCAGTCTATGTATTTCAATAAGATTTTCATCTCTCTGGTTTCAGAAGCACTTGCACCATTTTGTTTATCAAGTGTACGGTACCATCACAGCCTTCCTTGGTTCTCAGTGCTGAGCAAAAGTGGAGGTGGTATGTGTACAGTCCAGGGGTCTGATAGAATAGGTTGCGTAACGGTTAGAATGTACACTTTTATGAACATATATTGAACAAGGCACAAGTAGATGTTTCTTTTAATCAAGGTTGATTAAATTGCTATCAGAAAGATGTCTCTGCTCCCTCAGGCACATTGCAACCTTGTTATCTCAAATTCTTCCAGCCTTCCAACAGTGTTTTATTAGCTCTTCCTAATCCCCAAATAATTACTCTAGACAAAGAGCTATTTGTAGAGAACATCTTGTTTGAAGAAAAGGGATTCGCAAGAAATTGCAAGCCCTAATAAATTCTCTAGTGCTCTGTAACTCTAGTTACCCTGGGTGTCCTTGATCTTAAATCACAACTGGGTCATGCTGCTAAATAGCATCAAGGGGAATGGAACTTCTGTCAACAGTGATACCTCAATGCCAGGGACAATTAGGCTGAAGTTCATCTTTCGGTATTTAAGCACCATATTTGAAAGAGAGCAAGAACTTTTTGAGCTGTGAAGAACAGACTGTTTCTTAGTAAGTGCTTGTTGTCATGTATGTTTGCATAGCTTGGAAAAGCAGTGCTGCCAGCCACATATAACAAGGTGTGCAGAAATGTGCCCTCAGTGGAGCATAAATTCAGTAAATAAATTCACCTAGGTTTGAATGCTTAATCTCTCCGACTCTTCACATTGACCCTGTGAAAAGTGAGAGGTGGGTGACTTCTAGTGAAGTCATAAAGAGGTCAAAATTAATGAGTTTCACTTTGTGAAGGACTTTTAGCTCAGTTGTGCAGAAAGCTCTCAGAACTTTCCATTCACAGGTTTCAGAGTAGCAGCCATGTTAGTCTGTATTTGCAAAAAGAAAAGGAGGACTTGTGGCATCTTAGAGACTAACAAATTTATTTGAGCATAACCTTTCGTGAGCTACAGCTCACTTCATTGGATGCATTCAGTGGAAAATACAGTGGGGAGATTTATAAACATAGAGAACATGAAGCAATGGGTATTACCATACACACTGTAAAAGAGAGTGATCACTTAAGGTGAGCTATTATTAGCAGGAGAGCGGGGGAGGGGTGGGGACTTTTTGTAGCAATAATCAAGGTGGGCCATTTCCAGCAGTTGACAAGAACGTCTGAGGAACAGTGGGGGGAGGCGGGGAAATAAACAAAGGGAAATAGTTTTTACTTTGTGTAATGACCCATCCACTCCCAGTCTCTATTCAAGCCTAAGTTAATTGTATCCAGTTTGCAAATTAATTCCAATTCAGCAGTCTCTCGTTGGAGTCTGTTTCTGAAGTTTTTTTGTTGAAGGATAACCACTCTCAGGTCTGTAATCGAGTGTCCAAAGAGATTGAAGTGTTCTCCAACTGGTTTTTGAATGTTATATATCTTGACGTCTGATTTGTGTCCATTTATTCTTTTACATAGAGACTGTTTGACCAATGTACATGGCAGAGAGGCATTGCTGGCACATGATGGCATATATCACTTTGGTGGGTGCGCAGGTGAACGAGCCTCTGATAGTGTGGCTGATGTGATTAGGCCCTATGATGGTGTCCTCTGAATAGATGTGTGGACAGAGTTGGCAACGGGCTTTGTTGCAAGGATAGATTCCTGGGTTAGTGGTTCTGTTGTGTGGTGTGTGGTTGCTGGTGAGTATTTGCTTCAGATTGGGGGGCTGTCTGTAAGCAAGGACTGGCCTGTCTCCCAAGATGTGTGAGAGTGATGGGTCGTCCTTCAGGATAGGTTGTAGATCCTTGATGATGTATTGGAGAGATTTTAGTTGGGGGCTGAAGGTGATGGCTAGTGGCGTTCTGTTGTTTTCTTTGTTGGGCCTGTCCTGTAGTAGGTGACTTCTGGGTACTCTTCTGGCTCTGTCAGTCTGTTTCTTCACTTCAGCAGGTGGGTATTGTAGTTGTAAGAATGCTTGATAGAGATCTTGTAGGTGTTTGTCTCTGTCTGAGGGGTTGGAGCAAATGCGGTTGTATCGTAGAGCTTGGCTGTAGACAATGGATTGTGTGGTGTGGTCTGGATGAAGCAGGAGGCATGAAGGTAGGAATAGCAGTCAGTAGGTTTCCGGTCTGGGTGGTGTTTATGTGACCATCGCTTATTAGCACTGTAGTGTCCAGGAAGTGGATCTCTTGTGTGGAGTGGTCCAGGGTGAGGTTGAACTGTGTCCACATATCTATTCAGGGGACACCATCATAGGGCCTAATCATATCAGCCACACTATCAGAGGCTCGTTCACCTGCACATCTACCAATGGTGATCTATGCCATCATGTGCCAGCAATGCCCCTCTGCCATGTACATTGGTCAAACTGGACAGTCTCTACGTAAAAGAATAAATGGACACAAATCAGATGTCAAGAATTATAACATTCAAAAAGCACTTGGAGAACACTTCAATCTCTTTGGTCACTCGATTACAGACCTAAAAGTTGCAATTCTTCAACAAAAAAAACTTCAAAAACAGACTCCAATGAAAGACTGCTGAATTAGAATTAATTTGCAAACTGGATACAATTAACTTAGGCTTGAATAGAGACTGGGAGTGGATGGGTCATTACACAAAGTACAACTATTTCCCCTTGTTTATTTCCCCCCCTCACCCTGCACTGTTCCTCAGACGTTCTCGTCAACTACTGGAAATGGCCCACCTCGATTATCACTACAAAAAGTTTTTTCCCTCCTGCTCTCCTGCTGGTAAGAACTTTGCATTGTTCACCTGAAGACCACATGGTGGATTTGTGAAAGAGACTGCTGATAGATGCATAAATAATCAAATCCGTTAGGGTCTCTAACTCTGAGAGGAGCTGAGCACCTCTAGTAGTGTGTTGAGTGCCTTCAACTTCAGTGAATGAGCATTGAAGGTTCTTAGCAACTTGCAGGATCGGGTCCCTTCATCAATAAAATCTAGTGGATAGACAGGATGATGAGTCAGTGCAAAAACTTGCCCAGAGAGTTGGTGCTATAATTTGAGGTGTTGAAGCAAGATTAGATAAGAATTATGGAAAGAATAATGTGGGGCCCGTCTGCTGGTTAAATTTTCCATGAAGACCTTGCCAAGTCTGGCAGAAAAACAACTGAGTTATTTCAGCCTCTACAAATTAGCAGCAAACTGAGCTCGGCTCTCTTATTTATCATGTAGTCTCTCTCTTCCTCCTTTGTGACATTTTAGCATCCTGTCTTGTATGCAGAGTGGTTTAGGAAACCAAAGTATCATATGGCAGGAAAAGAAAGGGAATCATTGTATTCCTTTAAACTGTGATATTAGTGTCAGACCAAGCCTGTCATTTGCTCAGCACAGCTCTTCCTGAGACCACATTTATAATTCTGGAGCTTGTAGTTCCTCTGAAACCTGCAGTACTTTTTGTGGGCTTTATAAAAGTTGAAAGACTAGGTAAATTTATTTATTTCTAAGTGGTTTATTTACTGCTAAAAACTAGCAGGCTACTAACACCTATTCCTATTACCACTGCAAATCGAGAAATACATCGTAACTGATGTGTTCTCCAGCACATACTCCTGGGGTGGTAGGGGGAGTGTTGAAATTTTTTTCAAATAAAGAAGTTTAAATTACTTAGGGGACTACTTAACTACCACTGGTGGAATTAGATTAGTGAAGAAGGGATTTTGATATATTCCTGAAGATTGTATATTTTTCTGAGTCAGTAATTCCTTTTTAGAGAAACCTTAAATCTTTCTTTTTCTTTTTTTTAAAGAAATCCAAATGTATTGTTAAGTGCATGGCTCACCATTTGAGTTTCTCTTCAGTATTCTTCTGCTCCCCCCCCCCCTTTTTCTGGAGAAGCGGAATACACATTGTAGAATATTAGCATGTAGGATTAGGAAACAAATTAGTGATTAAATGATTAAACCTGTGCTGAGGAGGGCCCACACAAGTCTTTTTGAATCCCTGAAACCCCACAGTGGACTACGTGGGAGGAACGCAGGAGGATTGATTCCACACAGAGCAGTGTAATGCACCCCTTAAGTGCCATCAGACGTCTGTGTTGGCCCACTTAGGGCAATGGAAAGCCATGCTGAGAGTAGGCCAGCATTAGGGGTCACAGGACCAGCATTTCTGAGGATCCAGGGACCCCAACACTCTCTGCAACCAGCCTGGAAGCACTGCAGCATGGGCTGAAATAGCAGCCATGTAGCAGACTACTCACCGGTCACTGAGGAAGATGGATTTTACTTCACCAACTCCTCCACACTTACCCTTCCAGATGGTTGACCTGTGCCTTAAACAGGTGGAATGGATTTCACTTATCAGCATGAGACATCTGTGTTATATTTGATAGAGAAACCAATGCTCTAACTTTGTCCGATCACTAAAGACATATTTTTTGGTCAAGTAAATTTCAAACTCTAGAGTTTTTGGGGCTCTACTTGGAACTGGTTGAGATAATGAAACCCTCACCATGTACATTATGAGGAAGTTATACATATCTATGTTATTTAAAAAATTCTTCTTCCTTCCCCCAATTAGGCATACAGTATAATGAACTTTCTTCACCATAGCTAACAAATCCTTTAAATTAGTTTTCAGAAAATAAAACAATGACACCTAGCACACGCACAGCAAGCTGTAAATCAGTTAATTGCGCCTGCTGGATTCTGCTGCCGTTTATGCCCTTCTAAGAAAAACAATATCTGAGTTTACAGCCAGATAATAAATTATTCTATATTCGCCACATTATTTTAGATTTACTGAATTATTTTATATGTAGTGTAATTGGAAAACAAAACGAGTCTCCTCAAATACATACTGTTCCTAGTAACCATTCTCCACCCACCTGTAATGAACAATAAACATTTTTCTGCCATGTTTTAGGTTTTGGTACCTGGGGAATGTGACCCATTATGTATGAACATGTTTGTTCACAGTACAAATAATAACTATGTAGTTGCGGAGTTTTAGGTTTCTTGTGGTATTCAGAAGAGTTTTTCTCGTTGCTGATGATGATAGCAGAATTTCTGTGTTGATGTATGGATTAGATATATGCGTTATTATGCAATTTCCTTCTGATTGTTTTCTCCTTAAAATTTAAATAATAAAACTTGAATCCCATTGTAAATGACTGGACACCTATAAAATAAAATTCCATGTTACACAGGTATACAAGATGCAACATCATGTAAGGCTAAAAGAAGATGCAGTGTATCTACTGGAAAATGCGTGGAAGTGTTTTCTTGCAAGACGGTGGAATTTTCCATTTTCATAACGTAGTGAAAATGTAGAGTCCTTTCTACAGTCTCTGATTCATTTCTCTGGCCATTGTTACTTGAATGTTTCATTGGATCCCAGATGTTGGTTTGAAAAGACCTGTTTTAACTATCTTTTTTTTCCTCCCTTCTGAGTTTGGAACATTCTGTAGCACAGTTTAGACTAAAACACGCTTGGAAACCCAAGCTAGGATTGTCATGGTTCCCAAGGCTAGCTGCGCCTTTGACTCCTCTCCCATCTCTCTGAGTGCACCCAAAGAGATGCTAGGCCCTGCACCTTCACTTCTCTCAGGGTGGGAGCCATGATTCTTCTACTCATAGATCTCGTAGACCAGGCTACTGTACCCTGTTTTCCAACCGTGATTGCTCAGCAGGTGTGATGGAGTTAAAGTATCTGCGATTCTTCCCTTCGGGAGCTGTAACCAGTGGTGAATACAGTGACCCAAGACAGGTTTTCAAAACAAAGCAAACTTGTTTTGAAGGGGAGGGGAGCATCGGGGTGGAGCAGGGAGGTTGCAGTGTCTGTCTCCTCAGGGGTGGCTGCTTCTGGCTCCAGCTCAGTCATCCTGGATCCTGTCTGCTCCCCAACCTAATCCTGGGCACTGCAGCAGCCCCTCCAGGCCCTGCTGTTGCCTCTGCTCCTAGCAGTCGCAGAGCCCTCTGCAGCATGGTTTGTGCCCTGACATGCATGAGGGTGGAAACACAGAGTGGGCCCCACAATATTACCAATGCAGGGGTGCTATCGTTCACTGCCCCCCACCCGGTTCTTCTATCTCTGATCGTAACAGTAGGAATAAAACAGAAAAGGGTTTTCAGCCCAGTAAAAGGTCTGAATGTATATCTGTCTGCCTGATAGGCTCAGGTAGCTTAATCCAGATACCCCCATTTCTGGGAACTGGGTTCAGTCTACTCCTCAACAGTCTGGTATTCCCTCTCACCTCTCCTTCAGGGGATGTCTTTTTATCTACCCCAGTGATCTTTGTTTCAGTTTTTCACATCTGGATTCCCTCTCCTGTGGTTACAAGCCAACCTGTACAACTCTGGCAAGGTCAGAGGTAAACCTTCAAAAGTGAATAGCACCTGCATTGTCCTTTAAGTACTAGTCAATGAGCTGTTTGAATCTGTTGTCACTTTTCTGCATACCTGCCAGTAACCCCTGCCTGAATTACTCTTTATTCACATCAGGCTAATCACACACTGACAATCAGACAAACAGATGGAACATATGGTACAGTAATTCCTCACTTAACATTGTAGTTGTGTTCCTGAAAAACGCTACTTTAAGCAAAATGATATTAAGTGAATCCAATTTCCCCATAAGAATTAACGTAAATTGGGGGGGTTAGGTTCCAGGGAAATGTTTTTCACCAGACAAAAGACTATATATAAATATATATATATATATATACACGCACATACACACATACACACAGAGAATAAGTTTTAAAGAAACAATTTAATACTGTAACAGTAATTATGATTGTGAAGCTTGGATGAGCTGGTGGAGTCAGAGGGTGGGATATTTCCCAGGGAATGCCTTACTGTGAAATGATGAACTAGCACTCGGCTGAGCCCTCAAGGGTTAACACGTTGTTAATGAGGCCTCACACTCTACAAGGCAGCAGGAATGGAGGGAGGAGACACAGCATGGCAGAGAGGGACAAAGACACACACCGTGTGTGTGTGTGTGTGTGTGTGTGTGTGTGTGTGTGAGAGAGAGAGAGAGAGAGAGAGACACACACACCGTGTGTGTTTGAGAGAGAGAGAGACCAAAAGAGAGACACTGTGTGTGTGAGAGATGTGTATTGTCCCTTTAAGTACGCTGACCCCACTCTAAGTACTCTAAGCCTTTTAAAGTAGATCAACAAGTTGAGGCAGCACCTGCTGCCAGCAAACTCCCTCCGTCCTGAGCCCGGTCCTGTTTTCCCCCCTGCTCTGTTGAGATGGGGGGCAGGAGTGGGGTGGGGGGAAGAGGGACACTCTGACATTAGCACCCCTCTTCTCTCTTCCCAGGAGCAGCTCCAAGGCAGAGGGCAGGAGCAGCACAGGGACAGCTGAACTGCCCGGCATTGATGATGTGCTGGGCAGCTGCCGCACAGGGAACTTAGGGGAGCTGATGGGGGCTGCTGGTCCACCCTGGTTCCAAGCCCCCACTAGCAGCTAGTTCCAACCCGCTGCTTTTTTTGCAAGCAGTGTACAGAGCGGGCAGCTGCCAAACAACGTTATAAGGGAGCATTGTGCAATTTTAAACGAGCATGTTCTCTAATAGATCAGCAACGTGATCAGCAATGGTAACATTGTTAACCGGGACGATGTTAAGTGAGGAGTTACTGTATTCGTAAAATAGTACAGGCATTTCACATCCTTCACAAGAACTTAGTAGCAGTATCTGTTTCTTCCAAACATGACGGTGTCCAGCTTTCCTCCAAAACTGCTTTCACTAGTTGCTAGTGGTAACAAGATCTGTCAACTCCTGAGTGCCCCCTCATGGTTGAGGATGGCTCTGCAATGCCCTGCTTCAGTTTCCCCTCTGAGGTAACCCAATAACTTCACTTCAGGCTCTCCTCTCTCAATAGTACCCCTCCTAAAACTTCAGACAAAATAGTTAATAACAAAAGTCCCAACGTAAAATCCGTCTATCACCCCCAGTGCAATTAGTCATTAAGATAATCCAATATCTTGTCCTTCCATGTCCCACATACAGCACACCAGCCCCTTAGGTGATGCCTGGACTCTGTCCTCTTCTTCCCTGTTCCCCTGGACAGCCACCCCAGTCCTTCCATCTGGAGTGCAGTGTCACTCTTCCGAAAAGAACCTCTAAGCCTCCCTGCTAGGAGTATCCCTCACTTTCCCTGGCCTTCGGACTGTCCCAGTGGATCCCGGTGTCTGGCCTGGGTGAAGTCAGTGGGTAAAATCTTCCGCTGCTCCCTTGCCTTCAGCCTTCTCCAGCCCGTGTCTCTGGCTCTCCCCCCGACGAGCCAGCAGGCAACTTCCTCTGTTACTCCTTCCACCTTCAGCCCTCTGCAGCTCTTGTCTTGGCCTGAGGATGCCAGCGAGAAAATCCCTCTTGCTGCTCGCCTGTCTTCAGCTTTCTCCCAGGACCCACATACAGTCTCTGCCAGCTCTCATCTTCTCCTTCCAGGCAGCCCTGACTCACCAGGTCTCTCCTCACCTAGGACCCTGAGGCCTTCTTTTAAACCCAGTTAATTTGACACATTGGAATGTACTGTATTCTCAAAAAGAAAAGGAGTACTTGTGGCACCTTAGAGACTAACAAATTTATTAGAGCATAAGCTTTCGTGAGCTACAGCTCACTTCATCGGATGCATTTGGAAATGCATCCGATGAAGTGAGCTGTAGCTCACGAAAGCTTATGCTCTAATAAATTTGTTAGTCTCTAAGGTGCCACAAGTACTCCTTTTCTTTTTGGAATGTACTGATTTCTCTTCCAGGGCCAGTGACACCAAGATGTATTTTTAAACATGGAAATTGTTTAAATAGCATGCGCAGGATTAATTTTTGTACTTTGCTTATTTCTTGCCAAAACTCCCTCCTTTTAAAGCATTGCTAATGTTCGTTGTGGTCTGGAAACTGCATCTTATAACCACAGAGAAATGGGTAGTTAATGTAACATTTCCCAAATCTGGTTTTGTCCACTGCTGTCGATTTCTGTGAGTGGAGAGCACCATATTTATCATACTGTTTATTTGTGTGGTGGCAGTGCCTAAAGGCCTAAAATAGCACCAAAACCCCATTGTACCAGGTTTTGTACAAATATCTCAGAAAATATAGTGGATGCCTTAAAAACATACAGTCTAAACAAAGGGAGGCTGAAAAGGTTGGCACACACAACACCCTTTAAAAACGACTCAAGGGCAGGTCTCAGCCGTCAGTTGTTTCAGACATCCTGCAGACTTGGGAAGATACCAGTGCACTTTCGGTTCTCAGTAAAAGAAACAAATATTTTACTGGCTCACATGGCAAAATCCACAAAACATGCTTAATATTCAAGTCATATAGAGCTGGGTGTCCAATAATAACACTATCACCATGTCAATATCTGGGTAGATTTACAGCATATGCAAAAAATTGAAATGTCACATTTTGGACTTTCTGTTCTTAATATTTATTTTTAAAAAGTTGTTTGCGATGTTTTTGAACTGCTAGTTGGCAGTCTGTGGTCCTGAGGGTCAAGTCTTCCATGTCTTGTCTCATCTGTCTCTTTTTTTCTTGTTTCATATTCAAGTTGTTAGTTTAAAAAAAAACACCTTTGCTACAAATAGATAATGGTTTAACACTAAAATCCATACATAGAACACAACAGAAATATTTCAGCCTCTCAATTAGTGGCCTGAGCTGCTGGCTCAGGCTAAACCATTGATATGGTTCATACTGAATAGCTCTTTGTCTTCCCACTGACATGTAAGTAGCTGGCTGTGGGAAAGGATTGGCATTTAATTTTAAAATAATTATATTTAAGTAGTAGTTCTGACCCTACCCTTGTTAGCCACTGTTGTGAATGTTCTTTTAAAGCAATGCAGCAGGCAGTTAAGTAATTACTATAGACATAATCAACAGTCAGATAACATTGAATGCCTACAGACAATAACATAAAGGTCTAAGGAAGGCTATTAACGATGAAAATAAAACATACTATTTAAATCCTAGCATGAGAACTCAGCAGACAAAAAGGATACAGATTTCAGTTTGATTACCCCAGCAAAATAAAATGTAGAAAGTTAATATTAGGACAGTGGTAATTGAAAGTATTTAAAAATCATAATGCCCTCTTTGATTAAAAAGGTCATTGGCGAAAAGAAAAGCTGTATGCATACCTGCTACTAGAACAAATGTAGGGATAATGCACATTTCTCTTTTCATCTCTTGTTGATGTCAGAGAATTGAACTCTCAAGGGCAGTATGTTGCCTCTTATGTTCTCTGGATCCCAGAAACGTCGCTTCGTATTTAAAACCTCCCAGTAGAAGAGCTCGATGCTAAATATATTGTGGAGACTCGTCCATTAATGATTTTTCAGACTTAGAGCCTTTCTATCTTAGTGGCTGGGGCACCTGAAGATATCTCAACTTACAGGAGTGAATTTGGTCTATTTTAGGACCTGGGAAGGGGCTTTGATTCACCTTTATGCTTTCTATATTCTGGAACCATGCAGAGGACTGCCAGGTCCCTTGGAAAGGAGTAACTTAAATCCTGCTTCCCCTGCCCCCCACATGGGCCCTGGGAAGCAGAGAATACCATAGTAAAGTACATTCCAGCCATGTCCTTAATCCTGTCTTTATAGTGAGGGTTTAGCAGGGCCTGTGTAGAGCCCTTATGCCAGTTCCACACTAGCTCAGGGGTCATTCTCAGGAAGGCTTCTAATCATTTCAAAGTCTTTCTGTGCTGGTAGAATGGTGTAAGAATCTGACCCATAATTTTTATTAGGAGGAATCTCTATAGTGCTGTACATTTCTCTGTTGTAGCTGTTGGTAAGAAATTAGAAGATTAAATGTAGGTAGCACTTTCCCTGGAGAGAAATATCCAAAGCTATTTATTCTACAAGCCCTAAAGTTTGCAGGGCATTTTGCTAGGGTGCTGTTGATCACAAATGCAATCCTTTAAGCGGGCATCAAGAACTCCAGAAAACAAGTTAACGCCACATGCAATCTGAATACTGCAGAATAGTACAATGAATGAATAAACTTGTGAACCTGTAGAAGCTTACTGCTTATGAAGTAATTTAGAGCACCTTGAGTCTTGGTTCCTATATTTATATGATCTATGAATCAGATAGATTAGATGGGATAGTAGGCCTTCCCATCTCCCAGCTAATGCAGGAATGTTCCTTGCAGTATATTTTCTGTCCAGGCTAGTAGTCCTGCTTATGGCACAGGAAATTATTCTAACTGGATAAGCCTGTATGTCATTTCCCCCACCTCTCCTCTTATATTCTTCTGACTTTTGTGAAATAATAATAATTAATAAATAATAAAACATTAAAACAGATAAGAGTAAAAGAAAACAATTCTGCTATTACAGAGCACATGGTTATGGGAAAAAACTGATTAATCTTTCTGGGTCAGTAACCATAACGTGGTCATTTGCAACCATAATTTAGATTTAATATTTTTACATGAATATGACTTATTTTGAAGTATGTTGAATTAGGAAACTCATGAATAAATACTTTGACATAATCAGAATTATATGGCTAGAAATTGACCTACTTTGCATGAAAGATGCCTGAGAATCCCCTAGCTAATAGCATACTAACCTAGCATAGCAATATCCTGTTTTATAGCACACTAATAATTCAATGTTTGCATGCGGATTAGACTGTTTTCTCACAAAAGATTAGACGTGGTCAATTTTGTTTGAAAATGAGTAAATATGTATGAACTAGTGAAAATACATAGGGCTATGATGGATCTATGCTGGTGGCTCCGGTAAGGCTTCCAGAAAGGAAATCATAGCATTTTGAGCACTGTAATATTGTCTCTTGAAAAAGTATTGATGGCAGTAATAGCATGGAAAGCACAGTGACACAAGTGACAAAGTAGCAAAATAACTGGGTTATGCTATGAAACATCTAATTTTTGTTTTCTTGAAAAGCTCAGCAATTTTTCACAAAACATAATATAAAAAACCTGTCTCTTAATATTGATATCCTTCAGTAATACAGATAGGTTCTATTTTTTTCCCTTGAGGTTATACTGTAACTCTGCTTGTTCTTGTTGATTTCAGCAGTCTGGTTTTATCTGCATTTCCTTGAAGTAACATAATGACAAGCATTGTATATGATGCAGACAACAGCAAGGGACATCTCTGACCTCAGATTAGAAAACTCTTTGGCTGCCTAAGAGTTCATACGTAAAGCTTTTGGAATTAACCTGTTTTATTTTTTAAGAAATGGAGGTGTTAAGCAGTTCATGTGATCTATCACAACATATGATTTTCAAGTTTCGTAAACTTTCATCATCTAAGTCTAGGATAAGAACTATTAGTGATTTTATTTTTGAAATACCATAATTGTGCCTTTTTATGCTAGAGAGGGGAAAAGTTAGCTTTATCTTTATCCATTTTAGGGAGAAGAACCTGTTGGTATTTTTTAATTTCTGGAAAGAACAACAATATCATATCCACCTTCATTAGCTCCTTTATCCAGTTCCCACTTGATTTATCCATTGTTTAAGGAGCATTTGAGATGAAATAAAGTTAGTTCCCCACACCTTTTTCAAGCCCTTCAAAGGAATCAAATTTGTTTTCATATAGGTTTTATTACCATAAGACAGCCTCAAAAGTTGCATATATAATAATGGAAAATAACATTTCATCCTAATCTTAAATATCTGGATATTGGGTCAGACCTGTAGCTCCACTCCACCGGCCTTGCCTCACTCTCACAGCACAAAACATCCTTAAAGCCAATGTAATCAGCTCCTCTAGGATTCCTCTTATTCCATGCTCTCCTGGCCCCTGAAACATATATCCTCCTTGTTTCTGGCTGCCAGAAGGACTGTAGGTAGGTGGTGTAAGTTAGATCAGCTCCCACAGGCAGGTCGGCCCCCAGCCCTGAGCCCAGCTTGGCTTGAGTTTAGAAGCTGCCCTTTATCTTTCACCTTCCTGTTGCTGGATATGCACTGTTAACTACTGTACTGTTCATTGTCATTAGCACTATGTTCTGTGTATTAACCAGCCTTTGTGTTAAGACTTCAGAGGGGCCATGCTGACTTGCAAGAGCTGAGGATCTGACCCTATGTTGGTTTTTTTTTTTTTTGCACTAGCAAAATGCATTTGTGCACACACGTTCTGAACTAAAACACAAATCCAGTTTGTGAGCACAAATACATGGTTCGGCATGCACCTGACCTTAGATGTGGAAATTTGTGCACATAATTTGAGTGGACCCATGTGAGGATGTATTTATTCATTATAGACAGCTTTCACATTTTTGTTTTTATTGGTATGTCTTTCTTTAAAAATATCAATAAATAAAGAAGGAAACAGAATTCATAGTATCCATTTGAAGCAGAATCTATCATAGACACAGTGCCCCAACATTTACGAACTCAAAATGTAAGACCTACTGGCACACAGCAAAATGTAAACAGTTTCTAAATAGATTTCATAATGTTGGTATGACGTCCCACAAGTACACAGAAGAGTACCCCCCACTATTGTTGTGTCCCCCGATCCCTAGAGTGCCTTCACTAATTGCTGAATTCTCACATGCAGAGAAGAAAAGGAACATTTTATTCCTGCCTTGATCAGCTTTAAGTTGCTCATCTTCCTTTCTTTTTCTTTTTCTTTTTCTTTTTCTTTTTTTTTTAAATACTGCTTCTAGAGGGAAAGATGCACTGGAAGAACTTTTCCCTTGTTCATGCCTGCCTTCCAGTAGGCCATACCCACTTTTTATCACTATATTGTGTGCATCGCTCCATGTTCAAGATGGCAGTGTTGTGGTGTATAATTTGTGCAACCAAATCCTGCTTTTGGTTACACCCCTGCCAGTCAAATGACTTATCTCGGGCTGCATGATACAAGTGAAGGCAGAATTTGTTCTGCTCTGTCTCATACATGATGGGATGATGTGGCACTTGGTCTCCTAAAAGGTGTCTTATCCTCAATCCCAGGAAAATAAAAGGCTTGGTGGTGGGTACGGCTTGGTGGTGGGTACAGCTTGGTGGTATGAAGAGGGGTTCTCCTTTTCCTCCCATCTCCACTGTGCTGTTATTGATGGGAATTGTTCTGAGGTAGTAAGGTTAGCTTTTCCATGGGAAATCATGTACTGAAAGTGGTTTGAAGGTGTCGGTTTCTAGTTGTGCAGGCAATATTCTGTAAAGACCTCACACAGTACCAAAATCAATTGTGACTACTTGGGGATTATCATAGTTATGTTTTTCAGAGCCTTGTCCATTATTTGGAGCTGGTTCAATATGCAGTAATCCATAGGCTTACTGATTTGGTCGACCATAATCAGATTATGCCTTCCCAGCATTATTTATCTTTGATGCCTCTGAAATACTGGACTGATTTTGAGTTGGCAATGCTAGTTCTTAAAGTCTTTAACTGTGTATACTCTAGTAACATCAGAGAACTTGACTTTGATCCTAATCCGAGCAGGTATCTTCACTTGTACAGCAACCTTCTGTTAGGATTCTACTTTCACTCCTTAGGATGGTTGGCAGTTGAATTAGTTTGCTGTATATTGCTAAACTGATTCCCCCAATATCCGAGTCACTGTCTCTCTCTCTCTCAAAAAAAAAAAAAAAAAGCCTCAACCTTTCTTTCCCCCAGTGGTTTCCTTTTAGTAATTTCACTTCCTTTCTTTCCCTTTTCCTGGAGTGGACATTTGTGTTTATTTTTGCATTTTATTATTTTTATAACAAAGTATTTTTTGCATGATAAATGTTTTTAAACATGTGTATTGCACCCCCAGCACTTTGAGTGGGCAGAGGGTGAGTGGAGGTAGCTCTAAAAAATAAAACAATTATTGTGATGTTATGATTCTCTGTGGTGCCATATACAAGAGGTGCACAAGCCCCATTTTCTGGCCTCTGGAATTCTTTTTGCTGTAGGGGTGTTTTTCTTCTTCTTAATGTTTTGCCCAAGGGCGAGTGGCGGCCGTAGTCTTTTCATTTCCGCCTCCTGCTGCTGCTTTGACAACAGCAACAGCAGCGGGAGGCAAAAATGAAAGGAACAAATTGAAAGAAGCACTTTGCCACTGTTGTAATTTTGAAATTGACAGCATTTTTTTGCCCAAAGTCTCCAGAAAAAGCTGCTTTCCTCTTTGCCTCCTGTTGCTTCTCCAGCAGTGAGAGACATTCTGTGATGCTGGAGAGGCATTGGGAGGCCAACATGAAAATAATTTTCTTCCTGAAACATTGGATTGCAAAACACGAACAATTTCCAAAGGAAAGCAGTGCTATGGGGTTTTTTTTTTATTGCTCATAGGGGCAGAAATGGAAAGAATCCTGCTGCCACAGCTCCCCAAATGGGCACCCTCCAGAGGGCCACTGGAATACTCCTGTCAGTGGCATCGTGGTAAACATTAGTAGGAGATGAGGTGGAGTAAGCACAAAAGCAGGCAAAAGACCAGCATGCTGCCTTTGAGAGTGATTTAAACTGAGTTACAGCAGCTCCCTTCCCCAGTCTAGCCATTCTGAAAGAAACAAAACCCCAGTGATTTTTCATTGTTTATTAGGATTAACTAATCCAGTCAAAGAATAGAAACAACACTACATGATTTACTTGGTCCAAAACAAATCACAAATACTCACAGTTCACAATCAGGCCATAAGATAGAAAGCTTCTTGTTACACAGGATTCTTCAAACAAATTTGCAGCTCTTACAACTTGCTTGGGGATGATTCACAAACAGAAAACAAGGGCTAAATTCACCAAACAAAAAATCACTTGCAATTTTTTCAACCAGTTTGTTTTACAGTTCTGTTTGCCATGATTGTACAAATCACTGGTGCTGCTAGCTATTGGCCAAAGAGGGTAAAAATGTAAATCTTGTCAGTGGGCAGTGTCTTCATGTTACAGCTGTTTGGGCTGTTTCTTGTTTTCTTGGCCATTTAATTTACACTTTTTAGATATTTTCAAAGGAAATATATATTTTCTCTTTGAACAAGTATGAGAGATTTGTTGACTCTAAACAGAACGCCTTCTTAATTTACTCTTCCTGCTGCCTTGGTGAATTATCACATCCCTTAAGGGAATACAAGAATATGTTATTGGGGTTGGGGTTGGTCCTGCTTTGAGCAGGGGATTGGACTAGATGACCTCCTGAAGCCTTTGTTTTTGCAAGTCATATCAGAAATGCACAACTGATATTCAGGTCCTGGCAGGTTGGTGAGAAAGGAACTGACTTGCCCCTCTCTTTTTAGTACTACTGTATTTATTTTTCATTTGTTATCTATTTGTTATTTGTAAAGTATTTTCACTTATCTTTAAATGGTAAGAGAAGACATAAATTATTCTTTTGTTGAACTCCATTATGATTTTGAAGAGCAAAGTCTGCAGAAATCCTCTGTATTGTACATAAGGCATCATTTTTTATTAATAAGCTCTGACAGTGAAAGATTACATCAATTTTAAAATGAATTTTTGACCAGTTTAGCTTCCTGTAATTCCCAAGGGCACATTAAATAAACCTAATGAGCGAAACTTACTTCTTATTTAAACCCTAGGGAACTCTTCTGACTTCAGTAGAAGTCCCTGCAGAATATGGGGTGCTAAATTGTTTTCTGTATCAGAGAAGACAGCCTATGCCATGCACACCCTGACAAAACAGCTTTCCAAGATTTATGAGGACTTGCATGGTACAACACCTGAAAGGAAGTTTAATTACACCTGGCTTCTGGTCATTTCTGCATTTTAGGATGTGACCATATGCTCTGCCCTCAAAAGTCCATCTAAGAAAATAAAATTAATCAGTGAGCCTTTTAACTAAAATTAAAGTGAATGATTTGTCGTCTATCCTTGCATTCATTATCTGTGGAATGTAAGTGTTCAGTCATTGTCACTTCTGATGTGCTTACCCTAACCTCGCTATCACTGAGATTTATCTAAAAGTGTAATCAAGTGTAATTTTATACTGAGGACTTCTCAGTAAATAATTGAGTTGTCCTCTCATCTTAGTCACAAATACTTCTTTGTACTGGTAAGAAATAGTTTAATCAGTTACAAGTGTGTGCAGCAGTGGAAATGACCGCTTGCTTATATATTTATTATATCTTTTGTTCCAGAAATTGGGATGTCCATATACATTTGAATACAGTAATTCTGTTCAAGTACTAATAATCCAAACTGCCATAAAGCTAGAGTAGAGTTTACAGTGAATGACAATGATAAACAAGTGGAAAGTACCACTGAGATGATTGGCTAAATAACTTTATAGATATCCTTGAATTTCTGCTTAAATTTACAGGTAATACTTTAAATCTAATCCTAATGGAAGTTCACTGAGAGTGCAATATTTATTTTTATCTCTTTAAATAATTCTCACATTGGGCACAATTCTCTTCCCATTGAAGTCAATGGAGGACCCTTCCTCCCCGCCACTGGAGGATGGAAGGTAATGCGTGTGTCTCTTGTGGTTCTCTTTGTTAGAAAGTGTTGGAACCCTACACGGAGTTGCAAATTCCATCCTGTTGACAAGCTGGGGCAGGTGCGGCTCGTTAGAGTTCACCATAACTGTAAAGGAGGTGGGAGCAGCCCTCAAGCAGAGTGGGCTTGGGCCTGTGGAAGACTCTGAGGGACGAAGCTGCCAAGGTTGAGGCTTCGTGTAGCATTACCTTGGGGATATCTGTTTGTTCATGAAGCAGATCGCAGTAGGGGTGACTTTTTAATTCTATCGCAAGCAGGTAGCTTTTGCTTGGAGCTCGATGGTGACTGTTAGAAGATCCGTGTTGGGAGTGGAAGGGAAATATTTTGTATCGGAAGGGTTCTAGTAACACTCACATTCTCTGGTAGGGAGAATAGTATGAGAGCATAGAGAGATGGTAAATGTTGGGTTTCTTTTTAATCCTGTAATGCCTTTAAATTTATCAACCTTTTTGGGGACTTGGATTACATTTCACTATATGAATAGTTATTTCAGTTGCTTTAAAACTACCTTTCAAAAACGTAGTTTAAATTCAAGTTTTTCATATCATTTTCATTTCAAAGTACATCTTCATTTAGAACAATGATTCGTGTTACTATTATATGCAGATCTTGGACAGGCAAGTCTAGGCCCACCCAATGGGGGAAGAGCTAATGGGGAAAAAACGGTAAGCCAGGGACACAAATGAGTATGTGGGGCAACAAATGAAAAGCAGAAATGGTAGAGCAGTTAAAGGTTAAGGTAGTGAAGTCAAAGGTTAAAAATCAGGGAACCAGAGGGCGACACCAAGCATAGAAACCTGGACAGCTCCGACTGCTCCTCAAAGGCATCTAAGGAGTCAGTGGGCACTGCCCAGAGAAACTCTGCCTGGAGATATGATTGGACAAGGGAACGAAAATAGGCCCCAGAGTCACAGAGCACACACACCCCATTCACCTTCCTCCTCCTGGTATGATGGGTGGCCATCTTGGCCAGCACCGGGAGGAGGTTGACAAAGAGGTCCCGTGACTGTGTGAGCCCACTGCATTTATCGGGAGGTGCAGGGAAAAGTGCACCAGGAACCTCAGTAAGAGGTTCTGGAAGAGGGGCTGCAACTGGGTGCACCCTACATAGATGTGTACCAGGATCTCCCTCTCACGGCAGAAGGGACATGTGCAGGGGGAGTTTGTGAACCATTCCAGGTACATGCCTACGCTCATGGCTCCATGGAGGAGCTGCCAAATAATATGCCCGGTGGGCCATGGAACCAGAGTGGACTACAGGCTGGCCCACTGGGGCTCCTTGCCCTCCTCCAGGGTCAGCCCTCTTGGTATCAGGTGGGTCATGAGGGTGAGGAAGTGGATAGCGTGAAGCAAGAGCATGTACAGATGTTTTCTGGACATAGTGCAGAGGTGAACTAGCTGCATGGTGTGGTGCATTGTGGGCAGCCAGGGAGGCTCTCAGGACGGGGGCCTGATGATGACTTCTGGAGGCCCAGGTGTGAGGGATTGCAGGAGCCGCTAGAGGAAAGCAAGAGAAGCAGGTGGCAAGGCTTTCCTCGCCTCCTGAAGTACATGGCAGGGGACATGCAGGGTAGACAGCCCTGTGCTCTGCCCATGAGGTCCACCAAGTACTAAGCTTATTTGTCTGGTGTGTAAAATAAAATATATATTATAGTCTCCAGAGATATGTTATGGACTGTAGAAATTAAATGCTAAATAACCTTGTAATAATGAACAGCAAATTCTGTGGGAAGCCTGTTTGAATACATTGTTAGAGAAGAATTACCCTGATGATATAGGAAATAAACTATATGCACATATAGTGCAAGGCTTCGCTGCTTTATTGTCTAGCTTTGTGCAGGAGATACTGAGAAGACTTATCTGCTGTCTTTCAAATATTAATATAATTATTTTCTCTTTGCTACAGTAATAAAACTAAAACAAATCCAATATGTTAAGAGAAAAAACATTTTTTTGGTATCTCCATGTCTTTGAATGATATTGCTATTCTAGAAATACCACAATGGCATCTATCAGTCCTGTTCACAATGAATTTAGTGTGGATGCAGAATCTAGATATTTAGAAATTATTTTTCCAGAAATGCACAAGTTCACTAGAGGAGGAAACGAGGAAATTTGATAACAGATTCTGCAAATTTCTTGTTTTTTGTTTTCTTTTTTTGTTTTGTGTGGGTTTTTAAAAATTATTTAAGCTCCCAGTACCAGACTGTCTTTTACACACCAAAAAGAAACTGGAAAGTAATTTGGACTGTGGTTTCTAAGATACTGCAGTCTCAATAAACATTTTGTGCTGCTTGCTTCTTCTGGATCCAATTCCCGTGAAATCTATGGGAAAACTTTCCTGACTGTAGGACAGATTCCTGTTAGAGTAAGAGTTTTATTTGAGTTGTTAATGTAATATTGTATATATAAAACAAAAAGAAAAGAAAACATATAGAGCATATAGCTACACGTGAATATTGAATTTTATGTCAATTGAACTTTAAATGCATGATTATATTAAAAAATGGTGGACCAAGTCTTCAGCAGGTTTCAGTTGGAGTAAACTTCCTTTAATATAGTTACACAGTCTACACCAGCTGAAGGTCTGTGCTGTGTGTGTGTGTGTGCTCCTCTATGGATGGGGGCATACATACACACACTGAATGGGAAACATCTTTTACTTAGCATTTAACTCTCTTACCTATGGTGTCCAGTATGCACTGCCTTAGATGCCATTCTGAGCTGTAGTGTTTGTAATCTTCACTGCCTCAGTGCTGTAGAAATGCTAATTGTCTCCATGAAAATGTAGACTGCTTGCAATTGTGTGCCATTGGTTTAGATCCCTGTGAAATCTAAAAATAAAAATGTCATTTTTGTTTATAATTTGAAAGTATGGTGCATACAAATTTGACAGGTTTTTAGTATAAAAGACAGTGGTGTGTCATTCTTCAGAGAATTGACTCCTGGAGGCATGTTATTGACTTTGCTGATAACATCACTTATATTTTATACACTTAAAAATCAAGAAATGCGCATTATGCCCTGAGGGCAGGATACACATTTAAATAAAGAATATAGCCATTTCCAGGGTTATCCGTTTAGATAACTGGATGCTGTTAAAACACTGCTTAGTGCAGTATATTAGCATAAAGAAAAAGCAATAATAAAACTGCTTTCTTCTATGATGTTTGTTATTTTGATTCCTGCTTATGAAATATACCCATTTGCAAAGTCTCCAAGTGAATGTACAGAACGTAATACAAAGTTAGCAAGTTAATACAACATTAACATGGAGCTCTGTTAGACCAGGAGTCATGGTCAGGTGGGACTTCATATTCTGGCCCACAGATGAGCATGAGTCCTACTGATACATATGGTCAACTGATGTTAAGTGGCTGGAGGATAAACCTCGGGTGACCATTTTGTCAATCTCTTATTTTCAAAATTCAGTGTATTAGCTGGAGTCTAATAGTCAAAAAATGTGTACATTCATTCAAATAGCTTTATACTACCTGCTGTAATCATAGTTCTGGAGTAAGTCTTCAAATCAAAGTGTGTGTTCAACTGCAGTTGTTACGCTGTTCTAATCGTAACCCAGTTCTGTCCTATCAGTGCTGGCAGAATCCTAAAACAAGTTTAAGTAACAACTTCTTGTGGGTAGGAATCTTGGAAGCATCTCAACTGCCTGCTGTCAAGTTAATATGTTTAAAATTGGATTGGCTGCAATAACTTATTTTTCACTTGATCTTTATAACAGTTTATAGAGAGCATGTGTAGCAGTAACCTCATGGAATTGAGAGTCAGGACCTTGGGTTTTGTTTTTGGCTCTGCACTGGTTTGCTTTGTGATTTTTAGCAAATTCTTAACCTCTGTTCCACCCATTCCCCAGTAGTAAAATGTGGGGTGTTGCTGTATCTACCTTACAGGGTGGTGCATGTCTTAATTTAATTACTGTAAAATACAGTGCCTTGAATAAAATGCGCTAGACATGTGCAAACTATCTATTTACTTTTATTGTTGATTTATGGACCTAGATAAAATAGTCTTAAATCCTGTCCGTGATAACAAAGATGTCTCTACTTTGGATGTAGAAACACAGTTATGTTGAAAGGCTCTGGGGATTTATCAGTTGAGTGAAAAGGGTAAAGAGGTTTAGGTTTAATGTTCTAACTCAACAGCAAAGGTCACACCATTCAAGGTCACAGGGGAACAGTGGATCCAGCTGGAACATGTAGTTTGACTTAAAGGAGAACTGCAGCATATATGGGAATAGACTTGATCATTACCAATGCATTTACATAGTAAAGGACCACTGTGAATTTAAAATGCATATGCTGCAAACAAAACATTTTTGCCTATCTTAACTCTGAAATATTTAGAAATAGAAAGTGAATGAATTTTTAAAATCAGATTTGTGTGGACTTAATGTTTTTTCCATTTTGTATTTTTCTAAGCCTGGGTTATAAAAATCAATCCAATTTTAGTTTACATTTTCGATTCTTGGTTCTACTGTTTAGGAATACAGATGTTTGCTTACAAACAGCTGTTTACAATGGGATTTTAGAACAAAAGCTTGAAAAATGTTTTTTGGACTTAGGGTTTGTAAAAGTTTGTTCTTATGACATTTAACAGCCTGTAAAACAAAATAATTGTCAAGTCTTCAATCTGGCAATGAGTTCTGGACAGACCCCTATATCTGCAGGATTGAAGCATAAATTAGCAACCTGCTCTCCATTATATTCCGGCATCTGTAGTATCAGTTGTAGCAGGAGAATTGCAGAATCCTGTATTCAGTTCTCAGCAGATATGTGATGTAGAAAGAAATGTTCTCTTGTTAAAACTGTATTTAATTTGAACGGTATAGTCTAGCAACATTTTGAGATCTGAAACAGGCTTCAATTTGCTTTAAAAGCTTTATTGTTTATCTGGGAACTTCCACCCTTTTAAGATAATTTGCATTTTTCTGGAAGGCATAGCTGGAAGTGAAAAACTAAAGGCTGAAGCTTCTCTATGTAATTTCTCATAGTCCACATGAGCAATAAAACTGAGACACGTGAAACAGATGGGAAGCTTGGGCCCGAGAAGAAGCAGGAGAAAACAAATGGGAAGGGAGTGGTAGTGTGGAAGATTTGGGGTGAATAAGTGCAAGATGGGATTAGGATGGGGGGGCTGAGGAGGAGCAAAAGAAAGAGATGGGGGGAAGGAGAGTAAGGTTGGATCTGTTTGTTGTACAGAATAAAATACAGAGCAGTAATTCCATGTTGGAATTCTGGTAACTATGCAACTATTGAGATTTTGTTCTCCAGATTAATGGGGTTGCTAGACGTCTGGTTTTCGACTGGAATGCCAGGTTCAAAAGGGACCCTGGCGGCTTCGGTCAGCACCACTGAATGGGCTCTTAAATGTCTGGTTGGGGGCACAGCAGGGCTAAGGCAGGCTCCCTGCCTGCTCTGGCTCTGTGCAGCTCCTGGAAGCAGCCAGTATGTCAGGCTTCTAGGCGTAGGGGTGACCACGGGGGCTCCACATGCTGTCTGCACCCTGAGCGCCAACTCCACAGCTCCCATTAGCCAGGAACAGAATTACAACCCCATACTTCAGGTATACACTATTTATGCTATTTCTAAAACATAGAGGACCTTGCTCAAGAACTTGAATTAAAAAGTTCCCTTTTAATGGTGGCATATTGAATGAGAGTCTGGACTGTCTGCTGCATAAGTGCCCATCATACAAATGAGACATTCCTTTACCTTAAATCTAAAGTCCTATCTATGCTATAAAGTCAGCTGCATTGGGGAACTTGATTACAGCAGGATAATACTGCAATACAGTTGAAACAAGGTTACACCTTCACCAGGAATTGGGAAAACAATAAAAATAGGGACCTGCCATGTCCACACTGTATGAAAGAAACACGTTTGTAACTATGCTGGGAGACTACTAGGACTTCAGGTACTACATTGATGGGCACCACTGTAAGAACTTGGGATAGATAGATACCATGTCGTAACTAGGTCCCACAACATGGTTGGTTTTGTAATTTAGACAAAGTCTACAGGTTTTTTTATTTGTGAATTTGTAGTCTTCGCTCATTTTTCATTTCCAGCACACTTTACAATTCCTACATCATTCTCAGTTTGCTGACCATTCCCCATTATATATCAAAAAAAACACTTCATTCTGCTGTATCCACTTCTTAGTAAATGCTGAATGTACATAAATGAAATGGGTGTTGCCTGTAAGCATACAGCGCCATAAAATGTATGTTAGTGAGACTGTTTATGTTGTGAATTAGAGTACATTCAGAAAAAAATGATCATAGGCTGGAGTAGAAATTTGCAAATATCTGAATTGGGTACAAGTTAATGATCATGATGCAGATACAGAAAGCATTCTAGATCACTTATGAGCTTAGAGTGATGGCAATATTAATATTAACTAACAGCTGCTTTTGCTGTAATGAAGATATAAGATTGAAAACTGTTGGTGAGAATCTTTTTGAATTGGATTTTATTTACTGCAACATAAAATTGACTAGACATATTGTTTACACATGTGACAGACATGCAGCAAAGCCCACTGATCTGGCTCCGCACTGTTGTGTATCCAGATGTTTTTTCAGGGCTTAGTGTAGCAAATGTTCTTTCATTGCTTTAGCTGTTGATACTGACATCTGCCTTAGCATTTCCCTAAGCCATAATTTTAAGATTACTTACAGTTTCTGACTCATCATCTATCTGCCATTAATCTTTTATAAAATATCATTTAAAAGCATGAAGACTCAAATCCCTTTTGGGAAAGCAGAGGGGAAACCTAATTGAGGGAGGGAGATAGATGACAAGGATTGCTTGTCATTGCCCTTATTTTTTAAGTTATAAAAATATTTGCCATGAGCTAATATTTGCCATGAAATTTTGCAGGTCACGTGTTCATAATGTGAACTGTAGTGCTTGTGAGTACTCTGGGTGAAGAAGAACCCAAATGAGTCCTTCATTTATAAATGTTCTTTCTTGTGCATGTTCGCTACATATTTTTCCTGATGAAAATGTTAGAAGGATTTTAATCATGTAGATTTAGAGAATCATAGATTGAGGGAAGAAGTCTAATCAGCTTGGAATGTATGTAAATATAGTTGAGCTTAATCACAGGTTTCAGAGTAGCAGCCGTGTTAGTCTGTATTCGCAAAAAGAAAAGGAGAACTTGTGGCACCTTAGAGACTAACAAATTTATTAGAGCATAAGCTTTCGTGAGCTACAGCTCACTTCATCGGATGCATTTTCATCAATTCATCCAATGCATCCGATGAAGTGAGCTGTAGCTCACGAAAGCTTATGCTCTAATAAATTTGTTAGTCTCTAAGGTGCCACAAGTTCTCCTTTTCTTTTTATAGTTGAGCTGATAGTTATTAATTACTTTTTAAAAAGTCTCTAAATTCTACACATTAGCAGCCAATAGCACAGAAGCAGCTATTAGTTTTTCTTTGTTACTGTAAGAGTCATTGTTTAAAGTGCTCAAATGCAAGTTTTAAAATAGAAATTAGAACTGGAAGAGACAGAGACCAGATTTTTCAGCCGTGAGTGCCTAACATTAGATTGTTAGTTACTTAGATTATAAGTCATTTGGGGCCAGCGATCATCCTTTTATTCTGTGTTAGTACAGCACCTACCACAATGAGATCTTGGTCCATGACTGGGCCTTCTAGACAATATACCACAATATAAACAATAAATAATAAGAGTATAAATCCACCGGTGGGCACTTAAACAAGTTACCTGATTTTCAGAGGTTCTAAGCATATACTTCTGCCACTGAAGTGCTCAGCATTTCTAATTTTTATGTAGCCCTTTTAATCTTTCTTTCTCAGTAGAGCTGGTCAGAAAATGGGATTTATTTTTTTTCTGCAGAAAATTTTGACTTCTCAAAAAATCTAAAAAATTTCATCGGAAAACTGGAAGTTTTAAGGTTCTGGGGTTTGGATTTCTCAATGAAAACCTGGACTCTTTTTCTGATCTGTTTTTACCTTGCAGATCTTTTAGATATTTCAGTTGTTGCTCTTGAGGACATACTGGACTCATCTTATCCTTTGCTTTCTTTTCCAGGAGCAGGTTCAATTACTGCATGCTAAAGATTGTGCCTGAATCAAAACCTCACATCCAAACACTTCTGAACTTTGTGGAGATTTGGATCCAGATTTGGATCTGAAGACTGTCACTTGGTCCTGTCATTATTTCATTATGGGTTTTCATTTTTCCTATCCTCTTCTCTCCCATCCCCATATTCTTGCCTTTCTTTATCTGTTACATTACTGTGTTCTTTTTGGTTTGTACCGTGTAGCGATGCCTCCTCCTGTAGTCCACCTGATTCAATTTCTCAGAGTCTCTCCTGCTTCTGCAAAATGGAAAGCAGCATGTGAATACGTAACCCCCCCCTAATTCTCACAGAAGAATGGGAACATTGCACTTCTATTTTGCATTAGTAGCTATTTTGTATGTAGTTAATGCAGCTTGCTTTTAGTAATGTCCGCTTCTCTTAATGGAACCAGTCAGTGTCTAGACTCTCAATTCTGTCTTCTTCTTTGAACTTTCTTTAGGAACTCACCATTTCATAAATCACTAGGTTTGTTGGACTCCTGCTATTATATTCTCTAATTTGCATTTGCAATCATTCGCAAACGCAAAGCTGTATTACCATTTCCAGTCAAGAACTTCAAGATTCTTGATCAAGGTCTTCAACCAGCTCTCAAAAAGACTGATTCTCAAATTAGTCTATTTTCCCCAACCACTCAAGGTACAGAATCTACCCTTGCTTCTGTAAACGCTCAGGAATAACCCACTTGGGAGCTCATCTGTTTGCTGTCTTTCTAAGAAAGTTCTCCTTCTCATAGCTTGTTATAGTTTTTTTGATTCTCAGCTTTGCTCTGTCACTTGTTTCTGTTTGCCCTCTCAGCACCTAACTGTCTCACTCAAAGCAAATTCCTTTTTAATAAGAATCACGCTGTTTCCTCCTCTAGGCTCTGAGTGACTCTGTGTGAATTCCTGTTGACATTTATGTTGTTACTATGTATTGAGAAACAAAAAGAATAGTACCAGGAAGCAGTAGTTGCTATGACTTTTGAGCAACAAAATTGTATAGACAGCCAAAGTAATTTATTTTTTTGATTTTGTGAAATGGAAATGATAAAATACAAATCCTGACATTACAAATATTACTAGTACAATTGGATAAGTTGGAGTACAGAGAGGCAGTATTATAGCTCTATTAGAGGTGGACTCAAGATGAAAAATTCTGATCTGGATTGAGATTTCCAACACCCTGCACTAATCAGAAGTGTTCAGGGGTATGGGTTTGATTCAGGCTCATCTCTTATTTCTGTAAACTGACATGGCTTGCATATTTCATGCAGAAGATTTCATAAACTTTGCAATCCCACTGTGTACACATTTGAGGAATATATGTTTTATTACACTTGTAAATTTCTCCTAATTTTATGCAGATACTCACATGCGCAGATACTGAGGCATGAACATAACTTTAACCTTAAACTTACTTGTGAGTGTTTGTTTATTTTTTCCTTTTCAATCACGTGAATTTCAAATTTTCACTTCTGTCTTTTCAGGTCAGGATCGCAGTGAAGCCACTTTAATAAAGAGGTTTAAAGGTGATGGTGTCCGATACAAAGCAAAACTGATTGGGATAGATGAGGTTTCTTCAGCGCGAGGAGACAAGTTATGCCAAGATTCCATGATGAAACTCAAGGTGCAGTGCAACTTTTAATGATTAAATGTTAAAGAATCAAGTGGGGAGAATTTCAGATTGAACTCTGTCATTTTACTTTCATGGCACTGTATCAAATTCCCTTTCACTTAGACCACTGTACACACAGGTGTCATAAAATAGAATTTGGACAGTTCTGTACAAGGTCCTGACTCTGATGTTGATAAGTTGGGATTGCTTCACATTCTGATGTTAGGAATCCAAGATGGCTCTAGCAGTGGTTTTGGCTCTAACCTAGACTTTTAATCTAACTTCCTCCTTTCCTCCCGTGTCCCTTCTCCCCCCAATACCCCACCTAAAATATGGGGGCTTAGATTTGAGGTGTTGTCCCATCTCTAGTTTTTATAGTCAGAAAAACACAATAAATAGTGTCCATAATGTGGTAGGCATTTTACGGAACTAGAAAAGAGAGTCCCTGCCCTGATGAGCTGTACAATCTAGATGGATAACAGACAAGCTGAAGGAAAGGAGCAGGAGGTGACATAAAGCAGTATGAATGAATAGTGAAGTGCAACACACATCTCGTGGTCCAGCAATTTTGTAAATGTTTCCTTATAAGTAGATTGAAAAAGAGCTGTGAGCATTTTGTAATGGGGGGGGAGGATGTGGGGAATATGTTTTAAAGGAGGGCCCTTAATTTCTCAAAACAGCATCTGCTACAAAACTCTAATCTGATTTATCTGCAGGTAGGCCCTTTTCCATTCATTGCTTGGTTCCATCTGCCAACAAGCTGAGTGGGAGACCTGTGGCTTTTAGGACACCTGGCTAGGCTTTTTTGATCTTTCTCCAATAGGAATGCAATTTCCATATCTCCAAGATGCTTGATTCCTGTTAGCGTAATGGAGAGACTTATCTAAGTAATGTGAGGCAATTAGCTCCATCCAGGGCTGGTGGTCTCACAAATGCATATACTTGTCTTTTGAGCTAGAGCTCCTAGCTCTTACCATGTAACATGAGGGAATCATTCCTCTTTATTTTAATATTCATGTCCTTCTGCTGAAGTATTATGTTACCTTCGACATTCTGGTCAAGCTCCAGTAAAGCCACCCTGGTCTAGTGGTCTGAGTGGGGAACTTGGGAACCAGCAACTCCTGAGTTTTAGCGCTGGCTCTGACATTAAGTGGTGGTATGGCCTTGGGCAAGTCACTTAACCTTTCTGAGTATCAGTCTCCTTATCTGTAAAATGGGGATAATAACACTGACTTCGGACCAGAGTAATGAGGATTAATTAGTTAATGTTTGTAAAGCATTTTGAAGATGCAAAGCATTAGGCTAAGCATTTTTATTTATTCACAAATGTAATTTGTGACACTGAATCCTAGGCTGGTAGCATTGGTAACTGATAGAAGTAGGACTCTGAAGATGGAAAGAGAAGTTGCTAGGTGAATGCCAGGTTATGTTTCAGCTATAATAATATACAGAATGCACAAACAGTAAGTCCACCCACTGGACAGAAGAATCCAATAATAGGGTAAGTCCACTAGACAAAAGGAGAATAAACAGAAAAGGCACCATATCTTTCAGTCCAGGCTATTGTGAACTTGTAAAGAAGATCTTCCTTTAAAAATGAAAGGTCAGTTGGCTCATTCTGTTCTATGAAAGAGAAAGCCTTTTTCCTCTTGCCTTATTAAAAAACTAAGCAAGAAAAAATAAATTTGCAGAGCGAAAAAGCCTCCTAGAATCACAGGTTATCCTCAGCTCAAATAAGAATAAATTCCAAGGAGGACTGTATGGCTCAGGGAATTGGTAAGTTTCTGTGTGGATCATGCATCGAACAGGTTGTGAGGAACATGAAGAAAATTAGTATCGGGGGAAAAGGGCAGAAGACAATGGTGAAGGGGAGGCTCAACCTGGATTGGCCTTTAAATTGTGGCTGCATATAGTAAGGAAGAGCTTGGGCTTGATTTTGAGAAGTGCTGAGCATGCCCAGAAGCCAGAGAGAAGCATCAGGTGCTCAGCTCCTCTGAAGTGATGCTTTTTGTTGTGTGGGCACTTACCAGAAAATAAAACAAAAAGTAGTGAAATCAATCCAACCATTCTTTGTCTCAACAGGGAATTGTTGCTGCGGCTCGTTCGAAAGGAGAACATAAACAGAAAATATTTTTAACTGTCTCCTTTGGAGGAATCAAAATCTTTGATGAAAAGACAGGAGTAAGTAAAATAATCACATGATGGAACAAACTTGAATCTCATGATGGATATATCCGTAAAAGCTTTTTCTAAATGGGCAGTAATATCAGACTAACATAGGAACACATAAAGCATCTGACAAACTTGATAAAGCTTTATCGTATATCAAAGCAAGCCGTTAGTTGACTCAGGTGCAAGGGAATTACACTAGAGTTTGTTATAGAGCCTGATCCTGAGTACCTCAGTGAACTAATTACATGAGTTATGTTACTCATGTGCCTACATGTTTTCTGGTTTGGGCCCATAAGGTATTGTGAATGGAGGAGTCAAATAACTGCTCTACATTCAGATCATGTTGGTTTAGGCTGAAGAGGTGAGGGTGAATATGCTTGTCTTTTGGCAGCATTGATGTAGTACATACTAAAGAGCTTCTGTGATAAGTTGTTTGCACTTCACATTTAAGCTGCTTTAAAATTGTTAAAATATAATGGAAGAAAATACCATCAATTTGCTTGAGAGGAAAATACAGCTGTGTGTTATAGTTCTAGCAAAAAGAATGGTTCATGTTCCTCCTTATTGTATGATACTATTTGATGCTATCAATAATTATATTCCCTAGTTTCAGAAAGCAGAAGTAAACGTTCTTACAGCAAAGAAATGTGAATATAAAGAACCTGCTTATAAAGACAATTGGCCACAAACAGAAAAGATTGACCATTGTCAGAGAATTATCTCTGTGTAGGAGATATCAAAGCAAATAGAATTGTGCTCACAAATAAGAATATGGTAGCTATGGAAATATTAGGTAAATAATAACATGATATGCTTTGGATCCTACAGTAATTGCAAAGGGATACGTTCTGTGCCCTGCGTATAGCTAGAGGAGCGGGATGAGGACTGGGCAAGGACGAGGAAGGAATTCTCCTTCCCTTATGAGGCCACCAAGGATACAGCTACACTGTAGCTGGGAGCATTCTTCTCAATTCGGGTACCCCAACATGCGCTAGCTGTCCATAAGCTAGCCCACTAAAAATAGCAATGTAGCAACTTAGGTTAACTGCCTGACACTTACATACCCGAGGGACTGGGTAGGCTTTTATTCAGGTGGCTAGTCCAAGCCACCACCTGTGCTAGCCTTTGCTATGCTGGTATTTGTAACATGTTGGTTCAAGCAGAGCTAGTGTGTGTCTGTCTACCTGAGCTAGGAAACACACTGCCATTTGCAATGTAGACATAGTTAGTATGTCTGTAGACTGGCTCCATGGAGGCTTCTCCAGCCTAGTAGCTGCAGTCCATAGTACGGACCACCTGTGGTGGGAGGCTAGAAGGATCTGTGAATTCCCTGTCCATCCTGCTCCCAAATCTACTTGTTCCGTGCATACAACCATACAGTTTGTGCACACAGAGCTAATAACTGCATCAACCTTTGCATTGCTCTCCAGAATCTGGTTTCATCCTTGTGCAAGGAAGCCATAGTGATTCCAATGCCATGAGGAGTCTCCATAGCTGCAGAGGCAAGGATGGGATATGCCTAAAACATCTCTGTTTTGTTCCTAAAAGCAGCTATCAGATCCATACATTCGGAAAGGGAAAAATCATGATCACTGTCTCACACAATACTCTTTTTTACTACAGTGGGGGTGTCCCATTCACTGCAATAACAGAAAGTAATCATGATTTCATCAAGCAAACAATTGCCACAAAGTTCAGAACTTTTACAGTGATATATAATCATTAACAAAAGAGGTTTGTGTCACGTGTATTGGAATGGGTGTGTGTCTGTAGTAAAGAGGATTTAAAAGTATAAGTTTGACTGTTTAGATTTCAAAAACCAAAGACTAAAGGCTGGTCCATGAGCATCTGGTAAAGTAAGTCACAAGAGATTTCCTCGCTTTGTGCTATTTCTGCCCTGGCATGATCACGTATGATTTTTTTTTTCCCCCACTGCATTAAAAGAAATCTAAGCAAAACATGACTCCACCTAGAAAATAACAACACAACGTTCTGGCAAACTGATTTTGATCCTAATTAAGAAGATCTTTACAGCAGTTGAAGCCCTGTCTTGAATTTTAAAAGGTTTTTGATTTAATTTATTAACTATTTAACGTGATGCCAGAAATAAAACCATGCTGGTGATAGATGGAATTAACTTTGTTTAATACAAATTAAGTAGCATATACCCAGTGTCTTTGACCTCACTAGTACATAATATGCATAGTTTATGATATGGTCATCTGGACAGTATTCTGTAGGGACACAAATGCAATACATTTACTGTATTACACACAAAAAATAACATTACAAGGACATAAATGAGGTTGCAAAGCAGAGGTGATGCATGGCGGGGGTAAGGAGCATGACTTAAGCTGTTGGGGGCAGGAGACGAACCTTTAAATTGTGCTCCCCAATATCAGCAGGTGATTGACATGCTAGTCATCTGTGTTGCAAAGTCAATCATTCAAAAAGTTAGGAAATGCCAGAATTAAGATTACCTTAATTCAGCTATCTTGTGTGTAGTCTTTTTGTTACATGATCACATTTTTTTTTCAGAGGATCCCTCCCTCGCTTAGTGCACAAGATGAACAGTGCTCACATAATGAGCAGCTATTCAATACATTGTTTTCTCCTCATTGTTCAATACATAGCCCCATGCCTTATTTACTGCACCTTGTTCAAATTTAACTGTGGTGCTCATTAATATATTATCTGAGTGCTTCACAAACATTAATGCATTTATTTTCACAACATGCTGGTGAAGTGATATTATTGTGAGCATCACACCACACAGATTGTAATAACTCACTTATCAATAATATCATGGTGAAATATATGTAGCAACATTATATGTAAAGTTATGAATTCCCCCTATATGATCATATTAGCACATGTTCAATGCCAAACAGCCCGGCCTAGGCAAAAGTAGTTAAAAAGATCTGTCCTAAACAGAAGAAAGTTTCTTTACCTCAGTTTCTATATAAGTAGTAAACAGAGTCCTCAAGACAGCAGGGAAAGGAGATGGCAGGATACAGAACAATTTGCATTTTAGAAAACACAAGTGGGGGAAGAAAGAGCATGAGCCTCCTTCACCACCTGACTCCATGGTGCCTTCCTCATGGTTTGGATAAACATTACTTTGAGGGGTAACCTTCAGAAGAATCCACTTCAAAGGTTCACTGGATTATAAAGGAAAGAGGCAGAAAACCCCAAGTTCTGTCTTTCACCTAAGAAGACAAAGGCACCAGCACTTTTGGGTCTCTGGGAGAGATTCTGACTGAGAAGAGGGTCAATCACCATCTTGCTGGAAGACTATGGGTGAGAATGGTCAACTTAAACAAAGTCTTGCACCAAAACTTTCTATATTAAGTTTAACTTTAGATGCTTTTTCACTTTTATTTGCTTGTAACCATTTCTAACTTTATCTCTTATACTTGAATTCACTTAAAGTCCTATCTTTTTTGTTAATAAACTTGTTTTATTTTTAATCTAAATCCATCCAGTGCTATGTTTAAACTGAGTTGTTTGTTAACTCCACTTGAAGTAACAAACTGTTAAACATTGACTCCTTAAAAGGGCATGAAACCTCAATATCTGAACGGCCCAAGAAAGGGCTGGAGTGTGTCACTCTGCAAGTAGTAACCAAGGCTGGTGGAAGCTAGAGTAGGGCTATCGACAGAGTTGCTGAGCTAGGGCTGTCTTGCAGACAGGCACTCAGGGTGTGACCGGCGTGACTGGTAGACTGGTTTTGAGCAGCCCAGGTTGGGAGTTACAACTGCAAAGTATTACAAGGCACCCAAGGTTACGGGGCAGGCAGTGACACAACTCAAGAGTCTGGATTGCATCCCAGAATGTGACAGTTACAGCTCTACCCCGATATAATGCAGTCCTCAGAAGCCAAAAAAGGACACATCTGATGTCGTCCTTCACATCAAGCCGGGGATCGGGGCTCGCAGCCGCACGTCCCTGTTGGGGTCAGGCCTCACAGCCTGGTACAGGAGTCAGGGCTCGCAGCCCCGCAGCTCCACACAGGGGTTGGGGCTTGCAGCCATGCGTCATGGTCGGGGCTCACAGCCTGGCACAGGGGTCGGAGCTCGCAACTTGCAGCCGCACGCTGGGGTCGGGGCTCGTGACCCCCCACATAACCAGGTCACGACCCCCAGTTTGAGAACTAATGTTGTAGACGAGACAGAAAACCATTTTTGCTTTACCGCGTTATATCTGAATTCGTGTTATATCGGATCACGTTATATCGGGGTAGAGTTGTATTATCCCCATTTTACAAATGGGAAACTGAGACACAGTGTGATTAAGGTCAAAAGTATTTACTAATTTTGATTGCCCAATTTAAGACACCTACGGTCTGATTTTAAAGCATACTTAGCATTATATAGTATTTGATATGTTCAAACACAGTCAGACTTCAGTCAGAACAGTGAGTGCTCAGCACTTCTGTAAATCAGACCCCAAAATATCAAGGCAGGTACCCAGAAAATGAACACACAGTTAGTGGCATCTTGATTTAAGTGATTTGCCCAGCATCACATAGAAACTCTGTGCCATAGGCAGGGATAGAATCCAGTTCTTCAGAGCAACATTCTCTCTGCTATGAGATCACCCTTCCTCTTCCTGCAATCTCCTGCATCATTCACTACACTCTATAAGTTCTGAAACAAATGAAGCAGGGGTCCTACTTCACTACACAGCCTTCATTCATCCCCAGAGAAGGTCCATCCTCTGCACTGAATAAGCTGGAGTCCTGTGGAAAAGTAGTATTTGATCGCATAATTAAAGACTACGTTGTAAGGTATATGCACGAGGGGGTTGAATTTAATTCTGGCATTTCCTAAATTGTGAGTGCTTGACTATGCAATCGTAATGGTTTTTAATACACTTTTGTGTGTGTGATTTCCTAGTTTTTAAAGAGCAAAAGTGAAAAAACAAAAAATTCTATCATGTGACATCATCTCGACACGCACATGGGTCATCAGCAGGGTTGGAACCTTTAGAATCCACCACCCAGAAGTCCGCAAGTTGAGTTAGTGGAGTAGATTACCATCCTTTATATGGACCAGCATTAGAGGGGGAATTAGGATACTTTTGCCAGAGGTTTCACAGGTATTTGCTTCCCGTGGAGAAATGCTGAGACTCAGGAATCTTGGGTGCCATTCCAGGCTCTGGAAGTGTGAGGTGCTCTAGTGGACACAGACTCTTCTGTCCATTCCCCCTTCTGCCCCATTCCTTTCAAATTGTCCTTGTCCCAGTCTTGTTTCTTCCCCACCGTTTGCTCCTCGTTCTGAGTTCCATTCTCCTCACTTCGTCACAATCTTCAGGCTTCTCATTCCAGTCGCAGTGTCCTGGCACAAGTCCTGGTCTCTCCTCTTTGCACGCCACCCCAGTCTCCCCTCATTCCCAGTGCTAGTCTTCTTGCCTAGTTACTCCTAGTCCCTCCCACTCTTGGCCCCTCATCTGATCTCTGTCTCCTCTACTTTGACTGCCCCATCCTCATTCCATGTCCCCACTGGCTGCCAGTGCCAATCTGCCGCCCTGAGCTCCTTGTCCAGTCTCAGTGTCCTCCCCACACCCTAGGTCCTTGTGCCAGTCTCTCTTTTCCCTGCCAGTCCCAGTTCTCCCCTTCAACCTGAGACCATGTTAGACCTATCTCCCCTCGCTGCTACTCCCTTTCCCCTCGCACTGGTTCTCAATCCAAGTCTCTTTGCCCAGCAAGTTGCAGTCTCCCCGACCAGCTCCCAGTCCCTCAACCTAGCTCTCAGTTTCCTGCTCCCTGCCTGCCAGCCTGTAGTCCCAGTTTCCATTTCACAGCAGGATTAGTGGCGCCAGAACCGGGGTGGCCAGGGGGACCTAACCCTCCCACTTTTTGAAAGTGGATAGGCCTGGCCCATCCACTTTTCACCATGGCGGACTCCTCTTCTTTCCCCCCAGACCCTACCCCCTGGCCAGGCCAGAGTGGAGCCCAGCCAAAGAACCAGGCAGTTGTGGGAGCCGTGTGGACCCGCCACCTGCCCGTGGTACGGGGGGGCTGAGAGCAGTGCTCGGCTATGTCCCCGCCCCCGGGGCTGCCCAGGGCAGATGGAGGTGGAGGGTGTGCGACTCCGAACCAGCTCACCACAGCTGCCCGCTCAGCTTTGTCCCCGACCTGGCTCCATCCGGGGGGGCCCTCAGAGCCACAGCCCAGCCATGGTAAGAGCCATGGACTATCTACCTGCCCATCGTGTGGGAGACCCGGGGAGCAGGCAGGCTCCCTGGCCCCACCCCAGCTTCCGGCTTGATTGGGGGTAGGGCCTCCAGGGGAAGAGATGGGACAGGCCCTAAGGGGAGCAATGTTGGGGTGAAGAGGAGGCTCCTCCACTTCTTTGAAGGCTCCAATGCCCTTGAGCGGGATCCTTGTCACAAACCTGCAGCCCATCCCCAGGTCCAGCTCTGACCCCCTCTGCATTGGAATCAGGATTCCTCCTCCATGCTGCCCATGCCCAGAAGAGGGTCATTGAAAGCAAAGAAGAAACGGGCTTCCTGGTTTCATTTCAGGTGCCTGGATCCAATGCAGCCTGCAGCAGCCCAGAACTGCAGTTGCAGGGAACATGGTGCCCAGCCTTGGCCAGAGCACGGCCAGTGTGGATGGAGTCTTCAGATAATTTAACTGCGTAAAGCAAGTCTCTATGGAGCGTGAGCTAGCTGCTATTTTTCCAAAGCTCATCGCTTGGCCAAGGGTGGTGGATTTCCACAGAGATGGCCACAGACACATCCCTGGCACAAAGGCCCCGCTTTCCAAGTTTCAAATCCCTGCTCCGAAACGTAAGGGATCACCCATAATTTTTTACCATGTGCAAACCAGAGTGTTTTTCCCATGGCTTTGTTCTCAGAAACAGCTGGGTCATTTTGGCTGTGGTTTTCCCCAGATAATCAGACTGAGGCAGACACTCAGCATGGGAAATTGTAACTCAAGCGGTTAACGTTTGGCCAGGTTATAAGCAACTGAAAACAGGGTCTTATAATGGTAAGTGTTCGCCAACCTTAATAGTAGGTCGTGGTTCCAACCCCACCTATGATAACTAGGGCTGTCAAACGATTAAAACAATTAATTGTGATTAATCGCACAATTAATCGCACTGTTAAACAATAATAGAACACAATATAATTTAAGTATTTTGGGATGTTTTCTACATTTTCAAATATATTGATTTCAGTTACAACACAGAATGCAAAGTGTACAGTCTTCACTTTATATTTATTTTTATTACAAATATTTTCACTGTAAAAAACACAAGAAATAGTTTTTTCAGTTCACCTAATACAACTACTGTTGTGCAATCTCTTTATCATGAAAGTTGAACTCACAAATGTACAATTATGTACAAAAAAACCTATATTTAAAAATAAAACAATGTCAAACTTTAGAGTCTGCAAATCCACTTATTCCTATTTCTTGTTCAGCCAATCACTTAGACAAACAAGTTTGTTTACATTTGCAGGAGATAATGCCTAACTGCTTCTTGTTGACAAAAAGAAAAGGAGTACTTGTGGCACCTTAGAGACTAACAAATTTTTTTGAGCATAAGCTTTCGTGTAGCTCACGAAAGCTTATGCTCAAATTAATTTGTTAGTCTCTAAGGTGCCACAAGTACTCCTTTTCTTTTTGCAAATACAGATTAACATGGCTGCTACTCTGAAACTGTCTTGTTTACAGTGTCACCTGAAAGTGAGAACAGGCGTTCGCATGGCACTGCTGTAGGCAGCGTCGCAAGATATTTACATGCCAGATGCGCTAAAGATTCATATGTCCCTTCATGCTTCAACCACCGTTTCAGAGGACATGCATCCATGCTGATGATGCATGCGCCCATGCTGATGATGGGTTCTGCTTGCTAACAACCCAGAGAAGTGCTGACCAAAGCATGTTCATTTTCATCATCTGAGTCAGATGCCACCAGCAGAACGCTGATTTTCTTTTTTGATGGTTTGGGTTCTGTAGTTTCCGCATCAGAATGTTGGTTTTTAAGACTTCTGAAAGCATGCTCCACACCTCTCAGATTTTGGAAGGCACTTCAGATTCTTAAACCTTGGGTCAAATGCTGTAGCTATCTTTAGAAATCGCACATTGGTACCTTCTTTGTGTTTTGTCAAATCTGTTCTTAAAATGAATAACATGCGCTGAGTCATCATTCGAGATTACTGAAACATGAAATATATGGCAGAATTCAGGTAAAACAGAGCTGGAGACATACAGTTTTCCCCCAAAGAGTTCAGTCACAAATTTAGTTAGCGCATTATTTTTTTAATGATCATTGTCAACATGGAAGCATGTCCTCTGGAATGGTGGCCGGAGCATGAAGGGGCATACGAACGTTTAGCATATCTGGTACATAAATACCTTGCAATGCCGGCTACAAAAGTTCCGTGCAAACTCCTTTTCTCACTTTCTGGTGCCATTGTAAATAAGAAGTGGGTAGCATTATCTCCTGTAAATGTAAACAAACTTGTTTGTCTTAACGATTGGCTGAACAAGAAGTATGACTGAGTGGACTTATAGGCTCTAAAGTTTTGAATTGTTTTTTTTTTAGTGCAATTATGTACCAAAAAACTCTACATTTGTAAGTTGCACTTTCACAGTAGCGAGATTGTACTACAGTATTTGTATGAGGTGAATTGAAAAATACTATTTCTTTTGACAGGTTTCAGAGTAGCAGCCGTGTTAGTCTGTATTCGCAAAAAGAAAAGGAGTACCCGTGGCACCTTAGAGACTAACAAATTTATTAGAGCATAAGCTTTCGTGAGCTACAGCTCACTTCATCGGATGCATTTGGTGGAAAAAGCAGAGGAGAGATTTATATACACACACACACACACACAGAGAACATGAAACAATGGGTTTATCATACACACTGTAAGGAGAGTGATCACTTAAGATAAGCCATCACCAGCAGCAGGGGGGAAAGGAGGAAAACCTTTCATGGTGACAAGCAAGGTAGGCTAATTCCAGCAGTTAACAAGAATATCAGAGGAACAGTGGGGGGTGGGGTGGGAGGGAGAAATACCATGGGGAAATAGTTTTACTTTGTGTAATGACTCATCCATTCCCAGTCTCTATTCAAGCCTAAGTTAATTGTATCCAGTTTGCAAATTAATTCCAATTCAGCAGTCTCTCGTTGGAGTCTGTTTTTGAAGCTTTTTTGTTGAAGGATAGCCACTCTTAGGTCTGTGATCGAGTGACCAGAGAGATTGAAGTGTTCTCCAACTGGTTTTTGAATGTTATAATTCTTGACGTCTGATTTGTGTCCATTCATTCTTTTACGTAGAGACTGTCCAGTTTGGCCAATGTACATGGCAGAGGGGCATTGCTGGCACATGATGGCATATATCACATTGGTAGATGCGCAGGTGAACGAGCCTCTGATAGTGTGGCGGATGTGATTAGGCCCTATGGTGGTATCCCCTGAATAGATATGTGGACAGAGTTGGCAACGGGCTTTGTTGCAAGGATAGGTTCCTGGGTTAGTGGTTCTGTTGTATGGTGTGTGGTTGCTGGTGAGTATTTGCTTCAGATTGGGGGGCTGTCTGTAAGCAAGGACTGGTCTGTCTCCCAAGATCTGTGAGAGTGATGGGTCGTCCTTCAGGATAGGTTGTAGATCCTTGATGATGCGTTGGAGAGGTTTTAGTTGTGGTCTGAAGGTGATGGCTAATGGCGTTCTGTTGTTTTCTTTGTTGGGCCTGTCCTGTAGTAGGTGACTTCTGGGTACTCTTCTGGCTCTGTCAATCTGTTTCTTCACTTCAGCAGGTGGGTATTGTAGTTGTAGGAATGCATGATAGAGATCTTGTAGGTGTTTGTCTCTGTCTGAGGGGTTGGAGCAAATGCGGTTATATCGTAGCGCTTGGCTGTAGACAATGGATCGAGTGGTATGATCTGGATGAAAGCTAGAGGCATGTAGGTAGGAATAGCGGTCAGTAGGTTTCCGATATAGGGTGGTGTTTATGTGACCATCGCTTATTAGCACCGTAGTGTCCAGGAAGTGGATCTCTTGTGTGGACTGGTCCAGGCTGAGGTTGATGGTGGGATGGAAATTGTTGAAATCATGGTGGAATTCCTCAACAGCTTCTTTTCCATGGGTCCAGATGATGAAGATGTCATCAATGTAGCGCAAATAGAGTAGGGGCACTGTCACGGCTAACCTGGTGGCTGAACTTTGTGACTTTGTCCTGACCCATAACTATTTCACATTTGGTGACAATGTATACCTTCAAATCAGCGGCACTGCGATGGGTACCCGCATGGCCCCACAGTATGCCAACATTTTTATGGCTGACTTAGAACAACGCTTCCTCAGCTCTCGTCCCCTAATGCCCCTACTCTATTTGCGCTACATTGATGACATCTTCATCATCTGGACCCATGGAAAAGAAGCTCTTGAGGAATTCCACCATGATTTCAACAATTTCCATCCCACCATCAACCTCAGCCTGGACCAGTCCACACAAGAGATCCACTTCCTGGACACTACGGTGCTAATAAGCGATGGTCACATAAACACCACCCTATATCGGAAACCTACTGACCGCTATTCCTACCTACATGCCTCTAGCTTTCATCCAGATCATACCACTCGATCCATTGTCTACAGCCAAGCGCTACGATATAACCGCATTTGCTCCAACCCCTCAGACAGAGACAAACACCTACAAGATCTCTATCATACATTCCTACAACTACAATACCCACCTGCTGAAGTGAAGAAACAGATTGACAGAGCCAGAAGAGTACCCAGAAGTCACCTACTACAGGACAGGCCCAACAAAGATAAGAACAGAACGCCACTAGCCATCACCTTCAGCCCCCAACTAAAACCTCTCCTACGCATCATCAAGGATCTACAACCTATCCTGAAGGACGACCCATCACTCTCACACATCTTGGGAGACAGGCCAGTCCTTGCTTACAGACAGCCCCCCAATCTGAAGCAAATACTCACCAGCAACCACACACCACACAACAGAACCACTAACCCAGGAACCTATCCTAGCAACAAAGCCCGTTGCCAACTCTGTCCACATATCTATTCAGGGGACACCATCCTAGGGCCTAATCACATCAGCCACACTATCAGAGGCTCGTTCACCTGCGCATCTACCAATGTGATATATGCCATCATGTGCCAGCAATGCCCCTCTGCCATGTACATTGGCCAAACTGGACAGTCTCTACATAAAAGAATGAATGGACACAAATCAGACGTCAAGAATTATAACATTCAAAAACCAGTTGGAGAACACTTCAATCTCTCTGCTCACTCGATCACAGACCTAAGAGTGGCTATCCTTCAACAAAAAAGCTTCAAAAACAGACTCCAACGAGAGACTGCTGAATTGGAATTAATTTGCAAACTGGATACAATTAACTTAGGCTTGAATAGAGACTGGGAATGGATGAGTCATTACACAAAGTAAAACTATTTCCCCATGGTATTTCTCCCTCCCACCCCACCCCGCACTGTTCCTCTGATATTCTTGTTAACTGCTGGAATTAGCCTACCTTGCTTGTCACCATGAAAGGTTTTCCTCCTTTCCCCCCCCCTGCTGCTGGTGATGGCTTATCTTAAGTGATCACTCTCCTTACAGTGTGTATGATAAACCCATTGTTTCATGTTCTCTGTGTGTTTGTATATAAATCTCTCCTCTGCTTTTTCCACCAAATGCATCCGATGAAGTGAGCTGTAGCTCACGAAAGCTTATGCTCTAATAAATTGGTTAGTCTCTAAGGTGCCACGGGTACTCCTTTTCTTTTTACTATTTCTTTTGTTTATCATTTTTACAGTGCAAATATTTGTAATAAAAATCATACTATAAAGTGAGCACTGTACACTTTGTATTCTGTGTTGTAACTAAAATCAATATATTTGAAAATGTAGAAAAACAACCAAAAATATTTAATAAATTTCAATTGGTATTCTATTGTTTCAGTGTGATTAATACGGCGATTAATTTTGTTGAGTTAATCGCATTAGTTAACTGCGATTAATTGACAGCCCTGATACACCTCTACCCCGATATAACGCTGTCCTCTGGAGCCAAAAAATCTTACCGCGTTATAGGTGAAACCGCGTTATATCGAACTTGTTTTGATCCACTAGAGCACGCAACCCCGCCCCCGGAGCGCTGCTTTACTGCGTTATATCCGAATTCGTGTTATATCGGGTCGAGTTATATCGGGGTAGAGGTGTAATAACAAATCTCCCTATGTACTGGTTCAGTTTGGTGATTTCTCTCCATGATGCTTTCGGTAGCACCGGAGACAAGGATTTAAGAGTGGCCTAGTGTTTTTCTCATGTAGCCTCATGAATAGTGCGGAGGATAGAGAAAGGGTGGACACAATTATTTTGGCAGTTGTGATCGGAGAGCTGTATAGTAATCGAGGTTTAGTGATTGGAGAGCTAAAAATTCAGCTTTAATAGCTGGATTCTGTTGCCATAACACAAGGTGCTAGGCCCCTGATAGTGAAAAATCTCCTCAGAGAGGAAACTGGGTTGAAGCAAGACACCCATAACTCCTTTAATGGGGGATCCTGTGAGCCTAAGCCGCCACAGCTGGGGAAACCATGGTTGCTTGGTTGTAACTGATCTGCACTGCCATGTGGATGGGAAGGAAGAGCCAATGCAGAGAATGATTACATGCAGATTGCACAGGCATCTGTTGCCTGAGGCAGATTCCCCTGCCATCCATGTGGAACACAGAGATCTGTGGAGCTTAGGGACAGAACCTCCTGTTCATTCCACAGGGGAGAAAACAGTCTGGGCAAAGTTTCCTTTTCCCAGGCCCTCTCCTCCAGGTATTCCCTGGGAGAGGATGCTTTGAGCCTCCCTAATTACATTCGCTACCTTGGGCCCAATTACTCATTTGTTTGGAAAGGTTATTTAGTTCTCCAAAATGTCAATTCTTAGCTCTTGTCATTAGCTTGTGTTGCTCTTGCATGAGCTGTGGTGGCAGCTGATCAGATCTCAGAGAAAAAGGAGAAAACGGTCAGGACAAATGTATGTTTCTGTATGGTTAGTATCTTATTGGCTAATATTAGATTTTAATTTTTCAGAGTAAAATATCAATTTGAAGCTCAAAACTAGCACTTTTTTTTAAATTGGCACTGTCAGTGCCAGCTCCATATAGATGAAAGGAACTGCTCCATAATTCATTATAGATGAAAGGTTGTATTTGGATTACTATTGGAAATCTTGCATATGATTGTCTATGCATTGTAACTGACTTCAGTATGGTCCAGACCTAATGTTCATTGAAGAATATTGATTTTAATAACACAGAATTCCAGCAATCTGGATTTTCTCCCTCCAAGTAATCTTATTCCAGAAGAGGGTTGAAGTAGGGTAGGATATCATTTGGGAAGAATTACTCTCACCCAGGAAAAATAAGAGAAGAATTTGTAAGGAGTTTGCGATGTAAATGTGGAATAATTTAGTACATTTATAGCATTACAGAAGAAGTTCTATAAATTACACTAATAACACCTCTCTGCTATTCCTCTCCTATTTATATCCCCTTGGACCAACCTAAACAGCTTCTCTCCCATCTTGAAACTCATACTTTTCAAATATTTGTCAATGGTTAGCATGTTCCTCCCTGTAAGGCTGTGTCCTGTGCTGAGATACTCACAGCATCTAATCTCCTTTAAGAGCCTGCAGTCAAGCATGTTACTCGTCAACACTGCAATGTAAGCCCAGGATTAGTGAGACTCAAGTCAGCTGACCCATGTTAGGGAACCCAAGGCTTGAGCGTCTACATTGTATTTTAAACCTATGATAAGACTTTTCTAACCCGTGCTCAAACCTAGTGCTCCGGCATCCACACTGAAGTGCACAGACCCAAGTCAAAGTAACCAGATCCCAGTTAGGGATCCGGGAGGCGAAAGGGAAGGTGCCTTGAAAACAATGCATAGTCCGGATAAACACAGCAGGGCCACAGCAAAATACCTGATGGGTGGCCCCAAACCTCCCCTGAATCCCATGAAAACAAACCCAGTTTCTCCTGTGGTGGCCTGAAGTAAAAGTAAAATAAAAAGCCCTTTAGCAAGCAACTACAATTACTGATCTCAGAATATAATATTATTGTTGTAACCTTCTAAACCAGGCAAACAACATCCATAATGAAAGCCAGGGAGGGCTGGAACAAAACAACTAATAATTTTAAAAGTTTTTGTGCCTCAGTTTCCCCAATACGTGCATTTACGTAGTCTCTTTTCCCCCCTTTTCCTCTGTTAACAAAAAAAAGGTAGTAACAGCAAAAGCCCAGAAACACCCCAAACAAAAGTGGTGGAACCACTCTTGCTGCTTTAAGACTTCAAAATTTGTCAGGGCAAAACAACATATGTATGGTGGCATTTCTCCCTGAAAATCTTTGTGTTCCTGATGTTTTGGGCCTCCTTTGTTAATTTTACCACTGTTCAAAATTAACCATGGTTTAAAAAAAAAAAAAAGGTCAATTTTTCATTGGCCGGGAAGGGCAATTGTGGCTTAGCTTCCTAAAAATGTGGCCTCACGTTTTATCCAGGATTGGATGATCCATCGTGACGTGTGGGAGGTGGCTCCCCCAATAACACAATTAAGCGGTATGTGCTAACCACGGCCACTAACCATCAGCACGTATGGATTGCAAAGGGCAACATCTGGCAATTATGGCCTATGGAGCCTCCACAAATAATGTGTAAAAAAAAAAAAAAAAAGGCGAAGCCAGGCCACTTTTATGAGATGGGTCAACACATCTGCTGGGAAGGTGAGGCATTGGAGTACACCCCCACGAAGGCTCATGTGTTTACCAATACCTCTGCGTGTGTTTGGAAAACCACCGACCCTAAGGCACCCCTTAATTTGCTGTTACTGTCTCAGGCGCAAAAATTTTTCAGTGCATTGGCCCGCAGTTATGCAAAGAACGGTTAATATCTCTAACTATGTTGTGTTTAATTTTTTCATGAATTGCACCCAATGTTTTCCTGCCCTTGACAGGAAACAACTGACTGTATTCCAAACAAATGCCTCCTCCTTTACGGTGTTGCAATACACGTTTAATCTAAAAAAAACTGCCTTTGTCACAGCGATTCGGACGGGGCATTTACGTCAACCGGAGGACGCATTATGCTATGTTACTACTGCAGCCAAAAGCCACTACTGGCTAGCGTAGGCAATTGTTGCCACCCTAACAATCTTGTTTGTGCTATATTGTGTTTATGTAGGTGGCCAACCGTAACCCTAGCCACCGTGTCAGAGGGAGGGTGGCAACCTAAGTGGTGTTCCCTCACAACAAAATGTTGATTCGGGGTCAAGGGGGGCGGATGTCACAACCTCAGGGGTTACCCTGGGGAAGGCAGATCAGCACTGCATGTTGCTAACACTGTTGCAAGCATCGCAAAGCATTTTGGGGAGGGTCAAAGGTGTGAGTGAAGAGTGAAAGATTCTTTTTCAGGCTGCAAGAGGCCAAAGGGGGAAGGAGAAAGAGAGCAGAGAATGGGTTAACTCAACACTGCAGCTAGCAAGCTCAGTCCAAAGCTGGCCCCAGTCCAGATACTGGCCCCAGTCCTAGGTCACGGCGCTAGATGAGAAGTTTATCTCTCACCCAGCCACAGCCAGCCATGAAAAAAACAGGGCTGCAGAGATGAAAAACACAGGTGAAACAATGAAGGGGGAGAGCAGAGCTTCGCGTCCCTAAAGCCGTTGTGTTTTGGGAAAGCAAAAAAACCCACAAAAAGCCGGTTTGGACTGGCACAAAGAGCACCAGAAACAGAGGTTGCGGAATGAAACACACCCAAAGAAACCCATAACTTAAAACCCTCCTGAGAGATGGAGTAATTCGGAGATCACAGCAAACCCTGGACGACCCATGCCCGGGAGAAAAACTCCCGTCCACCCCTCCCCTTCTTCTTCTTACGTTACACCCAGGCTTGGCCAGCCTCGGGTAGTGTGGGTATGAGTATGAAAGTGGGTTAGGGCTTCGGGCACTAACGCTTTCATCCTTCCTCTGAGTGACGTGGGGAACCCACCCCCTCCCCCCCCCTCCGCAGCACTCTCCGCTGTTATTTTATTATTTTATCAATAAAGCTTTAAAACTCACCTGATGCCCCAGGCAGATTGGTAACATAAATCTGTCACAGAGGTACCTCCGTTTACATCTCATGGGGATTTGGCTCTCTATTTATATACAGCAGTCTACATTGCACCTTGATTTTTATAAGACTACTTAAAAACATTCCCTGTGATCATTTGAGGAACAGTAATCTTTATTTATACAGTTTGTTTTATTTGGCATGTCATGGTTTATCCAGCTGGTTTAACTGGCATGTCCTTGCCTTCTCCTATTTGTATATCACCCACTACCCAAAGGAGGAGTACAATATCCTTTAAAATAATGTAGGAATATGCAATCAGAATTACTACCAAACCACAGACCTGTTGTTCAGTCCTACTCTAAGTTCTATGGCTGTATGCTATCTGTTCAGACACCATAATTGGCCACTATACCCCACTTATCCAATATGGGATTGAACTAAAGACTTTCAAAACTCTGCCACTTAAGCTAAAGGAAAGTCTCCATTCATTGGCTTCACAAGTACGGCTTTTATCTTTTTACAAGGATAATCACTAAAAGGCCTTTATTGCAAGTGCAAATACAAACCTTACATTCTTGCCCCTTTAAAATTCCACCTGTTCTACCGAATCCTGAGTTTCTTTAAAACAGCCCCACACATAAAAAAGGACACCCCCCTTTTAGTAGGATAGAAGAAATTTTAAAGGGCCAGCACCATTTGTTCTATGTTTATGATGGTTTAAACTCTATGATTAACAATCTTACTGTAGTAACTTAGTCCTGCATCATTAGATGTGCATTACCAAAATGGGATCCATAAACTGAACATCATCTTGTCTCATTGTTTATTCGTATATCAATAATCTTGGTTTATTGCAAGTTATTAATCAAAAATTGTATTTAGTACATAATAAATTAATGCTCTAGCAGCACTTTGGAAACATTTTTCTCCTAGATACATACAGTCAAAGATATTTTTGTCACAGTTCAAGGCAACTGCTCCTTAGTCCACCAATGGCACCGTCTCCCATGCTTTCAGCTCCCTAGCCTTTGTCTCCCTAGGGCAGAAACCCATGTCTTTTTCTCCCTTCTCACTGGAGTTTTTCCAGGCTGTAAAGTTGCAAGCCTGCACTGAGTTATTCCAAGCAAGCCAGACAGCATCTGCACTTTGCTTTCTCCTCAGAGGCTATAAACAGCGTAATTGCACAGAGTTATAAATTACCACACAGCTCTTATTAAGCAAGCACATTTATTTTTAGGTGAAAGCTTTAAAGAGAAAACATAAAAAATAAAAGAACCTACACACATGCTAATAATGGGATATTAGATGGGTGAGATCTGAGTTACCCAGGAAAGAATTTTCTGTAGTATCTGGCTGGTGAATCTTGCCCACATGCTCAGGGTTTAGCTGATCGCCATATTTGGGGTCGGGAAGGAATTTTCCTCCAGGGCAGATTGGAAGAGGCCCTGGAGTTTTTTTGCCTTCCTCATGTAGCATGGGTCACTTGCTGGAGGATTCTCTGCTCCTTGAAGTCTTTAAACCACGATTTGAGGACTTCAATAGCTCAGACATAGGTGAGAGGCAATTCGCAGGAGTGGGTGGGTGAGATTCTGTGGCCTGCCTTGTGCAGGAGGTCAGACTAGATGATCATTTTGGTCCCTTCTGACCTTAATACCTATGAATCTATGAACCTTACCAGAGATCAGACCCTACTCCAAGGGCTCTGGTAGGCGATCAGTCCTTCAGGCTCCCACAGGGGTTTTCCTGTGGTTACATGTTCATGACAGCTTTTGCTCAGATAAGCACAACATGAAAAGGTCAGTCTCTCGTTTATACAGTGTGGGCCTTAGATCTTTAGAATCAGGGAATAGGTTATCAGCAGGCAGTGATTTTCTCCTCTGGGTGTAGCTTCAAAAGATTGAGTCCGAAGGTTGCAATTTGCATTCACCTCCTCTCAGGTATTAATGGACTCCAGAGATACTTAAAACTAATTCAATGAGGATTTTATTGCAGGAAATTGTTCTTTGTCAACAACTTTTATGTTGCTTTTTTCTTGCATGTGTAGTGTTTTCATTGATAGCAAGGGAAAATCCTTGCAAATTGTGGGATGGGGCGGGGGGGACAGGGAGGGGGAAGCATACTGAGATCAAAATCCCCTGTTTGGTTTTGAGGAGATAATTTTACCCTTAAACTCTCTGAGATCCAGACATGCAAGTCACTGCAAATTGCTTAATAATCTGCAATATATAATCCTGGTTCTATCAGCTGCTGTCATGCAAAAACATTTCTTTATTTGGATTTTGCCATCCTCCAAAAGGTGTGATAGGCTAAATATCTATATCTAATTTATTGTGAGAAATCCCCCAAATGGGACACAGGTTGACCCAACATAGGAAGGTTCATCCCATTTCACCAGTTTTTCTTATTCTATCATCTAAAACATGCATATCAAAGCAAATTCCATGAGTATTATTTTTTCCATGCACTTGCTGGAATAATTAGTCCTCCTGAGCGTCCTCAAATGTGCATCTCTGAGATCCAGATGCAAAATCTGGCATTTGGGGACAGGCTGTGGATTTGTAACATTTCCTGGAATACTAGGGGACTATAAACTCATGAATGGGTTTCAATGATACATGAATACAGTCTTTTCATTTCTGTCAGAGTTTTTTTCATGTTTTGTCAAGGAAATCTGTCATCATTTTGTTCAGGCTAGCTGTCTGAAAGTTAGGAGGGGAAAGTAACTGCTCTGCATAAATTGTGAACTGTCTGTTCTCACTCCCCCAATTTATTCCTTATCAAAGCTTCTGTCTCCTCTAGGAAAGATAATCATAAAGGCTTATTATCTCCAGTACCCAACTCTGGCATCTATTTCTCATATTGAATCGTATCTTCCTACACGAGTTGTCTATTGAAAGGTATTATTCAGTGTAAGTGCAAGAGAATCAGGCCTCTCGGTAGTTTTTCTGTCCTATAACATTTAGCACAAAATAATTACGTTCATTTTTTCGTGCTGGCTACACAACAGAGTATAAAGTGCAATATACTGATAAATAAAAGTGAACTATCATTCCTACTGTTCTGTAACCTTTGGGTACATCTGAATACATATGCCTGTCAATCTGGGGACACTCTAACCTGGTTTACCTTTGACTGATCAGTTCTGATTAGTTTATAGTCTAATCCTGATACGGCCAATTCTAATGCTCTGTCCATCTTTAGAGGTTTTTATACTGTGCCCATTACCATGGCATCTGAGCTCTGTTGGCCACAGGTTGCCTACCAACTCTTCAAAGTTTATGTGCTGTGGCTGCTGCAAAATATTATACAGTACAATCTGAGATACATTTTATGTTGACGACCCCGATATTTACTTGGCTTTTCATGTAGATTTGAATGATGGCATAATTATGCTGGTAAACTGCCAAAGAATAGCTGAAAGTGGCTGAAATAAAATTCCAGCAAGATGAAAGTTCTTGTTCTTGGCACAAGACACCTCTTGTCAAATGTCTCCCAGGTGCCTCTTACCTTTCCTGGAAATCTGGTGGTTCTAGCATCTTTGGCCAGAAATGTAGGTATTATTATGGAACTTCATTTATCCTTTGAGATTTACATGCCAGCGGTGATGTGTGTCTGTCAGCTGAAGGAAAGCTAAATGGAATAAATTGGTTTTCATGTAGTTCTGAAAGTGGTGATGTCTGTGTTCATTCTTATAGCCTGTGAGAGTTAGCTCCAGCACTAGTAAAGGGTCTGTCTCCAATACGTATGAGCATTCCCCTACTAGTTGTGAGTTTCATTGTTCCTTTCTTTCTACCTCTTGATAAAATAGTTAGGCACAAACATTTCCTGTTATAAATGGACTAAATGTATCTAATTAGTATGTGTAGAATAGGTGCCTTAAAAACTTTGCATTTATTGTTATATGGTATTTACAGTATTTGATGTACTCCCTATCTTAAAATAGGAAACAATAATACATTTAACAAATAGTATTTAAACTTTTTTTATTGGTCAGTGGCAAGTTTTTAAGGAAACCCTCTGTACTAGTTATATCCGTATTGATCATTGTAACTCATTTCAGGTTAGCCTTTTAAAATCTAGACTATGCATTAAAGAGTTTAGATGATCTAAGATACTTCAGAAGGGCTTATGATAGGCACAAAGCCAGGGTGATGTGTTTCACCAGTTCTCAGTGCTACATATGGATTTCATAATGAGAATGTTGTGTAATTCAGTCACATAGTGAAGAAAGAGGGATGGCCCCAAAACGAAAAATTCAGATTCAGTTTTCAAAAACCCTCCAATATTTGGATGTATTTGGATCCAGAGTTTTGGTTGAACCCATAAAATTCCTTGGTTTTCAAAATTCACATGCAGATTTAGATTTGGTTTTCAACTGCACCAACACTTGTGGGCATGTTCTCATCTGGACTTGTGGATTGGCCCTTTCTGTAATGAATATAGAATATTTCTACTACAGCTTTACCTGCAATTTCTGTAATATATAATGCTTAATTTTTTTCTTAAAATCTATTGTTTATTTTATGAAGAAAAAGTCTTTTTCTCAAGAGTTTCCATATGTTTTCAATGGGCTTATTTGCCAATTACCTTTAAGGGTGGGATCTTCAGAAAAGCCACTAAGGCAGTTAAACATCCAACTCCCAGTGGATTTCAATGGAGTGTTGATTTCTTTTAGAATTTCAGACCAAATTGCTTATGACTAATGCTCCTTGCCTTACTAATGTGAACAGTCCCATTGATTTCATGGATTCAATGAGACCTTATGGCTTCAATGGGCCATCAATGACACCTAACTTTTGTCATTCAAGTGTCACCCTGCACCTTCCACATGTAATCTTTAATTAATAACTGTGGTAATAATAAAAAAGGGTGTCATAACAGTAGTTATTCCAATTCCCTCTAACTCCTCAGTAGACTTGTATCCAATAAATTCCAGCTATAAATGAAGTGCAGCTGATTTGCTAAATATATCGTTGTCATAAGAAAATAGATGAATAGCTAATAAAGTGGCTCACAGTCATCCATTCAAATTTTGGTTAGGCCACAGCATTTAAAGAGTGATTGCTAAAACAAAGTAAGTCTGTTAGTATGTGTAGAAACTACCTTATACAGTTTCTCACAGGACTAATTGACATGGGGATAAAACACTGATATCTCAGTTTTGATATTTTATAAATACTGTAAACTCAGTTTTTTATTGTCAAGTTGTAAGATCTTAATCCTGTAATAAGCTTCATTTGAGCAGGCCTGTATGGCATGTATACTGCACGTGTTGCTAAAAGAAATGAGTGTTTTAACAGTATGCTAGAGATGTCAGTGTAATTGAAGTCTAGAAGATTAAAAACACTGAGTGTAAAAGGGAACGTTTGCTCTTCATAAATTTATTAAAGTTTGAATTGAATTTCAGACACTTTGTTTGCTTTGCTAGAGGCATTGCAAAATGTAAGGTTCAGCTTCACGGGAGGTACTGATTCAGTACTCCGGCAACACTTTCACAGTTCCCATATCGGACTGGGTCTGGGTCTTTCTCCCATTGATGTCAATGGCAAAACTCTCATTAGCTTCAGTAGATTCAGAATTGAGCCTGGGAAGTTGAGAAGTGTGTGTGCGCGCAGCCCACTGGTTAGTGTGTGTTACATGCCCCCCTCTGTGCCCAGTCCAGGAAGGATATGAGTATAGCCAGTTAAAAAAATGTAGATAGAGCAGTTTTCCATTAAATGATGCAGTTTTTTCAAAATCTAAACATTTCTCAGGAACATGTCTTTTTTGACTAAATTTTTCATTGAAGAAAAGGACTAAATAAATGGTTACAATAGTATTAAAAAAAGAAAAGGAGTACTTGTGGCACCTTAGAGACTAACAAATAAGTACTCCTTTTCTTTTTTGCAAATACAGACTAACACGGCTGCTACTCTGAAACCTGAATAGTATTAAAATGTTTCTTTTTGATTAATTTCATTTTGACTTGTATTGTATACGACAATATTAAATTTAATATGATATTCTGTTTTACTTATGCATATTTAATGTTGTAAAATATTTTTTAAAATGAATCACAATTAAATGAAATGTATCAATAGTTCTGAAGAAGAAAATGTTCAGACTTTTTTTTGTTTTGTAGGAAATTTCAAAATTTCGGCTTTTCATGCGGAATTGGATATTTTTTTAATGCCAGAATTTCTTGAGGAAAGGAAATTCTGGTTCTGTTACAGCTCCAGCTGCAGAGATGGGCTATAGCAGCTTGCTCTTTTAACTCTGGAGGTCCCTGGTTCAATCCTTGGTCTATCAGCGAAGATGGTGTCCATCACATGTACTTTGATTAATGCAGTGCAGTACAAAGAGTTTCTGGGGTTATGGATCTTAGCTTTAGAGAACAAAAGAAAGAGGTGGCAGAAGCAATTTGCTGAAACAGATAATAAGGAACCAGAAAAGCAACTGCAGAGAGGAGGAGGGAGAGAGGGAAAGGAACAGCCAAAATGGAGTCCTTTGAAGAATGAGCAAAGAGGGAAAAACACGGAGATTAAGGAATTCATCAGCTGACCCTTCATCTTTTTTCCCTTGAGAAACTCTAAAGGTCTCCGGAAACCTCTGTATTTTGAGGGGTGGACTTTTGGATTTTTATCTTGGATGTAAGGGGATTCTTATTTTTTTTTCCCCTCTCTCTGTGGGAGCACAGCACTAGTTCTTAGGTACAAGGTCAAAAGGTTGGAATGAGGAAGATGCCTTGTTAGGACTGGGAATTGCTTGTATTTTCATGGTTGTCAAACTAAAAAATTGCTGATGGGTATCTTGGTGTAAGTACCGAGCAAGTGTATTTGAAACAAATATATTTCTTCTATAAAACAGAAATATTGTAGTGTAGGATTTGATATAAAATATCCTTGGGAAGCAAACTTTTCTGCAGGGAAAATGTTAGAAATTACAAGTAAAAGATGAAGGGATAATATGGGACATTTTTAATTGGCTTAATTTTGGTGTCTCAGTGCTGACAGCCAGTTCCTCATTTGGCATGAATTGGCGTGGTTCCATTGAACTCCACAGGGCTGTGGCAGTTTACACTCGCTAAGGATCTGGCACTAAGTGAAACGTATGAGATGGAATCCGGCTGCTCTCACTCATGAAAGCTGTCTCATTGGCTACTGGGATTTGGCTTTGTTCTCCTTTCCATGGTTACCCAAAATTGAACTCTTATTGTAATGAAGGTCTATGTGTAATGCATAGAACCAGCATAATACAAATACTGTGCCAACACTATAGCCAGTGTTCAGACATTGATAACTAGCACCTTTTCAACAAAAATTTGGTACACATTTTATTAAGTGCTCCACTGATGACCTGATTTATACTAGCTTTCCTCAGAATCCAAAGCTGTTAACCCAGTTAAAACACCTAAACTACACAGCTGTCTTTTCCCCTGACTGGAGCTAATAACCTCCTTCAGACAAGGTTTTACACACAGTAAAAAAAATTGGCATGCCAGTTTCCAGAAGAGAGAGAATTGTAATGGATGAATTCCAAAGTACTCAGAAAAGGATTTAGTTGCACAAGTGCTGCTAATACAGCAGGCCATTTGAGAACTTGTGAAACTTTTCCCCAGAATGGTGGGAAACATTCTGCAAGCATCATAACAAAGAGCTTAGTTCGTCTTTGAAATCCTCAGTCACTGCTTCTTCTAGAAGTGTGTGAAGCACGGCTCCCCAGATGTGCCCATGATTTTCCTTTCTATTCAGTGCATTTTATACGGAAGGTTGCTCTTCAATTTTCTGTTTGTTCAGGTGATAGCAATACTAATGGGAGCACTTCTGACTTCTTGCATTAACTTGTAGGCTTTCGAACCTCTCCTGTTGCTAGTTTCAAATGCAGGAGAGAGAGATGACCTCAGACATTAGTGTAATAGGTTGGGAAGAATACAAGAAGGTATATTTTTAAAGTTACCTGAAGTCTGTTTGATGATAGGTCTGGCTCCCAAATGGCAGCAAAGTCCATGGCCGAAGTTCTTCCCTCAGGCAAACGTCCGAAATTCCCAGGAAAGTCAGTGTGAGTTGTGTGGAATCTGATGGCAGAACCTGACCCAGTAATTATAGTGAATATCTTTCAGTGGTGGATAAATTCAGTTTATTATATTGAATCAGTTTCCCTGTGGAAAATGGAGAGAAAGGACAGCTGCTGGTGTTAAATGTCAGTATTTGTCTACAACTGTCAGACTGCTGGCATACATTTTTTTTTCTACTCCTACTTAGAATAAGAAACAACTCAGATACCAGTAAATACATCAGTGCTAAATGTTTATGTAACTGTCAATAAATGTTAACTTTTTAATGGTGACCACTGGAATCTGAACCTTTCTATCTAATTCATCCATAATGCCCTAATTAATGTTTAAGGGCTATAGCCTTCACCTTTACTTATGCTGACCAGTATCTAGTGCTATTTGCGGAGTAAGGTGCTAGTGAACATGAGATAACAGAATCTGGCCCTAAAAATAACACTGTCTAAGCAGGAGTGATGTTTAGTAAACATGAGGTCCCTTTATTTCTTTGTCCTTAGTGCCTACCACCCTTCGCTACTATGCAGCATCCTTTTCTCATTGAAGTCATCATCAGCATTCCCATTGACTTTAATGAGAACAACATAAAAAGAGATGAGTCGGAACTAAAATTGAATTTCTGCATACGTCTCAGTTTTGGGGAAAGAGGGGTTTTGGCATTTTGTAAACGGTTTCTGGCCCCAGATCAGAACATCTCTGAACTTTGGAGGGTTCAAAACATGGATCCAGATCCAGATTTTATTTGAGAAAGGCTCTAGGCCTAACAGCTTTATGATGTATGTGATTAGCCAAAATCTCTGTATTCAGTCATGTGATTGATGCTGTAGGATAGTGAAAGCACCTTGAAGTACATAACATGTGTGAGGCCTGTTATTGAACTGTGCTGAGACTGAATTAATTAGGTGATTTAGTTTTGACTAAGAGGACAAACCATATGCTGTGCACACAAGTTATAAGGGGGGGGGGGCAGGGAGTAAAGCAACAGGTATTAAGAAATAGAAGCAAGCATTGCTGCATCAAAGCCATAAAAGGCTCTGTTGCTTGTATTTAAGTAAGAGGTGAGGGCAACACAGTGTGACAGACATTCTGAAAGGCAGACCTGGTGTGACACCCATTGATTATAAAACAGAAAACCTAGAGAATGGGGGGAAAAGCAACACAGAAGATCCATGTCTTCTTTTGGGCCAAGTCTGCATACAGACTGTGTAATTGGAGTTTGGCTTTTGAGATTTAAATTAGAGGCTGAAAAGTGGAAGTGAGCATTAAATCTGATTTAAATGAAAATGAGAAGGGGGAAAAACAACTTTGGGCATTTAAATGTGTGAGTGGAAGCCTTAGATCTCTGTCTTGTGAATAGTGGTGTGGCAGAACTTTAAAATTGGCTGTATGGGTTTAATTGAAATATAGATTTGTAATAACAGAAAGTGACAAGCAACTTCTGAGTGAGACTACCGAAATTCCCTCCTCTGGATAAGGCATTTTAAAAAGGGGCATTTGAAAGGTTTTTGTTGTTTTTCAGAGTTTCTTTGAGGTTTCCCTTTAAAATTGTATTTTATTTTTTAGCTTTAAGACTCAGCTAAAACACAGGCAAAAACACACACAGGTTTTGCCCCAGATGTACTGTGCAACAGTTAAGGTATTTGTGGAAACAATACAAAATGAAACAGTGATAAATTCCAGGGCATGAATGGGATTATCTGAGGTCATTTGATACTTACAATCATAAATCACAGGGATTTATCCTGTTTTCCAGTCGAAGGACAGACTATAAATTGGCATGAAGAATTTGCAGGTATTTCATATTAACAAAGTGGTAGCACTCACTATTTTGTGTATTCTGAAAGCCGCAGATTCCCATGCCGAATGTATTATATGCAAACTACTCTTTTGAGAGTTAATGGTCATGTAAAGTCTGTCACTAACACTGAGGCATACTGAACCCATTGATTGTTCAATATTCAGTATGTCCTAAGGCAAAGGGACTGTTGTATTGTCCTATGGGTGTAGATTACCAGTTTTAGAATTATCTAGGATCCTGCAAGAGATTGTTTCTTATCTATGTCAACGACCATGCCATAGGCTTACACAGAATTCCTGTATTTGGAACAATATATTGTGCCGCATAGAGCTCTGTGAGTACCAGAAGAATGTCTTTTGGTAGTATAGTTTTGCATCAGTGAAGTCATGGATAACAATCCATGAGCAAGTACTTATATACCACATATTCTGCAGTTTTTCCATGTATGGGTAGCATGGAAAAAAGAACTCACAACTTTCTGCTATTAAGCTAAAGGGAAATCTCACTTAGCTGTTAGCAGATGTGCTTGTTCTGTATCCTTTTGAGGCCTGACGCTAGAAGGCTAATAAACCACTGGAGATAGATGAAGAGTTGAACTTGTCTTACACATTCTGTACTATAGAGAACAGTACACTGCTCCCAAGGAGTAATTTATGATGCTCTGGTCTCTTCAGAAATATGTTTTGTTTTGTTTTTTCCTTCATAATGAATAAAGTCACTTTCCACATTTGGGAAGAGTAAAACTAGTTTTCTTCTGAATCTCCCCACCTTTTGGATTTCACCTTAATGGATTCAGAACATAAGATAGTGGTTTGTACACAGAGAAGTGAGGTTTTTATGAGTAAATAATGCCTTTCCAGCCTCCTCCCCACCCCCTGTGTATAAGCCTCACCCACATACTCTTTTTTAAAGTCAAATTGAACTGCTACAAACCCATGGCCTACAAATACGGCAGCTGCATCTTTTCCCTTTCATCTCTTTTTGCTTTTCTGCAGACTTCTGCAGATTACTTTCCAACATTATGGACTTGGATCTTATGGTTAAAGAGGGTTACTGCTTGCTGACCACCCAGTGCACCCTGAATTTTAACACTGTAGATTCAAGCGTTTTTTATGTTCTTTATAAACTCTGAGGCTTAAAGTTTGTGCGCCAGATCAGCAGAGTCTGAGACTGCTTTTCAGTGATGAGCTTTACGAATAACAAGTTCCAAGAGGGGATGTGTATCATATATTAAATCTATAGGCATTTTTTTTTAAAAAAAAAACCCTCCTAAGTGTCATATGAAGAAATTCATTGTGATTTGTGTAAATGAAATACCATTTAATGACATGAAGAATGTTTTTGTTCGTTTTTGTTCTAAAAGTTAAAAAAAATGACTTCCTAAGAGTAATAGCTTCTTGAAAAGCATTCACAGTCCAGGATGATAAACCCAGTCTAAATATCCAGATATGTTGATACTGTAATTAACCTGCTGGCTCATTACTGGATACCATGTTATCCCTCCCAGATTCAACATCCAGTCAGTAGAGGGCTCCATAATCCCTAGAGTACATCTCAGGAAAATACAACCTGAGATCAGAGGGACCAGGCTTGGAGGCTTGTTCACAGCAGGTAGAGAGTCAGGGCTGGCATATTCATGGCTATGCTGTCTAATGATCAGTATACATGATAGGGGAGAGGGCAGCAGTCATGGGCTGTGGCAGCCCTGAGGCTGCTGTGGCCGTCTTGGGGCATGATTTTCCCCAAGTCCCTGCAGATCTCAACAGCCTTTCATAGGGGCGAGGATTTGCCCCTTATTTCCTCCCCCACAGCCAATAAAAAACTTTCTTACAAGTGAACATTGTGTTTCATAGTATCCAGTGCATACACAAGGCAATATAAGGTGTCAGTATAATATCTAATACAGAGATGGCCTTGAACAAGAACCCCAGAATTGAACAGCTCTAAACTTCAGAAGTGCTCAAAATGCAGATCCATATTTCAGGTATGGGCCTTATTTTTATAAAGGGATGAACTGTCTACCTTCAAACTTTGGGGTGTATCAAAATCAGGATGAATTTTCCAGGTACTCGGTACCCCTCTTCGAAACTTGATAGAGGTGGGGTCTTCTTGGCACTAGCCAGAAGGCCCATGAAGACGTAACATGCAGGGCTGTAGTAGAGTGTTTGTTGGGGGTTCCAGACTCTTTCGAACTCAAACTTCCAAACAAGGGTTGATTGTCATTTTCTACAAACAGACTTGGTAGGTTTACACAGCCCAGTCAGCTACCACCCTTCCAAATACAACCCCATCCACCAAGTCCAGGATCATTAATTGTACTACCATCTATACATACCACTTGCAGTAAAGGAGAATCTCTATTAGCTGTCAGACGTATTAGAGCCTTTATGTTCTGGAGACAAAAACATTAGAGTATTTTTTTGTTATTATTATGGGCTTTCTCCAAAAGTCCTCTTGCCTATGGAAGTCCTCATGCAAAGCCAGGATCCACAGTTTTCCAGGGCCCATACATAATTTTTAATTATTCTGTGTCATATAGCCCTTTACTCATCATTCATCATCTCTTTCATAATGTAGCCCTTCTCTTATAACCAGCCTGATGTAAACAACCGATTTAAACTGGGGCAGAAATGACAGAAAAATAATATAGTCAATCACAGGAAATCCAGCAATATAACGTCTGTGTAGTATATTTGGTTTTCCAGAGCTCTACAAAAAGAGACTTTGCTTTCTGTGCTTTAGGATTTCTTTTGTCCCTGAACAATATTTGCAAGTACATATTTTAAATAAAACTTGGAATTAATACTAATTGGCTAAAGCTTTTACATTTAGCCAGCTAGTTCCTGCCCCCAATACACTCAACAACTTTAAAACTTTTGCAGAGATGTTATGAAATTGGCCATGTATGCATTCCAGTTTTGTTTTGTTCTTTTCATAAGTTCATATATCTCATAAATGGATCTTCTGCATGAGCAATTTAGCATTTGCTTTCCAAGCCAAGGCATAAATAATTAAATGTATATCTGGTCTTTGTCAGACATTATTACAAATTATGAGAGCTAGACAGAAATATATTATCATAGGAGTGTTCTTTTTTCTCAAATTAGGTTCCTGAAATTTCCAGCAACATCAGCTAGACCTATTCATCACAATTAGGATGTGTGCTTGCAAAGTAAGGTCTCGCTGACTTCATTGACTAACTATGGGTATGTCTACACAGCAAAGAAAAACCTGTGGCTGGCCTGGGCCAGCTGACTCGGGCTTGCGGGGCTCGGGCTGCTTCATTGCCATATAGACTTCTGAGCTCGGGCTGGAGCCTGAGCTGTAGGACCCTGCAGAGTGGGAAGGTCCCAGAGCTCGGGCTCCAGCCTGAGCCCAGAAGTCTACTCAGCAATGAAACAGCCCCGCAGCGCAAATCGGCTGCCATGGACCCACTGCGGGTTTTTCTTTGCTGTGTAGATATATCCAAAATGATCTTTGTTTCAGGCCCTAACACAGTAGCACCCAGAGGCCCCAATCAGATTCACAGCCCCAATGTACTTAGCAATATATAAACATAAATAAAGGCAATAGTTCCTGCCCTGAAGAACTTATCTCAGTTTTCCACCTGTGAAATGGGGGTAATACGGTACTTCTCTACCTAACAGAGGGAGTTCTGAGGACTAATTCAACACGTTGAGCACTATGAATGTACATATTGGGTTCAATCCAGCAAAGCATGAAGAGCATGCTTTAAACAGGTGATTAAGTGATTTGATTCTCTTCTTGGTTCTACCACAGACTTCCTGTGTGAGCTTAGACAAGTGATGTAGCATTTTTGTGCGTCAGTCTTGTCATCTAGAAAAAGAGACTGACTTTCATGGGGCTACTCATATGCTTAAAGTTAAGCAGGTGCTGAAGTGCTTTGCTGGGTCAGGGTCAAGGTGCTCAGCAGCTTGCACAGTTGAGCCCATTGTTACAGCTGATAATTTTTTAATGATGCCAAATACCTTTACATGCTCATTTATGGTACAGACACAATTCTTTAATGTATGTGTAATTTGAAAGTGTGCAACATCGGGTATGATTTTTGTGTTTATAAAGAATACCCACTGAAATTCCTTTTAGAAGGATTTACAAAAGTCTTTCCTCAAGTTATTGTGGGTAAAATCTGTCCATACTAAAGAGGCTCAGGGATTAGAGAGATTTATTTTCCTTTCATTGTGAAGCCATGTTTTAAAGGCCAGCCATCTGAAGAGAGCACCATTCATGCTTGGAGAACATTCCAGAGGTTATAACTTCCTTTTTCCGTCCTGTGCTTGTTTTCCACAAGGGAGAAATTCTGTTACCTATTGTCCGCTAAGACTGAATGAATGGCGTAGGGTCAAACAGCTTCAATGGCAGACCATTCCATTTCAGCCACATGGAGCTTTGCAAATGTTCAGCAGAACAGACAGTCTCTTTCAGGGAGAGGGTTCAATCATATTCATGCTCAAAACTCCTGCTTCCAAACCCATTTTGCGGTACACGCTGCAATCAAACTTCAAATTGTCATGTTGCTCTTTGTTCACTTTTCTTGCTCTGTGCTACCAGGTTCAATTTGTACTCTTTTATTTGTTTCTGAGCTGTGTAAATCCCTGGTGTCTCAGCCAAGATGTGAAACATACCATATTATACTGATATGTTCAGGACCACAAGAGAGGCTCCCGTTTGGGTTTGCTTATTTGACTGTGAAAATATGAGATGCTTCTTTCTGAAGGTTGAATTGAAAAGAAACCTTGTCCAAAAATTGTCAATAGAAGTTCAATATGTTGTTCATTTGCTAACCCTGAACTATATCCCACCTCATTCACAATCAATCTAGGTTCCACACACACAGTTATTTGTAATAGCCTATTGATTTTTAATGTTATCACATCAAAGGGCTAGGTAATCATATCTAATGAAATATACTTTTTATTTTATTTAATACTGTGTATTTGTGTTTTATGGGCCTCGTTACAGATATCCATGGCTTTTATCAGCATTACAGCATATAAATGGTAAAATACACATAGCTGAATAGTGATCTTGTATAGGAAGGAGGCATGGAATTGTGGTTAAGGCATTGGGCTGGGTGTCAAAAGGACTGGGTTCTAATGCTGGGTCTGCCACAGATTTCTTGTTTGGCCTTAGACAAAATATGTAATCTCTTTATGCCTTAGTTTCCCCACCTGTTTAGAGCATCAAATAGAAGATATGCTATACGTGCAGAGTATGAAACAATGATACCACAAGTACCTGGTGCTACATTATTAATCACAAATATATGCACAGTTATACAGTGCACCATTGTTACATACAAATATAACTGGTATTATATATATTTTGTATTCATAACATATAGCAGAATTGGGTATTTGGGCAGAATGATTATACTTGCATAGATATTCAGGAGTTATTTATTCAGTATATAAATAAGAGACTGACATTTTGCTAGATATACGGCAATTTGTGCTTACTGTTTGCTTTTCAAGTGTTACAATTATACTCCTTATGTTAAGATTAAAGCTCTGATCTGTCTCACATCTCATATTTTGTTTAGCCACAACATTTCTCTAGGCTTTTCCTCTTGTGAGTTGCAATGTGTTGCTGGTAATATTCCAAATAAATAACTCAGTTTGTTACTTTGAAGATTTGGGGGAACATCTCCCAGATCATAAAAGTTGGATATTTAATCAAAGTTTATTTTTCAGGTTTGCTGAAAGCTTAAGCATGACTCGCCAAATTGTTTGGATCTATGGGTGGAAAAAATGTGTGATTTGGGTGTTCTGTTTACTTACACCCTTTCCTGCTTGGGTTTCAAACACAATCCAGGAAGCTATTGTGTAACTTTTTGAAAAATTAGCAGGCATTATAAGAGACATTCCATCAACAGAAATGATGGCGGAAAAACTTTGCCTAACCCTGGGAGAAAGGAGAAGAGCAACTTGCACCAATTCAAAAATCAACAGCAATGACAAATTCACATAGGAAATAATATTCCAAATACACAGTGAAGTCTTCCCTGTTTAGACTGTAGTTACCTCTGTTAGAGACCAGATGATTCTATCTCTGCTTTTACACTTTTGTTGACATAACAAATGTTGCCAGAGTGTTCTTGAATTGAACTGAATGTGCCAGTAAACTATCAGAAAGAGATGGAGAGAGAAATGCCAGGGATGAATCCAGTGCAGGAGGTACGAAAGCAGTTGGCTCTCCCAGTGAAGGAACTCTGGCACTACCTCTGCTCATGTTTGCTTTGTGCTGTACTCAGTGATTTTTAAACTGTTTAACTACAGTTCTGAAATACACCAAGCTGAATCCTCTTTACTACTTCACATTAAATGGAGAATTTCTGCAGCCGGTGCTCTGTGCACTTCCCCATCTGCTCGCTCACCACATAGCTTTATAGGCAAATTCTTTTCCACTCCATCTGCCACCCCAAATGCTAACTTCTAGAAAATCAACACTGAAAAGTTCATGTTGCAAATTGATTTGCAGATTTCTTTTCCATTTCACCAACATTTGAGTTCTGATGTAGAAGCTGTTATATTTTTTCCCGAAACTGCATACATATAGTACCACTGAAATGCAGGCACCCCTAGGGTGGAAGGTAGCCAAAAGGTGGATATCGTCATCATAGCTCTCTCGTGCGCCCTAATGGAGATCACCAGGGAAAATCCCTACCAATGGGATCTGAAATGTCGATAGAGGACCTACAGGAAGTACCTACATACCATAAACTGCATGAAATGCAGTCTCTCCATCACTGAAAGGTGTAAAGCTGGCTAATAATTGAACCTGCAATTCTAGAGAATCTTGGTATTTCAAATCTACTGCTTAAGCCACTAGTCCATCCTACACTAGAAATGGATGTTTTGAACTGCTGTTGCATTTAACCCTGCAAATCCAAAAGGTCTCTCATTAAACTGACTGCTAGAAAGATGGAAGTGAAAAGTGTTTAGGGAAAATGATTGTGTGTGTGTGTGTGTGCGCACGCGCACCAAAGCAGCATCAATATTTGTAACAAAGTCTCACATCTAGAAGAGAAACTAGCCAAACTTCTGTACCTCTCTTGTCTTGATGGCAGCAGTGGAGACAAGGCCTAATCTCAGAATCACTGCAGTGCCACATTGTTTTAATTTAACATGGTGCTGTAAATTGTGGTAAAACATGCTATTACATTTTCAGTTCACCAAGCCTGTTACTAAGGTGATGCAATAATTTTACTCCACAAGTTTAAAATTCTGAAATTCTTATTTAGTAAGAGCTCTAGACATTTATGGCTGGATTTTCTGAAGTGCTAAGCACTCACAACTTGAGTCAAAATTTATGGCAGCTGCAGGTTCTGAGCATTTCTGAAACTGTGGCCCTTAAAGTAATTTTTTAATATTGTATATGTTGTAATTAGAATATGTATAGATAGATAATTATAAACAGAAAACTATAATAAAGCCTAAGTGGTTCAGAGGACCTTATTATATTTGTCTTCCATGCACAAGTGAATTTCACCCAGCATGCAGAAGTAGTTCTTGCAAAGCCTTAAAAGATTGTTGGCTCAAGTGGAGTAGGAAATGCTCTTGACAGATATCAAATAGGAATAGAAATATAGAAAATGGGTGGACAAAGTCTCTCACTCCTCTCACAAAGCTAATAGTGGCAGTAGTGGCACATAAATTTGAGTCAGTTGATACCACTGATGTGAAAGCAGGCTTATGGGGTAAATTAATTAATATGAAAGGTTCTTTATATGAAATCCCTGTGGAGCTTGTCCATCTAAATATAACATTGTTTTTGTGATTTTTGCTATTGATTGGGCACCATTTACAAGATGCTTTACGGCTTTCCCTGCAGGATAATTCTCTTTGGGAGTCTTACTGCTGTGCCCCAGGCCTCAGTAAATAGGCTGCCTCATTAAAAAGGGAATAGTGATATTATGGCCGTGACTTTGTAACACCATCCAACGCTCATATTTGACATGATTGCTGGCCTCTCTAAGCGCTTAATTGATTCAGGAGAACTGGAGGCCAGAGCATGGAAATCCAAGGGGCAAGATGAGGATCAAGGGTGAACAAATTTATGACAGGCTCTAAGCAGTCTGAGGGAAATTAGAAATGCTACTGATCTCTGAGGTACCTCAATCAATTCAGTATGGTGTGGGGGGGGGCAACATGGGAGAGGGGCAGAAGCAGAGGACAGATTGTAGAAAAAGGAGAGAAAAATAATGACTAGGTAGGTACAGAGGCCAAAAGTGCCTGTGGAAGGGGAGCGCAGAGTCAGTGGACATTACAGGTTTCAGAGTAGCAGCCGTGTTAGTCTGTATTCGCAAAAAGAAAAGGAGTACTTGTGGCACCTTAGAGACTAACAAATTTATTAGAGCATAAGCTTTCGTGAGCTACAGCATCCGATGAAGTGAGCTGTAGCTCACGAAAGCTTATGCTCTAATAAATTTGTTAGTCTCTAAGGTGCCACAAGTACTCCTTTTCTTTTAGTGGACATTACAGTGACCCTTAAATTGCAGTAGCAAAGATGAAACAGGCCCATTGCTAAACCATAGTTTGCATCGAGGATTCCGCCCACCACTCCACTTGCCAAACCTGTTCAGAGACCCCCTGAGCAAAGCCTGTTTACTTGTTCTTCGTGCACAGGTCAGAGTTAGGCCCGCTTTGTATGGTGGTAGTGCCTGAGCTCTCTGGCTTTTTAAAGTGCTGCTTGCCACTCTATCTCCTAAACTTCAAATTCAGAAAATCCATCCAAAAATGTAAGGAAAACAAAAGGGTTGTACCAATGAGGTCCCATTCCCCTTAGCCTCGCAAGACTGCAAGTACTGTGAACAGCTAGAGTACTGAGCAGTCATGTATACCACTCTTTGTTATCCTGTGTGTGACTGCTTATCCATATTTTTATCATATTTTTGAATCCGGTATGTACTGCGGATAGTGTTGCATACAGACTCGAACCATAATTTCGATGATATGTATAGTGGATTTTTTTAAACAACTAAAGCTTAAATGGTAAAGCAAATTACTTTCTAATCTATGCAGAATTTAATTGACTGTATTGAACCATAATACAAATTAAGCCATCGCTGTAATTTGTTCTGTCATACTGCAGCCCTCCAAACAATTTGATACTTCATTTATAAATTGGTAAATGGCTCATAGAAGCACTCAGCAAAGATATTGTAAAATTGTCGAATCACAGCTGAAGGAATGTATCAGGGAGGATAATAAACGGGGGTCTGATGAACACCCCTTGAGTGAATTATGAAATACTTATTTCATATGCCCATCATCCTCTAGAGGCAGGATTATGTCATAATAAAAGTCCTGAGGATAAAAGAGAAGGAGAGAGAGAAAATTAGAATGTGAGCATGAGTACTTGAGTGTGGAACAACAGCTCCAACTGAACGATGGGGAGTTGGCTTTGTTTCATTTCTGTTTGGAGCTATGGAACAGTGTTTTAAGAATAGTAACTGAATGCAAGCAATATTATAAAACTCATTGGATAAAGAAAATATTTGCATCGATTAGTCATATTTTACGGGATAGATTAAATTAGCATCTCGTGGATTCTCCTAAATTAATCACAATCTATAAAGATTGTGTATTTGTAGACTGACTCTGTTCTTTTGTTTAGCTGGCCATTTCTAATTTCTGCTTGAGAAGAGAGAGACATTTGGCCATATTCTCCATCACTTTACACCAGTGCAAAGTGGGGGTTAAATGCTACCATATCTGATTAGCTACAGGACATGATTCTGATCTCTAGTTTTATACAGATTTTACTCCATTGACCGCAATGGGGTTACTTCCAATTTACTACAACAGTGTAAGTGTATGGTAAAGAAGAATCAGGCACATACTTATTAAGTCAAAACTTTAGATTAAGTTAGTTGAAAATTAAAAAAATAAATCAAGTAACTCCTAGACTCACCTAGGTTTGCAAAAGAATAATTTCAAATGATTATGTTCATCTGCATTTCAGTACAACTGTATGCACAACATTTCATTTTCTGTATGTGTTCCAAGGCTGGACAAAATTATGACATTTGTACTTAGAATCTCTCTCTGACTAATGAAAACTTCTTGAGAGCAATCTTTCTAAACACTCCATAAAGTTAAATATGCAAAAGGATAAAGCTGTAGACACCTTCACTTATTTTGATACCAAGGCAATATTGAGCATCATCAGCAATTACAAATGTAATGATTTTAGAACCATTAATGAGGGTTTCCAAATAAATTAAAATGTCTCCATCTAGTGTCTTGCATTGTAGATGATATTTTTCCACGTCAGAGTAATCTTCAAATCTAATTCTACCAGGAACGAGTTTAATTTCAGTGCAAAATGCTGCCTGGCAATCAGTAAAAAACTTTTCTCTATAATATACAGCATTTAGAGAAAGGGGAACATTTAATTTCACTGTTACAGAGACCATGTAACTTGAGCTGAGAATAAACAAATAAAATCAATATCCCTATATTATATAACTACGATCCCATCATCAATTTTACATCATTAATACATTGGGAAATCGGCATCTCTCATGAACAACAGCCATCTAAAACCCAGCCTTGTTCAAACTGAAGTCAGTGGCAGTACACCCATTAGCCTGAACATGAGCCATCTTGAACCCCAAAAGTTGTGTGACACTTACTAACAAAATGAAAAAATATCCAGTCTTTTGTCTTAAAAGCAGTCATCTCTATCCTGTATGTTACATTTCCATTTTAATTTCATTCTCCATTTCTACAGCAATCTCATCACGGGCACCCCTCTCACACACATACACACACTCGCTCTGTTTTCATACATTTCAAAAAATGTTTTTAAACTGTAAAAATAACTGATTGTTTAGAGCTCAGGGTACCATGCTGATTGTCCATATGTGTTTTTTCTCAAAAAGGGCAGGAATCTGATCCTCCAGATTCTGAGGTTCTGTCCGCAGTTGAGAGTGGTATTCTTTTTAGACTGTAAAAATGATCTACTCAACTGAACTTCTCACTTCCTACATGTCTCCTGCTCTTCACAGTCTGGAGGATCAGATCCTTTTTAGACTGTGAAGAGCAGGAGACATGTAGGAAGTAAGAAATTCAGACAAGTAGATCATTTTAGGTAAATAGTTCGAGGACAGACATATAAAGGTGTCGTCTGCACTCGGGGAGCCCTGGCTCAATAATTGGTGTAGACAGGGACGTAGTAGAGGGGTTTGGTTCAGTTGGCGCAAACCTTGGCTTGCCCTTGGTTACGTTTAAGGAGTCATCATTTGTGCTACTCTTCTGTACTCTTAGCTCCGTCCATGACATCCCTCTCTGTGTGGTCCAAAGAGATGGGCTTAGCGCTTCCACGGACAAAGGGTCTGCTGCTTATATAGTTACCTCTGCAGCTCCTATATTGTCTCTGGACCTGAGGTAGACTATGGGGTCTCAGCCTCTTTTATACAAGGCTTTATAAAGCCTTTTTATTTCAGAAGGACTTCGAAAGAGGATGCTAGTTTATTTACTGCATTAAATACAGCTGTATAGAAGTGTTCACAATTAAAATGAAAAGCCATGCATTTGGGTGCTTTCATATTTTCTTGTGACATCAAAAACAGGCCTTTCGTACACCGTTTTGCAACAAAAATTGCAATTTTTTTTGACAAAAATGGGCCATTGTCAACTAAAAACCAATCCCTTTTCAAATCAAAAAGGGGGAAAATTTCACAAGTTTTCTAGAAAAGTAAATTTTTGCCGCTCCAAGGTTCCCTGGATGAAATTCTAAAAATGCAATTTTATAGTCTGATAATTTTGCAATTGATTCCATAGGGAGTAAGATCATGCCTTAGGCCCCAGTCCTACAGTCAGTGGGGCTCTCTGCTGCCATAGAAGTCCTCCCACATGGATCCAGTAAGAGGCTTGGAGCCATAATCCTGATAATCAGATAGGTGGTGCTTGTTATTTTATAAATTTTAGTCATAAAATTAATTGCTAAGGTGTCTACAATACTTTCATAGTTTGGAATTAGGTAATAATGTCATACTTTTATTGAATTATCTCTCACCATAAAGTATTGGAAGAAACATTTATGCAAAACATGAACACAATGCTTAAATTGGTCAAAACACTTGTTTAGAGATCGCCTCGGTACCATACTGATTGCACTCTCCAAACATTGCTATTCATTTTGATGCAATGGCTTTTTAAAATTTGGTAGACATACGAAGACACAGGTAAAATGTGTGTTTTGAGAATGAAATTATAGCTTAAATGGAATGTTTTTATAGATGTGCTTTGGTATGTTTTTTTTAATAGCTACTACAGCACCATCATGCAGTTCATGAAATTTCATACATTGCAAAGGATATCACAGACCACCGAGCCTTTGGATATGTGTGTGGAAAGGAAGGAAATCATAGATTTGTGGCAATAAAAACCGCCCAGGCAGTAAGTATCAAATTTTTGTCATTTTTTATAGTTTAACTCAATTTGAAAGTTATGTCTATTATGTTGCTGTTCAAAAGGGCGTGCTAGCTTGTTTGTGCAAAATACGTGCTGTCAGATGTGTCTGCATAGAAGTTCTTAGATGGAGGATTAGCAATATCAGTCTGAGAAAAAGGGAATGTACTTCATCTTCCTTAATTTTTCTTGATGTATTCCTTCTAATTAGTAATTATTTTCCTTTCTAATTAAACTAGATACATTGACGGAATACAAATAAGTTTACGTATATTCGTAGACTCATTTAAACAGAAAATGATAGAAAACAAATAGCCACTTAGCATAAAATCTGCCCTAATTTAATTGTATTAGAAACCACCAATAAATACAAGCAATGCTTTCAATACTTGTAAGTATAATTATCATTAATCTGCAAATATAATTAGTTTTATAGAAATGAACCTTAGCCTAGATGCGATTTTCTAAACTAATATAAACAAGGTAGAAATTAAGTCAGTGTGAAGTTCCTTCTCTTGAAAGATAGCTACCACTGTTCTACCAACAGGACTCCGGGAAAACTCTTCTTTCCTTTATTAAAACTTACTGTTTTTGCTTCAATAGGCTGAGCCTGTAATTCTGGACTTGCGAGACCTGTTTCAGCTCATTTATGAATTGAAACAAAGGGAAGAAATGGAAAAAAAGGCACAAAAGGACAAGCAATGTGAACAAGCAGTATACCAGGTATCTATGTGTGCTTAGCTTGTTGCCAGTCAGAAGATAAGTGGTAGGGGTGTCAGGATCATGCTCCACACGGACAAATGGAAAGGTAACAGTTCTCACTTTGTCAACGTAGGGTTAAACAGTGATGGAAACTGTAACACTGGGAAAGATGAAAATCTTAGAAACATGAAATGATCTACTCATTTCCTATCGGGAGTGTTCCTTTGAATTAGAGTGACAAATTTTAGTGGAAGCCAGCATGTTGGGTAGATCTGTTTTAAGAGTGACTGGTAATTGTAGCACAGTTCAAATTTTGCTTCAGAATGCGTCATCTTAAATAAAATCAGACAAGGTGCAGCTTTGATTAAAAGTTACCTTGTGCAATAACACAACAGTTATCTGTAAACTCAAAAAGAAATATGTATTTTTAAAGTACAATGAGCTCGTTTCTCTGCTGTCCTTTAATTTCCGAATACAGTCTTGTTTCTCTGCTGTTTATGTTCTTTGCTTTTACCGCCTGTCCTCTTTGCTATAGACAATTTTGGAAGAAGATGTAGAAGATCCTGTGTACCAGGTAATTTCTGAAGCTGTACAGATTATGTTTCAGAAATAGTTAGATATACATTATCCTATTTTCAGACACAGGCTACTATTGTAACAAAGTACTGCTTTTTAATACATTTTAAGTAGAGGGAGTGTTTAATACATTTTAAGTAGAGGGAGAAAAATCTCAAAGCAGAATATATACTAGAGACTAAGTTCTAAATAATAATACTAATATGTAATATTACAATATAGGATGGAAACATTAAATATTTGTTTAGAATGTCATTTAGAAACTGAATTGAAAGTTTTCTCTCCAGAAATAATGACACATCTTTGGGGGAAATGTAACAAAAACATAAGCTATTTTGAAAACAACAAAGACGGTGAAATCCTGGCCCCATGGAAGACAATGGGAGTTTTGCCATTGACTTGCCTGGGGCCAGAATTTCTCGCAGAGCATCAATATTTGTACCGGGGGAAAAATGGAATTGACTACTGTAACAAGTTGATTTGCTGTATTCGCAGTTTGAGTCTTATTAAATAATAGAACCTAACTTTAAAGCCCTACATTATTCAGACTATGATTTCTTCCACCTTAATGGAAAAGGTGATGAATTTAGAAATACATCAATGTATTTACATCCAGCAAGTTAGTCAGATTTTTAAAAAGACATCAGCTGTTGTGCATACTCACTCTAATGTTTTGCTGGAAATGTAGGATCCTAATAATATGAAATGCTATTTCATTTGAGGCTAAGATTTTCAAAAATAATTAGAGACTTCAGGTGTCTCTATTTTTGCATGCAAGCTTAATACACTTTAAAGGAGCCTGGTTTCAGGAGGGTGAGCTTTCAGTGAAAATCAGGCCCCTTTGAAATGCCCCAGAGGAGGCATCCAAAATGGAGACAACCTTAATCATTATTCACTTTGGAAAAACTTGGCTAAAAGTTTTATTTTGAAAACCCTAAACAGTAAGGACTATAAAGCCGTAACCTAAAAAAAGTAAAGCAAAGTAGCAAACTATTACTATGAAACTTGTTACATATGTACGAAACTGTTCTCTGAGTTTTGGTTTAGCTTTCTTATTCACTACTAATAAATGTGTGGGGGGAATGATGATTATGCAGCCCAGAGGCCTGTTCCTGCTTCCATTGAAGTCCATGTCAAAATTCCCAAACTTCAATGGGAGCAGAAACTGGCTTCAGAATGTATCCCTAGTGAGATAGCAGCAGGAAGTTGATCCAATGATCATTAAAGAAGAGCCAGGTCTGTTTTTTTGCTTTTTCATTAAAAATAAAACAATATAACTCTTTGCCTTCCAGCAAACCAGTTATCGTTGTGCCAACCTATACTTTGAACCTGTTTCCTTAATATCTGCCTGTGTTTTTTTTTTTTTAAAATCTGGAATTCCAAATTGCCTTTTTTCCTTTCTGTTTCATCTTTGGCCTTTCCTCTTTGGCGGCTGATGTAATAGTACATTGTGTTTGAGGCTGGACATGAGCCAATCCGTGAGCCTGAAACAGAAGAAAACATATATCAGGTATAAAATGGCTACATCTGTGTTACTAATGCACCCAGTGCAAACATTTAGCAAAGCACATTTCATAGATTGAAGTTCACTTTTATTAGTTTTCATTCACCATGACATTTCATCCTCATTCAAGTAATATAAATAATTTTCACAGTCTCAGTATGCTTTCAAAATGTATCCACTTTATCTTTGGTAACTGATGAAGGGTCCTAAATAATATGCACTCTGTATAATATGACAAATAGTGGATTCCTTTCTTTCCTTTTAATCTGCAGTGTTTTTTATAACTGCATCCAGTTTTACAATGTGCATACACACACACGCAGCCCAGTCCTGCTTTCTGTACTCTGACAAATCTCCCATTGATGGTAATCTAAAATACCCCTTTTGTCATTCAGTCCATCCTCCAGGGGTCAGTGCAGGACTTATCAAAAGATTATTTAATTCAGTTTAAATCACAAACAAGAGCATATCTGGAGACAGAGAGATCTCTGTTCTATTAAAAGAAATTATAACCGGAAAATCAAGATTTCAATAAATCTTTCTTAGGGTGGAGAGTTACAAAGTGCCCCAGCATTTTGTTGGGATGTAGTATAGGTTGATCTGGTTGTAACACAAACCTTTAAAAACAGACACAAGTTGGGATGGAATGGAGGAGTAGGGGAGGGAAATTAAAAGAAAAAAAGAGAGTAATGAAAGAAAGAATGAAGAAAAGAGTAGAAGAACAAAGGAACAGAATGGGATTTAGGCCAGAAGAGAGAGGAGTAAGAAGGTGGAACACAAGTAAATGAGTGGGATTTAGTGCATTCTGTAATTTAATCATTGGCTCATTAAGTGCATATGTTCATTTAAGCCTACAAAGCTGTGTTGTTCTCCCATCACTAACTAAAACAGGCTATGTAGCCCACTGCCAGTGCGCTAAAGCCACTCAGGGTGAATATATTTCCCTGCACACAGGGTGTGTTAAGTTTACAGATAAGCTAGGACAGGGTCCTCAACCTTTTTCTTTCTGAGGGCCCCCCAACATGCAATAGCCACGGCTCACCTGTGCCACAAGAACTGCTTTTCTGCACATCCTGCAGATTAAAAGCCAGGACCAGTGTTAGGGGGTGGCAAGCAGGGCAGTTGCCATGGGCCCCATGCCACAAAGCTAAGTTGTTTGGGTTTCAGCTTCAGCCCCGAGTGATGGGGCTCGGGCTTCGGCTTTCTTGTTTATTTTGGCAGACTCTTGAAACCTGCTCACATCCCCTCAGGGGGCCCTGGACCCCTGCTTGAGAACTGCTGAGCTAGGACACATGGTTTGAAGTGTAGTTGCTGTCTGAAAAGTGACCTTATTTAAAATTCTCTTTGTAAGCGTCCTACTCCTGCTTACCCCATAATTTTCATATCAAATGCATGCAGTCAGCTTAAGATATTTTAACTGGTGGTGACCAAAATGCAGAGCTGTTGAAGAAGTATCAGTGAAGCCAGGAAAGGAAGGTGAAGGGGATCCCTAAGACGTGTTATAGGTGGCTGAGAGGGGAGTCATGGTCAATGGTATGAGACAAGGCACTGAGGTTGAGAAGAATGAGAGAGAGGAGCCCATTCATACAAATGGCAGTTGCCTTTCCAGGAGTGATGGAAACCAGACCGGACTCGATCAAAACCATTTGTTCTGCGGGACCTAGAGAATGTGAATGAATAACCATAGTGTTTCCAAGGTTTTGCTAAAATGGAAAGAAAGGATGGTAAACAAGGGATGAGATCTGTACTGATCTGGAAGTGCTGCCTCTGCCCTCTGAGTCACCAGTGAATTGTTCAAGGCTTCATTTGGTAGAAGCTGGACATGGTGAAAGTTTTCTAAGTGGTGACAATGAAAATTATGCCAGTTTTACCTGTGATCCCTTGTACTTCTCTACATTAACTATAGGCAATACATTGAATATGGCTAGCACTGAGATTAGCTAACCACAGATCTTAGTTATCTATTGCAATAGACAAACACTGAAGTATCACCACAGTAGAGTTTCCAATGGCCATGGTACTCTAGTTTCAATGTACCTCATGATTTCCCTAGCTGCTGTAAATCTAGGTGCTCACAACCTTCCGATTACACTTACATCATTGAAAAGGCTGTTTCTTTTACAGGTCTTGACTAACTCAGAACCAGTCAGTTTAGTATCATTAGTAAGATTCCTCTGAACTAGATTCTTCCTTGTTGCCTAATTCTTTCTGTCTCCTACAAGTTACTGTTTCTGTCCATACTTAACTATGGGAAACTTGCAAGCTCCTCATTGTCCTGTAACCTAAGCACTCTGAAATGACACATCCTCATTGCCTTTAATAAGCAGTGTACAAGACAGACAGGCCACAGCGATGTTTTGACTCAAGGCAGTTTCTCTCTGTTGTGGCTGGCTCCTCAGGAACAAGTGTCCTCCATCTCAGACATTGTGTTCGGTCTTATTCACACCTTCTTTTTGTGGTGCCATCCTGCTTTTCCTACCTAAGGCTGTTGTACAAAGAGTTCATTTTCCCACAAGTTCAAAAGGTCCCTGAGTGGTAGTTAGTTAAATAAAAAACATAAACATTAAATCTCACTATTGGGATAACATTCCACTGTTTAATATCACTGAGCTTGCATTTTCTCTTATCAGGCATGGTTTTTCTATTAATTTCTTTCTTTGACTCATTACCCCAAAGTGTGTGTATGTGTGTGCTTTTTCTGTGTATTTAATCTAATCTAATCTACCCATGTATTTCTAATGCACTAATTACTGTGGTATTTGACCACCAAACATGCAGCAGTCCTTTCTGTACCGGACTTTTCATCACATTTCCTTACCTGACAGCTGGTTTTATGTTAGTGCCATCATTTTTATGGACTGGGGCCTTTATTAATTAATTTCATATTATTTATATAGTATCACTGGTCTTTATGATGCTTTACAGCCAAAGGTGAAAGCAAGGTCTGTACCCCAAGGAGCCTGCAGTCTAAGGGTATGTCTATACTACCCGCTGGATCGGCGGGCAGCGATCAATCCAGCGGGGGTCGATTTATTCTCTCTAGTCTAGATGCAATAAATCAACCCCCGAGCGCTCTCCCATCGACTCCTGTACTCCACCGCTGCAAGAGGCGCAGGCAGAGTCAACAGGGGAGCGGCAGCAGTAGACTCACTGCAGTGAAGACACCGCAGTGAGTAGTTCTCAGTACGTCGACTTCAGCTACGTTATTCACATAGCTGACGTTGCGTAACTTAGATCGATCCTCTCCCCTCCTCCCCCAGTGTAGACCAGGCCTAAAGGCTTGTCTACACTTACCGGAGGATCGACCTGTGGTGATCAATGCATCAGCGGTCGATTTTGCGGGTCTAGTGAAGACCCGCTAAATCGACCGCCGATCCCTCTCCCGTCGACTCCTGCTTGAGAAGACTAAGGGGAGTCCACGGGAGAGCGTCTCCTGTCCACGTTGCGTAATGTGGACCCTGTGGTAAGTAGATCTAAGCTCCGTGGATTTGAGTTACGTTATTCACTTAACTCAAATTGCGTAGCTTAATTGACTTTTCCCTTTAGTGTAGACAAGGCCTAAGCAACGATAGGCATACAGCAGAATATGGTGATGGGGAGGGGAAAGGGAAAACGTGATGATTTATGGGCAATATTCTCTACAGGAGCTCAGATCCGTGGTTATGTTGTGATTCATGTGATCGTCATTATTTCGTATACTCATATTGGAAAGGGGGTTTGGATAGCCAGAAAGTGACCCTGCCAGAGTAGATTAGTGTTGGAAAACATGCTCAGTATAATAAATTTTCAGAGCGATTAGGAGGAAAAGAGGGAGAGTGACAAGGAGGAAACTGTTCCAGTTATTAGGGGCAGTGTGAAAAAGGTCCAGAGTCTTGAGTAGTGTTTTTGGAAATTTTTCCCATGAAAAGATTTTCTTAAGGAAAATTACCTCTTTAAAATTTTTTGTCAATATTTGAATCAAAATTGTATTCCAAATGGTTAGTGAACATTTTCCTGCATGCGTGGAGCATACATGGGAGCTGAGCTGTAGGCTAGGGCAGTTCAATCAGAATAGACCAAGTCTGAACTTTGATGTCGAAGGAGACACGGCCTTCACTTTTATAGAAGGCAAAAGAGACTGTAAGCTTCAGGGTTATGGCTAGGAGGAGAAGGTGAGTAAGGGAGGGCAGAAAGGAGGAGGTAGTATTATTTGTGGCAACAAATAAACAAGGTGTGGATCACTCTTTTGGCAGTAGGGGAGAGAGAGGAGAGGACAAATTGTAGAGAAGTTCTGAAAGGAAGAGTCACAAAACTTAACAGGTTTCAGAGTAGCAACCGTGTTAGTCTGTATTCGCAAAAAAGAAAAGGAGTACTTGTGGCACCTTAGAGACTACCAAATTTATTAGAGCATAAGCTTAGTGAGCTGTAGCTCACGAAAGCTTATGCTCTAATAAATTTGTTAGTCTCTAAAGTGCCACAAGTACTCCTTTTCTTTTTACAAAACTTAACGAGAGCTTGGACATGGGATAAGATAGATACCGAAGAGTCTAAATGTGACCCCATGGTTGTGATGCTCAGTAAAAGGTAGTGTAATGCTGCTGTCAAATGTGAGATAGAAAGGGGAAAGCAAGAAGGTTTGATTTAATCTTTTACAGCCCTGCAGCAGAATCCACTGTGGTTTGCTAAAACATCTAACTTCAAGGGGTGCCTCACTCAGTAGGATGTGGCCACAAGGTTGTATCATGTTCTTTTTCATTGAAATATATGATGATTAGTAGCTAGGTGTCAAAGACTCTAATGATTCCTAGGTGGGGATATTTAAATGGAATGAGTCCAAATTTTTCTTCCCCCGAAAGAAGTGAAAATTGAAGTTACAACTTCTTTAAAAAAGAGTGGTGAATCGTTCAAATACTGAACACAGTGCAGCGCACCAGGGCCTTTACAATTGGTATATGCAACCTTTGCTGAATCAAATCACCTTGTTCCAGAAGAAAGGAAAATAAGGAAGTGTGATGGGCAGCTCTGGTTTACATTCAAGAAAAATATCCTAGTAAAGATACAGCACCTTCTCAGGTACTGTTTGTACCTCTCTCAAGGAATAACAGAACTCCAAGCAACTTGTTAAAGGAAAATTCTTGGTTCCTGATCTTTCAGTGCAACATAGCAGTCTGCCAATGGGTAGACGGTTGATTCCCTTAAATTGAATTTTTCCACTATTACTAACTTCACACATCTAATGTGATGGATTTTTTAGTAGAATGGAGGGCACAATGAGAGCACTATGGGAAATACTTATCATTGGTCATTCTTGAAATAGGAATAGGAAAATTCTTGAAATAGGAATAAAAAGCACCTGAAAGGTTTAGGAGAACACGTCCCATTCTCTTTCGATGGGACTTTGCTCTTAAATCTCTTAGGTATTTTTGATGATTTCCTCTATATTTTCTTATTTAAAATGCATAGTGTTCCTTGAAAAATGACATTGTCATAATAAAATGTGAGCTTTGTGAAAGTGTGAATGGTTGGGGCTGACACCCTCTTGGACTAATTGGAGGTTGTGCCATATCTCACTGGGTAGGTAACTTCTGATAAATTTACAGTAAGATTGTGGGCTTGACCTACTGTATAATCTCTGTCAGAGTATTTGTTCTCTACATGCGAATATTATATGGGCAAAAAATAGATTTATTTAAAGATTTACAAGATGTTTTATTACATTTGTGAGGATTAATTTCCTTAGTAAAGCTCATTGACTTCTAAAACATAACCTTCTTCCAAAGAACTAGGATAGTCAATATAAAGGTGATACTGGTATATTATATGTACAGGACATTTGTTTCACTATTAAGTTTGGTATGTCCCATTTACAACAGGCTTTCAGTGTTTTTTAGAAGGAAAAAGCAATCAGATTTAAAAAATCATAACTGATCATAAAAATCATAGCTCTCTTGGATTTACTTTATAAGCAGAGAGTGCCCGATCCCTTTCTCACTCATGCTGTAGCTGAACTCCACTGACACTAGAGGAATTTCTCCTCACACATTATAAATCATGACTATCAAGCATAGGAGGAGAGTTGGGCCCAAAACTTACTAAAGTACAACAGCCTGTGCCCAGGAGAAGGGCCAATGACTTAGCTTATGCTCAAATAAATTTGTTAGTCTCTAAGGTGCCACAAGTCCTCCTTTTCTTTTTTCAGTTCCCTCGTTATGCTTCTGTAGATGCTGCCCCAGACTCTGAAAGGACATTTTCCCTCTCATCAAGAGTTGCAGAATGCTAGGTCACACATTATATAGCGGCCTGTGATTAGCCCCACCCCAGGAATGTGGGTGTTTACTAGGCTTGGCAAAATATGATTTTTTTTTATTATTTTGACAGATAATATCCATGTTTGTTTTTAAGCTTTTTTTTTTTTTCAACTTTTATCTGTTTAAATTTTCAGTTTCAGGAAATTGTGTGAGGGTTGTATAATCGCTATTTAATTACAGTTCGACATGGAGATTCAAAACCTTAAAGCTATATCACCATTAAAACACAAATTGTCAACAACACATGTCAAAATATAAAAAGTAAATATCCTTAAGTCAAATGCCAGTAAGTTCTCAAGCAGCGTTTTTCTTACTTTGCCTATTTTTAAATTTCAGCCATCATCAATGGAAATATTTTTTTTGTTGGGTCATGTGTGTGTGATGAAAACAGCATTTACTGATAAAAATTTAACCCTTCCAAGACTAGTTGTTGTTTTTTCTGATTAACAATAATAAATTAGGTGAGGCAAGGACATTAATATTGCTGCTGGCCAAACTGATAGCTCCATTAAAAAAGCTCATCTGAGGAGAAAATGGAGCCCTGGCCCAAACATGACTCCCATTTTGCACCCCCTAACCCCTCCTAGAAAAAAGCAAACACTTATGTAGAAGAGGGATGCAAAAGCACCTTAATTTCATGGAAGTTCATACCCATATGCAACTTTGGGGTGTTCAAAAAACAGATCCAAGTTTTGCCACTCATGGTCATCTCCTCTGAAAGACATTCCCTATATTAAAAGTGATCATTCTTGATTTCAATCACATAGAATGACTTAATTCTTTCGTAAAATACAGGGAACTTAGCTACAACTTTCAATTTTTCCAGACTCCTACCTCAATGATGATTGTGCATTTGATTTACTGTCACAGGTTCCGACGAGCCAAAAGAAGGAAGGTGTATATGACGTGCCAAAAAGTCAACCTGTAAGTGTAAGTATCTTCCCTGTTTATACACGGTAGAGGTGGTATGTGGCACAGCTGCTTTGACTCTCATAATTCTCTGGAGTGTATGGTTCCTTCTAGCATTGTGATTTTCAATGTTCTGCGATACTAGTACTGGTTCAATCCCACTGGGGAACCTGGGTGAGTTATTCAGTTAGGGCCCCTTAATATGTACATATTTATTGAGGTCACCCCACTCAAATACCTACAACCTCCTCCTTCCTGATCTCTTTTATTCACGCTCCCTCTTCTCACCACTTGTAATGCGAAATCTTTCAGTAAATGTATAAATCTCTGCAGCTTGAGCCGAAAGAGCTAGTTCTGGTAGGCTCATCAATCTCTGTATCTGACCCAGCCACCACTAGAGAGGGACAGAGCACCATACTGAGTAGATGTTGGTTGTATTTTCTTCCCCCATACTTACAATTAAAACTGTACATTCTATAAAGGTTTATTAAATTAGTTAAGGACAACTGTGAACATAGGGGCCATCTGGGTTGGAAGTGAGGAGAGGAGCATTAGGAACAGACAGAAGGAGTCAGAATTCTTGGGGGCTTGATGCAACATCTGCAGCCTCTCAGAACCACCCCCTGGCAAATACAATAGGCTGATGTGTAAAAAGTGCATAAGAAGCTTCAAATTAGACAGTGACCAAACATCAGGAACTTGCATAAAATTACAGTTCTGTAAACTGAAAAAAGCTATATAAAAATCCCACTTAACATGTGGCACAGGAAAGCAATCGTTTTTAATAAAACCAGCTTCTTTAGTAACTTCATATTGTAACCTCTGTACAATTGCAATACAGATATATAGGTAATGGCTATTTGTCTGAATAACAGTGAGCAGCTCCAGAAAGAAATAGTCCAAGCTCAGATGGCTGAAAAAAGGGACCTCATTTAACAAATCTCCCAACTGACAGAATCTTTGCTGTATTTTTAGCATGTTGTTTTCGTGGTCATTACTAGCCATAATCAGCACAGGGAGGTTTTCCTTCCACCATTGCTATGTGTATAAGGCATGTTACAGACCAATAAAGACTGCTGGGTTCCTCCTTTCCTTGTGAGGGTATTTGCACTTGTGTAAAGTGGGTGTCAATTGCTACCAAATCAGCTTGTTATCATTTTGCATTCACTCTCCATAGATGCACATAGTGCAGAGCAGTGGAGAATTGACCCCATATCCTTAGCTGAATATAAAAAGGGCTAGTGACAAACAGTAAGGGGAGTGGAAGGACAGGGGCTTTAGTGATAAGATTATGCACTGACTGAGGGTTATGAGGCATGCATCTTGAGGGTTGCACAGGTTTGGGCTGGTTTTGTGTTTTACACATAAAGGTAGGTTGAGAGGCAATTTAGACTAGTAGGCTTCATGGGAAAAGTGTGTTTTGAGGAAGGATTTGCAGAAGAGCGCAGAGGAGCAAAGATGAAAGGTCAGGAAAGAGATTCTAAGTCCAAAATGCCCATGGGCAAGAGAGTGCAAAACAAAAATGTACACTGTACAACTTGGGCTGAGCACAAAGAGCAAGATGGGAAGCGAAGAGGATGGTGGGAGCTAAGATGTCACACACAATCAAACAAAGAAATAAAGCCCACTCTAAATAGTTTGTAATAATCCACTATGGGAGATCCTCTTGTTGCTAGGCTAATTATAGTAAGACTATTCTTGTTGAATAATTAAGATCGTTGTGGGCAAGGAATAGTTATAAATTCCTCCGAGTCCAGTATCAGAATTTTCTGTGCAAGTTTCTAGTTGGGGTTTTTGTAGTGGGGGTTTGATGGCATTTCAGACTGACTCTGTATATTGGACTCTGCTTAGGGTTCATGCAGTATGAAAGACAGTACAGTATTCTCGCTAAAGTGTTTGCAAAAGCTTGTACAGTAAAACTACCCTGGTAAAGATGATGATTTTGTTAAGATGCTGGGCTCCGACTTCAGCCCATAATGACATATTGCAGCTCTCAACTCCATGAAGTTTGTTATTAACTTTCACTTTGGCCCTTTCTCAGTAAAATTCAAAATAATTGGACCTGAAAAACACAGTGTCAGTATGCACTTTAATGGAAAATGGAAAAGAAAAAGAAAATGGAGGCATTAAGTACGAAATAAGTAGCCAGGACCTTTCACCTTTCTATTGGTTAATAAAATAGAAAACCGAGGCAGCTATTAAAATCTGTGTAATATTCCGCTACACATCTAGTTTTATTACTCATCTTTCTGCACGCAAGACACTTTGTCATAGAGATGCTTGCCATGATTTTATTTTTCAATTTATAGCTGTCCCTATTACATAAACTTCTAAAATTCAATTTGTGCTCAAATTACCCAGCCTGATTTAGACATGCAAGGACACTTTCTTTATTAGTATATCTTGCTTCCATTAATTTCTTAAAGGCTGAAATAAGGGGAAAGCTTTCTCTAGTTTCTAATAGATATTAGGGATTTTGAATTCCCTCTTCTTTCTTGTATAAACAGTCCTCCATAAAAATGCAGAAGATTTCACCTGAGCTCAGATGGATGGAGTGGGCAATATAGACGAGTCCATTTCCGAACCCAAGTATTTTTGTCTCATGTGGTTATTGATCCGGAAGGCAACAGTTTGGAACAGGGGATTGAGAGTCAAAATCCTGGTTTTGTTCACAGTTTTGCCTCAGGGCACAATATGTGACCTTATTTAAATTACATAAGGTAACACTAAGCGATTTAGAAGCCTAATCCAGTTTTCAAAAGTGATGTCAGCACATATGTAACATAGACAGATCCTGGTCGTCGACGGGCAGGATCAAACCTGGGATGTCTGGAGCTTAGTGCATGAGCCTCTACTGCATGAGCTAAAAGCCATAGCAAAGGCTGTAGAGCAGACTCATTAATCTCTCTCTCGTGTTGCCACTAAATGGGACAGAACACCACATCCAGGAGGTGTGTGAGTTACACATAGAAGCCTACACTGTCTTTCAGTGAGACTTGGCTCCCAAGTCTTTTTTGGAAATGGGACTTAGGCTCCTAAGTCACTTGGACATTTTTGAAAAATTTGCCCTTAGCCCCTCTGTATTATCTGTCTTCCCATCTGTAGGAGGATTGTGATGACATATACTCTCCTTCACAGTTGTGTTACAAAGCTTAATTCATTATGGTTGTATGTATAGGCTTTGAAACAAGAATATTATAATGCTTTGCGCTTGTATAGTGTCTTTACAACCTTAAGTCTCGTGGCATGCATGTGAGGTAAGTATCATTATCCCCAATTTACGGATGATGAAAGTAAGGCACAGAGCTGTGAGGTGACTTACCCAAGCTCACGCAGAAAGTCAGAAGGAATGCCTTGCTGATAACAGAATACAAATCTCCTCATACCCAGCTCTGTAGACAAGTCTCCCTCTCAGACATCCTGGGCAGAGATTTCTTTATAAATGTAAAGCACTGGGATTAGGTTTCCTGTGCTCTCTCTCCAGTTCTTTGCTGCTTTCCCTTTGCAGCAGCTCCTGTTCTCCTGATATATCCCCATTCCCAGACATGTCTCTTGCCTCTTTAAACATTCCTTCCACGGCTTTCAACTTCCTCCCTAGGACCCCTGTCTTGTGGTATACCCTGTTCTCTACCTGCTTCCTTCGCCAGACAAACCTATTTAGAATGGACACCAGGCAAATGAAGCTTCCCCCGAATGGTATGTTTTTTTAAGTGGGGTGTACGCCACTCAGAAATGGTGGCTCAGCATTTGAAATTAGCCAATCTAAAAGTACTAGTTGTTTAATGAGCTCCTTTTGTCATAATTTTCCACTATCTTCCCATTATACATACATGTCAGGTTTTATTTGTCATGGTGTTTTTAGTAACAAGAGTCAAACTGTAAATACCCTTCACTAAGCTTGTCAGTCAAGTCACAATAAAACCTACTTTTTTCATCAGTGTGTCTAAACTATCTGCTTACAATTTTATGAAGGCTTTCAAACAACTCATCTTACTGCCATATAAAGATTCAGAGCCTGATTCCCAACTGCCTCACATACTGGCTATGAAACATGTTTGGTGGATGGGAATTTTTTTAAAGAAAGAAATGGATGCATACTATGGACCTCTATGGATTAGAAATTCTGTCAGTGGTTGCTATAGACTGATGCACTTTTGTGAAGTGTGGGCAATATGCATTGACAGCATGCGCTTGATGTGAATTTACTGCCTTTAGGTCTAATGGTAATACTGGTGTGTAATGGAAACGATAAACCCGGTATAGTTTCAGCACTGAAGGTGAGATGTAGCTGTCAGGTGTCTTCAGTGGTGAGACTCACACTGTAACAAAAGGCCATTATTGTAACAGCCTCTCCACATTAGAGTGATTTGTTTCCAGTCAACACATGAGTACCATCCCCTTTGTGACCTATGTCATCAGCCTTGTGTCACACTGTACATGTTTCCTTGCAGTGTTGCTAGGTGACCTCTAGCAGTGTGTATCTTACCATATGCTACTTGCATTGATGGGTTACACTGCGCTGTCATGTCTTTAGTCGACTTAGATTTGTTTTTCCTGTAGTTTGGATTCAGAAGTAGACAGATAGCATCCTAGAAAGCATCTGCATTCATTGTAGTCTGGCACTGGGTGCAGCTGATTGAAATGAGGCAAAAATCTGTCCTTGTTTGGCACAATTATTTTGTCATGTCATTGGAGGTCACATTTATTTTGCTAGGGCTGTGTGTTAGGTCCATTGTATGGCTATTACAAATCATGGATGTTATCCATGATTAAAATACTTCCACATTGTGGGAATCCCACAGAAAATTCAGCTACATTTTAAGTGTCTTTTTCATTCATCTTATTGAGGCCAACAGGCCTGATTTTCCACTGCCTCGCACTTGGTTCATTCACTTACATCTTTGCAAAAGGAAAGAAGAAGGTCTGACGCGGTAGTCTTTTGCACTTACTTTGCACTGGTGTAAATAACCATATAACATGTGAAGCAGTAGAGAACTAGTCCCCATTATGTTCTGACATGTTTCTTAATGATATCTACAAATCACATTATGACTGCTTTTCCTGTAGCAACACAGGACTAACATTGCTATCGTTAACTATGCAGATTCTGTAGGAAAGTCCTGTAAATTTTAATGAGGATTAAACCAATCAGATTTTATAGAAATTACCTCCAAAACCTGTTGAATTTAATAGAGTGATGTCCTATTTTATTGCCTTTTGGAATCACTGTGTATATTTCTGTAGCAGAGGTGTACTTTTCTATTAAATTCTATAGTGTGATTGTAAAAAATATTCCCTATTACATTCAGTATGACTTTTCCACAAGGCACCAATGGGAGCTTTGTATGGTAAAAGAGCAGAATTTTACCCCCTTAAACCATGGGGCAGAAACTCGTGGTCATCATAAAGGTCATCTTCCTAAATAGGACCCAGGATTTGAAACAGAGGGCCAGATTTGGATATCATTGATGTCAGTGGCCAAGCCCCCATCGAGATTTTGCCCTTAGCTAGTAGCATTTGAAAGGAAAGGGAGGAATGTTAATACAGTACATACATTATTTCAGAAGTAAACAGAGCACCTTATGGGTTTCCTGCAGCTCATGAAGTTCTACTCAATAAAAGAATAATTAGTTAATATTTGTAATTGCTTTGAAGATTAGAAGTACCATGAAAGTACTAAATATTGTGGTTTTTATATGCTGCTCCTGTTACAATATGGCCCCTGGGTGCCCTTACCTTAAAGGTAAGACACCGTTTACACGGGTCCCAATATCTGGTGATCCAACTGGATCCAAGGGGAAATTTAAATAAGACTCTTTGTCACTGAGACTCTTGCCATCAGTTTTGTAATTTATGGCTGTGCCTGTTATATCAATCTCTAGAATTCTTTGTGGCCAAATTACCTTTATCTCTAAAATTCATAGAATCATAGAATCATAGAATATCAGGGTTGGAAGGGACCCCAGAAGGTCATCTAGTCCAACCCCCTGCTCAAAGCAGGACCAAGTCCCAGTTAAATCATCCCAGCCAGGGCTTTGTCAAGCCTGACCTTAAAAACCTCTAAGGAAGGAGATTCTACCACCTCCCTAGGTAACGCATTCCAGTGTTTCACCACCCTCTTAGTGAAAAAGTTTTTCCTAATATCCAATCTAAACCTCCCCCATTGCAACTTGAGACCATTACTCCTCGTTCTGTCATCTGCTACCATTGAGAACAGTCTAGAGCCATCCTCTTTGAAACCCCCTTTCAGGTAGTTGAAAGCAGCTATCAAATCCCCCCTCATTCTTCTCTTCTGCAGACTAAACAATCCCAGCTCCCTCAGCCTCTCCTCATAAGTCATGTGCTCTAGACCCCTAATCATTTTCGTTGCCCTTCGTTGTACTCTTTCCAATTTATCCACATCCTTCCTGTAGTGTGGGGCCCAAAACTGGACACAGTACTCGAGATGAGGCCTCACCAGTGTCGAATAGAGGGGAACGATCACGTCCCTCGATCTGCTCGCTATGCCCCTACTTATACATCCCAAAATGCCATTGGCCTTCTTGGCAACAAGGGCACACTGCTGACTCATATCCATACTCATATCATATTCATTGTATGGCAGATGACCCAGGTGACCTGTGTCTGATTTAGGCACACAAGGACACTTTATTTAGTAGTAGAAGTTGCCTCTATTAATTTTCTAAAGGCTAAAACAAAGAACATAAGAAACTCGGGACGGCTCCGCTCCTGAAAGCCCTTTTGGGAATTGAGTGTTCCCTTTTCTTTTCAGTCTGTAGAAACAGAACACTTTTCCCTTGAAGCAGGAATAGACAGGACAGCAATCAAAGGCAATCTCTTTCCAAACGCATATCATTTTTCTGTCATGAGCAGATGTAGCACACATGGGATTTGTAGTCTCTGTGGTGTCTACCTCCATATTAGAGTTAGAGCAGCTATCATGCTCTTGCTTTCATTCTTACAACTCTTGCGCTCCTAGTAAGCTGACCATAGTGCCATAGTTAGGCAAACGTTGGATACACCTTGTACTGTATATGTGATAAGAAAAGGAGTACTTGTGGCACCTTAGAGACTAACAAATTTATTAGAGCATAAGCTTTCGTGAGCTACAGCTCACTGATGAAGTGAGCTGTAGCTCACGAAAGCTTATGCTCTAATAAATTTGTTAGTCTCTAAGGTGCCACAAGTACTCCTTTTCTTTTTGCGAATACAGACTAACACGGCTGCTACTCTGAAACCTGTGTATATGTGATGTGTACCAGGTCTCCATAGACTGGATTTTGGGGGTTAAGACTTGGAGCTCTGCATCCATCCCAGTTTAGACTTCCCCAAACAAATAAGGGTCTTCCTTCACCCCTTTCGCCTCTATATTCTCCTCCCCAAGAATGTTGGAACACTCTGGATCTACAGGTGATAGACTCAGAACTAGATGCAGCAGAAATTGGATTGATTCCCCTAAAAGAAGGGAGGGAGGTGGGACCTAATCCACAGACGAGTCCAAACCTGCCCTGTTTCCTAGTATCTGGAAGCCTCTTTCTGCCCACAGTAAAACCCTAATAAATTAGCAAGTCCACAGGTGCTAGCTACCTGGGAAATAGCCCATATACCAAAGGTTGATATAAAAGTTACTTTGGTTGGCAAATAGACTTTACCTTAAACCAGGGGTTCCCAAACTTGGTTCGCACCTTGTTCAGGGTAAGCCCCTGGTGGGCCGCGAGACACTTTGTTTACCTGAGCGTCCGCAGGTAGGGCTGCTCGCAGCTCCCAGTGGCCACAGTTCGCCACTCCCGCAGCTCCCATTGGCCAGGAATGTCGAACCGCGGCCACTGGGAGCTGCGAGAGGCTGTACCTGCGGCTGCTCAGGTAAACAAAGCATCTCGTGGCCTGTCAGGGGCTTACCCTGAACAAGCCGCTAACCAAGTTTGGGAACCCCTGCCTTAAACCAATAGATCTTACCTCAGTAAGCATGGTCCTCAAAGTGCTCACACAATAAATTGAGTTCTTTGACTCTCTGTAACAAAGAGGTTGGTATTTTCTTTTAAAGTCTTTTATTTTTGTGGATTTTACAGAATGGCAGGGTTAAAAGAAGAGTGTTTTTTTTTAAAACATACGCCCACTGGTTTGAAAATCCATTTATTAGTGTAAGTCAAGATAAGACATACTAATTGAGAAGCAATCCAGGGGATTAAAATCAACGTTTTTGCCCCCATTTTATCTGGAATAGAATAAAAATTATAAATCTTGGCAGAATCTTCTGTGGGAGGAAACATAAAGTAATAAGATTTATAAAATGCTACCCATCTTCTCAATTTGAATATATGACAAATTGAGAAACTGAAAACTTAACCTTGTTCAAGTTGTTTTGATTTTTGGAAGCACTTTTGCAAAAAGTAAAAGAAAAAACATCACAAATGAGTATCATTTATAAAAGCAGCATTTACTATTGGCTCTAATTTTCAAAATAATTGCAATTTCTTTACACAATGTGCATTAAGACAGATTTATTATTACTTCTAGCATTTCTGTTTGGAGATACATAGCATGTGTACATTGGCCATTTGCAGTCATCTTGATTTAGTGTTTTCCCCTTTCCTCCTGTTGCCGTTGTCTACATCTATAGCTTATCTACACTTCCCTCCCAGGGACAGTTTCCAATGTGAGCTATGTTTAGTTTCTCAAAGGTGCTATAATCAGTGCAGTTTGTTTATATCCTATTGTGAGAGCAGTAACTGAGTTGGAAGTCTTTCAGTAAACATTCTGTAATGCAGTAGTTACAATATGATGATTATAATTTCCCTATGGTACAATGCTTAATAAGAAAGGAATACTGATGCATGTACAAAATAGATGTTAGTAGTACTTCGGACAGTCATTTTAATTTTGTTTTTTTAATGGCATATCAATTTCTGTTCACAGTCCAAATGGTTGACTTTTTTTTAATCTTAAAAATTTGACGGAGATAGTGTATAATTGGATTACTTCTACTTTGAACATATGTCAGTATTCCCTTTTGATTAAGCATTGTACCGGAAGGAAATTATAATCATCATTGACAAAGTGAGCATAGATGTCATACAAGATACAATTACTGCTATGCAATGGAAGAGGGAAAGATTTCAAAGTCCAGTTTACTCTGAAAATGTAGATTACTGGGAAGATTTCACTTGCCTCATTTTAGGAAGGTCTTTAGTTAGACTGGGGCTCAGGCCAGAAACTCTGTTTCTGGACTCAGATCCTGATTTCCTGCAACCTCCCTGACCTGATGCAACTTCCTGTGCACCCTAGGGTGCACTTTGGATTGACACCCAGAGGGGTTCACATGGGATGGTGGGGCATGTGGAGCCCCATGCCATGAGTCCCAGCACATGGTCCTCATGGGGATAGATCCCTAATGTGGGGCTGGGCAGGCCTGCTGGCCTCTTAGGGTGGAGGTCTTTTCAGAGAAGCTTGTTTACAAAGGAGCACACTGCTATATTTGCTATTCTCTCATCCCCAAAGAGGAATTGACCTAGGTGCCATGTCTGCATGGGCATCCCTTTTGAAATGTGGGTGCAGTTTTACAGGAGTCACTTAGGTCCCATAAACCTTTATACAGGATCCCAAGAAGATGGGGGAAGGCACTTCCCCATCCAGCCAGGTTTAGTACCACAGTTCAATCCAGTCCATGTGGACCAGACTTTCTCAGGGGGGACTTATTTTCAATATTTTCCTCCTACCTTCAATCTGCAGACCCTCAAGTGTAGGGGGCTTTGTTCCTTTTACCCTTGCTGGAAGGTTCACCTCCTGACCACTGGGCCCTGCCTGGCACCCATGTAAAGGAACTATTAATGCACACAGGGTTCATGCTGTGTGGTAGGAGAGAGTGGGCACGCTGATGTTTTGCCTAGGGTGGCAGATTATCTTGAGCAGCCTCTGACTGCTATATTTATGTTATCTACAGAGAGCCCCATCCTGCATATCTTTACTCATATGAGTAATCCCATTGGTGCCAATGGGAGAGCACAATTACATTTGCAAGATCAGATCCTGAATGTGTCCATAAGCCATAAATTTCCCATCTCCAACATTCATTCTCAAAACCCTGTAACAGCTAGCATATCTTTGCTTAGTAATCTTTCTCTGTTTCCCTATTCATGTCAAGTATATGTTCTGGAGATGTGTGATAAAGTTTTGGGTAGAAAAAGCATCATTATAAATGATGCTGTTTTCTTATCTCACTGTTCAGAAACCTGCTTTACTGGACAATGTTAGTTATTGAGGTCAAAGAAAGAGCTCTTAGAAGTTTGTTCAGTTACAAGGTTATTTCACAAGATACTTTTCCTGACTTCAAAATTATATACGGCTATGTATAAAATTCATAGTTGTACAGTTGAATGAATTTTAAAGTAGTGACAGTAAAAAAAAAAAAAGTTTGGCCATAAAAAATAAGATAAAAATAAAGTAATTTCTGAATTTCAAATGTCTCCTAGAGAAACTGTTAAAACAAAACCAAAAAACACTGGCATTTCTTTCAGAGGATTTAAGGTAAAGTTTTGAGTATATGTATCTGTTATTTTCTAAGAAACACAGTTTTTACTTTCAGAGATAAGTACCATTTGTGACAAGGTGGGCCAGATGGCTACAGGAGAGTGATAGAAGGCAGATATATTAGCTCCAGGTTAAGTAGGTCCCTTTTCCCGGGTAAGGTAACAGGGAAGGTTCCAGATCAATCAGGAACTTTCTGGAAACAATTAAGGCAGACAGGCTGATTAGAAAACCTGCAGCCAATCAAGAAGCTGCTGGAATCAATTAAGGCAGGCTAATCAGGTCACCTGGATTTTAAAAAGGAGCTCACTTCATTTTGTGGTGTGTGTGCGAGGAGCTGGGAGCAAGAGGTGCAAGAAGCTGAGAGTGAGAAGGCATATTACTGGAAGACTGAGAAGTACAAGCATTTTCAGACATTAAGAGGAAGGTCCTTTGGTGAGAATAAAGAAGGTGTTGGGAGGAGGCCATGGGGAAGTAGCCCAGGGAGTAGTAGCTGTCTTGAAGTAACCTGGGAGTAGTTTTGGGCAAATATTGCAAAAGATTTACCCTTAAAATCTGTAAATGAATTTCCTTCGGCTGAGCATGTGCCCTAATTTGTGTTCGCTTTCTATAAACATCCAAGCAAGTGCAATTTACCTGTACAAATTCTCACAGAATTGTAATGTTAACTTCAGCAAATCAAATATATTTCTGCCAAAAATGGTATATTTAACACAATAGAGGAACAGTGAGGCAGGCAGAGATCTGACTGCATCCTCCATAATTAGGACCACACAGTACTAGCATTGAGATGGTGGTCTCATATTGTGCTCTTTGTCACCAAGTTTTTGTCACCAAATTTTATTTACTAGTTTAGTGTTTTCAGTGACTTTCAATTTAGGCATTCACCATGACGATACTACTCATACATCTTCAAGTGTGTCCCAGCAGCACTCCTTTTGATCAGTCTCCATGCCTGCATTGCTTGTAACACATGCAATGTAACACATGGTTCCCATGTCAGCAGGGAACCAACAAGCAAACAGAGAGCACAAAGAATGATCTGATGATGTGGAAATAGCCTGAAAGAAAGGAAGGGCTGATTTTGGACTTACATTTGCACTGCATTTCACTGTCACTGGGCTTGCCTAGCTTTGTTCTTTAACATGGAATTTTGCAGGATGTGTGCCCAAAAGAGAGATTAGCTCCCCTTGATACAATGGGCCTGATTCCAATTTCATGCTATTTCCACTGACTTCTATGGAATTGGTTTGGATTAATTGTGATTTACATTGGTATAGATGAGATGAGAATCAGTTCCATTGACTTTTTCATTTTTAATTAAATGGTTAAGTTGTTCATGCTTTAAAAAATTCTCCCCGTATAGTAACCATTTCTGATTAACATCATTTACCAGCCATATCCCTGTTAACATCCTCATGGCAACATATAACAGATGACCATTATAGATTATACCAGTGGTGTTCATGGCAAAAGTTAATAATAAAGTATTATATGATGTGGTGATTCTCTGGAGTCACTATCACTTTTCTTCATGTTTTTAAACTGGACAATAAGAATTTTAGACAAATTGGAGGGTATGACATTGGATGATCTAGAGTTAATCCCCTTAGTTTATGCAAGTGACATCATACAACTGGCAGACAATGTTTGAATTAATGCTTATACTCTTTGCAGCCTTGGAAAATTGAACTTATACTACTTTGTCTCCTTAGAGTGCATTGTATCTTTGAAAAGAGACAATAGATAATGTGCTGAAATGCAGCAGCAGCAGTGAAGTAGTAGAACAAGCAGAACCTTATATTTACCTAGGAAGTTTGATCAGTGCCAACGGTTCCATCAAGCAGGTCCGTCCCTAGTGGGGTGCGGGACCTGGACAAATCACCACCCGCCGGCTTGGGAGGCCCCACTCTGCATTGGCAGCTGGGCTGGCGGGACAGATCTGGGCTGGCGGGACGGATCTGGCCTAGTGCTGGGCTGCCTACTGCTGCTGGCAGTTGCCGATGCCTACTGCGGGGCTATTGTTGGTCATAGCGCCATGGCAGCTCAGATCTCTGGCCAGGGCTGGGGACTCTCTGCACCGAAATGTGAATGGCCAAGCCGGGTGCTGTTTCCGCTATCTGCCAACAAGATGGTGGGCCCTGCGGAAGTGACGGATTCGTCTTCCAACAGTGGCACTGAAACATTTTTAATAGAGGGGTGGAAGCCGGGACCTCGGGGGTGCTGCAGCATTGCCCGCACTCCTAGTTCCTGTGCCTATGTCTTCCCAGACCGACCACGACAGCCAATCGCACCGGCCCGCGGGGCGTGGAGCAGTCGCCCTGATTCGCCCTACCCAAGGAAGGGATGGCTCTGCCATCAAGGATGAGGTTAAAAGGAGATGTTCCTTAGCTACAACTGCTGCACAGAAACTGAAGAAATTATGGACTAATAGAAACATGTTTGCTACCAAAATTAAAATTTCTCAAACCAGCGTGCTAACACTCTGTGGGCTGGGAGCAGCTGCATTAAATGAAACTGAGATCAGAAGGCTGGAGGCAGTAGAGATGAGAGTTCTTCAAAAGATGGCAGCTGTCAAGTGGAATGATTTTAAAACAAATGAAGTTAAAAGGAGAATAGCAAGTGAAATCAGGGTAGAGGATTGGCTATAATCAGAAAGATTATAATGGTGAGGTACCGCAGAAGATGATAAGAAAATAAAACAAACACAATGAAGGTTAGTTTGACCTAGAGGCTGATCACTGACTGTGATAGGACACTGTACGCCAGGACATGACCCGGCTGGGCTTAATGGAGGAACTAGCCATAGACAGGAGTGAATGCTGACCCTGAAGTCTTCCCTGTGTTTGTACAGGTTTCAGAGTAGCAGCCACGTTAGTCTATATTAGCAAAAAGAAAAGGAGTACTTGTGGTACCTTAGAGACTAACAAATTTATTTGTGCATAAGCTTTCGTGAGCTACAGCTCACTTCATCGGATGCATTCAGTGGAAAATACAGTGGGGAGATTTATATACACAGACACACAGAGAACATGAAACAATGGGTGTTACCATACACACTGTAAGGAGAGTGATCACTTAAGATGAACTATTACCAGCAGGAGTGCGGGGGGGGGGGGGTTTGTAGGTTTTCTTCCCCTCCCCGCCATTCCCCCCTCCCCCCGCTCTCCTGCTGGTAATAGCTCATCTTAAGTAATCATTCCCCTTACAGTGTGTATGGTAACACCCATTGTTTCATATTCTCTGTGAATCTGTGTATATAAATCTCCCCACTGTATTTTCCACTGAATGCATCCGATGAAGTGAGCTGTAGCTCACGAAAGCTTATGCACAAATAAATTTGTTAGTCTCTAAGGTACCACAAGTACTCCTTTTCTTTTTGTGTTTGTACAGATGCTCCAGGATTAAATGATGATGGTGTCTGATGTATTGTAATGTCTGTGCATTCAGATAACTTTTTAAAGGCAGATTCACAAACATCCACCCAGTTTCTGCATTATGGAAGCTGGATGGAATTTTCACTATATTAACCTCTCAAAAAAATTCCAGTACAGAGAAACAGAAAATTAGAGGTAGAAGTTTCCTGGCATTGTTTTCCTATATATTATTATATTTTCTTTACGCAGTAACCATTAAGCTGTATCATTTTCTGTGACTTTAAGAAATAATATAGAACATAACTTTGTCAAAGAGTAACATTCTTCTGCTGCTACATAAAAGTCAATGTGACTATGAGGCAGTGGAGTGTTGCTTACCCGTGATCAGTGCATAATATGAAGATGGGAGGCAAAGGTGGCATTACTCCATTTTTGCGCTTCCCCAGGCCTGGATGCTGATTGAGCCCCTTGGCTTAAATTAGAGCTGCTTAAGAAAGCCATTCTGGCAGAATTTCCAGGATGCAGTGCACTCCTGACTTGCTGCTTGCATTCCCCGGAATTACCCCTTATGTTGGGTGCAGGGGGAACCCAGGAGCGGGTGGTATAGAGCCAGCTATATCAGCTTTAAACTCTCTGGGGATGGTCCTAGAAAAGGGAGTCACCAGCTGGCTGTCACAGTTATTGGGCTGACTGCACCTCTGACCCCTCCTAGTTTCTTTGAGCGCATCCCCTCCCCGATCCGGTGTCAGGCCTTGAGCCATCACCTCTCTTGGTGTGGAATCATGCATGTCTCCCATTCTCAGGCTGGCCTTGGGCTGCAGTTGCCTGGTATTTACCATAATTAACTCAGCAGACCTGAGTTAGGTTCAGTACCTGGGATTCTGAAGCTATGACCACTGGCATTCGATGACCAGACAGCCTTCTTTAAGCCAAGTATTGTTTGTTTGGAACTAATGCTTTTCTGAGGAAACTATCTTAAACCAGACTATATTTATATTTACCAGATGTCTATCCATCTTCCACCTGGGGATCCTAGTAGATATAAATTACCTACAGGCACCCCAAGCCCCGCAGGGCATTGTTTTAAATCCACCAGTCTTTCGATCATGGCTCCAGCCACGCCAACACCCCACGCAAATGGCGTGTCTACATTTAAAACACCACACCACTGACACACGTAGGTAACCAGAGTAAATTTTCTAGTGTAGACCAGGCCTCATAAGGCTATGTCTACACTGCGCACCTTACAATGGCGCAGCTGCACTGGCACAGCCACACGGGTGTAAAGCGCACAGTTTAGCTGCTCTTTGTCATCGGAAGAGAGCTCTCCCGGTGACAAAATAAAATCACCCCCACCAAGGGGCGGTAACTTTGTCGTCGGGAGAGTGGCTCCCACCATTGAAGCGCTATCCACGCCAGCGCTTTTCATCATTAAAACTTTTGTCATTCGGGCAGTGTTTTTCTCACACCCTTGAGCAATATAAGTTTTAACAATGAAAGTGCAGTGTAGACATGACCTAACTGTTTATAGCCCTTTGGTCTGTCCATTCGCACCAGTGGCCAAACAAGTCTTGCAACTTCCTTGGGGACAGGATGCAGGATCCTCAAATCTAATACTTGAAAAGACAATGAGAAAGGTATATGCTAGGCTGTTCTTTCTTACCTTTCTTGTCTTCCTGGTAAGAGCCCCCATTGAATTAAAGCAATATAGGTGCATAATAAACATTTCACTAACCCAATGTAGGTATACAGTCCATCTCAACAGGTACGTCTCATACAGTGTTCATAAATTATTAAGGCATGTCCAAACACAATGCATGGTAAAAGGTATTAGAATACAGTTTGATTTGTTACACATATTTTATTGCATTACTGTTTCGTGATGACGCCCTTGGAGACTTGTGCAGGTCATCCTATACAAGTGCCCATACAACCATTACACCACAGTATTATGAATAGACATATGTGGAGCCTCATTTTTTTTATCATATATGATTACACATGCATGGACTTCAGGAAAGTGTCACCCCCTAATGCAGAATTCAGCATTGCAGGGATAAATAAAGGACTTGATTCTCAAGCCTGGTTATGGCTCCGGTACTGCTAATCCCTAGAGTTCAAAAACCATGAGTGGCTTAAAAATAAGTGTGTTTTTTAAAATAATCAATTCTGGGTTATTTTTTATTTGCCTCTGGTTGGGGGTAGGAGATTGAGTCTTTAGGGTATTGGATTCGTTTTGTGTTTCCAGACTTTTCTCTGTAACCACATAGGCTTGTAGCTTAGCTTTTATTACCAAAAAAAAAAGAGAGAGAGAGAGAGATTCTCACATCACCACATGACTCTAGCAGCTGGGACCTTAAAAAAGCCACCAAATGTCATGGAACTCGCAATACAGTCACAAGAACTGACACTGTGGCCCCTTTATGCCATACAGGTGCCGTAAAAATGCTATCATCCAGCCAAGAATTCCCCTGGCATCGGGGAATACCCTTGTGGTGCATGTGCTACGTCCGGGCCCTTCGCCTGTTTCCCGTTCCCAGCTTAGGGGCAGGGAAGATGTCAGAGCTCTGCTCCACTGGCTTAGAGACTATTCAGGGGATTAGAACTCTAAATGGAATTAGAGCCGAGGCTGAGGTTAGCCCTGAGATGTTTAGCCAGAATCAGCTCCATTACACTCTCTCCCCCTCCCGCCCCCTTCCTGTGCTGAACAGAAATCTGATACATTGGACCTCATTTGTGTGTTGTCATTTAAACTCTGTCATATATATATGTGCATACACTCTCATACACATACACCAGTGTAGCAACAGTATATAAATCTACAATTAAAAAGGGGCTGTTCTGTAGTACATGGTAAGAAATACTGTATATTAAATTCTCTTTGTATTCCAGTGGCTATGTACAGTGAAAGTGAACTCTCCGGGGTGTTGTTAGCACAGTACTTAAAGAAGGTTTCAGAGTAGCAGCCGTGTTAGTCTGTATTCGCAAAAAGAAAAGGAGTACTTGTGGCACCTTAGAGACTAACAAATTTATTAGAGCATAAGCTGTAACTCACAAAAGCTTATGCTCTAATAAATTTGTTAGTCTCTAAGGTTCCACAAGCACTCCTTTTCTTTTTACTTAAAGAAGGACACTCATTTTTTTAGAGTGTGAATATCAAGCCCTGTTAGTACATATTAAATATAAATTTCAGTGGCAAGCAGGCTGTGTCAACTCTCAAAGCCATGAGTAATGTGGTGACATTTAGTTTAACTGCTTAAGTGGCATTTCTGGGCTTGCAAAGTTTTTTTTTTAATATTTGTGATGTGACTACTCATTCTAAATGAAAAATGGATTGTTCTGGTAATACAACAAGGGAAGGAAGAAACTGATTTTAGCAGTTTAAAACGCTAAATATTGATGCATCTTATTTGTGTGTTTTTTGTTTTGCTCAGGATACAAGAAAAACAATGTGGTGACCACAGGTTAATACCTGTTAACGTGGGCTTTCTTTGTTGTCAGATCTCTTCAGGTTTAACTTTCTTCATTTTTAATACACTTTCTAAATTCATAAGCCACTCCCAACCTCAAGGATGTTCAGATTTGAGGAGTTGTTTAGCCCATTATGAATATGCTATAAGGTATTCAGATCTAAGCCCCAAATTCAAATAAGGTTTTGGTCTCATTCCTGTTTTTAATAACAATAACAGTAGTGTTTAAATGCCAGTCACTGTGCCATTGGGCCAGTCACTGCACAAATAAAGGCAAAAATGTCTGCCTCAAAGAGTCAGAAAAGAAAATTGGAGAAGGGGAACTGATGCAAAATAGCCAAGGTTATTTTAGGCACATGTTAGTCCTATTTGTATTTTCTAACAGGTAAATAAAATAATTGTTTCAGACTAGTTCTGTGTGGGAAGATCTCTGTGTAGAATAGCTTAAAAGGGAATTTTTAAAGAATAGAGAGTAAAACTTAAAAACGAAGGAGAAGTTGTTAGGTACTGTATATAATAGTCACCACTTTGGATTCTTGATTGACTAGAGTCTATCAGAGGTGAACACCTAGAATGAATCTTTCAAATTGCATTTCCATCACAAATAAACACCTAAGGCACAGAGGGAATTCAGAATTAACTCAGCTTCAAATCAAATGGAATAAAATAAGCCTAAAGGAGTCAATACACTTATTTTGATTATCTGAGGAAGCCTACTTTGTATGAAATACTAACAAATGAGAGGATAATTATAATCAAACACTTCTTAAACAACCCACCAACTGTATCAATTACTCTTAAACTTACCCCATACCTCATTTACTGCTATACCATTTATTTAGAAAAAACATTTTAACCACTATTTAAACATAGCAATCCCCAGTGAACTAACAAAGGGGAAGAGGGGGGCTGGAACAGAGAAACTGGTTGAGGGTACAGCTACACTGCAGCTGGAGGTTTAATTTCCAACTCGGATTCACATACACACTAGCGCTGGGGGAGTTAGCATACTTAATATATATAACTCTGTAGCTGTGGTGGCATGGGCTGGCCGCCCAAGTACTTAGCTAGGGTCTCAGATGAATTTGCACTCAGATGGCTAGCCCATCTGCACATCACCTGCACTGCCCTGGCTATGCTGCTATTGTTTATAGGATAGCTTGATCAAAGCTGGTACATGTACATCTATCCAGCTGCAGTGTAGACATGCTTTAAAGATGGAGATTCAAGCCAAAGCTAATGTAGCTGAATACATCTTACATCATGATCTGAATCTTGCCAAGCTCAAACTTGGGTTTACTTCCCCAGTGAGAAATGTCCAAAAGAAGGACCTCTCAAATGGGAGAACCTTCTTTTGGACATTAAAGAGAGTTTTGTCCCATGGGACCAACAACAAGAGACCGTAGCAGAAAGGGTTTAAGGAGAGAAGCAAACTGTCAGTAACCAAGTTAACTAAAGATAAACATCAGCACTTGAACTGAACCTGAAAGTGGTCAGAGAGATAGTGCAGTTACTCTGGGCCAAATACTCATATGGTTTAAATAGATGTAGCTCAGTTGGAGTAAGTGGAGCTAAGCCAACCTAATGCAGTTGAAGATCTGATCCTAAGTGCTTTTAGCAAGCTGTTCCATTAAGGTTAGCAACTGCATTCTGCACCGGCAGAATAGGCCAGTAAATCCAGAGTAACAACAATATGCTATGTGGAGTTACTCCACTGTAACTGAGAAAAGAATATGGTACATGGAGTGCTCTTCAAGATATGGCAATGTTTACCTGTGTATGAATTCACTAGAGATGGGCCTGGTCCAAAATCCCAGATCCAAACATTCCTGGACTTTTGGGAAGTTCAGACCCAACTTTAAACATGGCTCCACTTTTTACAATGGGTTATAAATAAATAATAAATAAACTCCCAGATGTACAAACTCTTTAAGTTTTGAGAAAGTTTGGAACCTGACTCAAGCACTGTGGCTCATGCCCATCTCTAAAATATACAATGGGGACGCTTAAAGAAGTTATTTTGCTTCTACAGCTGTTAGCAGTCTGAATTGTAAATCACCATTTAAGGAAACATCTGTGTATATAATGTTGAAAATTCTGAAAGCTTAAAATATTTAATATGCATTTGATTTGAAATATATTTAACAAAATATAAATATTTCATAAAGATACAAACTGAAGGACTTGACATTTGAACTTCAGTGACCAGCTAACTTCAGAATGTGAATAATTCAGTTCCTTGCCAGGGCATTTTCAGGCAGAGCATCTTTTTAACTGGGGCACTGAGAATCTTATCCTGTCTTACCAAGAATTGGTCTTCTATGTATTGCCTTTTTGGTCTCCAGGTGTCATTTTGCTTTTCTTCTAGTGCCCTCTGGCTTTCTTGCATCACTCAGTTCAGTCTCCTGAACTTTATATACAAAGTTAGCTGAAACACAGTCAAGCAACCTCAGTTCAATGTAAGAGCTACTTTAAATTATTTACTCCAAACCAGAGGGTCTGTTCCTTATCACAACTTGTACAGACAGACGCCTTAAGACTCAACATCCACCCTTGCAAACAAGTAGCTGTGTCAAGCATCTGTCCTCTTATCATGCTAGACCTATGCAGCTTGAATTAGCTGACTGATATTCTGCTCTTTGGAGCGCTCATGACATTCTCAAGAACTCACTAAGAGGAAAGGAGGAAGAAATAAAAAGTAAATTACTTTCTTTACTGGTTAATTACTGTACTTCCTACAGTACTTTATTCTGTCATTTTAACCCACTGAGCTCTATATTAGAGAATAAGATGAGCTGCCATGCACTTTTCATCCTTTTTGACCACTCCCTCTCCTTTCATCCTCTGAAGTTTCAACACCATGATTCCTGAGTCATCACTGTCACTGTCTCATTCATAATCAAAGTACAGAAATATTAACTTAAGTCCTCAGCTGTTGTAAATCAGCATATGTCCATTAACTTCAGTGGAGCTATGCTGATTAACAACAGCTGAGTACCTGGCCTGTTGTTTCTGTAGCAAGGTTTGCAAGGTGTTTTACCAACCCCTCAATATAGGGGTCCCTGCCTCAGAGTTCTACTGTAAATATCTTTGCAATAATTCAAGAAACACAACAAAGTACTTTTCCAACCCCTATTGCATCAACAGATAAAGTGTAGAAGTGCTTTATTGTATTTAGGTATATGAAAGCTACAACTTGCATAACTCTGTAGTCATAGTCTCTAGGCTTTCTTCTGTATAATGTATCTTCCGCTCCCTTGTTTCCACTGAATAGTGAAAAATGTTACAAGAAATTTCATTGCCAGCTGGAGTGGTTTAAAGCCTGCTTTAAGAAGCCAGATTTAAATATTTAATGTTTAAAAGACTAAACCATATGTCATATGTCTACATGGGAAGACTCAGCTTTCATTATAAGGTTTAATACCACCAAGATATGAGGATTAATAGTATTTCCAGTGCCCACCTCTGAGTGGTTACAGCTGACTTTTGTGTTCCTTGCTGAATAAGCTGTGGCGGTGTTTTCATGTAAGACAAGATGCATTTTCCAGTAATTAAAGGCAGCTTTTACATCACGACATAGAGAAATCCCCAGAGACAGGAATTCTACAGAAAGATCCAGGAACCAAGCGTCTTTCCAGATTTCTCTTTTTATATAGTCGAGTGAGAGAGGATCGTTTACTTTCATTGATAAAGATAAATCCTTTTGTATTGAAACGTCTAACCAAAGAAAGACGCAATAAGCCAAATTCTGTCCTCAGTTACACTAATGCAACCCCGGAGAAGTTGCTATTGAACACTCTCCCACGCTCTCTCTAATAGACACCTAATATTTCACCTTTTGGAAGTCTCTCCTCAACAGTAAGTGATGCTGAACGTGAACTGATGGAGGATGCAGTCCAAGTGCCACATGATAATTGGGCACTTGGGGATGTGCAGTGATATGATAGGCAAACTGTTTTCAGGGATGTCCCACTGTAGCACAGTCGAGTTATTACTAATGGTCTGTTATTATGCTGCACATGTGTTTCTTCCATACTACGGTATGGTTACTTTTCAAATGGTTTTGCAGAGCAATCATTGTAGATGCAGGAGTATGGCTGAGGGCAGAATCTGACTAAGAATTACCATGGTTGTAAAACCTGTAAAGAATTGGGAGAGATGACTAGATGAAGTGATGGTCAAAATCAAGAAATATAATCTGTTGGCTAAAGCCTGAGGTCTTTATTCAAGGCCTAAGCCTTTCAATTTTTATATCAAGAATGCTTTCTGGATTTATAGTGAGGTTCTGGGGCTAACAGCCTAAACCTGATTTCATGCTTCCCTTAACTTCAGTAGGAATTCCTCACATACAGAGTCTACAATATTGGGCCCCATATATATAATATGTCATACTTTCTTCATCTGGAATTGCTTTTTGCCCGAATTTTATTATCAGAGACACAGGAGAACCACCCTTTCAGGCTATTTTTAAACTTCCAGTGAATTGCTGACTGGTGGGTTTGTCATCAGGTAACAGGGCTGCCACTTCCTGAGCAGTCCCTCGTGACCAGAATTCCCTTTGCAGCAGCTGTCCCTGTGTGCTCCCTCTTCAGGGACCCTTACAAACTCCCCCCACGGCATCTTAGAAGTTCTGCTGCCTTCTGCTTGGTGCTGGTGTAATGCCGGGAAATACTTCCAAACTGCCCCACCAATAAAGTCCATCACTGCAGCCCAAAAGTTCACACTTATCTCTGGCTCTTCTGCCAACCACACACAGCTACAGCCTGCTTTTCACAGGGCTGCTTCTCATGGCTGTCTCTCCCTGGAATTTAGCCTTCTGGCTCTGACCTCCTTCTCTTGTCAATGTCTTTACTATTCTGAAGGAGAAAGCAGTCTATATACTGCCCTCCTCCAGAGAGCTCCTCCCGATTGGCTGGAAAAGAAGGGAGTCCTGTCCAATCCTACATGACAGGGCTCCTGATCTCAGGCCCTTAATGGAATAGTGTTCTGGGGTTTCCCCTACATCCAACTCCTAATTCCCCAGGACTCCTGGCTCTCTTCCGCTGTCAGCCCATTTCCTGGGCCTTCGTTATTCCAGCTTCCTGGAATGGCATCTTCTGGCCCCCTCTACTCTTAAACAGATCACAGATTAAACTTTAATTCATTTGCTCTTGTGGTTCTCATTATGTGGCAAAAATCATTCTCATTATGTTGCAGAAATCATTCTCCCACTTTAAAACAGTTATGTTTATCACACTGAAATTTAGTCCTCTGGTGACAATTAAGTCAAGTGATTAGCTATGATTTTTATAGCCAACAGTGGGATTTTTAGTATATTCCATTATACATACATTTACACACAACCGTGTAGATTTAGATTTATCTTAGATTCATTAATACCAGCATTTTAAAAAATATTCTCTTGCAGATTATAGAAAGGGTATTTGTAATCTTAGATATGCATTTATTAATTTACAAATACACTTTTCAAAAGCCATAGTTTTACCTAGTTAAATAGACATTGTATTTTGCTGCATATATTATTTGCTTTTAGAGCCTTTTCTTACCCCACATATATATTATCAAATTATTTAGCTGAGAATGCCAACTCCCTCCCCCATTGTAGTCAATAAAGATTCCCATTAACTTCAGTGGGAGCAGGAGCAGGCACCATAATGAATTTTTGTAGCTAAACTTATCAATCCCTTAAAGAGTAACTATTTCTAATGTCTGCACTGATGTAGCCTTATACATGACAGAACTGGCATTGTACAAGAATGTACTACAGGCAAGTGTAGTGTATATTTGCACTTTATGTTAGCAGCATTCAAATGCACCATTTTTAAACATGTGATTTGTTATCTTTGAGGTGAATACAGCAGCTTGCTACAAGACTGAAAGGTTTTTCATTTCCATAGTGAAGTCAATAATTATGGAGGTTATCGTTGTCATGCTCAGAACTCATGTCATTTTCATAAATCATTCATTTCATTGTCATAAATCATGCTTTACAGCTGCAGAATGGAAATTTATTGCTGGACATTGATGAAAATCTTGTTACAGTCACTCAGGTAAGATTATGACACCAAAAATGTGAAAGGGAAATGTAAATGAAATCACCACTAGAATTAGTGCAATTTGAAAATGTTCAATTTGGGTTTAGAATGTAGCTAATGCCAAGTACAGATAATTTAAAAAGAAATTATATAGTTGGAAAATTCCTCTGTTTGGTGACCCAGAAAGTGAAACTGTTTAAAACCAATGAAAGGTAAAGATTAGCTGCCAAAATGTCTGCCAATGGCTGAAATTCCAATTATGTTAAAGGAGCTGTACTCATTTAGACCAGTAGAGAATTTAGCCCTAGCGAGGATCCAGAACTAGAACTCCTCATCCAAACAATCCCAGACTTTGTGGGATTTGAAATCCAGATTCAAATGTTGCAGTTTAAGCCTCTCTAACAAGTATCCTCAAAAGTTATTTTCACGCTAAATTACAATTTACATTTGCTGACATAGCTTTCTAGCATTTGTTGTACACAAAGTTGCAGTCATGCCAATATGTTGCTCTTTTTCTGGGGTCACCATATAGAAGGGCTTATTAGAATAAACAGTAATGGCAACTCAATAGTGCTCTATCCAGCAATTGGTTTATATAGTCCCCATTGCTGTGATATCAGAGAGGCTCTCGTGAGCTCCTTGGAGTTTTACCTGAGATGAATTTCCACAGGTGCACACATCTTAAAGCACTTTGAAAAATATCATTATCTCCATTTTACAGAGTGACAGTCACAGAGCGGTTATGTGACCTGCTGCTGTTGAACTAAATGCTGAAATCTTGAGTTCAAAAAAATTCATTGTGTTAAATTCTCAGTTATACTTATTCTACATTAGGCTAGAATATGAATCATGGGATTCATTCTAATGTAGATTCATTAATTATTCTACATTAGGCTAGATTAATATGAATCGTGGGATAAGGGTTCCATCAAAACTTCTGCCCCTCGCCCATACAAACTCTTCCACCCAAGTTGACAACCTCGATAGTCTCACTACCTGGTACCCCTTGCAGTCACTGGCTGCTCTGCTTCTCACTTTCTCTCCCTTATGGTGGGAGAGGAAGGCTTGGAGGATCTTTCCCTGTGGGCAGGAAAACCCACACGGTCTCATCTATGAAGGCACATGTTTCTTTAGAATGCTAGCAGGAAGTCAGACAAGAGGAAGGCTGCGGGAGGTTCTAGCCAGAAGCTTTACAGTGATGCAGAGACAGAAGTTTTAGGGACAACCTCAAACAAGCAATTTAGAGTTCTTAGAAGGAAGTGACTCTGTGCTATTGTCAAAACCCCCGCAGTCATTGGTGGCAGCTGGTAGGCATGAAGTTTCATCTGAAATGATTAAATTATGTTATTCAGATTTTTCTAGACATTGCTAAGATTAAATGGTTAGCAATTTTGTGCACAGTACTAGAGTGGATCTGCTTTTTCTCTTGGAGAGACTAGTTCTATAGTTCTTCTATTAGAACTCAAGAAAATAAGTGCAGCCTTAAAAAATGAAGGGGGCTAATCCTCTCCCCATATACATGCGTAAATCCCATTCACATGACTATAATAAGAATTACGCTCACACTCTTGAAAGGAAATATAGACCTTTAGTGGAAAATGTATTAGCATATCACCAAAACACAAAATGGTCTATTTAACACAATACAGAATGTGAGGAGATGTGAAATAATTCATTCCTAGGCTGAGTGCCATTAATGCAGCTAGACTAATTCAAGGCAGAGAGTGTGTAACTTACTGTAGCATTGCCTCTTTTTTAAACAATACATATATAAAAAAAATATAAAAATCACTAAAACTATTGTATTTTGAATCAGTAGCCTTCCTCCTTAAAAGATCATTCGTGGCAAAAGGCTGGGAGCTGATGAAATGAGGAGAACCTTTAACATTTGCCCTCTTTTTGTTTCATGTAAGATGATTCAGAAAATAGAATGTGGCCCAATTGTCCTAAGTGCTAAGCATCGGCTACTCCCATGGCCCTATATGATTTAGGACTCAGCAGAATTCCAAGCCTATCATCAACTCTCCTATTGAATTAGAGCACTGCAGAGTTGTCTCCAGACCTTGTGATCCCACCTAAAGTGGGGGATGGGACAAGAAACAGAGCTAAGATAGATGTTCAATCTCATTAAAATTTAAAAGCCTGATTTTTCATTTTCTTGGGCTCCAGAAGAAGCCACAAGAGAAGTGGAGGAAAGGAGGAAAACCTCACTGAATTCCCCTCCGAGCATTCCCTGTAATATCCCTTTGGTGAGAAAAGTAGACGGTAGATTTTAAACGCTTCCATGTGAAGCTAGGAACTGATCTGCCTGTTTGGCTTCTTGCTTCAGTGGCCCTTACCACTGACAGAACAGATGTGCAGTGCCATTGGCTGAGTCCCCCAACATCTGCCCCGTGGCTCTGATGGAGAGCACCCATAGTTATGCAAGTCCTAAGTGTTATTATTTGCTCTGTTACCTCCCACCCAGATTGTGCATGGAGTTTTAGGTGGAGAGCAGTGGAAGTTCCATGGATACCTCAACTCTCAGAACCATTTGGAGTTCCTGAATATTTTGGTTCTTTCTGGTTATAACTGTGGCCCAAACTCTGTAACCTTTGCCTGTCGAGTAATCTATACTGAAAACTCCCATAACTTCAGTGTGGTTACTTATTTGAATAAGGGATGCAGGATAAAGCTTTGGAAAAACTACTGTTCTTAAATGGACACTTTTAAAACTTGTCAGAAGTGGGAGCTGCTCAGAGCTTTGGATTCCCACCAGAATCCTTCAAAGCGATGTGTCTAGAGATTAATATAAAATGAAACTATGAAGATTTTTACCCTGCTATTTTTCAGAGGTTGGGTGAAACGGGGGGGCTATTCCTGCTCTAAATTATAAGGTTGGTGGGGGGAGGCAGTTTGACTCCAGAATCTTGACCAGTAATTAATTGTTAAAGCTAGTCATAAAATGGTGAGTATTTTCCTTGGGAAAAAAATTAAAGTAACAAAAATTCCCCCTGCCTTTTTTTGGTAATTTTCACAGGAATTTTCCAGTTTTACAATGGAAAAAAATCAAATACCACACATTTTTTTGTTGGGAAGGTTCATGTTTTCATCACAAAACTGGAAAAATTTTGAAAGGAACAAAAATTTTCATTTCCAGCAAATTTATTTCTCAAAAAGAAAAAAGTATCCCACCTAAACAATTTCAACCAGCTCTATTAATTGTGTATAAATTTCACTCCTCTGAATACTCATCAATTTATCATGTCATCTTGTTTTCCCAGACTGTTTCATAATGGGACAATAATTCACGCTGCACAGATACAGTAGTAATCTGACTTTGTGCAATGCAACAGGAAATGTGATAAGTCCCTTTAAAAATTAAATATACAAATAATTTTGGGAGGATAGTACTCCAGCAACTGATCCCACTTATGATCAATGCCTAAATACCTTCAAGCAGCTCTTTTTGATCAAAATACTTAAATTAAATTAGTTATATACTTTCATAAGAGTTCGGTACAGGAGGAATCATTAATATTATATGGCAGATGTAAATACTTGATCACTATCAAGTTTCAAGCTATTTTGGCTTGTGTACTGTAGAAGACACAGTCAAAGCAAGGCTTCCTCAGAACTGCTTGGGTTTCCATGTCATTAGTGGCTCTGTCCAGTCTAAATTCATCTCTGAGTGCTGAGTCTGAGCTTCGGCCGATACTTTGCCCATGTAGCCACTGAGGCTGCTATAGGTTATGAACGGGGTTTCCCCCTTCTGGTCCAACTAAGAGAGACCTCTTTGGTTGATCTGTTTCAAAACCAAACCCCAAATGGAGTCCCTGGTAAAACATTTCTAGCATGAAATTAATTTAGAGCTATCCAGTCATAATGCCTAATTGTGTCTCCCCTCATCCCCTAGGGCTCATGCAGGCCACATCCCATGGGGAAGGGGGGGGTCTCATCCAACTCCATAGCAACATCTGACCCACTTCCCCTGGACCCCATAGAGGTTGTAGTCTGGGGCTTGAGAGATCAGAGATGGGGCCATGGTGTAAGGGTTGGGTGGCAATGGGACATACACACATCCCCTGTGCCCAGTGAAGCTAAGAGCGGAAAGAGAATATAGCCCCATTGTGGATGCTTTCTGTCTGCCCTATCCCCTTCTGTGGTGGATCCCCGATAAGAGAGTTTCCCAGGGGCTGTTTGAGCTCCCCTAGGTTTGTGAGCCAGCCCCATGGCCTAGTCCGTCCCCACAGAGGGGACAATCAAGGCATAAATAGCTTTATTTTGGATAGGTGATATGAATTCATTACTTGTTTACAGTCTAATGCATCCTCTTCCTTGATTCTCCTTAAAGGATAAGTACAGATGTACTCTTCTCTTTGCAGGCTGTTACCCAACTAGAGCTTTTTGGGGACATGTCCACTCCTCCTGATGTAACCTCTCCCCCAGTAAGTACCCAGGGAAAATTGCCCTGTCTTTTTCTACCTTGCCGGTAAAAAGCAGGTTTATTGTAGCCTTATCTAGAAATGCAGGATGGTGAATAGCATGCACTCCAAATACAAAGGATTTCAAAGTGTTTTTTCAAACAGTGGTGAAATAAAGGTGAACTAGGAAGCAAACATATTCAAAAAGGAAAAAATCGTTTTCTCCAATCACTGCTTGTCACGGGGTGCTCTACTCACCGCTGGCACATCTGCTTCCGACCACATCTGGAGATTAACTCTGCCAGGCTGATGCCTCTTCTTGCGGTTGCACTCCATCACTCCCTGTCTTGCTCTCTCAGGACTCAACTGCTTCCACTTCATGGATTGGTCCTCCAGTCAGGTCACTGTGGATTTCCCCTGCCGGGGAAATCACATGCATCAATGTCTCTTAGGACCCACTGTCTCTCACAGTCTTCTCTTTCACTGCCCTAATGGTGCCACTTCCCCCGTAGTTGGTAGGGAAACTCAGGCCTGCCCTCTACAAGGGGTTCCAGCCCAGGGACTCTACAACAAGTAATCAGGTCCTATCCCTTACAGTGTATCCCTGGGCTATTTCCTACCTTGCCATCTGTCACCGTAACTGTGACTGCAGCGTCTCTCTCTCTCTCTCTCTCTCTCTCTGCAGCCCCATTATCCTCTCAGCTACTGGGCCCCTCCTGTTCTTGTGCAGCTGAGCTTCCTTTTTAATTAATCCTCATTGCTCCCTGGCTCTTCCTCCAGATACAGCCAATGCAGTTAATTGGCCTACCCAGCCACTACAACCCCTTCGGGGCTTGTGTAGGCTGAACACCCCATCACACTGCTCCTTTGTGATGTGCAAAGATGGCCTCAATTTTTTTTTTTAAATAGAGATCTGAATTGTGATGTCATACAGGGCTGTAACCTGAGCTGCAGCTCCCATCACTTCCATTTAGCAGCGGCATCTGCTGTGTGGGACTCTGTCTAAAACTCAGTTGTTTGGGAAGGAGAGCGTCAGATATGGTTACAACTTTGAATGACATCACTCTTTGGAACCTCCAAAGATCATATCCGAGTCCTTCAGCTAAGGGAGGGAAGAAGGACCTAAAAACAACTGAAAAATAAAAATGTGTGTGTTATTTTAAGATGGAAGCCTTTGAAACAAGCTGTCTTCATTATAAAGTAGAAAGAGAGAATTTTTCCAGTTCATTTTTAAGCCTCAAAACAGATTGTGACATAGGGGAATATTAATATTCTCCTTTTCCAGATGGGGAAACTGAGGCACTGTGCATTAAGGTAACAAAGGAATTTTGTGGCACATCTAGGAAGAGAGTTCAGATCTCCCATCTTCTAATCCTTATCTTTAACAATGAGACCAGGCTTCTTCTGACATGCAAGACTTTGCCTCTAGGCCTATGGATGAACTGGAGCAATAATTAACCATTCTTCTGTAATACAGTAATTTCACCCTGTTTTAAAATCCTTTCTGCATTATTTTCTGTGTCTGTTGTTTACATCAATCCTCAGTTAAACTATTAAGCCTCAGAATAACAGACTTCTATTTCTTAATAAACAGGTGCTGTCAGAAATTTGCACATGATACATGATTATGCAGGTTATATTGTTCTTTTTCTTCATGGCCTAAGAGCTCTGTATTTTTTCTCTCTTTTCCTGTTGTCTTCTGTCTTATGGTGCTGATGATCTTTTTCCTGCTGCTTCTTTACATCTACATCTCTCTTTTTTTGGAGATAAAGGTGATGTGGCACCTCAGTGCGTGCCAATTGCTGATTGCAGAAACAGTAGCTGATATGTCACTGTTGTATTTTATTCCTGTCTCATTTTGTAGACTCCTGCAACTCCAGGTGATGCCTTTATCCCATCTTCATGCCAGTCACTTCCTGCTAGTACAGACACGTTTGGTTCTGTACCTTTCAACACTGCTGCTGTACCCTCAGGTAAGAACCCGATAGGATTATTTAAAGACTAATTTTAGGGCTGGTTATTTTTAAAATATTAGCTCAACTAAACTGTGGAACTCAGGTATCTGTTCTGTTTTATGCCTCAACATCCAAAACATAAGGGTTAAAAAAAAGTTTTCCACTATAGAAATGTGAAAGTACAGCCTGTCTTACATCAATGTACTTACTTGCAGTAGTGTCTTACAGTACTGTACTTCAGGACAAAGAAAATCCAAATCAGTACCAAGTCGAACCTTCAGTATATTGAGTTTTCTAACATCCAATGAAGTAAAGAAAGATCTGGGACTAAAAAATCTCTGGAAGTTAAAGTATATAGTTTACATACCTATAAGCTATTGTTGTAATAGGAGAGGGAAAGATATTTAGCTTTGAATTTCCAGTAATAACTGTGGACATTCTGAACTATATACAGTAAATGATGGCACAGCAAGAAACATGAAAAATTTGTGACGGTTTTAAAAGCTATTCCATGTAGCCAAAGTGTGACATTTCAGCTAGGCTTTGCTTTGTTCCTCAAAGTGCTCAAAATTCAGAGTTCATGTAAGATTCTGCACTGACATGCAGAAGATGTGGGTTTGACTTCTGGTCTTGCTCTCTGGGATGCCAGGGGCTGGGAGCATTGCAAACACAGCTCATTCCATCCCATTTGGGAAGGAGAAAAAGGAGTGTCTTGAATCATTCAACAGTAGTTTTCTGGATGGTTAACACCTTCAGTGCTATAATGTACTGCATCATCTGTCCTGAAATGTAACACAGTGGAAATCTTTTACTGTATCAATGTTCCATTATTATGTTAGCACTTGAAAGTAACATACCTGATACATGGAATAGAACCAGCTAAGCACTTTGATCCTGTTTGTTAACTGGTTATGGAAAACTCTGATGTACTTCCAAAGAAGTACCCTCCTGTGTCCTTTCGTCTTTACTACAAAGCAGTGTTTTGGGGTTATGGAGTAGCAAATTCCTCATTGCTCTGACAAAGTTGCGGAGACTACTACTTCACATTCCCCATCATAACCATTTGTTGAAATACATATTTAGCTATGTTATTGTTATCCTTAGCTAAATGATTCCAAGATCAATTGCTTATGATTTTTGTTTTGCTGTCTTACTCCTTTACAGTTTGCATTTCAGTAAACCCAGAAATAAACCAAAAGTAAATGGTAAAAGCAGGGTAAGGCAAACTTATAGGTCAAGAAAAGGTTTCTTTTCTGCTGCTATACCAGTAAAAAGAAGAGGAAAGAGAGATCCAACATTGTAAAATATTAACAATAAATTAAAATTGTTAATGTAGCACTTGGGTCTCGTATTAATATAACATCATTTTGTATTAGTAAAACATAAGCACTGTCACTTAGTTTCTTCTTTAATAGAGGTTTTCAGGGTAGAATTTCAGAAATCCTTTTATATTAAACACAGTAGAAAACTCTGGATTCATCTGCTTTTTTTCTTTTTAATTGTAAATGACAAACTAAAGGTCTAGTCATATAGTCCAGACTCAGCCAAGATTCCCATTAGTTTGACAGGGAAGCTTTGTCTGAGCAGCGTCAAATCAAAATTAGAATGTTTTAATGACTCCAGTTTTTAATATTCAACTCTTTCCCCCAGCTAGAAGGTTTTCATTATAAGCTATTACCCAACACAGTTTTTTGGCATCTATTATACATACCTCTGATTTTTCATATATGTTTTTTTAATTCATAGTGTGCATGCTTAGCAGCTTCTGGGTGTTGAAGTAGCCAAGCATGCTTTTTCATCTGCATTTGGTGAAGTTATACCTTTATCTTTTATAGATCTTGCCTCAGTTATCTATACTTTTGTAACTTTCAGATAGGATTATTGCAAAGTGTTCTACTTAGTGCCAAGCCTGAAGACCATTAAGAAACATGAACTATTTGAAATTTAGCCATTCCTTTACTTAGAGTTGCTTCTCAGAAGGAGCCCATGTGCTTCATAATCTGCACTGTGTTCATTTCTGGGTGCAATTTAAAAGGTTGGTTTTCCTCTACAAAGCCCTTAATGGTTTGAGTCCTGCCCCCCTCAGAGAAAACCTCCATTATCATGAGATACAGTAGCAGTTGCAATCAAAGCAGGTCCCTGAGCTAACCGTCCTCTGGCTTGAACCGGAATGGTAAATTTGATGGCTCCCATCTGGGCTGACATATTAAGGATTGAACCAGGGACCTCCAGAGCAAAAAGCATGAGCTGCTATAGCATGAGCTAACAAGGTAGAGTTCTTTAGTGAGGCTGTAACAGACTCCTGTTCTCTGTGGATCTGGCATAGAAGTGGGGTAGAGTTACACAAGATGGCATTTTTTGTGAGGAGTCCTCTGCTCTGGCACTCAAGTTACTCTTTCATCTACCAAAACCCAGGTTAGCTGATTTTCAAGGCAAACTGTGTTCCAACATGCCACCTTTTCTCTCTAGTTTATGGGAAGGGGGAGGATTCATGTGATTTGAGGAGGAGGGAAATAATTTTTTTTGTTCTAATGAGTGTGGATGGGGATTATTATTAAAGTCAGTCCAGTTACGCTTTATTTATTGAACTGTTTGTACACCTGCCAAGAGCACGGGATTGACACATTTAAGGAAGTGATGTAAATTGGTAAAAGTCCCTGTGACTCCTAACACAGTCTATGTATTTCTGACTAACAGTGTTTCCTGTACCACATCCTCTTGCTGTTCATATTCATGCGCTAAAACAATCCTATTGTTATTCTTTAAGGTTATGTTGCAATGGGAGCTGTCCTGCCCTCCTTCTGGGGACAGCAACCCCTCGTTCAACAACAATTGGCCATGAGTGCTCAGCCTCCAGTTGCTCAGGTGATGCAGGGAGGACAGCCAATAGCATGGGGCCAACCTGGTATTTTTTCTCCTACCCAGCAACCATGGCCATCTGTAGCTGGTCAGTTCCAACCAACTGCCTTCATGCCAACACAAACTGTTATGCCTTTACAAGCAGCCATGTTTCAAGGTACCATTGCTCCCATAGCTACTGTTCCACCCACAAGCGATTCCACCAGATCAAGTCCACAGACAGACAGGCCCAGACAGAAAATGGGAAAAGAAATGTTCAAAGATTTCCAGATGGCTCAGCCTCCGCCAGTGCCATCAAGAAAACCAGACCAGCCTTCCCTCAGTTGTACCTCAGAGGCCTTCTCCAGCTATTTTAACAAAGTCGGGATGGCACAGGATGCAGATGATTGTGATGACTTTGATATCTCTCAATTAAATTTGACTCCTGTGACTTCTACAACGCCATCTACAAATTCACGTAAGTACCCAAATCCTTCCAGTCGCAGTCTCTTCCTCAAATGTGATCGTCTCCTCAAAGCTTTTCCCTTTTCTCTGGTGTACTATGTTGGACTACACGTGAGCTTAGTATCTTCATGCAAGATCAAGCTTGTTAGTGGCATCCTGGAGCTAGGGAAACGTGATTTAGGTTACAAATTACAGAGGCGTTTGAAATCAACAACTTCAAAGGTTGAAAGCTAAAATTTAATTTTTAATAAAACAGTAATCGGTCTGCTCTTCAAAATATGCCTAAACTAAGCACATTTAAACTGGTTTGGAAAATATTAAAACTATTGATGAGAAAATATTCATGCAGTAGGGGTGAAATTCATCCCTACAGGGGACCATTTTAAGTCCCACTCCAGCTGTATTTTTGGAGACTTCAGTAGGATTTAAGTGGTGAACAGGCCTTCTTCAGGCCCTCAGTACTGGAGTGAATTTCACTCTAGGTGCATAAATGTGCTAATACTGTGGGGTTGCAAAAAATTGTTTATAAAGAGATTCCATTATACGAGTGCTAACACTGGTATAGATCTAACTCCCATGGAAGCCAACAGGTGTCTGTTGAGTTGCATAGGAGCTAGATTGAACTTAATAACACTAATCATAGAAGACTCAAAGAAGGACCAACACCAACTAAAACATCTGTCATCTGCCACCACTGAGAACAGCCCAGCAAGCCATCCCAATGTGCAGAAAGAATAGCAAATATGGCACGTGACCAGGTTGGCTTAACAGAGAAATGTTTGGTGAGCTTAAACACAAAAAGGAAGCTTACAAGAAGTGGAAACTTGGACAGATGACTAGGGAGGAGTATAAAGATATTGCTTGACCATGCAGGGGTGTAATCAGGAAGGCCAAAGTTACAATTGGGTAACAAGAAGGGTTTCTACAGGTATGTTAGCAACAAGAAGGTCAGGGAAAGTGTGGGACCCTTGCTGAATGGGGGAGGCAACCTAGTGACAGATGATTTGGAAAAAGCTGAAGTACTCAATGCTTTTTTTGCCTCGGTCTTCACCGACAAGGTCAGCTCCCAGACTGCTGCACTGGGCAGCACAGTATGGGGAGGATGTGAGCAGCCCTCAGTGGTGAAAGAACAGGTTAAGGACTATTTAGAAAAGCTGGACATACACAAGTCCATAGGGCTGGTTGCAGTGTATCCGAGGGTGCTGAGAGAGTTGGCTGATGTGATTGCAGAGCCATTGGCCATTATCTTTGAAAACTCAAGGTGATCGGGGGAGGTCTCAAACAATTGGAAAAAGACAAATATAGTGCCCATCTTTAAAAAAGGGAAGAAGGAGAATCTGGGGAACTACAGACCAGTCAGCCTCACCTGAGTCCCTGAAAAATCATGGAGCCAGGTCCTCAAGGAATCCATTTGGAAGCACTTGGAGGAGAGAAAGGTGATCAGGAACAGTCAACATGGATTCACCAAGGGCAAGTCATACCTGACCAACCAGATTGCCTTTGATGATGAGATAACTGGCTCTGTGGATATGGGGAAAGCAGTGGATGTGATATATCTTGATTTTAGCAAAGTTTTTGATACGATCCCCACAGTATTCTTGCCAGCAAGTTAAAAAAGTATGAATTGGATGAATGGACTATAAGGTGGATAGAAAGCGGACTAGATCGTAGGACTCAACCGCTCAATGTCTAGTTGGCAGCTGGTATCAAGCAGAGTGCCCCAGGAGTCGGTCCTGGGGCCAGTTTTGTTTAACATCTTCATTAATGATCTGGATGATGGGATGGTTTGCACCCTCAGCAAGTCTGTGGATGACGCTAAGCTGGGAGGAGAGGTAGATATGCTGGAGGGTAGGGACAGGGTCCAAAGTGACCTAGACAAATTGGAGGATTGGGCTAAAAGAAATCTGATGAGGTTCAACAAGAACAAGTGCAGAGTCCTGCACTTAGGACGGAAGAATCCCATGCACCGCTACAGGCTGGGGACCAACTGGCTAAGCGGCAGTTTGGCAGAAAAAGACCTGGGGGGCTACAGTGGACAAGAACCTGGATATGAGTCAACAGTGTGCCCTTGTTGCCAAGAAGGCTAACGGCATAATTAGTAGGCTGCATTAGTAGGAGTGCTGCCAGCAGATTGAGGGAAGTGATTATTCCCCTCTATTCAGCATTGGTGAGGCCACATGTGGAGTATTGCATCCAGTTTTGGGCCCCCCACTACAGAAAGGATGTGGACAAATTGGAGAGAGTCCAGCGGAAAGCAATGAAAATGATTAAGGAGTTGGAGCACATGACTTATGAGGAGAGGCTGAGGGAACTGGGCTTTTTTAACCTGCAGAAGAGAAGAGTTAGGGGGGATTTAATAGCAGCCTTCAACTACCTGAAGGGGAGTTCCAGAGGTTGGAACTAGGCTGTTTTCAGTGGTGGTAGATGACAGAACAAAGAGCAGTGGTCTCAAGTTGCAGTGGGGGAGGTCTAGATTGGATATTAGGAAACACTATTTCACTAAGAGGGTGGTGAAGCACTGGAATGGGTTCCCTAAGGAGGTGGTGGAATCTCCATCCTTAGAGGTTTTTAAGGCCCGGCTTGACAAAGCCCTGGCTGGGATTATTTAGTTGGGGGTGGTCCTAGTTTGAGCAGGGGGTTGGACTAGATGACCTCCTGAGGTCTCTTCCAACCCTAATCTTCTATGATTCCCTTTGATTCTGGGTAGACCCTGCTGCCATGCACTATAAGTTCTGTAGAGTGCTTTGACCTACTGCTATTTCAGACTAGAGTGCAGTCAATTTACAACCCAGCTTTCCGTGCACTATGTCTCCATATAGACAAGCCCTGTGTTTTCAGAGTCTACGTAAAGATGCACCATCAATATCTTTTTCTTGGCATTTGAAATTTCTTTTTGGTCAAAAATTCCCCCGACATCCATCTGATTTAAAAACAAACATCCTAGTTTTTGAAAAGGCTGACAGAGGAAATAGGCTTTACATTAAGTTTGTTTGTTTCAAATCACAGAATTCAAACACTGATTTGTGTAGTTTTCTTATGTTGGGGTAAATGAATTTAAAGCATGGAATAAAAATAAGGAGTTGGTGACATTTTTGTTATAATTTTCAGTCTATAGACTATGATTTTGTTTGCTTCATTTTACAAAACACATCTTATCAGAAAACAAGCAATTTAGGAATAATATAATTGGGGGGTTTAAGCATGAATAGATTTTCAATAGTTTGTCTATCTGAACAAATTAATGAATTTATTTCCTCTTATTATTGCCGTCATCTTTGTTTAGCTCCAACCCCTGCTCCTAGACAGAGTTCTCCATCAAAATCATCAGTGTCTCATACCAGTGATCCTACTGCAGATGACCTCTTTGAAGAGGGGTTTGAAAGCCCAAGCAAAAGTGAAGAGCAGGAGGCTGTGAGTAGCATGACTCCTAATACTAACTAGACTTTTCTAGCTAGAAAATACCAGGGAGTAACTGAAAGTTAGCTGGAAATGTCAAATAAATATTTCAACATGATTGGTGGATTTTTTTTTAAAGGGAAGTTGCAGAGAACGTTCATTTCCAAGTATGGGTTTGATAGCTATCAAACATTAACATGATATTTACAATAGTATGTATTCATATTAAGGAGCTAATATGCTAATATACCTATCTGAGGTGATATGTAAAGCGGTGTAAGTTAGTTACCCTCAAACATCCATAAACCTACTTACATCACTTACGGATGTGTAAGGGACTCCAGGTTGATGTGACATATATGCCAAGGAAGCAGAAGAAGGTGTAAGAGAATATATGTTAAAACACTATGGCCCACACTGACTTACACATTCGTACATTTTCTTGCTAGTTGCTATTCTTGTACATACCTTACTTGTGGGCCTTTCGCATATTATTTTTCTTCATGAAGATTCCATTACACTTAGTGAGACTCAATGGGCCAAAGTCAAAGGTTGGCTAAATGGGGATTCGCAAAAAGAAAAGGAGTACTTGTGGCACCTTAGAGACTAACAAATTTATTAGAGCATAAGCTTTCGTGAGCTACAATTCACTGGGATTGTATGTCATAAAATGCTCTGGTATTTGGTTTTTGAGTTTAAGTCAAAGAAAGTCTAGAAGGAGCCCAAGTTGCTGTAATTTACACGCAGAGGGGATAGAAGAGGGCATAAATTACACAAGATTAAAGTCTCTCTGATTCACATAGATTTGCTCATGAATTTAGTCGAAGATCTGCTTTCAGGGATTGGGCCTGCAGTCATTTTGGGTCTGGCCAATGCCTATTGAAGTCATAGCATCTCTTTTATCACCTTCAACAGGCATTAAATCAGTGCCTTTATGTTTGCAACACCCATTTGAAGTCCATGCAAATTTTGAAAGCACATTAATTGTAGGATCTCACCGTTTGTGTTTTAAAACCTACAGTAGCTGCACGTGATAGAATGTGTCCCTAGCATGAAAATAACGTCTTACTGCCGTTTCACTTCCTGTTGAGAAAAAAGGTGTTATGTTCTTGTATTCTAGCCTGATGGATCTCAGGCCTCTTCCAACAGTGATCCATTTGGTGAGCCTACTGGTGATACTATAAATCCACAGGTCGGTAGCTAGATAGCGCAGGTTGGGGTAGGTATCTGTCCTTTTTTTCTCTCTCCATCTTGAGGTGTTCACTTATTTTTTTACCAATGCCTACCATCACTTCCATGGATGCATCGTTTATTTTTCCTTTACTACATCATTCCCTTTTCCTCTCCACTCCCACCCCCTATTTATTCCTCATCATCAATGATTTGCATGGCTTTTGCCATTTCCTAAGTGTTTCACGTTGTGCACTTCTATGTGTTGCAGCTGCCTACATGGTTTAAACCAGTGATACTCTGCAACTTGCAAGCCGCAAGTGGCTTTTTAATGTGTCTCCTGCGGCTCTTTAGAGCACATGATATTAAAATCGTGTGTGATTTAATTATTAACCAATCTAAGTTATTAACTGATCAGGATTCTTTTATTATGTTATTAGCCATTTAAGTTATCAGCTTGCACTAAGTTATTAACTTATTTGCTGTGAGAAAAAAAATACACACATAAATTAAATATTTCCAGTTATGCTGTTTAAATATGAATAGTACTATAGTAAATGAAACAATGAGTTCACACCGCTGTGGCTCCTTCGGGTAATGGTGATCGCTAATTTGGCTCCTGAACCATGAGGTCTGAGTATCACTGGTTCAAACAAATGTACTGTGAATGCAGACTTGTTTTTAAATGATGTCAGAATTTTAGGGAGTAAATACAGAAATTTCAGCTATTACTAGTAAACCTCAATATGTTGTGCAGAAGTTTATCTTAGATAAAAATGATACCGGTATTTGCACAGATGTAACAGAGTAGGTGGAATAAAACATCTTGCCCATTGGAAGGAATTTAAAAAAATAAATAAAGATGTGCCCACACATCCCCCTAAATCAGTGTGGTAGAGCAGTTGCAGAACTCCATTTCTTAATATCTGTATATAACAAATGTAATACTGAAGTTGAAGTTTTTGGCTTTTTATCTCCAATGTCAAATTAAAACCATCAGGAAGTGATGGCGATTTTACATACACATTTTAGGCATGATGATTTTCATTAATTGACTATTACACATAAAACAGTGTTAAATCCAGTTATATGGGGGAGATGATCTTTGCATCTTTTTCCTTACAGAACACATTGGAAATGTAGCACTTAGTGAAAGTTCTATGAGACACTCAGAGATATTTTCAGTCCAGTATGTATGTTTTGCAAAGAGACAGTGAAGCTACAGTGATTCCGGTTGTTGAGCATTGTCTTTCCATCCAAATATGTTTTAATGTTACAATTTGAAGAATATGTTTAATTAGCTGTGCTCTTTTGTCATTCATATTTTTTTAACACTCAAATATGTGACTTACTATAGCTTCTGTTTCTCAGCACGCTGCTGCTGGAACAAATTCCTTACATTGATAGAGTAATTTTCATTTTTGTCTAGATACTGCACTATATTCAACTTGTGTATCTTAAGCATAAATAAGTTGTCTCTTCTGAAAATGAATAGTTGCTTTAGGAGCCTACTTGCTTAATATATTAAATCTGGTGAAAGAATTTAAGATAACTGCTTTGGTACATTTTGGGGGCATTTCGACTATTTACTAACCATACATAATGCAGTGCAAAAAGTATCACACCAGTCTTCAGTGACGTAAGGATGAGTGTAAGGGGAAGCAAAAGTAGCTCTAAGCCATCTTTATGCCTCCCTAAATTTGGGTCCAAAGATGTTCGAGTGGTGGAATCCACCACAGGTCAAGTCAGAGCATCCAGAAGGCTAATTTAAATGAGCTAGAGTTGCTCCCTAAGGATCATTCCACCAGCAGGGGTTGGTGGACCACATGGTAATTCAGATCCACCTTTTTCTGCTCCCTTCTGCCCCAGCCAGCATTGACACAACCCCTGCATTGGGGAGTCGGGTACCGCTAGAGGCTGGCAATAAGCCAGCTATGCCAGCTTTGTACCTTTCCAGGATTCCCCCATTGTGAACTTTAATTGGAGGTTGAAGATCTGGGCCTTCTCCCCATATTACAGTGTCTCTGCAAAGTACATCTACGGATTTATGAACAAATGTTTATTGATGATTATCACTATTAAGTATCAGGGTCAAGATAATTTTCAGAACTATCTGACAGTAACGAAGAATTCCTTCTTCTCATTTGTTGACTGATATAAAGATGGCTCGTGCATTTCATACAAGTTTTGCTTATCAAAGCTACTGCAGGTTGCTTGTGACAACCATCAAAGTCTATTGTTACATACTACATTAGATTGTACAGTCCTTGTGGCAGAGATGTCTTTTTGTTCTGTTTGTACATTGCCAAGCACAATGGAGAGAACTAGGGCTCCTAGACACTACAGTAATACAAATTATAACAACAACTTCTGGTTGATTTCAGTGTTGTCATTCATTTTGGGCCTAGCCAAAAGTACATGTTTCACAATTCAACCTATTCAAGTTAACACACATTATCATTACATCATATAACTCTGGGCAATATAAAATATCGTTGTTTATTATTTGTATTGTAGTCATGTCTAGAGGCTCTAGTCATGGACCAGGGCCCTATTGTGTTACACAGTATGCAAACACGGAACAAAAATGCAGTCCCTGTACCAAAGAGCTTACAGTCTAAATACCATAGGGTCTCAATGCAGTACCATTCAACAGCAGACTAGAAGAAATCCACGTGCTAGGATCAGTTCCTCCTACACAGAAACATTGTATCATCAATGGGGGGGGAAGGAAGGCCTAAGTTCAGGAGAGACTCCAAGGAGAATTTTTAATTCAACACGTAAAATAGCGTATATGTCAGGCCAAGCATTTTTTAGCCTCATTGTAATGAGAAACATACTCTAATACAAAAGAAGACCTAGGATTACAATCTGTGTAGAGGCTGGTTTTTTACATTAAAAGATAGATGAGATCACATGGTCATTTCAGAACCTAGTTCTTTATTGCAAGAATCACATAATATACAAGTGGGATGAATGGACTTCGCAAGAACATTTTGTTTGCAGTGTTGTTTTAGCTGTGTTGGTCCCAGGATATTAGCACTACAAGGTGGGTGAGGTAATATCTTTTATTGGACCAGCTTCTCTTGGTGAAAGCGACAAGCTTTTGAGCTACACAAAACTCTTTTTCAGACCAGAAGAATTCTGTGTAGCTCAAAAACTTGTCTCTTTCACCAACAAAAGTTGGTCCAATAAAAGACATTATGTCACCCACCTTGTCCTTTCCAACAACAGGACATTCTATGATACATTATGAAGGGATTTCAGAGTTTATTTGTTCCCAGCATCTTCATAATCAGCTCTGCACGTATAATATCTTCTATCTCAGTGTATTCAGGTACAGTATAGTCACCAACTGATATTTCTTAATCTGATTTATTTCTTATGTTAACAGTTTGGTTTCTCAGTTCCTTGCAGTCTTAGGTGTTATCGTTTAGACTAAGTTGGCATTTATCAATTGCTATCTCCATGTCTGTATTTCTCCTCTCATCCTCCTGTAGTTTTAAACTGAAACTTTTCAACTTCTTATCACACAGCAGCCATTGTCACAACTAATTTGTTTAGTAATGGCTGTTGAGTGCTTAGGTATATCTGGTATTTATTGATAAGTTAAATCTTTGCCCCACAGTTGTTTGAGACCAAAAGCAGGCAGACTTGACTTCACAGCTAAAGGAAGCTTGAGTATCTGCAGAGCTATTCCTAATAAGAATTTAATCCAGTCATTTTCTCTTTGGTTGAGAAAAGGAAATGTGTGAAGTGATTGTACAGAAAGGAGAAGAAAAACAGTATATAACAAGAATGCTTTCATTAGCTGGGTTTTGATTTATGCTTAGGTGGCATAATCCTATTTCTCTTACTAGATAACCAAAGTGAAAGGGGAAGAAAAAAGAAAATATTTATTTAGCTAAAATTCTGTAAAATAAGCTACATATCTTACTTCTCCAGTGCCTAGTCAAAGCAGTATTTACAATAGAAAAGGGATTTTCAGTTATTCTGCCTTAGTCCCTCTGGATACCATCACCATATATAAAAAGTATGGGCCTGATCCTGAGATATGTCGAGTACCTGCAACTCTTACTGATGCAGAAGTTGCTGGTCCTCAGTATATTTCAAGTTCAGCCACTAACTCTACATCAGCAGGGACTGTAATCTTTATCAGCATATTGATCCATTATCAAGCAACACTGGATAGTTTCAGTGGAAGTAAGAGTGTGAGAAGGGACGAAGGGACCTTTGACTTTTTGACATCAGTGTATTTGGTTCATCCATGGCTGGCATCTCAAGAATATACATGTTAACTGTGGAAGTAATTCTTCTAGGTCATTTGAATCTGAACCCTGTTCCCTGGTATCCTAGTACCACAAAAATAATACAGTCCTTTGTGGACTATTGGGACTAATTCCTACAGAAGAGTATGGTCTGACAGTGAGCAAGCTCTGAAAAAGTGTAAGGTGTTCTTTGGCACCATGGTTATTTCAGCACAAGCTATTTAAAGTAATGGAACAAATATGGATGCAATGATTTGTTACCAAGTGTGTGGATAACACACTTCATGTATGTGAATCTTATAAATGATTCTTGGTAAATCTTCAAAATATTTGTGGCTAGAGCTGATCACGTTTTCCTGGAGCAATCCTTCCTAGAAAAGCTATGCAACTGCTGTCTGAAATGTGTGCAGACAACTGTAAGATCTTGAAATAAGTCAAACTCGTGATGCTGTTGTCATCACTGACATATATCAGTAGTCCAACAATTAGCTGGTTGTCTGCTGGCTTCCATCTCTGGGTGGTAAGAAAACACCACGTGTCCTCCTTAACAAAAGTACTTACTGTGTTTCAGTTCCAGGATGGACTATTATAAGCCGGCTGTTAATCCATGCTAAGCATGATGATGAACCATAGAGGGTATAATACATTGATGCTTCCCAACGTGCCCTGGCTTTCCATCAACTTCAAGGTTCTGGCATTGTATTAGGAATCTCAGAACAGAATAGACTCTCAACATCTCAGAGACCTCTTTCCAGGATCCATCAGTTCAGCTTAATTCAATAAACTCAATCAGAGCCTAGATAGAAATTCATAGGGTTGGTGGTACCTCCTTCCCTGCAGTTGGCTGTAAACTCTGGAACATCCACTGAAAGGAAATCATGAAGAGTCCCATTTTGCCCTTTGCACACCCAGTCACCTCTTCACCATGGTATTCTCCAAAGAACCTGAACAGGAAAAAAAAATAGCAGCAGTGCAATTGTAGATAGCAACCCTAAATTACACCAGGACCAAGAGGGTGGGATTGTCTTTCTGAACTGTCCTCACAATTGTCTGTACTAAGATGCTAAGTGACTTGTCTTTTAAAATTCTAATAGTTAATTAAATGTTGGACATTGGAAAATGTTTCCAGTCTGATATAGTCACTATAACATCCAAAACACCGAATATCAAATAATATTAACTAAATAGATGATTGGAGTATTTACACAGCTACTGGAATTTAAACACAATTTAAGTTATTTTGAAAAATACCTTAAGCATCAGTGGAAGAATAGGATAAGCCCTTCTATTACACAAGGGTGTATACTTTTTGACTGCTGTCAGGTCCCTTAGAGCCTGGTTTATTGAATCTGGGTTTTATACACACAAAGCATGTTGTATCAAAAACACATTACACTCCAGAGTGCAGTTCTCCCAGATTCCCTTAACCTCCCTTTTCTGCTGCCGATTCTCAGCACAGGCTGGATGATCGGAAAGTCCAGTCTCATTTTATGAAGCTTATCTGCTGAAATTGTGCTTACTGATCACCTAGCCAGAAGGAAAACCCTGTGCTGAAAATCTGCATGAGAGGAACAAGGTTAAAGAAATCTGAGAGGACAGCGACTCTAGAATGTAATGCATCTTTTATGCAGCATTGTACATGTACAATGTATATTGAAATGGTCACTTGAGGACTGCAGAAAGTTGCCACTGAACACCTGCAAGTCTTGTGCATGCTCTCACATCGCAAGCCCACCCTGATACCGGCACTTGTTGATTATGCCCTACGGTAACTGATTTGTTTGAGGAGAACATATTAGTAATACATTAAAAATGGAATTATGTTTATAATGTTTACATCCAGTTTGCTGATACAGTTCTAAGCCAGAGCTGTGAACAGTCACCCAAATGCATGTTGTTTGCTTTTGGTATTGATGATTACAAAAAACACCCCTTAAAAAGAAATATTGAAGTATGAGGTATAACTTCAACAAAAATATGTAGTTATTTTTTGAAAAAAATACTGTTCATTGCAATCAAGGGTAAGTAGGGCAAACTTCTTCAAATTTGGGGACCTAAAGTTATGCTCCTAAATAAATGGCCAAATTTTCAGAGGGACTGAATATCCACATTTCCCAGTGAGATCGGCACTCATCACCTCTAAATACAGGGTACTACTTTAGTTTCCCAGATATGGATTTAGATGTCTCATTTCAGGCACCTATCTTTGAACGTTTTGGACCTACTTCCTAATAGGCCAGGCCCTTTTCTCAAATAATTGACTTGGATGCCCATATCCTTTTTCATTGAACATTTATAATCACAGTCATTTGTATTTAACAGACACTGTCCACAATAAGTAGCCATACACTGGCATCTGAGTAGGGTTGAGCCAAACACTAATTTGATTATTGATTGCAAATATGGATGGGGAGAGTAACTTTTTAAAGCATCTATGATAAACTGCACATCTTAATGTCAGTGAAACACGTCAAGTAATATTTAGCAATAAAAAAGAAGTATCCATTTCTGTTCAGTGCCCAGAAGCTCAGTTTCCCCTTATAGTTAGGGCCTTACCAAATTCACTGTACATTTTAGTCAATTTCACGGTCATGGGATTTTAAAAATAGTAAATGTTATTATTTCAGCAATTTAAATCTAAAATTTTACGATGGTGTAATTGTTGGGTTCCTGACCCAAAAAGAAGTTGGGGGGGGCGCAAAGTTACTATGTGTGTGTGGGGGAGGGTTGCAGTACTGTTACCCTAAATTCTGCGCTGCTGCTGCTGGTGGCTCTGCCTTCAGAGCTGGGCAACTGGAGAGCGGCAGTTGTTGGCTAGGAGCCCAGCTCTGAAGGCAGAGCCATCTGCGCTGCTGGTCTGCAGAGTTGAGCCCTCGGTCAGCAGCTGCCACTCTCCAACCACCCAGCTCTGAAAGCAGCAGCGCAGAGTAAGGGCGGCAGGGTACGGTATTGCCACCTGTACTTCTGCACTGCTACTGGCGGGGCGCTGCCTTCAGAGCTGGGCATCCGACCAACAGCCGCTACTCTCTGGCTTCCCAGCTCTGAAGGCAGCGCAGAAGTAAGGGTGGCAATGCCGCAACCCCCCTAAAATAATCTTGCAACCCCCCCTGCAACTCCCTTTTGGGTCAGGACCCCCAATTTGAGAAACACTGTTCTCCCCTGTGAAATCTGTATAGTATAGGCTAAAAGCACACAAAAGATCAGATTTCACAGGGGAAAACCAGATTTCACGGTCCGTGATGCGTTTTTCATGGCCGTGAATTTGGTAGGGCCCTACCTATAGGAACTGGATAGTCCAGCATTTTTTCTGATATTGCCATTGGGTCCAACCATCCTGTCTCATACAAAGGGAAAACTCTGTGAGGTTCAAGACATCTACATGAACTGTCAACCTTCCGTGCTACTTTCAGGCTCCTATTTTCCCTGACAGGAGCCTCACTCAGGAGTCATTCTCCCATTTGCTCCTTCTGCCGTTACCAATATCCTACCATTCCCCATTGGGAGGAAGGTAGAACGCTTAGAGTAAAGGTTAATGCTGCTATGAGAATTATTAAGTTTGGGTGCCTTTAAGTGGTATTTCATCTGAGTTTTGATAGGAATGCACTCTGTAAGAAGACCGCTTTTCATTTCTGCTTCCCTCATCCATCTGGCAGGGACACCCACAGAGCCCTGCATGTGTGGTATTTGTGAGGAGGGGCTACCTGTGGTCTTGAGAGGATGAGATGAGCATGCTCTTTAGAATCTGCTCTCCTCTTTTTTTCTCTCTTCTTTTTTTATTTTTTATTTTCAGGACCTTTCTGTCCCTTTGTGCTGTCCTTTGCTCCTCTCCAAAGCATTGCTGTTAATTCTTCACTGCTGGGTTATGGTCAACAACCACTCTCTGAATTTTCTCAGACTAATCTTAGAAGATCATTCTCTGTCTCTGACAAAAACAGAACTTCTTATTGAGAAGATCACCTGGAATCTTGCTTTGGCACTAGGAAGGGAAACCCTATTAAAGGACAAAAGTGCCTAAGCCCATCCTTTATCTGCCAGGGCTCTGGGAGAACAAAAAAAAATGTAAGTGAAGTCAGAGTGGCATTATGATTACTTTGGCCACCTTAAATGTATGTTCCAGATGAACACTGGGTGAAAGTAATAAGTTAGGCACATCTAATGTTTTGCCTCTTTGTGTCTAATACACTGGAGAAACTCTTGAAGAAGAATTCATCCTGACATATATGTAAATCTCCTATATGATTACAAGGTCGATGAGACCTTGGGGATCTGCCACGTAAGTGCATCTGCATAAGTTAGAGCTATTTGAGGACGGCTTTAATAAGTGCACATGACATTTTCAGAGATCTTTTTTCTTTGTAGCATTTAATAACTGGAATTCTTGCTCTGGATTAATTGTCCCCTTTTTTTCCCTACCCCCGGACCAGCAAATGCCAGGAGAGTGGCCTATCATGCGTTAAATATCTCATGTTCATTAGTACTGATTTTCTCTAGACTAGCCAGGATCATTCTGCAAGTTCTGTGTCGACTGTGCATGAAAATTTGGCACAGGTGGGGTGTTCTTAAGAACAGAGCATATGAGCCATATTTCTGGTCATCCCTTCTGCGTATCTTCAGTTTTTCAAGATCACAACATATGTGTGCTTCTGACTGTAGATAATTTCTTCACCCCTTAATCAAATCATTCAGGAGAAGATTTTCTTACTGTTCTCCAGTTGCCATAGTTAGCTCGGGGTTGGCATGGGTAGGAGAGGGACAGCTCGAACCTTTGCAATGTACAGCTGTTTTGAGGAGTAAATGAAGATGGGCACAGAGCAACAGATGGGCTTCCACTGAGATGTATGGAAGCAGTTCACACATTATGGGAAAACCACATCCCACTGCTCTGCAGCCATGGAGAGTTTAACAGTAGGGCAGTATTTTATGAGTTTGTACCAGGAATGTGAAATCACCATGAGCCATGGAGCCTAGGTGTTTGTGGGATCCCTGCAAATGGGAACACAGCAATGACTGAAAGTGAGAAAAGTGGTTCCAGCACTACATGTTTCCACCAGCCATTGTTCCTCCATAAAAGCACAATCAACACTGAGGTTGAGGCTGTATAGGATCCATGGAAAAGCTTGACTCCTGCAAATTCACATGGGAAGGAAGGATTCCTTCTCTTAACTCCAGAAAAACTCCCTCCCACACAGACCAACAGCTTGGGCATTGCACTGAGGCCAGGATTTGAGTTGTTGATAGTTCACACTTCAGACTGTGTGTGTGCAGATTCAGGAAGACAGGCGTGTGTTGGTTTACATTCAGCAGGTTACCTTTGTAACTGTAATGGCTAGAAGTTAATGAGTAGCCACCAACTCACCACAATAAGCTTTCTTATTCCCCATTGGCCAGTTGTTCAGTTTGCCAAACCCTATAACTTATCTATTTCATGGTAGCTTTAGCTGTCCTCTCTGTAATGCGAATTTGATTCTAATGGCTAAATTTAACTTCATACCATGGTATTTGAATATTTATCATATTGTGTGTGGAAAGTTAATGCAATTTGGCATTAATTAGTGTTTCTGCCTGTCTCGTTCTCTTTTTAGGTGTCATTCTCAGTTTAAAAGATTAGTTTCTGAAAATGAAGTAGAGGGCAGTCTTACGATATCTTGCAGCCAGAATGAATATAGTATCAAGAAAACACAGTGTCAGATATATGAAATATCACTCTGAAGATGTGGCAGTTTTCTATTTCTAAGAAATTCTTAATAAAATACCTGTTGAGCAAAACAGCATGCTTTTTTTCAATAGTGATATAATTAGACTTATCATCAATCCCTGCAAAATTAATTTTCATGGTTTTTCATAACAAATATAGTAGAAATGTAAAGTTTATTCATCTTAAATGTAATTGCAATGTCATGAGGTTATCTTACAATAGCAATTTATCTGTTAGCATACATTAGTTCTATATCAACCATATAAAAATACCAAGCTATGTTTTGTGCTGTAATGTTTGGGCCAGATCCTTAGCCTGACATCCGTGGAATTATGGTGATTTGCACCAACGAAGGATCTGGCCCATGAACTTCAGAATATCTAGATATATAATTATTACTGAATTTCTTCACACATACATATCCACCAACACCTCCTGAGAACCAGTGTACAGTGCATATGGTAAAGTTTAATTGAGGCTCAGTATATGTCTGAAACTTCTCTCTGATGTAATGTTGAATTGCTTTTTTTAAAAATTCCTTAGGGAAACCATAATCATTCAACACATGAAGGCAAGCAAACATTTCCTTAGCTGTTACCTTTGGGTTTTCTCTCTAGATGCATTGCTATTCACAAGCAGATGTTGTAAAAACATTTTCAGACATCTCTGCTTATTTTTATTTTTATTGTCTTCAGGAAACAGAACCTCTCTACGCCCAGATCAACAGACCTAAGAAATAGCATTATTACAGGTTTGTGGTTCTTCAAGACTCAAGTGAAAATCAACAACCTGACAGGCCTTTTGGCTCTTATGCTTGATTTCGATTGATCTTATCCGACAAAGGATAGAGGATTGCCCTACCAAACGTACCTGACAGTTTTTGGCAACGAATGACAAATTTCTATGGCAGCACAAACATAAAAACGACCCCTGCTTACCATGCCAAGCGTCTGAGTTCTGAGCACCCACAGTACGAAATCTTACTCCTTGTTCTTCATTTAAACTTTTGTCCTCTTCATTACATCCCACCTGAACAACGGGCATTTGAAATTGAATAAGTATTAGCCATTGTTTTTCTTTTAAGCAAAAAAATCAGAATCCATATGTAGCAGTGGCATCATCATTCAACAGCCTTTCAGGCACAAGTCTGCACTTTTTATGTCATGGTGACATGTTTCTCATTGTCATTTATATCAGGCTACTCTTGACATTATATTCCCCTCCCTCACCCCACCTCACCTCTGTCTTGGCATATTTAAAAAAAAAGACAGGCTGTGTTATTTTTTTGTATTTCTTATTCTGTTGTTTTGTATGGGTAACAGAATTTAACGGCAAAATGCCTCCTATGGAAATGATTCTTAACTTGAAACCGCAGAATCAAACTGTGTTGATTATCCATCCTGGTTGAAAAACATTGCCAAATGGACCTTTAAGTTATAACGCATCATGAGGAAGAATTGCTGCTTTCTATTTGAATATTCATTCTGTGGGTGGAAAAAGGACATCAAATCCCATTGATGAAAGAGGTGAAAAATATGTTATTTCCTAGGAAACACATAAAACAAAGTACAGTAAAGGAATATTTTTTATTTCTTCACTATCTTGCTGCTGTAATGCTATGCAGACAAGTGTTTTCTTCTCTGTGTGCCATTTTTGAAGAAAAAAATCATTTGCCAAATAATTCTGGTATAATTCTGGTTTATGGATTTTAGACGAAACAGACTTTATAAATGGGACAATGATGGCATGAATTTTGGAATAACAAACTGATTCTGTGATCAAATTGTTCATCTTTATCACTTTTTGTACATCAGAAAATTCAAATGGGATTTTTATTTTATAACTTGAAAAAAATCTTACCGTTAAACTCTTTAAATGTTTAAGGGGAAATGGCTTTAAGGAGTTCAAATGAAAATTGTCAGTTTTTTGTAAATATAAATGTTATGAAAATTCTTTTAATAATGCCATTACACTGTAGAGAAGGTAGCAAATTGCAGTGCTTGGAAGGCGTGGCAAACCCAATTTGCGGTTTTTGCATCACATGTTTTTTCACATGCTTATTATAATAGGCAGAGGCTGAAGTGCCTCTGCCAACAGCAATTAGCTTGTCAGCAACTAGTAAAATTGCTGGGAACACAAGATTTTATGATCTAGATTTTTCCATACAAGTATACATTCTCCACATTAAAAACCCCCCACATTTCATAGACATTACTTTGATTCTGAAATCTCTAAATGGAAGTCATCAAACTGTTTACACACAGAACAGAAGAATTAAAAAAAACTCCTTTTTTTACATTTATGAACAAAAGTGCAGTGTTTGGGTTCATATGTTAGCACATGATTTTCAAAAAAGAATCTATATATTTTTGCCCTACAGAGAATTGTTATACAGGTCAAATGTGTTTTCCTGATGTTCCTATGCAGTTACAGTATATTGAATTTAGTGGTTTAACACTAAAAAAAAATATTAAAGAAATCAAACGATTAATCTGTTTTTAGGGTAATTGTGCAGATTTTGTTTTTAACTTGAAACATTAGGATTTATATTTCTGTCATTGATTTAAATAGGCCTGGAGTTGTAAATCTTTTACTTTCTTTCATCTCTATATAAGCTAAAAAGGGTTTAGAAGACAGCATATTTACTGTAAACAAAGAAAGCTGAAAGATGAACTGGTGATTGTTGTTATGTACACCCAAATCTCATGATTCCAATTTGATCTTTTGAATTAGGTAAACTAGAGAATTGTGAGTTACTGAAGATATATGAATGATATATTACATATGGGTAGACCTAATGACCATGCAGAGAAGAGATCTTATCCTCCGATCCGTCATTGTTTGGTGCATATTCCATAGGCATGTAGAGAAACTTGTAGCAAAGTCATATTTTCACATCAGAAGAAAGATGCAGACAGTTTTCTAACTGTAGGAGTTAAATCAAAACCGGATGTATTGTGTGGTTTTGGGATTAAAATAAGGAAAAAAATATTTCCACAGGGCATTTGTTCTTTAAGGATATTTTCATAATTTTGATCTCAATAAGTGGTGCTACTTTCTTCCTCGATATGACTTTTTTAGGTTTTGTCTTGCGGTATTGAACCATGAAGACAATAATTTTGATTCCTCATAAACATTCAAAGTGTTGCATAGTCAAGACATTTTCAGTTATGCAGTAAAATGTTTAAAGAGAAGGAAAAGCAGAGTCAAGACTCAGTGAATCCATTGACATTACATATATAGGGCTCAGATTGGAAAAGTAGGTACAAACTAAATGAGGTTGGGATTTTAAGATCAGTTTTATGAGAGATCATAGTCCACATTGTCATTGGGCATTTTTTTATTTTTAACCAATATTTTTTTAGAATACATTGATAGCTACCATATCATTATCACTAGACTGCCCTTCCTTGTCATAGTTGAGATGCAGAGGAATGTGGGGAGTCTGCACTGTACCAGTATTGTAGATAAATAACAGATCCAGCTTGTGCAATTGTTTAAACCCTCATCCTTCACTAGCACTAAATTTGTCACTTTAAATTTTAAAACCAGGGAATCCCACCCAACATCCTGTTACCATCCCCAGAAGTTTCTTGATCTTTACATGTCATGAAAACTATTTTGATAGACGGTAGTCATCCAAGTGTCTGATTAAACCTATCATCTAATAATGTACTGGGCACCTTCTTTGCAAAAATGTTTACTCTGTGGTTTTCATTCATTTTTATTTCTGCATTCTGACACATATTTTTTTAATAAAGATGAGAAAGATAAAATGACTGTTGCAGTATGTTTCTAGACCTACTTTAACTTTACCTCAGATGATGACCATTTGTTAACATATATGGACACATTATTTTTAACTTTGTGTAATGCATTCAACAGAAAAAACAACAAATTTTTAGAAATTTTCCATTAATTTCTGTAACACACCATGTAATACTGTTACAAATAAAAATGTTTAAAAAAATCATTGTCATTCAAGTTAATTTGTTCCATAGTCTTTGCCCGTTGCAGAAAGCTGCTCACAGAAAGGTGCCAGAGTTTCTCTTGAGTACAATTTGCCATGGACAAGCTTATCTAAGATTAGGGATTTTTCGGGGATGCCCAACCTTAAGCGGACTTTGTACCCAGAAGTGTTGAGGACCTTTCCTCCAAAAATTAGTCCCCTTTTTGGGTTTCTTAAGGATAGACACCCAAAATCACTAGTCATTTTTGAAAATATTGGCCCATATCTCACAACTAATCAAGTATATGATCATATGAGGAAGACCATGGTGTTCAAGACCATCTCAAGCGGAAGCTGGTTCGTGACTAGATAAGTTATGAATCATCATCCTGCTGAAATTTCACCCTTCAGATAAGTCATGTAGTCATGACAACTCTTAGGCTAGGCAAAAGCCATATAATGAAAGTAAAAGTTTGACTTTATGGCCAACATTTTCAAAAGGAGGTGCCCAAAGGCATTTAAGCATGTGTGTAATTTTAAGCAATTAAGTAGCCCCATTTATTTCAGTGGAACTTTTCACATGCTTAAAGTTATATATACGTCTGGATGCCTTGTTGTATTGAGGCACCAAGACAACCTGTGGAACTCCTTGCCAGGGGATGTTGTGAAGGCCAAGACTATAACAGGGTAACTAGATAAATTCGTGGAGGATAAGTCCATCATTGGCTATTAGCCAGGATGGGAAGGGATGGTGTCCCTAGCCTCTGTTTGTCAGAAGTTGGGAATGGGCGACAGTGGATCATTTGATGATCAATGGATCATTTGATGATTACCAGTTTTGTTCATTCCCTTTTGGGCGCCTGGCATTGGCCACTGTCGGAAGACAGGATATTGGGCTAGATGGATCTTTGGTCTGACCCAGTATGGCCATTCTTATGTTCTTAAGTCCATATTTTCACAGCAGAATAAAATTGGCCTGATTTTCTTAACTGGTGAGCACCACAATTGAAGGTAACAGGAGTTGCGTATTGAGACTAACTGACATGTTTTGTCCAGTGAGTGATGCCAAAATATACAATATGTGGGACAGAAATTTAAGCAGAAAAAAAAATCTTGTTTTGATGCTGCCTCCTCTCCTTCAAAAGAAAACAACAACAACAAAGAAGTGTCCCATCTTCCTACAGATTGTACTGAGCCATTAATTGCTTACATGGATGCATACTGTTTGATAAGAATTTAAGCCGAGCTAATGTTCCTATAGTAAATGCATGCAAAAGCTAATCTAATTATAACAGACAATGTATTTAAATATTAGATAAATATTAGTAAACTTTCCATGGAAAGTTTTTTTGATAAAAACTTGAGAAATGCAGTAAAATTTAGGTTCTGACCGTTTAAATGCAATCATAAAGATATGTATTGGCTTAATTTGATGTGACAGCCTAACTTTTTACATTAGGGACCAAATTCTTGACTCACTTATACTCATGAAACTCTGTTTACTTCAATTGTTTTGCAGAGCTGTAAGTGAGAGGAGAATTCGGTCCAACATTTGCACTTTTAACATGTGACTTCATAGATTTTTGAGGCCAGAATGGATCATTTGGGTCATCTAGTCTGACCACCTGCATAACACAGGTTTATGGCTCTTTTTCATGTGCCAGTCTCAGTCTGCACAGATCAAATAAGGTGATATGCTTCCTTCTTTGCTTAGATTGTAAGATCCTTGGGGCAAAGGATGTCTTTCATTATATGTGTGTACACTGCATAGTACAATGAAAACCCAGTCCTAATCGGAGTCTCTAGGCACCACACAATAAATATCAAATTATAACATCAACAAGCCAATAAAGTGTTAAAATTATTCTTTCAAACGCTTGAGGAAATCTAAAGTTCATATGTAGGAGGAGAATTTCCATCTAAAAGGGTGAAAGAAGGAGAAAGAATCAAAAATAAAACTGGCAAAAACCAGAAGTACAGTATAGGAAACAAACCCTCAGAAGTGAAATAAAGAATTTGTTCAGGATTGGAAGAGATAAATTATGTCACAAAGATAAGCAGGAGCAAGACCTTCTAGGTTTTGCATGTATTATTAGGGGATTTCTAATAGTGATTTGTTGGATTCCTGGCAGTCAACACAGAGTCATCAAGAGAGGAGAAATCTGCTCAGAGATACAGGTACTTGAAAGATCCCATTGATATAGTTCTGTACAAGATGCAAACACTTAATGGAGGAAGACAAAGATATTTTTAATTATAAAACTCCAATGTGGGCTAGGAGTGATGAGCAGTCCTATAGCACGCATCACAAATGGAAAGATACTCTGTGGTAGCAACGGTGCAGTTACGATTTTATGGTGAAGTAAAAGACTGAAGAGCTAATCTGCAAAATATAACAACTATATAAAGGCTTGAAGCAGAGTTCATTAAGAAATAAAATACAATGCACCTTATCAGGTGTAACTGAATGCACCCAGCATGGCAAAGGAAGAACTAATATACAACTAAGTAACTAGTTATGTTAATATAGTGAGAAATAATATTTTTTCCGCTTTTCTAGTACTTTAAATTCTAAGGATCCCAAAGCCTTTTACGAAGGTGGAAGAGCATGACTCGTCTTATGGCAAGATTACCAAAAAGGGAAAATATCGTAAACAAATCTGATTCTTATTACAGTAACTCAATGCATAATGCTAACGTTATAATCTGGGCTAGGTGGATCACTAACAGAATGTGAGTATAGCCCAAGATATACATTTGGATATGTTCTATAAAATGATAAGGAAATTATATTCATTTGACAGGTGCTAATTAAGGACATGATCCATGCAGCAGTCAGAGTGTCACTGGCAGAAGGCTTGAGGCTCAGCCAGTAAAAGGCTCAAGGTTCTGGCAGATTTTTCTTTCCATGTCAATGAATTCTTATTAAGCAATTGGTGAGGTAAATGGAAATTCATGGTTTTACCTTTACTGCATTATAATAGCCATGGTGATTTCATACAATGAAATCTTAACCACCATAATGTGATAACAGTTGCTAAAGATAATTGCTTCTTTTTCCTCTGCTATGACATAGCTTCTCATGCAAGTCCTTTTCCTGAACTGTCTTTTTTTTTTTACATGACATATGTCCTTTACAAAGTAATTCAATTTCATATGTATTACTTTTCTAGTGAACGACATTAGCAATTAGAAGAACGTCGTCAGAAAGGAGCAAGTGAGAATGCCTGCTCTCAAATAGCCATGGAGCAGATTTGAAGCCATGTTGTGTGACTGTTTCTTTCCACCAAATGCTAAACACTTCAGGGTAAATGAACAAAATAAAAGTCTCTTTGGCTACTAGCAAATGCAATGTTTGTAAGAAATCTCTGGAACGAATCTCTGAGCCTGAGTCATTTGTGACTCTTTTCACTGTTACCGTTTTTCACAAGTATTTGTATTGTACCTTCGGGCATCACTACCTGCTCTGCAGAATATTTGGGTTCATCATGGTGATGATGCCCTCGTAGAGCCCCATTGGAATCCATGGGGCTCTGCATGAAGCTCAGTGAAGAACTGTGGTTATGGTTTGGTATTGCTTTCCTAAACCACTAGTACAGATTTCCTGATTGTAGTGCCAGTCCTACAAACTCTCCCAACAGTAGGCCTTATTTAAGTAGGACTTACTCAAGTACGATTAAGGATTTGCAGGATCAGGCTTTGTATAGAATCAAAGAAGTGTAGGACTGGAAGGGACTTGGAGAAGTCTTCTAGTCCAGTCCCCTGCACTCAAGTATAAAGGACTGCAAAAGTAAGTTTAGGATAAATAAATGGCTTGGCTCAGAAGATAAAAAGGTATTTTTTCCTTCTTGTGGTTGTTGTCAGAAGGTGTGTGGAAACTGAATTATACATCTCCACGTGTAGCAACCTCACAATGAGAACTATGGGGAGATAGCCTGATACGATTCCCTGATTACTCGTAACAAAACGAAATCATCCTACTGGAGACAGGGAGTATCAGGTCCATTAGTAAAACGACTGTCCACCTATTAGTTTTTACAGCTCTAAATAGTCTTATCTCAATGGAACTGTTTGCCTTGTGGTTCATCTATCAAGCCTAACATCTCTTATCAGGGCCAGAGAACTCTCAAAAAGAATAATAGACTTAAAATACTCTCTTTAAGTAGTTTTCAGCAAGAGAAGAATTTTAAAAGTATCTTTAAATATCTGATATTATTTGCTATCTTTTCAATCCCATTTCATAGCTCTCTAGGCACCATCTGTATTTGTCAGAGCACCCCTTACCAGCAAGGCAGGGAAATCACAGCCAATTTAAAGGAAACAATACCAGGTTAAGAAAGCAGGAAATCCGTGTTCATTCAGAGTCAGAGATATCCATGAAAGTAAAGGGCAGGAAAAAACTAGGGCTAAATGGCAGGCCTTGTTGATGGCAAGAAAAAAACCCATTTCTTTAGTATTTGGGCCCACTAAAAAAATCAGTGGTTTGAGCATTGGCCTGCTAAACCCAGGGTTGTGAGTTCAATCCTTGAGGGGGCCATTTACGAATCTGTGGCAAAAATTGGGGATTGGTCCTGCTTTGAGCAGGGGGTTGGACTAGATGACCTCCTGAGGTCCCTTCCAACCCTGATATTCTATGAGTTGAAATTTAGAGGATCCAGCTCTGAATTTTGCATTTTAGGCCCGTCTCTTATTGTATGTGCCTGATTTTGCTTTGAAGTCCACTTTGGAGAATGCGATGGTGTAAGGCAAACGCCAGCACATGGGTACCTCTATTTCTTTCTGATTAATACCACCCTCTTTATCTGTTAATCCAGTAACTCAAATGTGGTTAATGTGCAGATTACTCTGCGCTCAGTTGTTGGTTTTAAAGCATACATTGCATGCCTTATGTCTGTAATCTTGGCTCTGGTATGGTTAATGCTAAACGGTATACTGCTTTCCCACACAGACCCCCACACTGAGAGGTCTTTACTGTAAATGGGGTTTATCTGTGCACCAATGATTAACAACCAAATCGATCGTGTCAAAGGTTGAGTTAGCTACATCTGATAGACACAATGTTGTTTTATATTGAGACAGCATAATTTGAAACAGATATAAAACTCTGAACAGCCCAGACCATCTTTCCTAATCGTTTGTCCTCCATGTATAGAGATGAAAGAGCAGTTAATCATTGTCTCCATGCTCAGTGATATTAGGTTAAAAGGTGGCCAACATAACCACAGATTTTCATGAGCATTTCCCATAAAGACATTTTGCTTGTTCTGTGTTAAATCATTAACATTAAGTTGCTTTGTTCTAAAGATGCAGAAGCTGATTGCTTCAGATGCAGGGCTGAATAATATAAGTAACTGGAGAACCAAAAGAATGTCCACCAGTCCACTAAACTGAGGCTGGATTTTAGTTTTAACTATGATTTGTATTGTTAGAATTGATGTGCTTAATTTTTATAGGACACCTTTCATTCACATACGAGCAAAAGCACTTTACCAGTATTATTTAGTATTTGTGTGACAGCAATGCCTAGAAGCCCAAACCAAGATCAGGGTCCCCCATGTGCCTTATGTGTACATATGCAGTGAGACACAGTCTGTTTTAAAGAGCTTATAATCTCAATAGTAAGCTCCCATTTAGGCACCAAAATGAGAGCTGAACTAAGTCTAGCCATTAATGTCGATGCTTACACTGGAGCTGTAGAGCGCATGTGAAAATCTGGCCCTCTGGGTCTTGTCTCAGGTCTCCCAAGATGTCTATGGCAGAGCAAGGCGTTGAACCCAGATCTCTGGAGTCCCCATCCAGCACCTGAATCACCAGATCATTCCTCCTCCTCCTTTACCTTTTATTGTAGTTTATGCCAGTTTGTCTGAGAGCATGTATAATTCCGTGGGCAAGTTATTGATTGAAAGGTAAGAGAGGTGTCGTATGATTTATAATAATCTACCGAATCATAATGTCAATGGTGTCACCCTCTGCAGCATAGTGGGGGGCGGGGACTTGCTACCTCCTCCCACCTCTGGCTGTGGGTCCTCTGATTGATGGAAATGTTGACAATACAGTCTTACCTACAGAAATGGGTCAAGTTGAGCCTCATTCAAAAGCCCTTTCTCTCGTAAACACAATGGTGCCAAACATGAGACCCCTGGGACAATTACGCAGCTATATAATTGAGAAAATATTTAGCAATGTTTTTAATTATACTTTAACACAGGCATGTCAAACATGCAGCCCTCGCGAAAGGCTCTCAACTGACAGTGCTGTGTTATATCAGTTAATGCTTAGAATAGAATACTGGATACAGATTTCTGTAAATGGAAGGAGTGCTTCCAGTTGATTTGCCATCATCGGCAAAAAAGAAGCGATTCAGTTGTATTGATTGTCATCTTTGTTTATTATGCCAAAATAGCTGTAATGAGTCACCATTAAGACATCAACATCCAGCAAGAACTTTACTGGAATCCATCCACAAGTGGTATGCACACAGGTCCACAACATACATTACATAACATAACTCATTGCAATCCCAAAGTAATTTATTACAAAATCCTTGCTTTCACTTTGATCTGGATCATTTTTAGACATCAGGAGGTAGAGGACTAGTAGTTGAATCTTTGGTGAATACCATCACAGAGGGTCTGGTTAAACACAATGCTTGGTGGCACCTTACATGCTATAAGAAGTGCACCTATTAGCTGAATTTGACAAGATTGGAGAGAACGTAAATCAAGCATCAGGAAAAAGTTGAAGATGTTGGGACAAGTGCAAGACTCGCCTTACAGTAGGTCACATGGCATGTGTTTTGAGAAGAACACCTGCTTCTATGATATGCTGGAAGCCTGAAGGCATGCATTAAGCACAGTTTCAATGTGCAAGAAGGTGAGAAACTGTATGAAGCAGTCATTCTTAGTGAGAATGTTGCTTGGAAAGTGGGTTCATTGACCCCAGAGTCACCCACGCATATGACAGCGTGTATCATATTGAGTGCTACATCAAAAATGTATGTAATGTGTTGTGGCAAAAGGTAAAAGTAACAGAAACAAATAAAGGTTTTACTACTGAAAACGGTGCAACTTAGCTGGAGTTCATACATTGCCTCACAGAGGCTCTAATGGATGGAAAAGTGGTGGCGATGGCTGACGCAAAGGCTAAGTACAGAGAAATACATGCTTTGAATGGGATTGAAGAGGAACACACACTTCGCAGAAAGGCTTCTAAAGCACTTGTTGTCAGGGGCCGGAGCAGCTAGGACCGGCTGCTGGCCTGCTCCCTGACAAACTTCGCTGCTGAGTAACCAGTGAGCCTACTTGCACTGTCTTGGAACTGACAGAGTAGCCACAGCATCTGATTGGTTGCTGTTTAGCAGCCCTGCTTCTGAGCCTGGCACCCACAGCAGATCAGTGGCCACAAAATGTGTACCATGCTCACATCTGTGCTTGCCTGCTCCTGCTTCTAATCCCTGCATCTGCCCTGCTCCAATCTGCTTCCAGTCCATGCTCCTGCCTGGTTTCCATCCTTGTTTCCAAACCTGCTCCTGTTCCACCTACCTTCCGCTCTGGTGCCAGCCCCTGTTCCTCTCTGGCTTCTGAGTTCTGGATTTGATCCTTTGGCCTATGACTCTGGTTACCCTCCAGCTCCTGCATTCAGCTTCTGTTCCTCTGGTACTGATCCTTGGCTCCACCTCTGGCCTCCACCTCTGGCTCTGGCATTCGGCTACTGTGCCTCCAGTGCTGACCCTTGGCTCATCCATGGACTCTGTTCCCCCGGACCCATCTCTAAGCAGTAGACCAAACTCTTGTTTCAATCACTAGGCCTAACCACCCACAGCCCAGTCAGTCACACATATTGAAAATGAACTGTGGGTTATGGGTAGTTTTTAGCAGTCCTATCCGCAGAAATGAATCGCAGCACATATCCTTAAATGCAGCAAAAGACGTGGCACTATCAAAAGCAGAAGAAAGTGTTGATGTCAACAATGATATGAAGACTATTTGCAGCTGCTAAATTTTTATGGAGAACCAGTTTGTCCTGCACTAGATGGACATTTCAGGGACCCATAGCTGATATCAAACCTGAAAAAATTGTACTGCATGTAAAGAATTGCTTGAAGAATTTTGGCATCACTTGGTGTAATGAAGCTGCTGCCTTGCACTGTTCAGTGGAGTTTCTTCATAGTTCCCATGTGTAGGCTTGCATTAAAATTATCTTGCTTGCCATCAGTGCCACAGAGAGAGAGTTTCTAATGAACTCTGGAGTTTTGCACAAGACACAGATGTTCTAGCGGTCTCTGTGAAACATTACCCCAGATTTCCGCAGGATTCCATTTTTGTGACGACTGCTGGGGAACAGAATCGCTGTATATCCCTCAGAGACGTGTTCATATCACTCGGACCATTAAAAATCACCACATTGCCAAGCTTCCACATCCTTTTGGAATGTGACACTACTGGAAGGTTGGCTGGAAAGATCAAATTATCTTACTGGAAAGCATCTGAATCAGCCTCTTAAGACTTTTTCCTTGCTTTGAAAGTGCTTGGAATGGCTGAGATAGACACTGATTTGGTCATAAATGCACTGGATGTGTTCATACACCAGGTTTACCATTTGAAAACCAACATTACAATACTTGCAGAGCTACATTTTCCAAGAAGCAGACAAACAGAGAAAAGTTGACACGAAATGCATTTATACCCTCTAGCAAGAGGGTAAATTATCAAGCAATGGAATGGCTCCAGGATGGTCGAGTGCATCCAAAACTACCGTCCCCCTGTCAGGTATGGATGGGTCTTGGAGGATGGACTGATCACACCAGTTACATGTGAAATACCATGCGTTCCTGAATCAATCTTTCAGGAAATAAAATGCTCATGAGGAAAGACCAAATGCTTAGCAACCTCAAATATTTGGCTAGCAGCCTGCCTTGTACAGAGATGTACAAGTGCAGCATGAAGGAGGAGGAGTGTGACAATGTGCCTAGCAGTGGCATCCTGGAAGGAGATGAATAAATGTTTTCAGTCCTACACTTCAAGGCTAACTTCTTTAGGATTACCAAAGAGCAGTGCCTTTTTTTTAAGTCAAACATGCATCCCTGTGTTAAAGTATCATTAAAAAAGTTGAGTTGTAAATATTTTTTGAATATATATTTATACAATTGTTCTAGGCGTCTCTTGTTTGGTACGATCGTGTCCATGGGAGAAAGGGCTTTCAAATGATACCCAACTCTTCACCCATTTCTGATGGTATATTATCAAAATTTCCACCAACCAGAGGACCTAAAGCTAGTGGGCAGTGTTTTGTCCCTTTCACACCACAGAGGGTAGAACCATTGAAATAATGATACTGTAGATTTTTACGATTCAAATGACACCTCCCTTACTTTTCTATCACTAATTTGCCCACAGAATGAGATTTTACTACATTGGGCTCCCAGACAAATTACCAAAGTGACTGTGTAGGCCACTGCAACAGCCGTTTTGCACACAGATGTCACTCACATGCCGCCTTAGGACACAAATCTGCAAGATACTGAGCACCCTGAACTCTTTTTTGAAATCAGTGAGAATTGAGTGTGCTCATTACTTAGGTGGAGTTCAGCAGTGCCTACAAGGATCCATCCCTTCAGCACTGGGATCTATTAAGAGAGGAGATGTTCACCAGGACCGTGGGGCCATTCTCATAATTTCTGAGAATCCCAGGGCATCTTTAAATTCCACCCAGATGGCCACCAAACATGAACAAACAGAACCAGCAATGCTGTCAACTAAGGTGCTATGCAAACACATAAATAAGACCATCCCTGCCCCAGAGAGCTCAGTCTACACAAGGGGAAAAAGAGAGGTGGAACAGCACGGTAAGAGTAAAATGGAACCCATTATGCATAATAAATACTATCCCTAGGTCACCTCTTGCCTAGCCATTGTAAAACCTTAGATATAATGAGTAAAAAGGCAATTTCTATGTAACCTGACATTTAATACAAGATGATTCAGAAATTTTAAGGCTAGAAGGGACCCCTATAGTTATCTGATCCGATCTCCATAGAACGAGAGGCTCTCTTTTAGAAAGGCATGATAATTGGGTTGGATACTGCAATCCTTACTCAGCAAGTGGCACAGGCACAAACAGGGCCACACACTTCTAACTTCCAGTGAAGTGCCTGCACTTCTCAGGAACTGGCCTGTTATCTGTGGAATGGAAAGTTTCACTGCAGAATTAAGCAGAAACCTGTCCATGTGTTGTCTCTCTCATTTCTTTTCAACAACAAACAGATAGGTTGGGGTTTTTTAAGTATTTTTTCAATCGTCCCATCTCCTAGCCACCAGATTTTTAACTCACATGTCACTTCCCATTGACTGTTTTCTAAGGCAGGATTTAAATATGTGACTTTATTGGTGAAATATTTACTTTTTCAGCAATGCCTTAAGGAAACATAACAAATGTAGGAGAAATGTAAATTGCTCCTAAGCTGATTTTTATTTTCTCTGACATTCTCCAACAGAGTTTTCAGAACTTCCGGTAGAAAGCTGTGTGCTAGCAACTATAAAGGTTGTCATGTGAATTTGTCAGGAGGTGGGTCATAGTTTTTCTACATGGTAAACAAAAGATCAACTAATTTACCCTTTGCTGCTTGAACCACTTTCAGAGCCCATAGAAGGCTGAACTGGAGTTCTGGTGGCTTAGGATTGCTAGTGATATTTGCTGATATTACCTTAGAATCATGAGTATATCGCATACTATACTTCTCTTGTACCCTGTGAAACTGTTTCTGTTTTGTGCAGTACTGGGCTTCCTAACTGTGCATTGCTTTAGGTAAGTGAATGTTCTTGAATAAATATGAGCTGTAGCTCACGAAAGCTTTTGCTCTAATAAATTTGTTAGTCTCTAAGGTGCCACAAGTACTCCTTTTCTTTTCATGATAGATAATGAAATGTAACGCTGACGGTCTGCTTTTCCTTTTATGGTGAATAAGGAATGTCATCTGAAGCCATTTTGGAGTTTCTAGTGAAGTAAGAAAAGGCACTGTTTTTAAATGAGCATATTATGAAGTGACTGGCTTGAAAAAAATAATCCAGTCTGATAAATCTTATATGCCAAAATGTTGTAGTCACGTTGTGATGAAGTGAAAATCTGTTTGCAGTGCAGTTACTTACTGTGTGTACCTCACAAGGGCATTTTGAGGATTATTAGATTTAAGCTTGATTTAGGGGTCAAAAGAAAATTAATGTAGGCTAATATTTGATAGCTCTTCTACTATCTGAATATAATTGGTACTTGCCAGGGGATGGACTACTAGATCATATAAGAGGTCTTTCCTTTTTTACCTAGTTACTATGATCCTAAATTTCTCAACTGGTCTAATACCTTTTGGTCCTCATTTCATATAAATAAAACCGAGCACCTGGACTACATAGTTGGCTGATCATTTTCCCCACTTTCTTTTTCACATGTAATATTGAATGCACAATATTAAAAATAATCTGCTATACAGGAGGGTCTACCTCACAGCTTAAATTTTTTTGCATTTCTTGTACTTGTGGAGGCTGGGGGCACTGATGGGGCAATTTGCTTCTTGATGGTGGGTTGTGAGGAGGAGGCATCTAACATCAGGCCCCCCAAACTCCTGTGGCCTTTAGGGAACAGCATTGGTAAGCTCTGCAGGAAACAGAAAAGCCAAGGAGAGAGGATAGAATTACTGTGCTCCCTGGGAGTTCCTTGAACTATTGTGTAGGTGAGAGGGGGTGCAGTTGTCAATCAACCTCAAATCAGGGCTTAGGCCTTCAAGACAAAATTGAGCTCTAAGTTTTAGAATTAAAAGTCCTTTGCAATGTTCTTTAAAAAAAAATATGCACATTCTTTTAATCCATAGTTGAGAAAGTGCAGTGTGCTCTTGGCTATAGATATTAGTTTAAAACCAGTACTTGGAAAAAAGATTTATACAGTATGGGTAAAATTCTGCTTCCAGATACACCAGTGTCAAGCCGGTGTAGTGAAGTCAGTGGAACTGCGTGGGATTCACAGCAGTATCACTATGAGTAGACTTTGTCTCAGCACCTCTCCAAGAGAAGTGATTGGCATTTTTAACAAATCACCACCGGCAACTATAAATATTCTGCATTATTTATCTAAATCGTCATCTTGGTTGACTGACTCTTTGATTAACCCCTGGTAAAATGAATTAATTTCATCTGTTTTGTAATTAAAGTCACTGGTGAGAATAAATGTACAGATGCCCTTGAGACTTTCAAATTACTGATAGAAAGACAGGGATTTTTAGTTTGCTATTAGTAGGTGTCATGGATCCACAAGCCATACCAGGCCTCAGACCTTAACATAGACTCTTTAGGAGTATACGCTTCTTTGTGCTAGGCCCTGTACCTCCACTTTGACTGGGTCACAGACTTCAGCACTTTTTCTCACCATGACTCCTTCAACAGGTCTTAAAGAGCTTGGCCCCTGTTGGAGACTTACCTTCTTTGGAGATATGTAACCAGCAGATGTTTGCTGAGACTCAGGACAGATGTTTCCTAACAAGACACCTTTTATTAGACAACTGGAATGCAGTAATTAGTATCCTCTGAGTAGAATGGAAAAGCAAAGCCTTCGTGCATGTGCAGGCTGGCAGCCCAAACTCTCTGTCGTGCCCAAACGTCCAGGATTGACACATGCACCCCTCCAGCCCCACCAGCTATCCCTGGACACCAGGATTCTTACTGCAGTCTGCTCACACCTCAGTTCTTTGGTTCAAGCTCCAGTCACACCATTTCATGTTCTGCCCCCCTGGGCTGGCAGTCTTTACAAGTTAATGCCTGGTTGGTGGTCTTCTATTGTATCTTCAAGGTAACTCCATTCATATGATGACATACTCTTATCCACACTGACCTGCCTACTTGACTCCCACCCACTCATTGCATTTCCTGTTCTTCTGTCCCAGGGAAGAAATTAACCCATTCTCACACACTGGTTAACAATATAAAAGTGAGTGGGGAAACTGAGACACACATACTTTTGCGAAAAATAATACCAACATTTCTTACAAATGGAAGGTACAGTAAAAGCTGCTTGAAGGACCATCAGCAACAGGCACTTCCATTGCTTTAAGCGACCCATGCAGTTTCCAGTGGAATTTGTCCGGCCTTTAGATAAACAAGTCTGCTACAAAATCAATTTTTGCTAATTCTTTAGGAGAGTCCATGGTGTTTACAGTTACGATCCAGCTGCAGGATTTTTGTCAAGTCGTGATTGTATCATTAATGACCTTGTTTGAGACCATGGTGATGGGCATGATTTGAGAACCTGAATAGAACAGAGCAGTATGTTTGTGTGGTGATGTTTTACACTTAGATAATACCTTATCCTTTGACACTCAAATTAAAACATTATGGTCCTGATTCTGCTCTCAGTTATAACAATGTAAATCAGGAGCTGCACAGTTCTATACCCAGTGTGAGATCGGTAGCAAACTCTGTATTTTGCACGAAAGATTTTAGTGGAGCACACAAAGGGATTGTTTTAGGTGGAGAGAGAGAGAGAGAGAGAGACACACACACACACAGCCTCTGTTCCATTCCCTAGTTTTGTAATCATACACACTCAAGTTTTTATTCATTGGAACATTTAGTGGTGAAAGGGAACCTCTCCTTCAGCTAAATGGAGTCAACATGAGCCTAGCCAAAGGCAGATGGGCCCGATCAGTAAACAACCCTCCGCAGCCGATTGACTGTGTGCTTTCCAGCTGGTCATCGTGGAGCACCTGTGACCCCTGTCAAAAGAAAAGAGTGAGTATCAATGACCTTAATATGAAGCATGAGAAATACGAGAGAATAAAAGGCAAGACAGTCTTTCATAATATTGCTTCTGCAAAGACTCAGCGATGGAGTCGCTCTTTCTGGCCCATGGCCCCTCACATCTCCTGCAGGGAGAATCTGCACAGGCAATGTACAAAACCCACGTACCTCTGGAGCAACACAAGAGACCTCCTAGGGCTTAAGTGCATGTCTGGACCTTGTGCTAGGCTTCCCTGCACAGGGATGAATTTCATGTCAGAGTTCCCAGCAAGAAAGTCTTCTTTTTACTGGGACATGTGGGGCTTGCAACCCTTTGCTTTGGAATTCTGGTTCACCTTTGTCAGCTCAATCCTGCATTTCTTTAGCTAAACATAGCTCCCATTGACTTCCATGGAAATTTGCTGCAGTAAAGGAGTGTAGGAATAGGCCGTTAATTTTTCCTGTCTTGTATAAAAAGTAGCAAGTGATCATAGTCCTTTGGCAGGAGCATTCACACACAGGGCCAGTGTCCACAGGGCTCCTGCAATTTGCTAAGCACCCTCAGCAACTCTGGATTTGAATGGGAATTGAGGGCACACAACACCTCACAGGGCTGGGAGACTCTTTTCATTACCTGCCATTGAGCATTTTCTATATATGGAACAGCTTCAAACTAAGATCCTGTTCCTAATGAAGTCAATGGCAAAAATCCCATTGTTTTAAACAGTGCACAGGATCACTTGTTAACAGGTTAAGATAACCATTCTCAGAAGGGCTATCCCACGTCAGTCTTGCTTCAGCCCTTTGCAGTCGGAGTAATGATGCTCCAGCTGTGTAAGGAGTGAAGACTCTCAGTTATGAGTTTGTCTAGGAAATGGAAAAGGTGCAGAAGGATAATCTATTGGATGGATCAGAGAATTAACTCCCGGGGTGTGGTCAGGAAAATATTGATAATGGTGTGGAAAGTTTAGTAAATACACAGATAGACAGAGAATTACAAGAGGTTGTCATTACCAACTCTAATTGAAAGAAGGGAAATGCCATTGAACCCTTCCTTATTCTTCCCACTCCGAGCGATTAGTCCTATTTTAAACAAAATTCTATCTTAATGACAACTAAAACCTATATTTTTTATTCCATCCTACTAAGTGTGGAAAATCTTGTTTATAAAATGAAACTACCCAAATTATTTTTTTTAAATTAGGTCCATTGCAAGAAAATCAAATTTTGCCTATTTACTATTTTTCTTGGTGTTACTCCTATAGCAAATATGTCTCAACACAACAAGTTTGTATTTTAATTTAGGAACCATAAAATTCATGCATTCTACATAGGTGAGTAAATGTTTTCTATGTCATTACAGTACAGATTTGCTCATGTGGAACGGCCTTCTCAGTTCAATGGAGGCCCGTGTGACTACTCTGACAAAGAAACAGAAGATTGTGTTACAAACAGTCCTTGCAGAAATAAAGTTAGATGCGAAGGCTTTGTATGTGCGATTACAGGTAAGTTCTTGAATTGGGGGACACTCCTGCTCCTGTTGAAATTGATGACAGAACTCACAAGAGCTTTTTGCTTTTTTTATGGGGTTTGCCCAAATAAAGGTATGCCAAGATGAGGCCCAAAGTGTATCAGCACTTACGTCACATTTGCAAATGACTGTGATTTAACTGTAATGTAGGTCAAGTTCCAGTCTGCCAATCTTGAGCATCTCTTTTAAAATCCAGTTGTTTTGGAAAGTAGGAAATTAAAAATAGTCTTGACAATAAAGCTGGTTCAAAAAGTCAGATAGCAGCAGCAAATATGTGCCCATGATTTTGGCACATGCCTGAGATCATAAGAGAAAAGCTTTATATGGATTTGTTGTGTAGTGGGACAGTTCTGCATACCCCATATAAATTACTGTGCTGTAGCATTCATTAGTTCTCTTTTCACAATCACATTGGTGGAACTGGTGGAGCCCTCTAAAGAGATTAAGGGAAATATAACAAGAGCTGGGTGAATAATTAAGTTTTCAGTTCAGCTGACTGGAAATAACATTTGTTTTTTCTCGGCAAAATGAAAAAACTGATTTTTTTTTTGATTTGGTCAAACCCAAACATTTAGCCTCTCTGTGCCTGAGTTCCCCTTCCGTAAAATGAGAATAAAAGCACTTCCCTAGCTCACAAGAGTGTTGTGAGAATAAATGCATCAAAGATTGTGAAGTTTTTAAAGGCCTACTTATGAAAAGCACCATATAAGAGTGAGTATTATTTTTATATATTCATTAAAATCTCAGTTTTCAGGATCTTATTGTGGATGGAAAATACAGCATAGAGAAAACAAAATTGTTCTGTCTCTGTCTTGATTCACAGAATTCTTTTGAGGTCTCTGTAGAGCAATTTTAATAAAAAAAAGAATGATAGATACGCCGCCTTCATGTCTGTTATTTCTCTATTAAGAACGTGTTACCAGTATGCTCCTCTCTTATTTAATAATCCCTGTCATTTAAAATGTCCAAAATTTGTTCATTGGAATTTCAAGTATTTGTTCTTGTAATTGATCTATACGTAAGAAAATAATTATAATTATTTATTATTGGGGACTGGTGGAAAAATTTCCAAGGACATTTTTTTTCAAAAGAAAATTGGGTTTTGACTAAACAAAAATTTTTGCAGAAATTTCTGCCCTAATCAAAAGTGTTTGATTTTCCATGGAAAAACAAGCGAACTTAACTTTTTTTTAGCTTGTATCCATTTTACACTTTTTAGCAGTTTTCAGGACTTTTTTTAATAAAAAGTAGAAATTTCTAGGGTGGATAAGGAAATATTTTCCAACCAGCTCTAATCACATGTTGTATTCTATTAGTATATAAGCTTTATGGGGTGATGTCTGTGGCTTTGTAGTTTTTAATAATAAAAATGGTAAAGGACTTCTTAATTAAGCAATTTCAATGTTGCCTCTTAGGAAGATGCATTACACGGAGGTTGCTTTGCAATGGAGATGATGACTGTGGGGATCAGTCAGATGAAAAAAACTGTAAAAAGGTGTATAGAAAATGCAACCAGAAGATGGAGCAATACTGGGGAATAGAGAATCTGGCAAGAGGGTAAGTAGCCATCCTTTGCATAAACCAAACATAGCGAATTTAATTAAATGACTTCTTGAGAATGGAGACTTATAGTAACCTGAAATGGTTAAAGTTCCCTGCACTTCCCTTTCAGATAAGGAAAATATGTTGATGTAGTCTCAGATTGCTAAATATTAAACTGTAAATGTTGTAACAATTGACAGGTCTTGGGTCCTGATCCAAAGCCCACTGGAAAAATTCATATTGACCCAAAAGGCTTTTCATTAGAACCTTAGTAAATAACAGTCACTGAGACCAAAAAACATCAGTGTTTGCAATGAACACACTAAATGAATTGTCTGGTTGTAATGCTCCACATGGCATAGGTAGTTAGCCTGCCAGTAGTCATGTGAAGGGAGCTGCTTTGTAAGGTAGTGTGTTCACTTATTCTCTTCTGGAAATGTGCCAATTGTGCCAAAGCTGGGTGGGTAGGTAGTGAATGACAAACCTTCTAAAACATCTACAGATAATTGTTACTTGAACCATTGCACGCCTGAGAAATCATGGATTTTGTTGTTGTGTGGGTTGAAATCAAAGGAGTTACTCCAGATTTATATGGGTGTAATCGAGACCAGAATGTGGCCTGATAACTACTCTATGTGTATGAAAAATTTTGCCTGGCCTCCAGGAGGCTGGGATGACGCCTATTTAAAAATCTGGCTCTGAAAAAAAAACACTAGGTGAGGATGTTGATATTTGAAAAGAAAATTATGATTATATTATAGAATGGCCTGAATCAAAATCCTGTGTCCAAACTGGGACACTTTCTCGGGGCACCCAGACCTATGGATGACCTTGTTACCCCTCTGCCTTAGCAAAAGAGATTTGCTGGTGCTAAACTAGGTGAGAGCTCCCTGTCTCCACAGTCTGTTAGCCACCCTAGACAAACTTCTCAGGATTCTGCCAGGCCACACTTTGCCTTGCACAAAGAAAAGGAGTACTTGTGGCACCTTAGAGACTAACAAATTTATTAGAGCATAAGCTTTCGTGAGCTACAGCTCACTGATGAAGTGAGCTGTAGCTCACGAAAGCTTATGCTCTAATAAATTTGTTAGTCTCTAAGGTGCCACAAGTACTCCTTTTCTTTTTGCGAATACAGACTAACACGGCTGCTACTCTGAAACCTTTGCCTTGCACGTAACACTTGGGGCACTCAAGTTCCCGTGTCCCTGGAAGAACATTCCCCTGGGGTATCCAGCCCATCATTCGACACTCACAGAGATTACCAAATTTGCTATCTGCAGAAAGAAAGTGTACACACCAGCTTGTTTGATTAAACCGAGTAGTCACACTTAATTTAATATTACAGCACTGAATTCTACTTCTGGTGAAACAAAGAGTTTTTAGTAACAACTGAGTAAGGGTAGTGGAAACAGAACTGGTTACAAATAAAACAAAAATATAACGCACTGGGAAGAGATTAAACAAACCTTTAGCCAGCTACAGTCTTTTAGCTAAAGCATTTTTCTCACCCTCAGTCCTTTTGCATACACTGCTGATTTTCAATCAAATCAGGATCCAGATTTTTCATTTTTTACTCCTCTCTGTCAGGAGCGTCCCTCAGTTCCTTTCCTCTTCTTTATGCTCCAGAAAACCTTTGGAATGTATCCCTATGATGTGTATCCCCAGACAAAGTTGTTCTCCCGTGCTGTTTGCTCTTCAGTGTGCTGATGCCATATTGTCTTTCTCATTCTCCTGGCAACTTGCTTTTCTTGTTGTCTTTCAAATGAAGCTTGCTTTGTGTTAACTTGCACAATGCTTGCTAGACATTGGAGGCAGGCAGGTAAATAAACATTGCTTTGTGTGGGAAAAACTTGTTTATCTAACCTACCTGTTTACATGGTTTAAACATATGTTTAGTACATACATACACCTTCTTGACTAATGCCCATATATACATCTTGCAATGCTTATGATGACCAATATGATATAAGCTTTCATTTGACACTCTACACAACATTATTTAGAGATAAATACTATGACAGCAATTTGTTAGGTGTAGTGAGTTTGTCAGGCCTGATAGGAGTTGCTGTTATGTGCTGTTATCTGACAAAGTGGGCAATGAAGGGCTCTTAGGGTCACACAAACATCCTGGAGCATTTGACTGCTTAAAATCTGAATCTGGATTCAGATCTATATGTTGCAGTGGACCTCTACATTTGGACCTCTACAATGGACGGAACCAAAACTCCCAGGGTGAAATCCTGGCCCCATTTAAGCCAATGGATGTTTTGCCATCATCTTCAGTGGGGGCAAGATTTCACCCAAGAACTAAACAATCCTGAATTTTGGTGTGGTTGAATATGATCCAACTCTTATAGGATGATAACTGCCTATAAGATCTTACTGTGTGAAAATAGTCCCCTAATCTCACGTCACATGCACCCCCAAAAAATATTGCTTCATACTGTAAAAATCACATTAAAGGGAAAATGCTCATTTCTGTGCAACTCTCTGAAGATGTGACTGCTGTGTGTGTCATCACTGATGCTTCATACTGCTTCATACCATAGTACAAATTAAAAAATAATTTGAACTCTTGCCTCTCATCTCTTTGAAGCCACAATTGCTCAGTCATATGATTTTAGTGTACCTTCCCATTTTTCACTTTGTTCTAAGATTGAAGCTAATTTTAACAATTTCGGAGACCTTTTTATGCAACTTTTTGAATCCAAACTAAGGAAAGTGAGGCCCAACAAAGACCTGGAGCACAACATAACAGTTATAGGTTCTGGAGATTTCCCGATTTCACTGGTATTTTTTCTTTTGTGATTTTTCCTCTAGTGATGCTCACTGCTATTTAAACATGATCTCATTCACATTAGCACCATATCCTGAGACCGTGCACCACTGTCTAGATGAGATTCCACTGGGATTCACCCTTCGGTTATGGTGGGAATAATAGAGAACTCTTGGTCCCATCACCAAAAAAAAGCCATTCTCTTACATAAAAAGATTGCCAGACTGAATGTTTACTGTTTACAGATGGATTTAGGATCTAATCCAGTGCCTACTGTATATTTTGCCCACCTCTGCCCCTTCTGATATTCCCGAAAGAGTTACTCCAAATCCTTACTTTCCAGCACAATTTCAATTCCATGAACTTTTATTGGCTGGGTAAAGTATACAAATGTTGCTAGCACTGACGGTATGATGCCATAATGTCAGTCCCAGCTGACTGAATGTAATTCTTCTGTGGTTAATATTATCTTCAGCAATGTTTCAAAACATGACTCCCTCTTTCATTAACTTGTTGGATGGGAAGGTTCTCCTAGACCACTTAGAGTGGATAATAGAAGATGGAAAGTTCTGATGACAGAATCCCTAGGCAACAAAATAGGCAGGCACAAAAGGAAATAGGGAAAAAACCTTGCCTTTCTTAGCCAAATTGTATATTTTGCTGCTACTTAAATTATAAATGTTATTGTTTCACTGTTATGCCTCCTACACAGGTTAAATATCCTCACGAACAATCTGGAAGGTTTGGTTCTTGATCACAGGTACTATGCTGGAGGGTGTACTCCACATTATATTATGGATACCAGGTTTAGAAAACCATACAATGTAGAAAGCTACTCCCCAGAGGTAAGAATCAGATATTTTTTCTGCAAGCAAACTTTAATTAAATATCTAATAGTTTTCAGTGCAGCGTGTTGACACATGACATTTTAATGAATTTCAAGAATTGGGGTCAAGTGGTTTAGGACAAAATTTTGACCTACTTTAAAAATATTAGGAAACATAATAAGTTATTGTTATATTCTAATAATCATGTATATGTTCTCTAAATGACACAAATATGAAAAAGTAAAGTTTCTGTAATGAAACCATCCAAAATTCTCAGCTAGGTTCTGTTGTTTCCTTGATTTGCTTGCAAGAAAGTGAACTAGATTTCCGAGATTCTCTGTAATGATGCAGTACACAATGTGTGCCTGAAATAGAAATGCTCATAATATGAGGAAATCGATTATTAAATATAAAACTGTAGGGGAAGGAGAAAGGAATGATTCCCGTGTCTGTCATGAAAATGAAATATTTATGTTCATGGTAACATGCAATGTGGGGCACTTTTACCATTGTTCATTGTTGCACACAGCACAGACTTTATTTTGACTGAGTTGCATATTCAGGGGAAGGATAGTCTCATGGTCCAGGCAGAGGACTGGAATCAGGGGATCTGGGACCTAATTCTGGCTCTGCCAAAGATTTCTGATGTGAATTTGGCAAATTCAGGTAGGGTTTGATCTTATGCACATTGAAGTCAATGGCAAAACTCCCAATGACTTTAACGGTGCAGGATCAGGGCCTTCCTTTCTCTTTGCCCAAAAAGCTGATCCATAAAAGTGGTGTGAAAATACTGACATCCAAGGGGCAGTGTGAGGAAAGCATCTTGAGATCCTCTGATAGAAAGGAGGTGTGATGGGATGTGCCAACTCCACCCTGGGCCTGAAGGCGTTAATGAGAATCTGAGGGCGCAGTCAGCCTTGCCCTGCTACACCTGTCCTAAGTGTCAAAGCTGGAGGGAGGAGCTAAAAGGCCGAACCAGGCTCAGTTAGGGGTAAACCAGGAAGGAGTGCAGACCTCTGGGTCTCTCTCAGGGAGAGAAGCCTGGCTGGAGTCGGGGAGCTCACGCCAGGATTCAGCACGCTGCTTGACGGATCTGCAGGGAGCAGGAAGACTCCTGCTGAGTCAGTGGAGAAAACTCTCCTGCAGCAGAACCAGATGCTAAGAAGTTGTGCAGTGGCCCCGTGGCCGAGGCCTAGGAAGAATGGTGCTGATACACTGGCAGCCAGGAAAGAGGTTGCAGTAAAGGCTGCAGACTGGGCAAGGTAGGAGGTGGTCCAGGGAGGCAGCCAGGGGTCTGTGTAGCGAGGCCTTGACTTCCGACTCAAGTCTCCACTCCAGGGGAGTGGGAGAGCATTGGGTTTCCCTACCAGCCCACCAGGGAAGGTGGAACGGAAACCCCCCTGCAAGGTGTAAGGACTGTGGAAGCCCCCCTGATACCGGGGGTAAGGACTGGTGAGTCCAGACTCAGACCGAAAGTTCAACAGAATGTTGGACTGTTATTGGTTGGACTGCTGGTTTACCCCAGAAGGAGTGTGACCTGGCCGAGTTGCAAGGAGAAGCTGACCACCACAGGGCACTAAAGGAGGAAAGTCTCCTATGCTACACCCAGCCCCAAGGGCATGTCGGCAGTGAGTCATAGAATATCGGGGTTGGAAGGGACCTCAGGAGGTCACCTAGTCCAATCCCCTGCTCAAAGCAGGACCAATCCCAAACTAAATCATCCCAGCCAGGGCTTTGTCAAGCCTGACCTTAAAAACTTCTAAGGAAGGAGATTCCACCACCTCCCTAGGTAATGCATTCCAGGGCTTCACCACCATCCTAGTGAAAAAGTTTTTCCTAATATCCAACCTAAACCTCCCCCACTGCAACTTGAGACCATTACTCCTTGTTCTATCATCTGCCACCACTGAGAACAGTCTAGATCCATCCTCTCTGGAACCCCCTTTCAGGTAGTTGAAAGCAGCTACCAAATCCCCCCTCATTCTTCTCTTCCGCAAACTAAACATCCCAGTTCCCTCAGCCTCTCCTCATAAGTCATGTTTTCCAATCCCCTAATCATTTTTGTTGCCCTCTGCTGGACGTTTTCCAATTTTTCCACATCCTTCTTGCATGGATAATCTGCCAAAATCTTAACAATGGTTCCCTATAAAAGTCTGATGTAAGGGATGTGCCCCAGTATGTATTTTTTGTACAAACTGGGTTACCATACATCCGTAAAATTCCTCCCAGACGGTGATTTAAGAACCAAAAAGTCTGACCTGTCCGGGAAAATACGGATGTATGTTAACCCTGCCTAAAGTTCTTTTCTAAAAAGATGGGCCTGAACTAGAAATGAGCTCCGTTTCACATGTGTGGGTCCCCGCCACTCCCTGGGGATGTGCTAGGGTGACCAGATGTCCCGATACTATAGGGACAGTCCCGATTTTGAGGTCTTTTTCTTATATAGGCTCCTATTACCCTCCACCCCCGTCCTGATTTTTCACACTTGCTGTCTGGTCACCCTAGGGTCACCCTAGCTGGTCATCCCAGCTGCTCCCTGCCCCCCTCATTGAAGCAGGTGTGCAGGGTTACTGCCCTGGGAACTGCAGGGCACCAGTGGACATGGGGCCAGCTGCAGACAGACGCGTGGGGCAGGGCTAGCTGGAGGCAGGGGGTGCGGGGCTGGCTGGAGACAGGAGGGTGCGGGGTTGGCTGGAGACAAGGGGGTGTGGGGCTGACTGGAGGTAGGGGCTGGCTGCAGGCAGGGCGGGGGGGAGGTGCAAGGCAGGGGGTGCGGCAGTGGCCGGCTGCGGGCAGGACTGGGGAGGGGAGGGGAGTGCGGCAGGGGCTGCTGTGGGCAGGACAGAGGGTGCAGGGGTGACTGGAGACAGGGGCTGGCTGCGGGCAGGGCAGGGGGTGCGTGCGGCAGGGGTTGGCTGGATATTGGGCAGGGGCTGGCTGCAGGCAGGGGGTGCAGGGCTGGCAGGGGATAGGGCGGGGGTGCATGTGGCAGGGGCTGGCTGCGGGCAGGGCAGGGAGTGCGGGGGTGGCTGGAGACAGGGACTGGCTGCAGGCAGGGGGTGCGGCAGGGGCCGGTGCGGGCAGGGCAGGGCAGGGGGTGTGTGCGGCAGGGGCTGGTGCGGGCAGGGCGGAGGTGTGGCAGGGGCTGGCTGCAGGCAGGAGGTGTGGCAGAGGCTGGCTACAGGCAGGCAGGAGTGTGGGGGGCTGGGACGGGATGGCTGTGGGCAGGGTGGTGGTGGAGATGGCTGGCGGAGAGGGGTGGCTGGAGATGGCTGGCTGGGCAGGGGGGGGGGGTGGCTGGAGCGGGTGGCTGGCGGGAGGCAGGGGTGGCGGCAGGGGGTGCGGGGTGGTGGAGACGGGGGCTGGCTGGCTGCAGGCAGGGGGTGCGGCAGGGGGTGGTTGCGGGCAGGGGGTGCGGGGGTGGTTGGAGGCAGGGCAGGGGGTGGCTGGAGACGGGGGCTGGCTGCAGGCAGGGGGTGCGGCAGGGGGTGGTTGGGCAGGGGTGCGGGGGTGGTTGAGGCAGGGCAGGGGTGGCTGGAGACGGGGGCTGGGGCAGGGGGGGTGCGGCAGGGGGTGGTTGCGGGCAGGGGTTGCGGGAGTGGTTGGAGGCAGGGCAGGGGGGGGTGGCTGGAGACGGGGGCTGGCTGCAGGCAGGGGGTGCGGCAGGGGGTGGCTGGAGACGGGCTGGCTGCAGGCAGGGTGGTGGGTGCTCACGGGGAGAGCAGCAGGACGCAGTCCAGGCCCAGCAGAGCAGCCGGGGACCCACGAAGCAGCATCGGGAGCCCCAGGGTCAGGGGAGCAGCAGCAGCACCAGGGCTCATGCCCAGGGCCAGGCGGCAGCCCACATGGCTCCCGCAGCGCAGCGCCCCCCGGCAGCCGGAGGAGGAATTACATCACTTCCCGGCTGGAGCCCATCAAAACCTCAGCACCCCCTGCAGGGAAGCGGGTTAACAACTGGTTCTAAAACTGCTTCAAAATTTAACAACTGATTCGTGCAAACTGGCTCCAGCTCACCACTGCCTTCTTGTAGTGTGGGGCCCAAAACTGGACACAGTACTCCAGATGAGGCCTCACCAATGTCGAATAGAGGGGAACGGTCATGTCCCTCGATCTGCTGGCAATGCCCCTACTTATACATCCCAAAATGCCATTGGCCTTCTTGGCAATAAGGTCACACTGTTGACTCATATCCAGCTTCTCGTCCAATGTAACCCCTAGGTCCTTTTCTGCCTAGCCATTCAGTCCCTAGTCTGTAGCGGTGCATGGGATTTTTCTGTCCTAAGTGCAGGACTCTGCACTTGTCCTTGTTGAACCTCATCAGATTTCTTTTGGCCCAATCCTCTGATTTGTCTAGGGCCCTCTGTATCCTATATCTACCCTCCAGCGTATCTATCTCTCCTCCCAGTTTAGTGTCATCTGCAAACTTGCTGAGGGTGCAGTTCACACCATATGTTTATAGGAGTCATATGCTTATAGGAGGCTACAGAAGTGCAAATAAGTATTATTGTTTTAAAATATCCAGAACGTACTGTATGAAAGGGTAGGCACCCAAGTAATTTTCAAACTTCTCAGTTACCTTTAATTGGCATCAAAGATACAGAGCCTGATTAAAAGCCCATTGAAGTTAATGCTGTGTGTTGTCGTGTGTTGATACGTGATGCCTATTAAGCAAGCTTTTTCTTTTCACAATTTTAAACTTGTTTAAACTTTCACGGACTTTTAAGTGTAGGCAATTGCAATATGGAGAAGACAGTAGCTCTCATCTGCATTTTATTAACCTGTGCTGCAAATCAATTGGTATTGTCGTAATAATAATGATTAACAATTATACCAGGCTTTTCATCTTCAAAGTGCAAGCACTAATTCAAAAGTATGTTTGTTGCAAGACTATCAAGACATCTGCCCTCTGCTTCATGTATGAAATCAGTATGCAAGAAACAAAGTGTGTTGGTTTTGGTTTTGTTTAGACCAAAGGCAAATATGAATTTACATTGACTGAATACGAATCTTATTCAAGTTTTGAAGAACATATCCTTAGGGCAAAAGCTTCGCAGACTAGCTTTGGATTTGGAATAAACATACCAGGAGTGTTTGAACTTGGTTACAGTTATAGTGACAACAGGTTCAAGAAGTTCATTCAAAGGATGAAAAAGTTTTCTGCAACTGTAAGTGACTTTCCACTTAAAACTGTTCTCAGTTTAGTAGTTAACACTTGAGATGTGAAGTTTAAATGTACGTGTGTGTATATGTGTATAAAAAATATAGGACTAGATCCTCAGCTTTTGAAGTTTAGCTCCAAGGAAATCAGTAGAACTACACCAATTTAGACCGGCTGAGGGCCTGTCCAAGAGAGTCTCGCTGTAAAAAAATGAAAGAAAGAAAGAAGCCCAAGTTGGTCCTCTGAACACAAAGGGAGGTGCACACCTGTTGGTACAAAAGTACTGTCATGTAGGAAAGATTGGCAGGGGGCCTACTGATGCACAGCAGCCCTTATATGAGCATAGGGGATATAGCACATATAGCACATACTCCTGTGGGAATTCTGCACCACTGTGCATGTGTAGAATTTATGTCCCCCACAGAAAAATGACTTTCTGTTGGGGAAACAAAGGGAAGCCACAAAAATGATCATGCAACCCTCCCCAGCAGTATGGCCAGAGCAGCTGGCAGAGAGGTAAATCACTGTGGGGGGGGGGCGGGACTGGGGAAGACATGGCTGGTAGCTCCTACATGCTAGTCAGACCCACCCCCACATTTCTTCCCCGTCTGTAGGAAGCTCTGCAACCCACCCCCTGCGCTTCCTGCACCCATCCCTCCTCAGCTGCAGGAAAAGGATCCATGTACAGGGAGCTGCTCCCGCATCCATCCAACCAACCCCCATGCATCCAGCCCCTCTCACACCCAGACCCTCCCACTGAGCCTCTACCCCCGTGGCACCCAGAATCCCCCCCCAATGAGCCCCACTCCCCCTGCACCTGGACCACCCCAATGAGCCACCCACACCCAGATCCCCACCCTACCGAGCCCCAACCAGCTGCACGTGAATTGCAACCCCACTAAGCCCCACTCCCCCAGCATCTGGACCCCCGCACTTAGTTCCCCATACCCAGACCCCCCGCTGAGCCCCAACCACTTCACCTGGACCCCCCCTGCAGAGTCCCATTACCGTTGCACCCAAAAAAAATCCAACAAGCCCCTTTGCATCCAGAACCCCGCACCCAGATCCCCACTGAACCACCCACATCCAGATTGCCCCACACAGAACCCTCTCAACCCACACCTGGATTCCCCCCCACTAAGCCCCTCCACACTTGCATCCTGCCTTGCTGAGCCTGCCTGCCCTCACCTGGTACACTTGACACGGGGGGACAGCACTCTGGGGTGTTTCTGGGGCAGGCCTGGTCCTTGCGCTGTGTCAGGGTTGGGTGCTGCCTCACCGCTGAGTCCGTGTCCTGGGAGTGGGGAGCTGCACAGTGATCTCCTACCTCTGTGCAGCCAGTGGTCTGTGCTCCCCAATGCCATGCTGGAGCTTCCACATTTATTTGACAACTAACATTTTCAGAATTTTGAAATTTTTGGTGCATAATTTTTAATTTTTTGGAACAGAATGCCCTCAGGAGTAATATTAAAATTGACAATACAGCCATTAAATGGGCTGACACGTGGCTCATACCAGCCACTGGACATAGCAACTGTAAATTACCAGGTTACCCTGCCAAGGGAGTTTAATGCACCATAGCACCCATCTTGAATCAGGAGACCATAAATAAAAATAACTTGCTTGATAAGTCAAGCATAACAGTAAACAGCAATGGTAGTGAATGAAATCAAAATGCCCTGAACAGTGGGTGGGAAACAGATATGACCCAGAACGTGATTAATCCAAGGGATTTCACACAGGTCAGATTGTTATTTACATACTGAGCCCTAGAACTTTGAAATTCCATCTGTCCAGCTGAGTGAGTTCCATTGAATAGCAAGTGAGTTCCTGAATAAAAGACATTCCCTTCCTTTGGGGTGGGTGGGATTTTCAGGCATCAGGTTTTATGTGTTTATGAATGCATATAACAGTCTGTGCAGTAGAAGACTAGTTACCTGGGAATCCCAGCAGGATGTCAGTGCACACAGGAAAAGTCCTGGTAATGCAAGACAGGTGCTGTCACTGCAGTAAGTGACAATGCAAACAAAGAAACCCTGTTAGTCAATTGTAGAGTAGTTATGACGGTAATATAAAATGAAAACTGCTAGCAAGTCTTCACTAGTTTAATTATAGAATAGCACATAGCATTTCACACTGGTAGATATGAGACACTCACAGCCCCAAGGCACACAGCGCAGAATACTGGCGGCATGTTCACCCTGAAGCATACATTTTCACTCTTGTCCTTCAGTCACTTCTGTGACCTGGTATACACTCCAAACCATCTGGAGGAGCTTTAATTTATACTCTTCTAGTGCCATTACATGACATTCATTCTGGGGCAATATGCACCATCGGTTTGTTTCTTCTTATCCTTCCACTTTCGTAAACCAGGCCTACTTCATGTTGGCTGTTTAATTACACTGCTGTTATATGCCAGTGTCCTCAGTGCCGTGTGCATTCAGGAGCAGAACAGTGGCCCTGTTTCTGTGTAGCTTGTACTTGCCTGGACTGTGCATGTGTAACACCGACAGACCCTGGTCATTGGCGGGCGGGATTGAACCTGGGACCTCAGTGCATGAGTCTCCACTGCATGTGCTAAAAGTCATATGGCTGTTAGCTAAGGCTGTAGAGCAGACTCATTCATATCTCTCCCCGCCCCCCCGCCCCGATAGGACAGAACACCACACCCAGGAGGTTTGTGGGTTACACATGGTACAAACCCCAAATAGAGCTTCCTTAATAAGGAGAAGATTGCACTAGGGATGCTCACCAAGGGCCCGAGAGGCTCCTGCAATAGACACCATTAGAGAGAGAAGGAGAACCTAGGGTAACTCACACATTCATTGATTTTTGAGGACAGAAAGGACCACTACGATCACTTAGTCTGACTTCTTCCATAACACAGCCCACAGAATTCCACCCAGTGAGTCCTGCTTTGGGCCTGATAAGGGGCCTAGATTTGATTATCCAGGTTGCAAGTCTTTTTAAATTGAAAGATCCTCAGCTCCTGAAAGTGTTTCCCTTGATGGCCCAGACAGACCTGAGTCTGAATGCATTTAGGGCACAGTGGAAAGCCCATTTTATTATCCAGGCTTTTGTCCCAAAAGGGGTGTGGAGGGGAAGGATATACGTTGGGTTGGACAATAGTTTGTTTGAGGGAATGTCTTTGTTTCCATTGTGTAAAATTGCTCCCTCACTTTAAGTTTTGGTAATGGCACATTTTACAAATTAAGATCTATGTAGAGTACACAGATTTGTGTGAGCTGTTTAATGCAGTCCAGTAACATCCATTTATACAATGCACAGACAGTATATATAATACTCACTGAGGTAACATACTTTGCATGGAGAACCATGTCCCTCATTTCACTTGGATGCTGTTGTGTGTCTACATTTCATGTAGTCCAGCAAATTTATTCATGCCCGTTCTGAGTTGGATGTTGCCCGTTATAAATTGAAGTCTCGGACTCTGATGCTCCATTATGAGTTCCTGCAGAGACTCCATCAGCTGCCTTTAGAGTACAGCTATGGTGAATACAGAGAACTTTACAGAGATTATGGGACGCATTACATTTCTGAAGCTACTCTTGGCGGCATCTACGAATATACTTTAGTTGTGAACAGCGAAGAACTCCAAAAGGCAGGTATGTGTATCCAGTACGATACAGCATTTAATGAAAGAGCAGTCGTTAAAGCTTTGGGGTCAGATCTACTACTTCTGCTGCCACACGCACTCCTATCTAGGAAACCAATTACCACCTCCACAGCATTGGTCCTACCTGAACCTCCAGACGCTGCTTTGTGGGGATTAGGCTCTGAGGCTAGAGAGTGGGTAAGCCTGGGGTGAGATGAGGCTATTGGAGGCAGGGGCGCTGATGTCTGTAGCATTATCCCTAAGAGATTCTGAACAAGATAATGTTCTCCCCTTCTGTATGTAAACCAAGGTCCTAATTTTCAAATGGTGCTGAGCACCCTCCACTTCCATCAACCTCAGCTGGAGCTGCTGGTGCTTATTGCTTCAGCATACCAGGCCCTGTAGTTGATCTTTCCAAAGCTGACTAGAATGAGAATCGCATGGCTAAATCCCTAGTTGCTTTTGAAAATCAAAACCTACATTCTTCTATTCAGCGCTTTACAAGTGGTAGTTGTGAAACTCCTCTAGCCTCCATAACTTTTCCAGCATGCAGGAATCTAGGAGACAGTCATTTGCTGGGTGACTTTTCTGCCGGATGCTGCTCTAGTTGTTTGACTCATGCTCCTTTACAAGGGTTTGTGTGGAACACAGAGAGTTGTGGGATGATAATCAAGAGCAGCATTCTTTTGTTTATCCATTGGCATTGGAGGTTGAGGAACGGCCTTCAGTGTCTATTTGAAAACATACTCTTTGTGTTACACAGCAGGTCCACTATCTGTTTGCTCTTCTGTTGAGTAGTACGTTAGTAGGTAATGCTATATTTAAACTTGAGCCAGAGGGACAGAACTTAGATCTGGATTTCAGGCATTCAGAATTTCGGTGGTATTGAAGATCTGAGGTTTTGTTTTGGGCTCATCTCTAGCTATATATTTTTTCTAGAAGCTCACATCTAAACACCAATGTATTACTATTACTGTTTATTACTGGGATCACAATAGTGTCTAGAAGCCCCAGTTGGCCATGAGATTAGGCACTGTACATACACATTGCAAGAGACAGTCCTTGAATCAAAGATCTTACAGTCAAAATAAACAATGTAAGCGTGAATGAGGGTCCATCAGATGGATTTGCCAAGGTGCCAGTTAGGTGTTAAAGCTGAAATCTAACTTTATTTGATAAGTTCTATAGCCAGTGTTGGAATGTAATTTAATTAGGATAACCCCTTTTTATTGAGTCCAGTGAGCACTAATTTATTGCTAGTAGTATTGCCTGGCAGTGAGTGACTGTCAAATGTGATTGCTGGCAGAGAGGCTGTCATTGATGAAGTGAAGGTAGTGCATCATCCTTGCTTGTTAAGGCCCAAGTTCAGCTAGGTATTGAAGCACATGTCTAACTTCAATGGGACTGCTAAAGGGTTAAAGTAAGTCATGTGATTAAGTACACTGCTGAATTGGGACCTTAACTGCTAACTCATTTAGGGCTGAATCCCGCAAACATTTGCTACTGAATGCACGGTTTACAGCCCTAAGGAAGCTCATTTAAGTTCATAGATTCATAGATACTAAGGTCAGAAGGGACCATTCTGATCATCTAGTCCGACCTCCTGCACAGCGCAGGCCACAGAATCTCACCCACCCATTCCTATGAAAAACCTCACCTATGTCTGAGCTATTGAAATCCTTAAATCATGGTTCAAAGACTTCAAGGAGCAGAGAAGCCTCCCTCAAGTCAACCATGCCCCATGCTACAGAGGAAGGCACCCAGCATGGTAAGCACTATGCTCAATGGCAAGTGTTTGCAGGAGTGGGCCCTTAGTCGTTAATTTGCAAACCTGTAACTTGCAACAGGGCTTGGGTCAAAAGGGGTAACCATATCTTTATGATGCTCATTATTTGTAATAAGAAAAAGGAGTACTTGTGGCACCTTAGAGTCTAACAAATTTATTTGAGCATAAGCTTTCGTGAGCTACAGCTCACTTCATCGGATACAGATTAACACGGCTGCTACTCTGAAACCTGTCATTATTTGTAATGTGCCACTTCCTCTGTGCCAGGAATTCCATGACATTTGATGTAGCCCTGCAAGCAAAAATATATAAACACTTGAGAGGAAATTTTTCCTTTACTAAAGGTCTGATCCCGAGAGCACTCAACTCCATCAAAGTCACTGGGAGCTGAGGGCACCAGATCCTTTTTTAGAGCAGGATTGGGCCCTAAAAATTCTCTGGGGGAGGGGGGAAGGCAAAAAACATCAGCAAAAAGTACTTAAAATGGAGTGTTGTTTTTCTAAATATGTGATGTTTTACTGTGTTTTTTAGGTTACTCTTTAAGTGACATCCAGTCCTGTGCACAGCATGGCTTTAACGTTGGTGGAGATATCTTTGGAGTTTATATAAATTTGGGGATGTCGGCTGCTGGCTGTAAGGCTGTTTTAAATGAAATTGGAGGTAAACATCAAACAGTCTTGTGCTTTGTATGTTCTTTTTTATGTGAGAGCAATATATGCTCAATTTCAGACATAAAATAGATCTGCACGCAAGAAATGGGCTTTGTTTTATGGAGTTTGTTTTCACACCGTTGACTTTAACAGAAGCAGGATCAAGCCCTTTAGTCAAGAAAGAGGTGCTGCACCCTGCAGTAGTTGCAGTTTCTGGTACTTTTCAATGATAGCCCCAGTAAGGGGAGGCTGGTTTATTATTCTTTCCCCTGTGGCTAAGAGATCCCCTCCTTCCTTTAAAATCTATTAATGCATCTATTGTTTGTTTTTTTCATTTACAGTAATGTCAAAACAAAAACTATGGGCCAAATCTTGAAGTCCTCCCTCAGGCACCACTCCCTTTTAAGTCAGAGAGAGTGCCAGATATTTGGCTGTATATAAATAATTGTGACCAAGGTCGCTTTCCCGTTTTGTTTCTAAATGGGATATGTAACTGGCAGAATCCGTTTTGCTCCCAGCTTTTTAGTTTATTTGTGATTCACAAAGAAATAGCAAAGCTGAGCTGGTCGCTTTACCTTGTTTGCAGACAGCATCAGGCAAAAGCAAGTTGTGGAAGATTTCATAGTCCTCGTTCGTGGAGGAGGGAGTGAGCATATCACGACACTTGCCTACAGAGATCTGCCAACTGCTCAGCTAATGCAGGAGTGGGGAGATGCAGTACAGTACAATCCTGAAATCATAAAGCTAAAGGTACTGAAAATAATACACCATAGAACCTAAATTAATCGAGTGCCATGGTGGACTTGGAATTCATTTATATAAGTGAGGTTTTGAATAATCAGGGAGATTTTCAGAGTAACTAATTGACCTGTTTTAGATAACAAGGCATGTCAGATAATTGAAGTTTGAAGAATCTAGGCAGCGCTGTATTAGAAATATACCTGATGGCATTTAATATTAGAGTGTAATAAAATGACCTTCCTTTTTTCTGAATTACCCTTGCCTTCCATATTTACCATGCACTGTATAGTAGCAATTCTGTTTGGTTCAGAAAACCAAGGAGTGCACCAAAAAGTCTGTTTGTCCAGACTATCTAAAGCTCATAAATCTGTAAAACTAAGATAGAATCTCATGAGAATAGATTTTTACTAGGCTTTTCTACTTCCAGTCTTGGCCAGGTCTCGAATGTATAGAGGAGCATGAATTTGAAAAATAACAAGGGGGAAAAATGTCAATAAAGCCTCATAATTTTGAATATCACAATTAGTTCATTTAACGTTTGGTTGACTATTGTGAAGGCAGAAGAATATTCTTCTTGGGTATGGCCCTGCACTAGGGCTGTTTTTTGTTGGACTGCTCTTCAATGGAAAATTGGATTTTGGTTAAATAAATGTTTTGGGGAAAAGTGTCTATTTTTCACAGAAAAAATATATTTTGTCAAAAAAACTAACACTCAAATCCCAAAATGTATTCTAAAAAGTGAAAAATGTTGATTTGGAATATACACACACACACACCACCTCCCAGTGCCTCATAAGATCTGTAGCTTAGATGCCTCATATTCCTCTATAGGCCTGGTTCCCCTGGACAGGCTACATCTCCCAGGATGCACTGTAGCTAGGGACTTCCCAGGATGCACTGATGTCTCAGTGAGAGGGGAGACCGTGGTGCATCATGGGAGATGTAGCCCAGCCAGAGAGCCTGGGCCAGGGAGGAGAATGAGGGCATAAGGCAGCTGAACTATGACTCCCATGAGGCACTATGGCAGAAATTTTATATCAATTTTTTGTTTGTTTTTTGACTGAAACTTGTCAATTAGAAAAATGGAAATGTCTAAATTTTCTGTGGAACCTTTTGATGAAAATGTGTTCTTTTCTCTTTCATAGACAATTTTCTTTAAAAAAAGCCATTTTCCAAGCTGCTATAGTCTGAACTCAAAAGCCTTGATTCAAACTCACTGGAGCTTTTGGGTGTTCATTTGAAATCTGGATCCAGATAAAATTCCTTAGATTGAGCCCATAGCTAGTGTTTATTTTCTCTCTAGTGGAAATATGTTTAATACTTTTGCAATCTACGCATTCAAGGACTAATCCAAAGCCCCGTGAGCCAACAGAAAGACTGTTGACTTCACAGGCTTCGGAGCAGCCCTTTCTACATTTGATTATATTGGTCAAATAGGTGTTTATCTTTCCAGGGCTTCATAGTTCACTCTGGCTTGGCACTGATTATTATGTTGGTTTTCCCCTTTTTTGTAATAAAAATTTCACATAATGTCCATGTTTTCAGCTTGCCCTCAACCCACTCAAATCTTCTGCTTTGACAATATAATCCATTTCTTTGTTAACTACAACTCATCTCAGGTTTAAAGGAAGATATAAAATCAACTGTTTCAGGTAATCTACTCATGATTTCATAATTGCATTGAGTCCTAGAGATTTCAGTGTCCGTACTTGTCCAAGTTACACTTAGTATCCCATTTAAAAAAAATTCTGAACACAAACTAAGGGTAGGTTTTTTTCCTAACCCTTTAGATTCTAATCTGATATCAGTTGCCAGATCAGCTAGTAGAATCCATAGATTGATATAATTTGGATTTGGCCTGCTAATATCCTTGAGGAGTATGAAGATCAAAAGCACCAGTAGTGTGCGACTAAACATGAGTCCTAAAAATGCTTCCATAGGGAAAATATAAAGCAAAGCAGTTCATAAATCATCTACTAAAAGCACTTGGCAGGTCATTCTCAAGGCATTTCCTTATTTATATGAAATGAATTCAAAAAGTAAAAGGTGGCTCAAAGATCATTGTTGAGAAATGGGGAGTCAGCGGCAGCAACAAGAAAGTACCTTTTTCCTTAAAATGCATTTGTCCTCTGAATGACGTGACCCTGTATAAATGGTATTATGGGACTTCATGTTTGCTGTGTCCTGATGGCACCCTAGCAAATTTGCTCAGCTACAATAATGACTTTGGGCTGGATCATCAGGTTATACAAACTGAGGAACTGGTCCTTTGATTGTAACTACCAAACATGCAGATTTAGCCTAGGAATCCTCCAATTTTATTCTTACTGGCTACTGTGTTATCATCTGCCAAGAAGAATCTGTGGGGCAAATTCTACTCTCCGTTACACCTGGTTCTACTCTGTACCAAATTCTTCCCTCAGCAACCCCATGATGTTCAGTCTGTGCCCTCACTTACACGTGTGCACGCTCATTATAGTCCCTGCAGAATTTGTCCCTGCAGCAGGAACTTAACATAATTATTCTGCTGAAGATGCACAAAATAGAGGCAAGTCCAGCTCTTTCTCCCAAAGCTGTAGCTGCTCTGCACAGCTGATAGGACTAATATGTTCCCATTTTAGAAAGCTTTTATTGGTATCTCCATGGAACACAAATCTCATAACACAGGGCCTACATTTTGTTCACAAACTGAGGTCCCACCATAGCTTGCAGCGCAGGGCTGACCTTATGAAAACATCTTGACCTTTGTAATGAATACAACACTTGTTTCTTCCCCTTTTTTCTCCCTCCCGCTTAGGCAGAACCCCTGTCTGAACTGGTGACTGCAACGGACTTTGCAAATGCAAATACACTAAGGGAAAATATGAAGCGTGCCCTTGTGGAGTTTCAGCTGGAGACTAGTTCCTGTCATTGTGCTCCATGCCATGGCAATGGAATTGCCTTTTTGAAAGGTAGAATCTCACTTCTAATACGTATCTAGTATAAACGAACAGGGGAGCTGTAGGTAGGAGGCTTAACTGGCTGGTAATCTGTGTTCATTCCTTTCTCCTATTCATCCTGGTTAACATTATAAAGAAAATATATTTTAAAAAAGAGTAATTTCATTCATAAATCTCCATTGTTTAGTAGCAGCATCAGCAAATTGACACCATTTTAGCAAGTGTCTTTATCAGTTACATTTAAGAAACAGTTCCCACTTCAATTATTCATCAGAAGAAAAGTTCATGTCTTTAAGTCTTTCTTTGCTTTCAAGATCATTACCATCATCCTAATGTCTCGGCATTAATTAATGTTGTATTGTGAAGATGAAAAGCACCATATAAGTGCTAAGTACTGGTATCATCATCAGAATTGTTCAGTATTGCATCCTTTCCTTCCCTCCATTTTTAATAGAAGCTGCCCTGATTTTGAAGCTGACAGTGATTTAAAAATGCTGGGGGAAAAGTAATTAAATTGAATAAAAAACACATTTTCTAAATGGAGATTTATGGTGTGTGGGTTTTGCTAATAAAAGAAGATATTTTTCAAGTACCTAATTCAAATTGCATCTGGCAAAAATCCTGATGAGAATCTGGTTACATCTAAATGTGTCTAATGCAGAAATTATTGATTCAGGTACCATCCAGTTTGATTATAGCTCTTAACTGATTCCTCGGGTGATTACAGTTGTTTAAATAACTTATTAGGCCTCGAGTCCTGTTATCATTCTATTTAGGATAATTTGCCATGAAAGATGTTTTCAAATGACTATTGTCGTTAACACCCAGACTATGAATTCTGGGATCAGGGCCCCATTCTGCTAGGTGATGCACTTGCATGTAAAGAAAAGATGGTCTCTGCCCTAGAGAGGCAGCCTCTTCACCTACCATATTATGGAAACTGGAGTCAATAGAGAAATGTTCAGTATAATAATATACTGTAGAGAAGTACAGTAATCCAGCTTTCACTGTTATCCTTCTAGAAACGCGCTGTGAATGTATCTGTCCTATAGGATATCGTGGTACTGCCTGTGAGATCACAGAAAGAAAAGGTAAGAGGGATTAGAAAGATGATTAATTAAATGTGGATCCCAAGTTAAAGAGAAAAACAACCCTAAAAGCACTTATATCCCATTATAAACTCATGACTACTTTGCAGTCCATTATGGGCCTTTGAAATGGAATGGCCAGTCATATCATCATGTGTGTAAGTTATTTAGGTCTTTTTATGCAATCATTAACAACTATATGGCCTAGTGGCTAAAGCACAGGGCTGGGAATCAGAACTGTTAGGGCCTGGAGCATTTAAGTCAAGATGAGTTTTGCCACTGACTTTAGTTCTGCCACACATTCGCTGCCTAGCCTTGTATTTAAACTGTTTGCCTCTGCTTACCCATCTGTGAAATGGATCTAGCTATAGTATTCATTGATCCTTATCATGTCTGTAACTCCATCTGTTAGTTACCTTATATATACACACTATAGCTAGCTAGCTAGCTAGCTAGCTCCATTTCACAGATGGGTAAGAAGAGGCAGACAGGTTAAATCCAAGGCTAGGCCGTGAATGTGTGTCAGAAGTGGGCACAGAATTTAGGGTCTTAATCCTGCTCCCTGAAGTCAGTGGCAAAACTCATATTGACTTAAATGATCCAGGCCCAGGCCCTGAGTATCCTAAGATTATATATACTCGATCATAAGCAGGTTCATTTATAAGCCAACCCCCCCCCAAGATGGATAAGTAAAAATGGAAAATTTTTATGACCCTATAATTCAGGGGTCAGCAAACTTTGGCTCCTGGGCCATCAGGATAAGCCGCTGGTGAGCCGAGACGGTTTGTTTACCTCGAGCGTCCGCAGGCACAGAGGTAAACCTAAGTAAACAAACTGTCCTGGTGCGCCAACTGCTTACCCTGACAGGCTGGGACAGCAACTGGTGGGGAAATTTGGGGGAGGTGGGAGAAGCTGGGGATCAGGGGAGTAACCCCTGCAACCACCCCCCACATGACCCCATCCCGAGCCCGGGACCCCCACATTCTCCCCAACCCATCCCTTCCCACCTTGTCTGGGGAGGCCCAGGGGAGGATGTCTCTGGCCTGGCCGGAGCTGCTCCGGAAGGCTGGGAAGCGCGGCTGCAACGCCCTCCGGCAGGCCAGACTGGGAGGCGCAGCTGCAGCCTGCCAGCCCCGGAGCTGCAGCTGCTTTGGAGGCTTGGGGGAGAGCAGCATGGCAAGAAGCAGAGAGACTCTGGCCCCACCTCTTCTCTTCTGGCACTGCTGGCTGTGCTGCCTCTCCTTGCCCCCTCTGTGGCGGGGAGGGGCTGTGTCCCACCTCTCCCGCTCTCTATACCTGTTCATAAGCCGACCCCCTTCTCTGATGCTTCCCTTTTTTAATAAAAAAATTCGGCTTATGAATGAGTATATACGGTATATCAGGATACTTAGGGCCTGAGCCTGGATCATTTATATATATAATATATATATAAAGTATGGAAAGATTAAAAGATAGATAGATTTTAATCTTTCCTTATAAATCCATCCCTTTGGTCCTTTCCTCAGAAGTCCCTCCAATGTGACGGTATGTTTCTGTTGCTGTGGTATCCAGAACTCAGTGCAATTTTATCCATGATTTCACACCAAAGCCTTATCATTATTTCTGTGCTTTGAGGAGGAGCTGATTTTGAATATGCAGCACAAACCAGCACTTATATCCCATTATAAACTCATGACTATTTTGCAGTCCATTATGGGCCTTTGGTCTCCTCCAGCATCTCTGCTTCCCAAGTTTGTCCCTTCCAAGGAGTAAATGTCTCAGATTATTCTTCCTCAGCTATATTACAGCACATTTTAATTTTTCCCAATTAAATCTCATTTTGTTATTTTCCACCCCTGGTGCTAATGTCCCTAGGTTTCCTTGTATAATTTTTCTCTCCAGACTAGTGTTCATAAGTCCTCCCAATTTAATATCATCTGCAAATGTAATTGCTATTTATTTCCTTCAGATCATTAATCGTGATGTTAAATAAGACTAGTTTTTACATCAATCCCTGCAGAGCTAACGTAGATCCCTCCCCATAATTTGGTACATTGCCGTTTATCATTGCCCTTCGTTTACAGTCATTTCTTCAGTTTTCAGTCTAAATGACTGTATCCTATCCAAGCCAGAGTGAAGTACATTTTCAGCTAAAATTTCCCAGGGCACAGGGACAACTTCATAGCTAATTCTAAGGGAGTCCTATGAGTCTTTAATTGTTGTCACTTACACATTGTTCAGGTCTGCTTACTGTGTATGTCATAGCAGTAAAATCTCCATTAGACACTTATCAACATATAACTTCGCCTGCATTGAGTTTGGCTTACTGAATCTAAAGGGTTTAATATGTGTCACTTGTATGTCCAGGGTTAAGAAGAGGTGACCATATTTCCCAAAGAGAAAATGTGACACCACCAACTGCTCCCCATCCCCACCCACCATGCAAGGCTGTTGCCCCTTGCTGGAACCCTGCGGGGGGCCCCTCAGGAGGCTGTTGCCCGGTCGCTGGAACCCTGCGGGGGGCCCCTCAGGAGGCTGTTGCCCCTCGCTGGAACCCTGCGGGGGGCCCCTCAGGAGGCTAACCCTGCTGCCTCCTCCCCCCATGCTGGAATGTTCTCCCCCTCCCCCTACTCTATGTCCTCCCCTGCAAGGGGCTGGCATCTCTGCTCCCCCGCCTCCACGTTCCTCCGCACCACACCCTTCCTTTTTTGACAAAAGTGGGCATTTGTCCTATTTGCTCTTGTCAACTGATCAAGTCAGGAAGAGCAAACGGGACAAATGCCTCCTTTCGAAAGAAAAAAAAAAGTCGGGACAGCCGGGCCTGGGCTTAAAAAAGGAACTGTCCTGGCCAAAATGGGATGTTTTGAAGAGACGGGGTCTGGCAGAAAAAGAGTGACAGAAGAGTGTAAGTTAAAGTAGGCCACCTGCTACTTAAACATAAACCTGCTAACACCTTCCTCTGACTCCTCAGAATGTAAAGTGATCCCAGTTTGTGTCCTTCAGCTCCCTCAGACTCCCTTAGTCTCAACCAGAAGAGGTAAAATCACCTTGTGTCTTTTCATTGTCCCAGTTGAATGAAATGCAGAGTTTGAACAAGCACCGTCAACAATGAATAGAGAATTGGCATCTTTAAATAATTGTCCAGTTTTAATGGTCCAAGATATTCTTAGTAATGTGGACGAGGGGTATTGTGTTTGCATGTAGGTATGATTTGTGTGAGCTGGGAGCACGCCGTTTGAAAAGAAACATCTGTTGTGACACCCTTTTCTTTCTTCATGGTTTCTCCAGATGTTACTATAGATGGAAACTGGGGTTGCTGGTCCAGCTGGTCTGCATGTTCTGGAGGACAACGGATGAGAAGAAGACAGTGCAATAACCCTGCCCCACAAAATGGTGGCAAGCCATGCACTGGGCCAGATGTTGAAACTATTAGGTGTTAAGGAAAATTACTAAAAATATATAAACTAAAATGACTACCACCTTGCAAAGTTAGTGGGAAGATAATTATAATTGACTTGATCAAGCCTCTTTATTCCTCTTTAAGGGCCTGATCCAATGCACACTGAAGTCAACAGAAAGATCTAACAGGCATTGGAACAGGATTCGAATTTTTAATATGAGTCATTCTGATTTGACATGTTGGACAATTGTCCTGCAGGATTAAGTGTCCTTGTTTGTTTTAATATTGTGGCTTTGCTAAAGGCCTTTATTTCAGTGGGCTAATCAAACAAAACTATTTCTTGCATTATGTGATACCTGTTGATTTTTCTTGAGTTTTAATCTAATGTGTTCTCAGATTCCCCTGAGATAGGGAAAATGGCATTTTATCTTGCATACACCGGAAAGCAGATGTGACTCCTCAGAAGACAGCTGTGTCGTGTTGAGCAAAATGCAGAAAATTAAAAACTAAATCCGCATCAGAGCAATAGCATCTAATGTGAAATTTGAGTCAGATGTTTATCCTATTAGAAATTGTTTTGAAAAGAGAATTGAATTGAGTAGTACTCTCAAATACTGAAATACACCAAAGCATCAAATACACTCTCAAATACTCAAATACACGCTAACCTGTGCAATAATTTGTACTCTTATTCATGTGTAGCCCCATGTCCTGTTCACTGGCCCAGCATGAAGTTCTTCAAGCTAGGAGAAATCTGCCTTGTTACTTTTTACACAGCTTTGGGAAACTGCACCTCAGGCTCCCCTGTGTGCTCTGCATTGTGTGTCAGTGTGTATTCACCTCAGACAAACCACCAGGAACAAGAGCATGACTTTATTCTGTAAAGAAACGCAGAACAGGATTACAGTCTAGCAGCTGCCTCTCTGTTTGCCTGCCTCATGCTCCCAGCTTCAGTCAGTGCTGAAACTTCCTGCTGGGAGGGCAGAGGGTACATCCTGGCAGAAACCAACAAAGTCTCCCAACATGCCGCAGTCTGTAGCCCACAACTTGTAGTTCCCATGGCTACTGCTGAAGCACACAAGACCTTGGGCTACACATGGGATAAGCTTTCCATAGAACAAATACATTTAGAAGGAGACTGGAGCATAATATCCAAAAGGCAATTAAAGAAATTAAAATCATGAATTTTGAAGTATGCAAAACCATACCCCAGAATGAATACTGTATCCCATGGATGTTGTGGCCAAACGGGAAGTAGTGTCTGGAAGTTGATGTCTCAGAATGAGGTCATAATGCAAGCCAATCAGCATTCTACTTTACATACTCCAGAAATATCACTGTCTTTGCCTTTAGCAAAGCCACAATATTAAAACAAACAAGGACACTTAATCCTGCAGGACAGTTGTCCAACATGTCAAATCAGAATGACTCATATTAAAAATTCGAATCCTGTTCCAATGCCTGTTAGATCTTTCTGGGAACAGCTCTAGCAGTGATGGCAAAACTAGCCTTCATTGTCACAGAGGTGGGTCAATTGCTCCACTATTTGGTCCCCCTGAACTCCTCGGTGTTTCAACACACCCATTGCTAATCCAGCCAGTTCAAATATTTGAAATACAAAGAGGCCAGCAAACAAACCATAACAAAAAGAAACTAACTGTCTTCATGTATTTCTGATGTGCGTATCATGGTTGCTCCAGGTTCTTAAGACTCAGATTCTGTGTGAAATGGGACAGAAACACTCAGTTCTTGTATCTTCATTATTGGATGATGATCTTTGCAAAGACATTAGTCTGTAGTTGACCATGCTGTGTAATAACTATAGTCATGTCAGTGTTCCAGCAAAACTATGAATATGGCAACATATGCAAATATTTATCTGGTTGCCTATTTGTCGTAAGTTTGTAACATTTGCAAGGGCAAATATTCTTTTGTATGGTTTTCCAGTCCTTGCCACTTACTGTCTTTTCTGACTGACATTCTCTTTATGCAATTCTGCTAAAAAGAACTCATGCTCACTGACATTTTAAACAATGGAACATACATTTGATTTTAATCCTCATGCTGCCTACACAGTTATGGAATAGGTCTTTGTGTCGGCATTAAGAAAGGAAAAACATGTTGCAGATATAAAAGCAGAAAACACTCTTCTCATAATGGGCTACCTAATTGAGCTGCCACCCAAAAACGCTTCCATTTTATGCTGTAACTTCCATTTTTATGCTGTAACGCTTTTATGTGCTGGAAGTTTGCCAGGAGGCACATTAGGGTCCCCATCAAAGAGGGCACAGCCAAAGCAAAATATATTTAAAGGGATACCAGCATGGCTGTTAGACACAGAACCCTGATTAACCAACATTGTTGCATCTCACAGGTGTCCATGCAACTAGCATGCAAACATGCAGTGCCGCACTTGAGTTCTCCCTGCTTCAAAACAGGCCAAGGATGGAAATTAACAAGGTATTCTGCTCTACAAGAGTATGTTCTGTTTTGTATTTCAACAGCTTTCCTGAGCATGATGATGAAGTAATCCGGCAGATCAGAGGCTCACATGCACATCCATTAACTGCATCTGCAGTCACAAACAAACTTTGTAACCTGACTTCGAAAGATCCACTGAGCAGACAAATATTTTATCACTGTTTCAGGTCTGGGGTGAAGGGTAATACCGATATTTCAAAATCAGCAGGATTATTTAAGTATAATTTCTGTTGGAGATTCAGTTTGGGGCCTGTAAGCCTTGGAATTCTCCCTTAAAAGACGGAACTTATTTTGTCCTTGTGGTTTTTGAACTAACTTATGATTTATTATGGCCTAGGGTAATAAAAAATCATGATGCACAAGCTTTTATTGCTTCATTTAGCTACATATTAAATAAATGCTACAGTCTTTTTGATGGTTCTGATTTCTGTGGAAATTTTTATTAATATTTCACATATGATAACATGAGAGAGCTACAGTAAAAAATCCAATTGTATACAGGATGTTTGTATGCTCCTTCTTTATTCTACTTTTCTAGTCCTTTTTAGTGATGCTCATTCAGTGTTTTGGCTAAATGGGCCTTTCACGTCTCAGACATCCAGGGATCCAATCTAGAGTAAGTGGCAATCATCTCTTCACTTTTGACTAGCTCTTAACAGTTCTGAGAAATGGGCTTCTCTGAGATCACAATATTACTACATGTACCAAGATCTTATTTCCCAAAACAATATCCCCAGCAAACCATGTAGACACTTCCTGGGCTGGAGACCAAGGATCAGATTCTGATAAAAGTTTCAGCACACGTCTGTGTTTACAGGCACAATTTTGGCATATGCAAACACTTACGCCAGGTCTACACTGAAAAGTTAGGTTGATCCATCTACATCACTCAGGGGTGTGAAAAATTCACACCCCAAGCGACATAGTTAAACCAATCTAACCCCTAAGGTAGACAGCACTATGTTGACAGAAGAATTCTTCTGTTGACATAGCTACCACCTCTCAGGGAGGTGGATTCACTATGGTGATGGGAGAACCCCTTCTGTCGCTGTAGTGAGTGTTTACACTGAAACATCACAGCGGTGCCGCTATCGTTATTTAAGTATAGACATAGACTCCTAGTTAACTAGCGACCAAGTGCCATTTGGATAAGTAAAGTATAAAGCTAACTCCCAGTTCATACATGAAATTGTCCTTTGCTCATGGCTAATACAGGTTTTTTTTCTTGTGCAAAAATTCTGAATGCAAATGTGCCAGTTACTTTTATAAATATGGTTGTCAGTGTAGAGGATATCTCTAAAATTTTCTACTTTTCTCTTGAAGGCCATCACACTGGTCTATCTTTTTAGTTGTGTCTTCTTCTGGATCCTATAAATGCTGTTTCTCAATCTACTAAAGGGGTGTGCTAGTCAATTATGTGAGCCACATTTCATCTTTCTAGGGTAAAGCCTATTTGATACTCTCAGCCCCTAACAGGTTGGGGAACAAGCGAATCAACTTGGTGTCCAATTTACACCCTTCATTCTACCTTTTTCTCACCAGGTAAGACTACGCACTCTTCTTTTGTAATAATTAGCTATACAGAAAAACTTTACTTATCTTCTCCCATACTGGCGTAGCTGTGGCCTGCTCGTCTGACCACAAGATTAGAGGCTTGGAATCCCTGAGTTCTAATCCCAGCTCAGTAGCCTTGGTCAGCTTCTCCTGTGTCAAATGGATACAATTATACTACTCCAACTTCCTGTGGGATATCTAGTTGTAAATAAGCATAACTTTGATTTTCTTAATCTAAGTACAAATAAGATTGAAATCCTAACCAATTTCTGTCTAGCAGCCAGTATTCTCAAATATTCACAGAAAGACACATTCGTTGACTCTGCAGAGGGCCCACATATTGATGAGGGAATATTGGTGAGGTAAAGAATGGCCATCAATGCACTGCCCTTTCAACTCTGCCCTTCAGAGCTGTATTAAAAATCAGTTCCTCCCCAAAGCCTCCTTTGTCCAAGCGCTTTTCAGAATTAATAAAGCTCCATGACATCTCTGTGCAGTAGATAAGTGCTATTTCACACAGTTTACAGATAGAATAACAGAGACACAAAGAGATTAAGCGACTTGCCACAAATCTATGCAGAGTAGGAAATAGGACCTAGAATCTAGGCTCCAAATCCTGGATATAGAATTAAAAAAATAACTAAATAAAGCAAAGTAAGAAAGAAAATGAGAATGGAAAGGGGGAAGAGGTTCACAGGAAGGAGAAGGAGACATAATGCTACAACCACTAAAACATTCCACCTCTTGGTAAGTGCCCAGTAGAATTGCCATAATTTGACTAAGTTACACAACCACATTTACCTCCTTTCTTTGTCTCCTGGTATAGTTGTGTTTTAACTTTTCCTACTTTGAGAAATCAATGGAAATAAATATTACTTCCTTATTTATGATGATGCTGCAACATTTGTAATATAGGGATCATGACCTCATTGTGCTAGGCACTTTCCAAACACACGAGACAGCTCTCCCCAAAGAATCTGGAATCTAGGGAATTTTTTTGATGTGTCATTTGCTTATGTACATTTGTATTGCACAGTATACAGAAAGGAAAGGCAGTAATTTTAGAGCAGATATTGCTGGGGATTCTTGTGGCTGTGAAAACCCAGTCTCAAAGGGAATCAGAGAAGTCAGGTAGTCAGCATGACATTAACCTTTAGGTAGAAAACAGTTCTTTATCTGAAGCTCTGCCATTATCTGCTCTTCTGTATGTCAGTTATCTTGGGACTGCACCTTGCAAACTAAGGTGTACTGTCATCAATCATTTGCTGTTGTCTATTGTGTACTGGTTCCTTGCTTTTGTTAATAAACTAGTTTGCTTACATGCATAAAATTATCTGATTTTGAAACTGTTTATTCACAGCATCATCTGTCTAGCACAGGGGTCAGCAACCTATGGCACGCGAGCCGATTTTTAATGGCACGCTGCTGCCTGCTGAATCCCAGCCACCGGCCCCGCTCAGCCCGCAGCCGAACCCAGGCCGGGAACCCGGCAGGCAGCAGCGTGCTATTAAAAATCCTGCCCACCCCGGCCCACTCTTCTCATCCTCCACCCCCCGGCAGGGTGAAGAAGCTTGGTCCTGCCACCTGCTGCTGCAGGGCAGGCAAGTTCCCTCCCTCCCCCGCCTCTTCCCCCAGCGTGCAGGGTTCCTGCCCCTCCTCCTCTCCCTCCTTGACCCCGATCAACTGATGGCCCTTGCCGGGGCGGGGGATGTTAGGATATAGATATTCAGGCCTGACTGTAAAGGCCTAGACTCTAAGAATGTAGGTGTATTCTTATCACTTGGCTAGTTAGTGGTATAAAAGAAAGACTCAAAATCACTGTCTGCCAGCGTAAGGTCCTTCTCTTACTGTGACAGTCTGAGGCCCTCTTCTTAAGCTAAGGCCTTTGGCTAAGCAGCAGAGGCAGCCATAAGCTGGGAAGTGACCGGTCACCTGCTCACATTCCAACCTAGTCATATTGAAGTAAGGTGCTAACGGGCCGTTAGGAATACAGTCCTGTCCTGATAATGCCCATCCTCTCCAGAGAAAGGGAAGTGCCTAAAAGATGTAAAAGGAAACTTAGTTTGATAGCATCCTGTCTGGCAAGAACTCACTTATCAATAGCTGGGATGTGAAATCCTCACTTTTGTATTGTTTTGTCATTATAGATCCCACTTTGCCATTGTTTGTCTGTATAAACTCTGTCTGGTTCTGTGATTGTTTCTGTGGGCTGTGTAATTAATTTTGCTGGGTGTAAACTAATTAAGCTGGTGGGATATAATTGGTTACATAATCATGTTACAGAGTAGCAGCCGTGTTAGTCTGTATCCGCAAAAAGAAAAGGAGGACTTGTGGCACCTTAGAGACTAACAAATTTATTTGGGCACAAGCTTTCGTGAGCTACAGCTCACTTCATCGGATGCATTATGTTAGGATTGGTTAGTTAAATTTCAGGAAAATGATTGGTTAAGGTATAGCTAAGCAGAACTCAAGTTTTACTAAGTAGTCTGCAGTCAATCAGGGAGTGTGTGGGTGGAAATGGGAACAGGGAATGGGGATGGGGAAATTGGAATCATGTTTGGCTAAGGGCAGGAATGGGAACAGGGACACAGGTAAGGCTCTGTGGTGTCGGAGCTGGGAAGGGGGACACTAAAGAAGGAAACTGGAATCATGCTTGCTGGAAGTTCACCCCAATAAACATGGAATTGTTTGCACCTTTGGACTTTGGGTATGGTTGCTCTCTGTTCATGCGAGAAGGACCAGGGAAGTAAGTGGGTGAAGGAATAAGTCCCCTAACAGGGGAGAGGAGGAGCCACCACACACTCACTGCTCCGGGGAGGAGGTGGAGAACAGGTGGGGACGGGGACAGGGGTGGGGGTGGAATCAGGGCATATCCCCTCCAGCCCCCTGCTGTGAGCCGCTCTGGGTGGGGGGCTGGGAGCACCCCTATGACCCCAGCCCACACCCCCAGCCCTCTGCCCTGACCCCTGCACTCCCCCCCCACACCCCCAGCCCTCTGTCCTGACCCCTGCACCCACACACACACACACCTCCAGCCCTCTGTCCTGACCCCTGCACTCCCCCCACACACACCCCCAGCCCTCTGCCCTGTTCCCTGCACCCCCCCACACCCCTAGCCCTCTCTCCTGACCCCTGCACTCCCCCCCACACACACCCAGCCCTCTGCCCTGACCCCTGCACTCCCCCCACCCCCCTAGCCCTCTCTCCTGACCCCTGCACTCCCCCCACACACACACCCAGCCCTCTGCCCTGATCCCTGCATCCCTACACACACACACACCCAACCCTCTGCCCTGACCCCTGCACCCCCCACACACACCCAGTCCTCTGCCCTGACCCCTGCACTCCCCCCTCGCACACACCCAGCTCTCTGCCCTGACTCCTGCACCTCCCCACACACATCCAGCCCTCTGCCCTGATCCCTGCACCCCCCCCACACCCCTAGCCCTCTCTCCTGACCCCTGCACCCCCCCACACACCCCCAGCCCTCTGCCCTGACCCCTGCACCCCTTCACACACCCCCAGCCTTCTGCTCTGATCCCTGCACCCCCCACACACACACCCAGCCCTCTGCCCTGACCCCTGCACTCCCCCCACACCCCCCAACCCTCTGCCCTGACCCCTGCATCCGCACACACACCCAGCCCTCTTCCCTGAGCCCTGCACCCCCCATGACCCTAGCCCTGACTCCAGCACCCCCACACACATATACCCAGCCCCCCCACAGCTCTTGCCCTGACTTCTGCACTCCCTCACATACCCCCAGTCCTCTTACCTGACTCCTGCACCCTTCTCACACACCTCCAGCCCCCTGTCCTGACTACTGCACCCCCCACACACATACCCAGCCCCACCAAACCCCATGTCCTGACTCTTGCACACCCTACATTCCCACCCCCACCCCTCTCACCAAATGGGAGCTGCCCAGGGAAGCACTCCATACCCAAACCTCCTGCCCCAACCCTGAGCCCCCTCCCTCATTCTAGCTCCTGGCCAGATCCTACACCCAGCCCAGTGCTCAGTGCACTCCCACCCTTAGCTCAGTGCAGAGAGAGAGGAAGAGAATGGGCTAGAACCAGGGAGAAGGTAGGTACCCATCTATGTGGGCAGGGCCAGGATCCCAGACTGGCAGCGGGTTGAGTGGGGCCGGCAGCCGGGATCCTAGCTGGCAGGAGCCAGCGGATGGAACCCCAGACCAGTAGTGGGCTGAGCTGCTCAGCCCACTGCCAGTCGGGGGTCCCGGCCGCCAGCCCCGCTCAGCCCACTGCCAGTCTGGGGTCCCGGCCACCAGCCCCGCTCAGCCCACTGCTGGTCTGGGGTCCTGGCCGCCAGCCCCACTCAGCCTGCTGCTGGTCTGCGGTTCTGGCTGCCAGCCCCTTGCCAGCCAGGGCCCTGCACAGCCTGCTGCCGGACTAGGTGAATGGAACCCCAGGCTGTCAGCGGGCTGAGTGGGCCGGCGGCGTAAGATCAGCATTTTAATTTAATTTTAAATGAAGCTTCTTCAACATTTTAAAAACCTTGTTTACTTTACATTCGACAATAGTTTAGTTATATAATATATAGACTTATAGAGCGAGACCTTCTAAAAAATGTTAAAATGTATTACTGGCATGCGAAACCTTAAATTAAAGTGAATAAATGAAAACTCGGCACACCACTTCTGAAAGGTTGCTGACCCCTGGTCTAGCATTTAACTATAAGAGAAATAAACAAGGTCTCTGAGGAGCTATCCCTTAAGAAATATATAGGATAAATAGCTGCATCAAATATATATCAGTGTGCAGGAGGGCAGAATTCATTCTTTAAAAGCAGGATGGAATGCTATTTTAATGTACCTTATAAGATTTTAGTTTAGGTAAAAAAACGAGGAATACTTGTGGCACCTTAGAAACTAACAAATTTATTTGGGCATAAGCTTTCATGGGCTAAAATCCACTTCATCGGATGCATGCAATGGAAAATACAGTAGGAAGATATATATATACACAGAACATGAAAAAATGGGTGTTGCCATATCAACTATAATGAGACTAATCAATTAAGGTGGGCTATTATCAGCAGGAGAAAAAAAACTTTTGTAGTGATAATTAGGATGGCCCATTTCAAACAGTTGTCAAGAAGGTGTGAGTAACAATAGGGGGAAAAAGTCAGCATGGGGAAATAGTTTTTACTTTGCGTAATGATCCATCTACTCCCAGTCTTTATTCAAGCCTAATTTAATGGTGTCCAGTTTGCAAATTAATTCAAATTCTGCAGTTTCTCATAGGAGTCTGTTTTTGAAGTTTTTTTGTTGGAGAACTGCGACTTTTAGGTCTGAAATTGAGTGACCAGGGAGGTTGAAGTATTCTCCGACTGGTTTTTGAATGTTATAGTTCTTGACGTCTGATTTGTGTCCATTTATTCTTTTGCATAGAGACTGTCCAATTTGGCCAGTGTACATGGCAGAGGGGCATTGTTGGCACATGATGGCATATATCACATTGGTAGATGTGCAGGTGAACGAGCCTCTAATAGTGTGGCTGATGTGATTAGGTCCTATGATGGTGTCCCTTGAATAAATATGTGGATAGAGTTGGTAACGGGCTTTGTTGCAAGGATAGGTTCCTGGGTTAGGTTTTTGTTGTGTGGTGTGTGGTTACTGGTGAGTATTTGCTTCATGTTGGGGGGCTGTCTGTAAGTGAGGATTGGCCTGTCTCCCAAGATCTGTGAGAGTGAGGGATTGTCCTTCAGGATAGGTTGTAGATCCTCAATGATGCGCTGGAGAGGTTTTAGTTGGGGGCTGAAGGTGACAGCTAGTGGCGTTCTGTTACTTTCTTTGTTGAGCCTGTCCTGGAGTAGGTAACTTCTGGGTACTCTTCTGGCTCTGTCAATCTGTTTCTTCACTTCAGCAGGTGAGTATTATAGTTTTAAGAATGCTTGATAGAGATCTTGTAGGTGTTTGTCTCTGCTAATTTTTTCCCCTACTGTTACTCACACCTTCTTGTCAACTGTTTGAAATGAGCCATCCTGATTATCACTACAAATGTTTTTTTTTCTGCTGCTGATAATAGCCCACCTTAATTGATTGGTCTCGTTACAGTTGGTATGGGCAACACCCATTTTTTCATGTTCTCTGTGTATATATATCTTCCTACCGTATTTTCCACTGCATGCATCCGATGAAGTGGGTTTTAGCCCATGAAAGCTTATGCCCAAATACATTTGTTAGTCTCTAAGGTGCCACAGGTACTCCTTGGTTATTTTTTGCCGATACACACTAACACGGCTACCACTCTGAAACTAGTTTAGGTAAGAAACCTACTCTTCCTCTTCTCATCTCATCTACTGCAACTTGCATGCCGGGCTCCTTGTTGTTGGTTATCTTAGTTTCTTTGACTAGATCATAAATGCATAATTTCTCATAATCTTTTACAGACCACAGAGGCATGTCCCCTCTTTCTCTGCACTTCCATTTCATTTCTCTGAGTTCTCAGTTTCAGTTCTGAGAATGGCTGGGCCCTGGATGGAGTGGGAAAGCCTCGGGGGAGTTAAGAGACTTCTAATTGACATTTGAATAAAACCTCAGCATTTCACTGTCATTTGTTATAAGGAGATTGTTGAACAGTCTTTTTTGTAGATCTGTGATCATTTGGAGAAATCGCTCTGTACAACTTAGAATCATAGACTTTAAGGTCAGAAGAGACCATCATGATCATCTAGTCTGACCTCCTGCACAATGCAGGCCATAGAATCGCACCCACCAACTCCTGTAACAAACCCCTAACTTATGTCTGAGCTACTGAAGTCCTCAAATCATGGTTTAAAGACTTCAAGGTGCAGAGAATCCTCCAGCAAGTGACCCATGCCCCATGCTGCAGAGGAAGGTGAAAATCCCCCAGGGCCTCTGCCAATCTGTCCCGGGGGAAATTCCTTCCCAACCCCAAATATGGCAATCAGCTAAACCCTGAGCATGTGGGCAAGACTCACCAGCCAGACACCCAGGAAAGATTTCTCTTTAGTAACTCAGATCCCACTCCATCTAACATCCCATCACAGGCCATTGGGCATATCTACCGCTAATAGTCGAAGATCTATTAATTACCAAAATTAGGCTATCCCATCATATCATCTCCTCCATAAACTTATCAAGCTTTGTCTTGAAACCAGATATGTCTTTTGCCCCCACTGCTTCCCTTGGAAGGCTGTTCCAGAACTTCACTCCTCTGATGGTTAGAAACCTTCGTCTAATTTCAAGTCTAAACTTCCCGATGGCCAGTTTATATCCATTTGTTCTTGTGTCCACATTGGTGCTGAGCTGAAATAATTCCTCTCCCTCTCCTGTATTTATCCCTCTGATATATTTATAGAGAGCAATCATATCTCCTCTCAGCCTTCTTTTAGTTAGGCTAAACAAGCCAAGCTCATTGAGTCTCCTTTCATAAGACAGGTTTTCCATTCCTCGGATCATCATACTAGCCCTTCTCTGTACCTGTTCCAGTTTGAATTCGTCCTTCTTAAACATGGGAGACCAGAACTGCACACAATATTCCAGATGAGGTCTCACCAATGCCTTGTATAAGAGTACTAACGCCTCCTTATCTCTACTGGAAATACCTTGCCTGATGCAGCCCAAGACCGCATTAGCTTTTTTCACAGCCATATCACATTGGCAGCTCATAGTCATCCTGTGATCAACCAATACTCCGAGGTCCTTCTCCTCCTCTGTTACTTCCAAGTAATGCATCCCCAGTTTATAACAGAAATTCTTCTTGTTAATCCCTAAATGCATGACCTTGCACTTTTCACTATTAAATTTCATCCTATTACTATTACTCCATTTTACAAGGTCATCCAGATCTTCCTGTATGATATCCTGGTCCTTCTCTGTATTGGCAATACCTCTCAGTTTTGTGTCATCTGCAAACTTTATTAGCACATTCCCACTTTTTGTGCCAAGTTCAGTAACAAAAAGATTAAATAAGATTGGTCCCAAAACCAATCCCTGAGGAACTCCACTAGTAACCTCCTTCCAGCCTGACAGTTCACCTTTCAGTGTGACTCCCCTTTAACCAGTTCCTTATCCACCCTTCAATTTTCATATTGATCCCCATCTTTTCCAATTTAGCTAATAATTCTCCATGTGGAACCATATCAAATACCTTACTGAAATAGAGGTAAATTAGATCCACTGGATTCCCTTTGTCTAAAAAATCTGTTACCTTCTCAAAGAAGGAGATCAGGTTGGTTTGACACGATCTACCTTTTGTAAAGCCATGTTGTATTTTGTCCCAATTACCATTGACCGCAATGTCCTTAACTACTTTCTCCTTCAAAATTTTTTCCAAGACCTTACATACTATAGATGTCAAACTAACAGGCCTGTAGTTACCTGGATCAGTTTTTTTACTTTTCTAAAAATAGGAACTATGTTAGCAATTCTCCAGTCATACAGTACAACCCCTGAGTTTACAGTTTGATTAAAAATTCTTGCTAATGGGCTTGCAATTTCAGGTGCCAATTCCTTTAATATTCTTGGATGAAGATTATCCGGGCCCCCCGATTTTGTCTCATTAAGCTGTTCGAGCTTGGCTTCTACCTCGGATGTGGTAATATCTACCTCCATATTCTCATTCCCATTTCTCGTCCTACCATTATCCCCAAGCTCCTCATTAGTCTCATTAAAGACTGAGGCAAAGTATTTGTTTAGATATTGGGCCATCCCTAGATTATCCTTAACCTCCACTCCATCCTCAGTGTTAAAGTGGTCCCACTTCTTCTTTCTTTGTTTTCTTCTTATTTATACGTCAATAGAACCTTTTACTATTGCTTTTAATTCCCTTTGGAAGATCCAACTCTACATGGCTTTTAGCCCGTCTCACTTTATCCCTACATGTTCTGACCTCAATAAGGTAGCTTTCCTTGCTAATCCCTTCCATTCCTTTTAGGCTTTCTGCTTTTTCTTAATCACCTCTCTGAGATGCTTGCTCATCCAGCTTGGTCTACAACTCCTGCCTATGAATTTTTTCCCCTTTCTTGGGATGCAGGCTTCTGATAGTTTCTGCAATTTTGACTTGAAGTAATTCCAAGCCTCCTCCACCTTTAGATCCACAAGTTTTTCAGTCCAATCCACTTCCCTAACTAATTTCCTTAATTTTTTAAAGTTAGCTTTTTTGAAATCAAAAACCCTAGTTACAGATCTATTTTTGTTTATCCTTCCATTTAGTTTGAACTGAATTAGCTCATGATCGCTCAAACCAAGGTTGTTCCCTACAACCATTTCTTCTATGAGGTCCTCACTGCTCACCAAAACCAAATCTAAAATGGCGTCTCCTCTTGTCAATTCAGCAACTACTTGGTGAAGAAATCCATCATCTATCGCACCCAGGAAAATCTGAGCCCTATTGTTATTAGTAGCACTTGTCCTCCAGTCTGTATCTGGGAAGTTAAAGTCTCCCATGATCACACAATTCCCATTAGCATTTACTTCTTTTAAAACATTAAAGAGGTCTCTATCCATATCCAGATCGGATCCTGGCAGTCTATACCACACCCCGAGCACTATCCCAGGAGACGCTCTAGTAGCTTTCTTCCCCAATGTGATTTTTTGCCCAAACAGACTCTGTCTTATCCATTCCATCACTTCTTATTTCTTTACAGTCTACCTCATCATTGATATACAATGCTACTCCACCACCTTTGCCTTTATTTCTGTCTTTCCTAAACAGCACATACCCTTCAATACCCGTACTCCAGTCATGACTACTATTCCACCATGTTTCTGGTATCCCTATAATATCTGGTTTCACTTCATGCACCAGTAGCTCTAGTTCCTCCATTTTGTTATCTAGGCTCCTCGCATTAGTGTACAAACATCTTAATTTTTGCTGTTTGGCTTCTCTCACATTCTTTACCCGATTAGGCACAGACATTCCACCGCCAATATTACCTATTAGATTGGTATGTACACTGCCCTTCTGCCTTATGTCCATTCTCCTACCCACGGCTGTATCCTTTCTTACTTCGTTTTCTTCCCTCTCAAAGAGAAAATCTGGTGTGGAGATTACCTGGACATCTCCCAACCATCTCCCCCTAATTCCTAGTTTAAAGCTCTCTTTATCAGTTGTGCCAGCCTTGATCCTAGAAGTCTATTTCCTTCTCTACTCAGATGAAGTCCATCCCGAGAGAACTGTCCTCTGTCTGTGAACGCCTCCCAGTGGCCATACATCCCAAAGCCCTTCTTATAGCACTACTGCCTAAGCCATCTGTTGACAGTCATAATCTTGTCAAACCTTTGTTGCCCTTCTCTAGGAACAGACAGAATCCCACTGAAGATCACCTGAGCCTCGATTTCCTTAAGTGTCTTCCCCAGCCTGGCATAGTCTCCCTTGATATGTTCCAGCGAGAATCTTAGGACTTCAGGTTGATATGATGAAGTTGTTACTATAAAAATTGCTGTAACATTGAATGCCTCTATGTTAATGTGGATTCCACCATGGGCTGACAGGGTTTCTAGTACATCTCCATCTGGTTAAGGACAATGGAGAGTAGTTAGTTTTACCATCTGTACTCTGACCACACAATGGGTGTGCTGAGAAGTTTTTCTCATGTGAAAACAGTTTTTCCCAACCTCCAGCAGGGGCCAGGGGTTTGGAGAGTGGAAACTTAGTAGCAGCAGGGCAAACAAACCAAGGTACTGATGTTAGCCTTTAAAAGTCACAGATGGATGCATCGGGGAAGACTCAGAGAGCCACACAGGAAGTTTTGGGCAGAAGAGGGAAGAATCATAGAATCATAGAATCATAGAATATCAGGGTTGGAAGGGACCCCAGAAGGTCATCTAGTCCAACCCCCTGCTCAAAGCAGGACCAAGTCCCAGTTAAATCATCCCAGCTAGGGCTTTGTCAAGCCTGACCTTAAAAACCTCTAAGGAAGGAGATTCTACCACCTCCCTAGGTAACGCATTCCAGTGTTTCACCACCCTCTTAGTGAAAAAGTTTTTCCTAATATCCAATCTAAACCTCCCCCATTGCAACTTGAGACCATTACTCCTCGTTCTGTCATCTGCTACCATTGAGAACAGTCTAGAGCCATCCTCTTTGAAACCCCCTTTCAGGTAGTTGAAAGCAGCTATCAAATCCCCCCTCATTCTTCTCTTCTGCAGACTAAACAATCCCAGCTCCCTCAGCCTCTCCTCATAAGTCATGTGCTCTAGACCCCTAATCATTTTCGTTGCCCTTCGTTGTACTCTTTCCAATTTATCCACATCCTTCCTGTAGTGTGGGGCCCAAAACTGGACACAGTACTCCAGATGAGGCCTCACCAGTGTCGAATAGAGGGGAACGATCACGTCCCTCGATCTGCTCGCTATGCCCCTACTTATACAACCCAAAATGCCATTGGCCTTCTTGGCAACAAGGGCACACTGCTGACTCATATCCAGCTTCTCGTCCACTGTCACCCCTAGGTCCTTTTCCGCAGAACTGCTGCCGAGCCATTCGGTCCCTAGTCTGTAGCGGTGCATTGGATTCTTCCATCCTAAGTGCAGGACCCTGCATTTATCCTTATTGAACCTCATTAGATTTCTTTTGGCCCAATCCTCCAATTTGTCTAGGATGGGGATGCTTTCATAGCTGAGGAGAGGAATGATTTAGCTGAAGGGATCAACCAAGATCAGGGCATGGTGAGCTGGCAGGAGAGAGAGAAAGACTCCATGACTGAGAAGACAAGCCATGCATTGCAGGAGAAGGATCCTGAATGCCCCCAGAGAACTGTGACCACAGCCCAAAGAATGCTGGGGAGTGGTGTGGAAACTGAGGCAGGGAAATGCATGTAGAGTTTGACATTGTATATAAATTTATGTATTTATTGTGTGAGTACAGAGCAATGTTGTTAAAATCCTGTGCAAAGTGTCTGTGTGTGGGTTTCCTACCACATGCTCCTGAACTGTTAACCTGTGGACCAAGGATGACCACGTGGCTGGAGTTCTGGGTGAGGGTGTGTTCAACCAATGAGGATGTCATGGGAAGGGGGGGTCAGCACTAGTCCAAAGGGTCAAGCAACTGGACCACAGGGTCAAAGCTCTCAGGACTCCAAGCTAGGGACAGTGCATGGGCACTGTTCAGATTGGGGAGGCTTAAAGCACACAGGGGATTCGGCAGCTGTCACAGAACTATAGTGATTGTCCAAGATGATGTGACAGCGTCACCTTGTCTTGAGCCTTCTCCCAGTGCCCTCTTCAGGAAAACTGAAATTGAATCCCAGTTATTGTTTCTAGCTAAAAACCATTGTATAGGTTCCTTTCATTTCAGTCATTTATTCAGTCCTAAACAGACAGTATTAGGTAAAAACTGAGCCAAATTAATGTAACTTCATTGCCCCATATATTTACATGCAGTTGCCATTCCTTTGTTATTAATAATGCCATAGATTATTAAAACTAAGGCCTAGTCCTACAACTGGTTGCATGGGCAGGCCCCTGCAGTCATGAAGGTTTCAATCAGGCTTTGCAGAAGTGCAGTATCCCCAGCTAGTTACAGGTTGAAGGTCTTACAATATTTATTATTGAGCTAGTGTTTGTGGCTCCAGTCCTGGTGAACATAGCCTTTCTCTGCAAAAATGGCAAAAAGCTGCAACTTCTGAGCAGATCGATGAATTCGCATCCCAGTAGATATTGTAGAGATATTTTGCCATTTTCACTGAAAACTGTATTTTGGATGTTCAGGTCAAAACAGTGCATTCCCTCTTCAAGAAACTAGCCTCTAGTTTTTGAAAACAAAAGCGAAAAATAAATTCAAGGTAAAAATGAAAAATGTTTGTCTTTCTGGCAAACTCACAAAAATATGGGGCTCGAGCTGAGCAGCTGGTGTCAATCTACTGAGTCAATGGACTTACTCCACTGATTTACGCCAGCTAAGGACTTGGCCCTAATTCACCATTGACATGTTATTGGAAAACTCTCTTTCCCCAAAAGAATAGCAATAACTAAGCAATTTCTTCTGCTGAACAATGGTACTATAGCATTTTTCTCCCTCTTTCCCAAGCATTGTTCCTTGTACTTGGATTTAGTTTTTTTTCATAATACCAGATTCACATTCATGACTCTTTTTTTTTTCCTTTGTAATGAAAAGCACAGTAAAACTAAGTGCCATTCAATTTCCATCCAGGTTTTAATAGCAATTCATTAGAAGCGCTGATCAGTGGACTCTCTCTGCAGTCTTGGATGCAGTTCAATACTGTACGTATTCTTGTGCTAAGATTTGCCTCTTACATTCAGAAAGGCTCTTAAATCAACAAATCCGTTAACATCTTCTCCAGCTCTAGGTGCCTTGAAGATAAAACGCTTGTGTTCTAATGGACGGTTCATCACTGATCTTAAAAAGGAATAGCCTCGTTTGTACAGGAATGTCCTCTGTAGAACCATTTCATTTGGCTCTGATTTTGTTATTCCTTATCAGTTTATATTAACATTTTGTGAATAAATTGAACAACTGTCCTGTCAAGCTTGAATAAAATAGAAGTATTGCAAATGTTAGGCCTCAAACTTCCGTATTCTGCAAAATGCAGGCCTTGCAAAAAGTAAAGCTTACGCTTGTAACTTGTGGCCAGGAAACGAGGTGACCAGATAGCAATTTATGCTGACTCCTATGTACTTATCAATCCCAAACTACGCACATTCAAAATCTAATTGGCTACAAAAAATAAATAGGCCTAAAAATTAAATATGCATCAATTATACAATTAGGGCAACCACATAAACAATGTGGCCCACCTGATGGTTGGTCTGTTCTAAAACACGGCCGTCAGACCAGATAAAAAGACGAAGGCACGGGAGTGTGTGTGTTGTCAGTTGTACCTGACCCATACCCCCTGAACCGAAGGGACGTGCACTTCTCGACTATCTGTACCTGGCCAGTGTGGAAAACGGCCGACTGAAGGGTAACGTATTTTTCAGACAAATGCAGGGTAAGTCTATGGAGTAAAGAAGTCTGATTGCTCAAGCTGAACTGATCATGGTCGTATTGATATCATAGTATAAAATCAATAGTAGATGGCTGATGCATAATAGCTTTGCATGTGTTATTGCTTGTCTTTTACATAGTCCTAGCAAATGCATGTAACGCTATCATGCATCAGCTTTATGTTGCCTTTAAAAACACCAGAAATATAGGGCTGGTGAACAATAATTTTACCTATGCTTGTCTTCGGGGCTTTTATTATAACTTGCCAGGACCAGCATATTTAGAGTCACTGTTCAGGAACTCGCAAATGGTCCACAATATTACTTGTACTTGTGCTTGTCTTCGGTATAATCTGCCTTTTGTATCAACTCTTATTCAGTGTTGGTCTTTGGTTTTCCTTTTGTTTATGCTGTTATTTTAGTCGAAAATCATTAAAAGCCTTTCTTGAGGAATAATTAATAGTTCTTACTTATCTTATACGGACACCACTTAACCTCATTACATCTGTGTTGAGTGGTGGGAAGTAGTGAACACCCCGGGGTGAAATAGGGCCCCGAGGCATGCCTCCTTCTTCCTTGATCTCTGCACATTTCACCCGGGAACTTTAGCATCTTTGAGCTTAATATTGCTCCCATTGAAAACGACAGCAAAAATCCATTTGGAGTCACCATTTGGAAGCAGGATCCTGCCAGATATGCTGTGCTTAAAGTTCTGAGTGCACCAACCTGAAATAGCTTGCTTGCATTGTTACAGAAATAAAAATTATATGAGACACATGTCAACACAAAACTCATTCAATGCAAGGATCATGAGCTTTTAATTTGTCTTCCAAATACAAACATTTCAGTTAGCAAAGCTTACTAGGCAAACTGTTTTACTAAATGTGTTTTATTACTTTATAACCGCATTGTTATTCAGTAAAAAGCATTTGCCCTGATTCTCCATCACCTTGCAAACTGTCATCACAAATTGAGGATAAAATGCTACCCTGTGTGTGTGTTGCAGAATTTATTGGGCAATGTTCAGATTTCATTTGGTGGCTCCACTATGTCTTCCTATGAACGTAAAACTATAGGCCAGATTTATCACTAGTGCAATTCTACTGACTTCAGATGGGTTATTCCAGTGGTAGTTACGGCCTACTATGCAAACCACTATCTAACATATACTCCCATTAATTAGTGTCATAACTTATCCCAGACATAGCCAGCCCTTAGCACGTCTCTGTCTGCACACTCTTTCCAGCACACCATGTTCCACCATTTTGTGGGGCTGGGTTATTACATTGCCTTGTACGTCTCTTTGTTCCAGACTGGCAGGGAGTCCAGGATGACCAGCAGCTCCAGCTACCATTTGTCTTAGTGCCTGTAAAATGATTTTTAAAAATATATTCAATTATAAGGTTCATTTCACAAGTAAGTGATTCTCAGCTGAAAGCTAAATTGCTTTATTGCAGTGGCATGCTGCACTTGAGAGCTGGTGCAAAGTCAACTGAAGTTTCTTATGGGAGTGAGTCAGAGGCTACCATGATCAACTTATTCTTTAGACCAGATATCTAATCCTAGCTCTGACATTGGTTCCCTCTGCATCCTTGAGACTTACCTAGCATGTAGGGTTGTTGAGAGGATCAATGTTTATATGGCACTTTGAAAATAGGGTCTTCTAAAGAATATTTACCCTATTCAGATTGGTAGTCCATTGCTTTTTATTTTGCTTCTCTGATAATTTGCTGGGTTATAATTTGTCTTTTCTTTCCCAATTGATTGGCAACGTGTCTCGGTGATGCATCTGTCTCACCTCCAAAAGGATAAAAGTTTCAGTCTTATTCCAGGCAGGTCATCATATAATGCTGCCTGGGGAAATGCTGCAGAGATTCTTTGTGGAATGATCATTTCAGGACTTTTTCATTACTGTATACTCTTACTTGTCAGCAGAGTTCAATACTATAGATTATGGTGTCTCTTTAGATTGATGGGAGCACATGATGGGGCTGTCACTGCATTTTTTTTTTATTTACTCAACCGGTCTCTGTATGTATCACAGACACTGTATTAATCCAGTTGTGTTGAAGTTTGCTATGAAGTCTGATGGACCCATATGCTCTTACTATCTGTATTACCAAGGCATCAGTTTTCCAGTGATGTGAATCCAGGGCCTAATTCCTATTGATTTCAATCAGTGTTAGGTGTTTAGGTGTTTTTGAAAATCCCATAAGGTGCCTATCTCCACCATCAGGTGTCTAAATGCTTTTTAAAATCTGACCTCTAGTCACTACTGTTTTGCTGATAGCATCAAGCATCACCTCTGGCCTCTGCCATGACTTTCTCAGTCTATCTATTCTCTCTCTCTTTCTCTCTCAGGGTTTTGCGTTGTTGTCCATCACTGTAATACCTACAAGTATCCTCCTGATTAGCAGAGGTCCAAAAGTGGATGTCACATTACTTCTTGCAAATCAGTACCTCAGGGACGCCTGGGTCAAATGGCTCTAGAAGTCTAGTTCCTCCCAGTGACACATAGATCAATGAGGACCATCTGGGTATAATGACTCCTTTCAGTTTCCATAGTGAGAGATCAGCGCTGGGCCATTTAAAGGCTATTTCCGCATTTCCCTCTCGGTTATTTCTGTCTGACACTGAAGAGTCGATCCAACCTCCAGTCAGATCATGTTTCACGGGCTCCTTGATGGAGCCTGGTGCAGCTTGCAACTGCAGCAGAATGCTGCTGTTGGGTTCTGCACATTTCCCCAGCTTTGCTGGTGACTGATTCCTTTCCCTGACGTGTCTGAGATCACACTTATAACCACAAAAGAAGAAGAAGGATCTAGTCTGGTTTATTGTAGTGATCTACACATGCCTTATATACACTGAGCAGTGCACTAAGGCCTAAGAAAACCGATCCCTTGATGATTCTCACAGAGCAGGGCAAAGCTGGCTGTTAGAGCTGTTAGCCGGCTGCTATTCTTCAGCTCAGACTTTGCTGTCTCTGCCAATTTGTGGTGCTGACGTCTCTCCAGCTTGTAAAGCCTCCCTTGTTTAACCTGGCTTATTTATAATAATTACTTGAGCAGTTAATTTTACTCATTTGCAAAGCCCTTAAGACTGCTTGGCACAAAAGGTGGTTTAGAAGTGAAGGTTTGATTGATGAATGGATTCAAATAGCTGCTGATTAGCATTGCCCAGGGTGAGAACACAGTTGCTATTTTTTCCCACCTTCCTCACCGCCATGTATGCATGTTGTCGCCCTACCTTTGCGTCTGGTCTTCTCGCAGGCTGGTCCCTCATAACCCGGTGGACACTGACAAACACAGGTGTCCCCAAGAAGCATGGGTTCAGCATTGTTCTGACAAGGGCCACAGCGGCAGGCATTGAATTCTGTTAAGTAATCGTCCAAAGCCCTTTTCAGGTTTTGCCTTTTTGTTTCAATATCACCAAGGTTGCTTCTACGGAGGATTTCATGTATGGGTTGTAGCTGCATAGAACAGAAAAGAATATGTGGCAGTGATGGATTATAATTGCTTTAGTGGTGCACAAAAAAGGGGATTTAATTTAATGAGTACAGTTCAACTTATAAACTACTACAGCCATAGCATGTTGGAAATTTATTGGAGAAAACCTCAGAGCTGAAGAGACAATTTACGTTTCTAGACAGATAGATATGGTGTATGTACATTATTACAGATGGACCAGAGCCAGAAACCTTCACTACAAAGCCCTGGTAATTTTGGAGGTGTTGGAATTATTTGAATACTTGGATTTATGTGCATCCCTTTGATTCTGCTCCCAAATCAGATCAAAAACCACAAGGGGCCTTATTTTTTTATTCATATTTAAATGATCCCACCCACAGTCTTGCAAGAGTTTTGCATGATTTCTGCCATCTTGGATCAGAATCCTTTGGTAGCAGCTGGTGACATTTCAATGCCATTTAATCTAAACTCTAGCCTAACCACCTTAATCAAAGCAGTATCAGTTCAGCATCAATATATACTACACGCATAGATCTCTATGTATGAAGCACACATACTAGGTACATCCATGGTACGGTATGATACAGTTAAAACATATTGTGCCATATGAAATATTTAAAACATGATGAGTCTAAAAATACTAACATCTAAATCTGCCATATATTTAGGCCAATATATTCAAATGTGGGTATCTAAAACTATGAACCTAACTTCCATATTTAGCCACTTAACTGAAAGTGAACTGATTTCCTGAGGTGCTAAGGACCCACCATTCCTATTGAAATGTTTAGCACCCTGAAAAATCAGGCTTGCATTTGGCTGTCTATATAAGTGTTTTAGCTAGCTAATTTTAGGCACCGAAAATTAGCAAAAGTTGGACTTAATATCTTGCTCCTTATATGTTTCAAAATAGATTTTGTCAAGCACATGACAGTTCAAACAAAGTGCATTTTAAAAATCAAGGTTGGCTTTATATATGTGTGTGTGTGTGTGTGTATGTATATGTACATATACCTGAATGAGACTGATACATGCACATCTGATCACACTGGTTGCAGAGACTGGGTTTTCTCTTATTACACAAAGATCATAGAAAAGGTTTTCTGAGGAAGTCCTACATGGCTTTGAAAATGCTGCTTAAAAACAATGTGCACAAGACCCTTTAACAAATAAGAGTGAGCTAAAGATAAGCTTGTCTGGCTTCTCCTTCTTACATAGCTCAGTGATGGGGGCAGCTAGGGAGCTCAAGTGGGGTACAAACCTCCAGTAGTACCCCGCCATCCCAATAGAGGCCTGGACCTGTTCCTTGGTCTGGGGAACAGGCCACTCTCTGATTATCTCCACCTTACACTTTTCAGCTTTTACCGTCAGTCCTGCCTCCTTGAGGCAGCCTAGCACCCTCTTCACCTGGGACACATACTGTTCACTTACAGAATTAGCATGGAGACATTCCTTTCTCAACAACCTTGTCTCCCCATCAAGCTGGCCAAACACAGCCACTTGGTTATGGGACTGTTTAACTTTCTTAACAGCTTTCACTCCATCTGAGACCTCCTCAAAGCTATCCACACTGGATCCTTCAACAGGAAAGTCAGTGGCTTCATTCACAACAGAAAATTTCTGGCTGTTAGGAACTGAAACTTTCTTGATTAAATCACTTTCATACCCTTCAGTTGCAGTAAACTGCTTGCAAAGACTACTGTGAGGATTCCTTTCCCTAGGGGCTTTTCTATGCAACAATTCACCCCTCTCAGAAATTCTGCCCTTACCCTTTTTACCTAGGGCTTGCTCTAGAGGACATTCAAGTGGACACAAGTGCTTAGCAGCTATCTGAACTCACTCCAAATCCCCAAGCAATTGCAGAGCTCCTAAAGCCGCCAACTGAGAGGTCACCGAGTGAGTTACTAGAAAATTGCAGCAAATTTTGCCCAGAGTTGATGGAAACTTGCACAGAAGGGTGGATAACCTGCAGCAGAATGCTCAGCTGATACTGATAGTGTTTGTATTTAAACAAAAAGAAAAGGAGTACTTGTAGCACCTTAGAGTCTAACAAATTTATTTGAGCATAAGCTTTTGTGAGCTACAGCTCACAGTGAACTGTAGCTCATGAAAGCTTATGCTCAAATAAATTTGTTAGCCTCTAAGGTGCCACAAGTACTCCTTTTCTTTTTGCGAATACAGACTAACATGGCTGCTACTCTGAAACCTATTTAAACAGACCATTTTGTCAATATGGCAGAATGTTCTGTAATTTCCTGTTTACCCAGCTAATAGTGTGGATAATTTCTGCTTCTGGGTTCCTTTCTACCTTCTCTCACATTTTGTTGCCAAAGTCAGAGGCAGACATGCTTTTAAGTTAGAATGAGGGGAATGACAATGGAGTGGCACGACTCTGTACCTGTACAATTACCTAGATGCTCCCCATTTCCTCACATAGTAGTCCCAGAGTAGGCTGGCAATTATAAGTTCTCATGGAAGATTTTCCACCCTTAAGTGCAAGGAGAGAAACACCCCCTCCACTGCCACACACTCAGAACCGCGCCTTTCAAGAAAATGTCTTGTCAAAGGCAGTGATGCACTGAGAGATAGCAATGGCACAAAATAAAAGCTGCAGCGTCTGACCGCACTGAATTCTTTTCCTCCTCACTGATCTCCTCCTTGCCTGTTCTATCTCCTATCAATGACTGCCTTCCTGAAAACATTCAGGGTGGTGTGGCAGTTTATCTGGAATGTCCTTGTTCCATTTTATGGGACACACAAGACTTGGGGGCATTCTGGTTAGGGTGACTAGACAGCAAGTGTGAAAAATCGGGATGGGGGGTGAAGGGTAATAGGTGCCTATATAAGAAAAAGCTCCAAATATCGGGACTGTCCCTATAAAATCGGAACATCTGATCACCCTAGTTCTGGTTTTGGCCTCTCCAACTTTAGTTGTGATTTTTCCTGATTTTTATTTTACTTATTATTTGTCTGGAAGCAGCAGGACTTAGACTACTAATTTACAGAGGCCATCAAACAGCCAGCAAACTGTGTGTTTAGAACTCCAAGAACTGCCTAGAGAGGGCACCCAGAATCAGCTGCTGGTGTGACCAAAATGAATCGGTCCTCCAGCAGCTAGCAGGGCCGGGAGCAGGCTGAAGGCAATCAGCGCTCAGCTGGCAAGATTAAAAGGTCTGGATGATTTTTCCAGGGTCCATTTCTGGGTGAAGCTGGGACCAGGGGAGGAATCTTTCTCCTATCTTAACCCAGGAGGTCCAGCCTGGTCAGGGGTTCTGATTACACGTTTTTGGTTGAGCCAACACAGGATTGTTGATTGTTGTTATGGAAAGTAAAGCCCAGGTAGCCATCTTGAGTTGAATATCTATTCACTGCTGTAAAATTCAAGTGAGCACACTTCGTGAATTGCCCCACTGGTTCAGGCAAACACAATGACAGGGTAACCTAGAAGTCAGAGATTCTGTGTTTCATGCAGTTGATCTACTTATTCCTATAACTAGAACAATGCCTAATCCCTCAGAGCCATCCCCACATTCCCTTCAAGAAGAGGGCTTTTTTTATAAAGGCATGGAGTGGAACATAAGAACGGCCACACTGGATCAGACCCAATGGTCCATTCAGCCCAGCATCCTGTCTTCTGACAGTGCCCAATGCCAGGTGCTTCAAAGGGAATGAACAGGGAATCATCATCAAGTGATCCATTGCCTGTTGCCCATTCCCAGCTTCTGGCAAACAGAGGTGAGGGTCACTTCAGAGCATGGTTTTGCACCCCTGCCCGTCATGACTAATAGCCATTGATAGACCTATCCTCCATGAACTTATCTAATTCTTTTTTGAACCCTGTTATAGTTTTGGCCTTCACACCATCCCCTGGCAATGAGTTCCACAGGTTAACTGTGCGTTGTGTGAAGAAATACTTCCTTTTGCTTGTTTTAAACCTGGTGCCTATTAAGTCATTGGATGACCCCTAGTGTTTGTGTTATGTGCAGAAGTAAATAACACTTCCTTATTCACTTTCTCCACACCAGTCACAGGCAATAATGACCTGTCCCTGACTTTTACTAAAAATATCCATGACAAAATGAGGACCCTGGACATCTGCCCATGGGCTGGGAGCTCCAGGGGCGCCCACCCCCATTGGGGCCTGGAACTCCAGGGTTCCCCTCCACTGGTGGCTCTGAGCTGCGGGGGTCCTCCCTGCCGCTTGGGGCAGCCAGGAGCTCCGGGGGTCCCCCTGCTGCCTACCATGGCCAGGAGCTGTGGAGGGTCCATCTGCCATCTGTGGGGGCTGGGAGCTGCCAGGGTACCCTGCAGCTCCCTGCCTCCACAGGCGGCAGGGGACCCTGCAGCTCCCCAGATGGCACTGGCTGAAGAAACGGATTCCGTGACCTCCGTGACTAAATTGCAAACTTACTCATGATTATACAGACCTCCATCATATTCCCCCTTAATCATCTCTTTTCCAAGCTGAAAAGCCCCAGTCTTTTTAATCTCTACTCATATGGAAGCTGTTCCATACCCCTAATCATTTTAGTTGCCCTTCTCTGCACCTTTTCCAATTCCAATTCCAATATACATTTTTTGAGATGGGATGATCAGATCTGCATGCAGTATTCAATATGTGGGCATATCATGGATTTATATAGAGGTATTATGATATTTTCTGTCTTGTTATCTATCCCTTTCCTAGTGGTTTGTAACGTTCTGTTAGCTTTTTTGACCGCCACTGCAAATTGAGCGGATGTTTTCAGCAAACTATCCACAATGACTCCAAGATCTCTTTCTTGAGTGGTAACAGCTAACTTAGCCCCCATCATTTTGTATGTATAGTTGGGATCATGTTTTCCAATGTGCATTACTTTGCATTTATCAGCACTGAATTTCATCTGCCCTTTTCTTGCCCAATCACCCAGTTTTGTGAGATCCCTTTGTAACTCTTCGCAGTCAGCTTTGAGACTGAACTATCTTGAGCAATTTTGTATCATCTACAAATTTTTCCTCCTCACTGTTTACCCACTGTTTTTCCAGATCATTTGTGAATATGATGAACAGCACTGGTCCCAGTACAGATCCTGGGGGACACCACTATTTACCTCTCTCCGTGCTGAAAACTGACCATTTATTCCTACCCTTTGTTTCCTATCTTTTAACCAGTTACTGATCCATGAAAGAACCTTCCCTCTTATTAAAGTTTGGGAAAAGCAGTGGCCAAATTCTGTTTACTATTTCAATTAAAAAAAGTGGTTTCATCAAATGTGGGACTAACTTTTCTACCAGCCTAGCACAGAACTGTCTCTGGATATTTTTTTTTATTTTGTTGAGCTTCTTTGACAGTGTTGCAAGTTGAGATATAAACTTTGCTCCTAAATTAGAGCATTCAACATGCAACCTTTTTTGCAAAGACTGCAAAACTAAAACTAGCACTCTTGCTGATGAAGAATTTTGTATTACTACTTACAACAAATAGGAGATAGATATTTGCTAATACCCTTGAGAATTATAGTTCCATAATGGTATGCTAAACTGCTGCAGTGATTAATCAAGAATTGAATTAAAGGTAAATCCATCTGAGTTTATTTTTAACTTGTGGCATTTAACATTTGTGGGGGGTGGTTGTAGGCAGTTTTAAGTTTTATGGAAGTTTTTTAGGTTCCCCAGTTCATTGCAAGAAAATTGTATGAAAGGCAAAAAATGTAAAAATGCTTCATTAAGCCCCAGCAGTACAATCTAACCAATAACACATCTTTTACCCTAACTAGAAAATTCTATGCTCTTTGCTATTTTGTCTCATTTTTAAGAATAAAACACTGGATCCTGCTCCATGGCCACAGGAGGGCAAAAATGAAGAGGAAATAGCTACCTATTTTGATATGTACATAGTGCCTAACACTGTGATATTGAAGGGCAGCGGAGCAACATGTAAGCAGCGCAAGAAGCCAAGACAAAGGAATGTCTTGAAGCCAAGTTCTGCAATACCCCACTCCTTAGGAGCAGGTATGTCTATTGGAGTGCAGGGGGTTATGAGCATGATCACCAGACCTGTAAATTGTCTTTATTCCCCACATTGGATTGCATGGGGTGCATCCACTATGACAGCCTATGAGCTCTATTAGCATCTGCAGAGTGGCTGTGTTGGGGAGGAGCCCATCCCTTCAAGTCTCCTTTTGGTTCCCTATTTAACTGGGAAAACACAAATTTCAGGTGTCATGAGAATAATAGTGATTAGGTGACCATTGAAAACCATTCCTTGGGAAGCTGTTTTGCTGTGCATAGGGACGCATCAAAAACTAAACTCTGCACTAAGCCAGCATTAAGCTTCCTGTCTGTCTCACCTTTGATGCTGTTGTTAAGAAATGCACTCCCCATTGTGGAAGGTCTGAGAGGTTACAAGATCAGCGGCTCATTACATTTAATCTTGTTCTCTGATGGGATCACAATGAAAATATGAAATGATCTGGTCTACTCCACTTTCATTCCTTATAGTGGTGGAGTTTCTTCAACTGCAGAAAGTCTTACCTCAAAATCAATAACAGCAGGATTATATTTTAATGACCTTCCCCAGTGACGATACATATTGGCATTCCAACTGTTTAAAAGCCCTGCACTTGAACCAACATCTCCACCTTGAATCCGAGGAATAATATCTTCCACTACTGCACTCTTGGCTTCAGGATCTGGAAAGTTGAATTATAGCTACATATTAGTTACCATTTCCACACACAGTAGAAAGTGTGACTCGGTGGATGGCCACTTGCCCCCCATTAAGGCCCTGATCCTGCACCATTAAAGTCAATGGGAGATTTGCCATTGACTTCAATGAGCCTAGGACCAAGCCCTAAACAGTCTTCCCCATTATTACAAGCTTCTGATGAGTTAAGCATTCTAGGTGCTATAATCATGGTGATGTAGGAGTTAAAGAATTTCTAAACTCCATGGCTCTGATCCTCTTGTCTCTCTGACATATACACAGGACCCAATATGTGGGGCAAAAATGGCTTTATACGATCTTTGTACTCCCCAGTCCATGTACAAAATAGCAATACTTGTCACTTGTATCATTTTCAAATCTTGGTAAATACCATTATTCCCCTACACATTTTTGTTTGCTTGGTGGTGGTTGTTTTTTAATAGAGGCGAAGAGACTTGCCCAAGGTCACACACATCATGTCATCAGGGAATAGTACTGAGGTCCCCTGAGTCTAAATGAGATAGTTGGAGACGGGTAAAAAAATCAAATAGACTGTGGAAGACATAGGCAGAAAGAGAGAAACATTCTAAGGAGGAAATGAAAACTATTGGGAATTTTCTGTTGAAATGCTTTTTCTACAGCAAATGGATTTTCTGCACAATTGAAATTTTATGTGGTGTGACAAAGTCAGAATGGACGGCTGCAAGAGAGGGGTGGAAGCCCTAGACTGATAAAAGCCATTTTTCCTACAAGCTGAGAAGGAGTTACCTCAGGTCAATTTGGGACACTTGAGTCCAGTTAAGGGCTACCTGAGACCTTTTAAAACTCGTGGAGGGAGGAGGGAGAGAAGCTGCTGCTGGGATAGATGGGTTTCTCCGGCATGAGAGGCTGTTCTCTTCCTCACAGGGTAAACAACCAAAATCTGAATTAGTTTTGTGAACACTGCAACCCAACATTTATTTTGAGAGGTTCATTTAACTCCTTGAGCTTCATCCATCTCTACTTTAAACCATAGCCTAATCCCCACATGCACCTCCAGATCCAGGGTAGTCAGAAATCTGCTAATGGCAACAGGGGTAATAGGCCAGATTCATTGCTGACATCAGTGGGTAAGAACTCCACAAATGCAGTTTGATCCACTTACACCAATGGTGAATTCAGCTCAAGATTTACTAGTAAAACAAATATATTCTATGTATTCCCTTTTCGGGCATCATACCAGTTTTAAGGAATCCTTCCTTATCACACTTTTTGTATGATAGTGACATTGATATATCTGTTCTTTCCTTTTGGTATATGAGGCCTCCTGACAGACCAAAACAGGAACTTATTGTTTCAGATTTAATGTCTGTAAAACAAAACAAGAAAAACAATAATGTCAGTGTCATTATTGGTAAGAACGGCATTATTTTTTCCCAGTGGTACTTTGGGGGTACATCAACCAATAAAATTTTCATACAGATATATATGGCACATTTGTGGAAGCTAAGAAATTATTGCCATCGTTGTGAACCTGATTTTGCTGGGCTTTGTCGTTCTGATGTGGAAGCCAAATATATGGCTCAGGTATGTCAGTGACTGTTAAGTCTGAAAGGGCAAAATACTTGCCCCAAAAGATTTACTTCTAAAAGAAGGGTGAAAAATCTCAAATCTAGGAAGTCCCTTCATATGTCAGGTTCCATTCTATCTGTTTACATTCTATTTAGACCCACTAAAGTCAATAGACCTATGCCAATTTTTAGCAACGGAGTATCTGGTGCCTACATCATAATATGCCTCTTAATTGTCTGCATACTGAGACTGGTATATTAGCTGCATAATTAGATAAAGGGTCAGAAGACAGTGTTGCAGAGAGCCTTTGCCTTTTATAGGAGTTTGGCCTTAGCCAAATATGACTTCCTGGGATACACTGTTCGGAACCTGAGCTGATATAAATTGACATAGCTCAAGTGACCAGCTGAAGTACTGGCCCCATATATTTTGGCCAGAAGATAATGTTTTACAAAACATTACTGAATGGATGCTGAAAAAACCTCAGTACTGAAAAAAGCTGCCACAGAATTACAATACCATTTGGGTCACTTTGCATGAGTTATTTTAGTGAGATAAAATGACTGGCTAGAATAGTAACTTTGATAAAAATGTATCAATTGTTTATCCTTTGAAAATCACTGAAGGTTTATTGCATGCTCTTATATTACCGTTCACCACCACTACTGCTGTATGTATTGTGAAAAATAAATAACTAGAATCCTGTGAACAAGCTGGAGAGAAGAGAACTGAAATAAAAAAGTGGTTTCACCAAAGTACAGTAGTAGGCACATTTCTTAGGTCAACAATGTTTTGTTATGTGTAAATTTCAGTGTGTGTGTGTCTATATATATATATAAATAAGCCGGTATATATGTGTGTTTGTGTACACACACATATATTTATAAAGGCAAGTTCAGCAGAAGTTAATGGCAAGACTTCCATTGATTTCAGTGAATGCAGGATAACAATACCTAGCTTTTATATAGCCCTTTTCATCAGTAGTAGAGCCCTGTGTGAATACAAAATTTGTATCCATGGATATAAAGTAGATATCTGCAGTGTTGCAGGGCTCTATTGCCAACAAATGAGACCAGCAGGGTCATGGCCAGCGACTGGGCCAGGAACCACAGCGGTGAAAGCAGCAGCATGTCGGGCTGCTGCTCGCAGGAACCAGTGCCCAGTGCAAGCAGTTCCTCTGGCATGGCTGTACCGCCCCCAGCTCTGCCCACTGAGGCGGGCACCAGGCTCACTGGCAGCTGTCCCTGGTCACAGCATCCCTTCAATGCTCCTTTGCATCTCCTGTCCAGGACCGTGCGAGCTACTTGCACACACACACACTAGTGTGACCAGGGACAGCTGCTTTTGTATCCATGCAGGGCTCTAATCAGTAGAGCTTTATGAAGAACTTTACCGCATCATTATGACCATTTTACAGATCGAGAAACTGAAGCATAAAGAGGCAAACAGACTTGCCCAAGGTCACCCAGCAGGCTGGTGGCCAAGGCGGGAATAGAACATACGTGGCCTGATGCTAAGTCCAGTCCTCCTACTAGGCCACACTGCCTCTCATCAGTATCAGGCCTATAGGCCTGAGTTTGCTTCCGTTGAAGCAACTAGCAAATGCTGTTGAGCACAAGTCACTTCTCTACTGCTACTCCTGTCAATAAGGAGTAACTCCAGTTGAGTCACACCATATTCAACAATTGTAAACAGAAATAGATAAAATTCATTCACCCAAAGCAACATGAATGATTGCTTATCTCAGCATTGAAATGCCATAAAATTAAAGTTGAGATACACTCTGATTAATTGATTCACCATGGCTCCTGTTGAATAATTATGCTCAGCAAGGGTCTGTCAATACAATTTGCAATTGGTTGTCAGGAATACTGTAGATCCAGTCTTGATAAATATTGAAGTGGTTATTTCTGCAAAAGGGTGGTCATACAGAGTACTGGCTCTTTGCAGGAGGGGAAACCATGACTGTTTATCATCTGATATAATTTCAGATAGTTGAATGTGTCCTAGTCGTGAGATTTATTGCTGCATTTTGAATTAATCATAATATGTAAAGGCTCTTTCCATACTATTCTGTGCTGACTGCATCTCCCCAAAATGATGTTATAGCTGTTAATGAATTACTCAATTTTTCTGCTGTGTAATAAAACAAGAATTTATTTTAAAAAGAAGGAATGAAAAATATTGGTGGCATGTTTCACAAGGCACCTTATCTTGATACCCTTATTCATTTTTACTCAATTCTTATTGAGACAAATTTCCACTTCAATGGGATTTTTGCCTTCATTCTAAAGTGCATAATGATATCGGGATATAGCTTAGTAATTGGTTAGGACAAACTAGTTGTATTAGTTAGTGCTCGTTTATGCAGATCAGTGGCTCAAGTTTTAGTGATAACATTTTTTGGTGGGTTTTTTTTAAGAAAGTACAAGGCCAGTTCTTCAACTGGTGTAAATTCAACTGATTTCAATTGAGTTGTGCTGATTTACAGCAGCTGAGGATCTGACTCATACACACCAGGTAACAACATAGTGAAGAACTACCTCATTCAATAGGAAATCTGTCCAGTACCCATGTATGGCACAATATAAGCCCTGCACTGATATTTTAGGATATAGATGCCTACATAACTCTTCTAGGACATATAGTGGTCACTATTAAACCATTAACACATACCAATTATTACCATGTGGTGGAATCTGAGCCTCTACAGTTTCATTCCCTATGGGATATAATGCTTTATCAGTTGATAAATGTTGAGTTTTTAATGGTATCCACTATAGATGGAAATTATACAAGTATCCTACATTAGAATGAAAATTATCTCTCTTCTGGGGCACATTTTTTATCTCTTGCAGAACTCCAACATCCCTCATTTTTAAAATAGGGCACCTTTGTAGGACTAAATCTCATCTCAGATATACAGTAAGCACAAGATAAAGTAAAATAATAGCTCCTGTCCAGCTGCTGGTGATTAATCTTTTCCTCTAACTTGGCAGTCTGCTTCTTAAAATCTTCCTTGCCAAGATCTTGGCCATCTCTTTGTCACTCACTCTTCCAGGAGTGGAGGACACAGAGTGTCTCCAAGAATAAGGACACAGTCTTCAGGAGAGCTGTACGAATCATTTTATTGCTAAGTACTTCTTTTGTAACACTCTCTATGGTTGGCTCTGAGCATTGAATATGTGTCATTATAGATACCCAAACTACTCCAGGCCAAATCATAAACTGCCATAGTCTTATTGAAGTCAATGAAGCTATGCTGATTTATACCAGCTGAGCATATGGCTGTCTTTTACTATTGCTATCATCATAGTCTCCATTTTAGGCCACCAGGTTGAAACCAAAGCAGAACCTCTAACAGATGCTATAGATGACTAATGCCTGCTTGTATCATTGGATGTATAAGGGTTGTGGTATCTATCACACTGTAGCTGACTTTGCATTTTCACCAACAGTCTTGTGAGTGTACCAAAGGACTATGTTGTTCTGCATCCTCATTCTTGATTAGAAGAGGCTTTATGTTTCAACTACCCATAAACTGATGTGCATGCAATCCAAACTGCAGATGATACATTACATAAACATAATTTACAGGCATAACCATGCAGCCTTGCACACCTTCATTGGTTGAAAGCTGGAACGAGCAGAACTCTGTCATTCCTGAGATTACAAGCCGTCCAGTGTAAAATGGCAGATGTAAGGCCAAGTACAATGCATTATTCACACAGTCAGAAAAAACAAATGCCTTTGAGTGTATCTTGATCTGTCTGTGTAATGCTTTTTTTCTTGATCTTAGTGTTAGCAAATATAATCAAAGCTAAAATTTTCCCCACCAGTGTGAAGAGAATGTCCTTGAGGATCAATCCTGATACACTTGTGTCTGGGTCACTCATGATGACCCTTTCAGAGAAGAGCTTGGTTTTTAGACTAGGTCTCACTAAGGGTTCCATCATATATGATTGAGACCTGCACTGATTGTTGAAGTTTGAGTGACAGTGTCATTCTTTCCTCTGGATCTCTGTATGTGGTTGTTTTGTTCCCAGGCAGCCAGTTATTAAGTCTTCAGGCTTCTGATATGGTCATGAAATCCCTTACTGCATTCTGGACCCGTCCCGATCTCTGTACTGATAAATGAACTTTTCTCCAGGTGCTGTCCTACCTTTCTGTAGTAATAAGCCAGGGAGAGCAAAAAGGATGTGAAAAGAACAGGTTCAGATTTGGGAAGCCTAGATGCTGATGACACAAGGCAGTCATTGGTTACAAAATTAGTTGGTGGAAAAGATGCAGTGCCATTATATGTAAGTTATAGGAGAATGATACGGTCAAGAAAGGGTACTGGAGAAATCCAGACTCCTGCCTAAACTACTAATTACTGCCAAGGGAAACTTTGATGTAAGAAAGTAGAACAAGATGCCTTGCTGGTGACTTTTCTCTGTTTTCATCCCCACTGGATATACCCTGTTTATTTAACCAGGCGTTGTGCAAAAGATAATTGACAGTCCTTCTTCTGGGAGGTAATGAGAGGGGCAAAATTTGGATCCATATTGGGTCTGGATGTAGAAACCATCCCCCAAAGTGTGGGGAGGTTTGGACTTGTGGTTCTGGTTTGGCCCATTGGAAAGGGAAACTCTAATCATGAACTTTAAAACCCCCTGACAGGTCACATCTTTTCAGTTTCAAGGTTACAGAATACCTCAGTCTTCTGAGTTCGCTCTGTTATGAGAGAGCACATTGGAGATGAGTTCATGTCCACTGGGATGATGCCTCCCATATAGCAGCTGTACTAATATAAAGATTAAGCAGATGGAAAAGCCATGTAGATTTCCCAGTACAATGAGTGAGCTGGACAGGAACTGCACGCTGACTGTGAGACGTTCTTATTGGTTTATTTAACACCTTACAGCAGGATAAAAGATAAATAATCAAACCTAGAGAGCCTCCAGTTTAACTTCTCACGTGCCTCCTAGTGACCAAAAGGAGATGTACTTTAAAAAAAGATTTAGGGCCAGAACCTTAGCTGGTGTAAGCTGGTGTAAATCAGTGTAACTCCATTTATGCTAATGGACTTATGTCAAATGACACCAGCTGCAGAATCTGACTCGTTATATTTAACTCACCTCTGAAATGTACTGAAGCCAAGAATACTAAAGCACTAGTAGTGACTCAGAGTGCCTAATTTTAGCCACTGTGAGCTAACTCCTGGCCTTGCTCTCTAAGGCCAGAAGGCCCAAATGCTACTCAGAAGCTGCTGATTTGCTGCACAGGAAGGCAAACTATGGAAAATCAGTGTAAGTGGCTCTGCATAAGCATACTGTGGAACAGTGGCAGCTAGTCCCGTGAGCAGTGATGATGAGGAATTTGGTGGAGGTAGACGGGTCAGGGGTGGGACGTGCCAGTTGGTGAGTGGCTACTTGTATCCTCTAGTGGTAGGTATTGCTTTAGCAGTGCTGGTACTATTGCTCCATGCCTGGGAGGATGAAGAGGGGGGAACCCAGCAGTTAGTTTTAACAGTTTATAACATTAAATAATCAGAGGGAACAGTTGGAGAATAAAGAGATGAACACGGAATTTGTAGCATTATTCTAACCTTTTCTTTCCATTTCTTCTTTGTTAATGACGAGGATATATTCAAAGATGCCTCCCATGGTCCCAGATGTCATGAAATGGGTACCGTAGTCGTTAATAAATTGGGCATACATTCCATAGTTGTAGCTTTCTGGAAGTTCCATCAAGGACTGAAGCACGTCTTCATCTAGAACTATGTTATCCCGTCTCATTTTGAACCGCGCTGTCTGTACCTTTGTTATGGCTCTAATGAATCCTATGTTCTGCAGATAAAACAAAACAGACATTAAAAGGGAAACGTGCCTCTTCCCTGAGAAATATACATGGGTCCACATTGCGGAATAGCGATATAAATATTCAGTGGGTTTACAACAAGCTGGGAGCCCTTTCAAGGAACATTGTCTGAGCCTGATTCTCCACTAAAGAACACTAATGTATCCTTACTGAAGCCAATAGAGATATATTGGTCTGGAATGGAGGTAAGCAGTGTTGCCAACTCTTGTGATTTATCTCAAATCTCTCAATATCTGCTCTTTTTCTTACAGCTTCAGTTCCTGGAGTCAAGTGATTCTGAGAAAATCTCAGCTTTCATTTAAAAAAAAAGTTTCTAGCTCTTATGGTTGCAGAGAAAAGCTTGAAAGTGTGACCCAAGTGTCCCTTAAAGGATCAAAAAACAAGAAGGAAACTAAAAATACATTTTATTTCTTAACATATTTTAAAGCAAATCTCATGATTTTGGGGAGCTGGAGTCATGATTTTTGATCACCTGAGCAGTGGAGCTGGAACAATTTGTATAGTAGGGGTGCTGAGAGCCATTGAACTAAACTGCAAACCCTGTATATGATGGAAACCACTTCAAGCAGAGGGTGTGGCTGCACCCCCCAGGACCCTCTAGTCCCAGCACCTGTGCACTTGGCATTAGCAATACTGTATACCTGAAATCAGAATAGGCTCCTTATGTTTTTTTCCCCTGCAAATCGGATGCTCTACTCCAGGGATTCTCAAACTTCATTGCACCGTGACCCCCTTCTGACAACAAAAATTAGTTCACAACCCCAGGAGGGGGACTGAAGCCTGAGCCCACCCAAGCCCCACTGCCCTGGGGCGGAGGGAGTCCAAAGCCCAAGCCCCACCACTCCGGGCGGGCTGGGGGGGGGCGGAACGGGCAAAGCTGAAACCCAAGGGCTTCAGCCCCTTGTCAGGGGGCTTGCAATCTGAGCCCTGCCACCCAGAGCTGAAGCCCTTGGACTTTGGCTTCAGCCCCAGGCCCCATCAAGTCTAAGCCACCCTTGGTGACACCATTCAAAGAGGGTCCCGACCCACAGTTTGAGAACTGCTGCTCTACTCCTTTCCTGTATTACAAATAATTCCTTTGATGATTGAACATCTAACTGACATATCACTGTTTATGCTGTTTGTTCACTTTTGTGTATCTCTCAGCTTAGGCCATTAAAGTCGGCTTGTCAGTTTCATTTTGGGTTACACCAATTTTTAGTCAATTTTGGTGCTGGCTCCTATGGCCTAGCCCAAAGCTTCAATAATGGAATTGCAATGCTTCCAGAGAATGTTTATATGTCTTAAAAATAGAAATATTTTTAAAAATTGAATCATTTCTATTGGTGTTAGGTTCTGTTAAAATGTATTTGTTTTGTAAAACCTAAACTAGGTGGCCAGATTTAACCTGGCAACTTGCCTTTACACAGCAAAACTATGTTATGGCCACTGTGCTGGACAGCCAAGCAACAGAGAACCTCTGCAGGGGAACTCTACCAGACAAAGTCGATGTGATTCTTGGGGCCATGTAATGGATCCAGGTGCCACACCCAGATGCAATTACTACATTGCTCACACATGCTCGCTAACACACAGATACACATACTCCTCTCTCCTTGGCGCTGTACTAGAACTGTGGTCTTTCAGCTCCAGAAAACGTAAGCTTTTACCACTTAAGTGAAAGAAGAGCTTCTTTAGATAGTACTAATAGTAGAATCTTGTAATTTCTCTATAGCAAAGTCATGTGCATGTACACACAAACCTAGTACAGTTCATAGCATGTCTCTGCAAGGGGGTGCAGAGGAGAAGAGTGAGTATATCAACAAATCCACATGGCAGCAGGTGCCTGCCATTGCTTCCCCAACTCAGCATTAATTAGCTGTGTCTCAGCTGTGCAGACACCCTGGCTGTTCTGTTGAGGGCAGAGGATGCTGTTCCCCAAAGTCCACTTGACTGGAGAGCATTCTCCTGCAAGTTCTCTCATGTTTGGGCCATTGCTCCATGTCTCAGAAACAGACACCCCTGCCTGTGATGGGGTGTCAGCCACACACAGACTTGGAAGAGGTTAAGGTGGCCAGGCAGGCCAATTAACTCTGGTGTCAGACACCAATCATCTGGAGGGGGAGCCAGGGAGCTGGCCACTAATTATGAGTAGGCTCAGCTGTGCTGGAGCGGCAGGGGCCCAGTATATAGCCAAGTAGCTGGCCACAGGCAGTGGTGTTAGGAAGGCAGGCTACAGTCACTAACTGACTGACTGACTGAAGGGAGGTAAGAAGCTGCTAAACCCAGAGAGGGCAGAAACCAGTAAACTAGGAAGAAGGCCAGGGAAATAAGGAGATATAGGCCTTGGCTGCATGCTATAGGATCCCTGGGCTGGAACCCAGTATAGAGCACAGGCCTTAGTTCCCCTACCAGCCACTGGGTGGTGGCACAACGTGTTGGATATGCCATCCTGACAGTAGAGTCTGGAAGATCTTTGAATTCCCCAGAAGGGGAGGACTTTAGTGACCTGGCTGGAGGGCCAAGCCATGAAGAGGAAGATGTAGATCTGGGAGTGAGCAGTGCAGTGGGAGATAGGATGGCGGAAGACACTACCGGAATGAGAGCACAGGCTGGGGGAGCTATTTCCTGGGAGAACCAGCAGGAGGTGTGGTGAGTGACCCTTGTGACACAGCCCTTTTAATGAGTCATTTTCTGAGGATACAAAATCACTGATTGTTTTCATCAAAAAAATTATGTGACTCTAGACAAGGAAGAACTACATACTTTAATAGTGCCAGCTTAGAGCAGTTTTGAAAGCACTTCAACTAGGACATTGTCAAGATAATTCTCTTTTACTGTTCTTTGTCACTAACCAAGAGAAAAGTAGATCACAGGCATAGTATAAATATAAAATATTATCATTAATATTATTAAATCTAAATGGGAGTCACTACATATTTGGCCATGATACAAACTTTCTACTAAAAATAAATCCTTCCATTTAGTACTACTTGTTTACTAAGATACTTTTAACTTATGATACAATAGAAGCTTAATTTACCATCATATTGCAGCTTGTATTAAATTGAACAAGATCTATTTGCCACTGGAGCTCATTCCCTGAGGACAACTGTTTTGATGAACATCTTGATATTTTCCCCTCCCTGTTTGCCACTTTAAGCATTTCTTTATTTATATACTTAATATAGCCATGAAACAGGAAGGAGCAAGATGACATTTATTCTTATACTTTGTAATTCAGTTTTATTCCCATTATAACGATTCTGTTTGTTTAAATGTAATAAGGCCAACAAACAAGATTACTAATGATGACACATTTGCAATTACATGAACAAATGAAGGTACAATTACTATTGTTTAAAAAACATGCAAGTAAGAGAATAAACTAACATAAGTTACACTGAAATTGCGCAATGCAACAAGATATGACTGAGAGAACACATGCACCATTGTTTTGTTACCTTCTCGTTATACTGTGTGAAATTCTTCAGGGATCCTTTACCCTTTGATAAACTGAAACCTAGCTCAAAAAGGGGAGGTATTTTAGCATAACTTATTCCCAAGGTAAATCCATAATTTGAAGATTTATCTTTTTTTATGGCATCCAATAAATCTCTCGAATTATCGTAAAACTCAAAAGAGAATCCGGAATCAGCATGAGCCTGAAATGAAAAGAAGAGGCATTACTTTTGCAGCTATGATCTGCCTTCTTTACCCTATAACTCTCTGTGCTGAAGTATCTGATCCTGCCCCAACTGAAGTCAGTGGTAAGGTAATGCAGCTTATTATTAAAGTAGTCTGACACTTCCCATTACAAAATCCTGCTTTCAGTTGCTTATAACTTTGCTAAACTTTAATTGTTTTAGCTGAAATTTTCCCCGATGGTGCCTAACTCAAGCTGGATATTTTCCAGAAAATATCATCAAAATTGGTTCAACTGTTTCTGAGAATGAGGTTAGGGGGAAATACATGTTTTTGGTTTTGCCCACAATAAAAATGTTCTTTGAACAACTCTAGTGCCCCTATACTTGAGAACAGCGACTTGAAATTTGGCATGGTGGTGGCCTTTGTGTCAGGGATGTGCCGTTTGCCAAATCTGACTCAATTTAACCAAGTTTTGAGTCTTTGAAAAATCTACACCATAGATTAAATTATAAATTATAAACACATGCTCAGTAGAGACTGCTTAGATTTTACCAATTAAAATCTAAGCAGATTCCACCCACAGTGAGGCTAGCCTGACAGCTCCTAGTGTGAGCATGCACCATTCCCACAGAGTTACTAAACATGGTCCATCCCAGGGCTACAGGGGCTCAGATGGACTTTTGCTGTAAGTGTTGCTCCTAGCTGTCTACTCTGGGCACTGGAACTAAGAGCAGGGGTATGTCTCTTTTAGGGTATATCTATACTACCAGTGGGATCGGTGGGCCGTGATTGATCCAGCAGGGGTCGATTTATCGCATCTAGTCTAGATGCGATAAATCGACCCCCGAGCGCTCTCCTGTCGACTCCTGTACTCCAGTGCCATGAGACACGCAGGCAGAGTCACTGGGGGAGCGGCAGCAGTAGACTCACTGCAGTGAAGACACCGCAGTGAGTAGGTCTAAGTATGTTGATGTCAGCTACATTATTCATGTAGCTGAAGTTGCATAACTTAGATCGATTCCCGCCCCCACCCCTATGTAGACCAGGCCTTGAACTCTCAGCAATGGCACCCAGATGTTAAGAAAGAACATATCTGGGAGAGAAACTGGGATTGGTTGGGCAAAGAAATTGCAACTGGGAGCAAAAAAGGGAAGCTAAGACTGAGAGTTGGTGCAGGGGGAGGCAGGGTAGAGGGAGTAGAAGTTGGGACTAGTTGGGCAAGGAGACTGGGAGCCAGGTCGAGGAGTGGGAGCTAATGAGGAAAACAGGAAGAGGGTGTCAGTTGGTGGTGGTGTGAGGGACATGGAAATTGGATGAGGAGCTTGGAGGAGGGGGAAGACTGGGATTGGCTGGACAAGACGACTGGCACCAGGAACCAAGGAGAGGGCAGACTAGGGTTGAGAACTCACAGTTGCAACTGAAGTCCATGGGAGCTGTGCTTTCACCACATGAACTGCTCTATAATGCTAAGTACTCTGAAAAATTAAGTCCTCCTAAACTCAAAATTTGTGGATTTTAATCTCAGTACTTCAACCCCACATCTCTAAAATGGGGATAATATTCCCCCCTCACAGGGATGTTGTGAAGATAATTTAATAGATGTCTGTGAAGCACTCAGATACTATAGGGATGAGTGCCAGAGAAAAGACCATGAAGAAATTAGTAATTCTTTCTTCAGAGCACTATTTGAATAGTATGCAGTGAATAAGCCCCTCGGGGTTGAGGCACAGATTGAACAAAGAGCAAACACAAAATATTGAATAGGCGCTTGTTAAGTGAGCATTGTGCATTGAATTTCTATCCTGTGGAAAATACCGTATGTGATCATGTAATTATAAACTGCAGCATAATGCTTACACACAAGAGGGCCAAATTAAGATTGCACAGGCAACCTTAGTTCTGGCTTTCTTAACTTTTTTTAGTGCTTGACTTTGCAATCTTAACATTCTTTTAATCTTTTGGTAGTTTATACAGTGCATAACATTTTAGTGAAAGCAACAAGTCTCTGCATGGAATAGCTTGCCTTCTTGAGGGGCATACAGAGAAAATACCGTTTTGGAACTTTATAGAACTCTAAATGCGCTACTTCACTGTAAGGCATTTGGTACTGCACAACATTTTGATTAAGAAACTAGAATGACACAATCAACACGGCAAACATTAAACGGATTAAAAATGGGATACGTCTCTCAATATAATTGCAAATGGGGAAAACATCATCTAATAGTGGTTTTTTCTCTTGGGGTCCTGCAGGTTCTTGGCCCTAAATATTTAAAATTTTTATCAATGACTTGGAAGAAAACATGAAGTCATGACTGCTAAAGTTTGTAGGTGACTCACAGATCAGGGGAGTGGTAAATAACAAATAGAACTGGTCACTGATACAGAGCCATCTAGATTGCTTGATAAACTGGGATCTGGCAAACAATATGCCTTTCAATATGGCCAAAAACAAAATTCATACATCTCGGGACAAAATATACAAGCCATATGTACAGGATGGACTCTATCCTGGCAAGCAGGGACTGAACCGAAGTCTGAAGTGTGACACTGTAGCCAAAAGAACTAATGGAATCCTTGGCTGTATAAACGGGAATATTGAGAGGAGTAAGGAGGTTATATTACTTCTGCATTTGGCACTGGTGTGACCACTGCAGGAATACCATGTCCAGTTCTGGTGTCCATACTTCAGAAAGGATGTTGAAAAATTGGAGAGGGTTCAGAGAAGAGCCTCAAGAATGATTAAAGGATTGGAAAACATGCCATATACTGAGAGACTCAAGGAGCTCGATCTCTTTAGTTTATCTAAGAGAAAGGGGGTGATTTTTATCACAGTTTATATATATATCTACATGGGGAATAGAAATTTGGTCTGCTAGATTGAAGAACCTTCTATTATCAAGGTAAAACAAGATCCAATGGCTGGACGTTGAAGCTAGACAAATTCACGCTGGAAATAAGGTGGAATTTTTTTAATAGTGAGGGCAACTAACCATTGGAACATTTTACCAATGTTTCTTCATGACTGAAAATGTTTAAGATACGCTCTAGTTTAAGGTTTCAGAGTAGCAGCCGTGTTAGTCTGTATTCGCAAAAAGAAAAGGAGTACTTGTGGCACCTTAGAGACTAACAAATTTATTAGAGCATAAGCTTTCGTGAGCTGTAGCTCACGAAAGCTTATGCTCTAATGCTCTAGTTTAAGCACAACAACTGGACTTGAAGCAGGAATTTAATTTAGGGAAGTCCTGCAGGGTGTGTTGTTCAGGTGGTCAGACTAAATCACAATGGTCTCTTCTGGCCTTAAAATGTATTAATCTGAGGGCATGTCTTCATTAGCAATGTTAAGCACTGCCACGGCAGCCGTTTAACGTGGCTGTGTAGTTGCGGCCCCAGTACTGGGAGAGCGCTGTAAAAATACCACCCCCACGAGGGGAGTAGCTCCCAGTGCTGGTCCACTGTCTACACTGCTACTTTGCAGCGCTGAAACTTGCAGCACTCAAGGGGGTGTTTTTTCACATCCCTGAGCAAGAAAGTTGCAGTGCTAAAAAGTAGCAGGGTAGACCAGGCCTAAAAGTCCATCTCCACTGCAGGAAGAAGTGTGTGTTCAGTGGGAATGCATAGTAAAATTTTTGAAAGGGTGAAAATTGACTTAGAAGCTGAAGACCCATTTTCAAACAAGGCCTAGGGCTAGGGCCAGATTTTCAAAGGCACCTAAAAATGAAGACAGGTCCCTTCTAGGATTTTCAAAAGTCGCTGTGGCATGACTATAGAGTTCCTGTTTCTCCACAGTTAACAGACATGATCAGGATATTTTCCTATGGGGAGCTTACTAAATGGGGGACCTTCCTGGTGAGAGGGTTCTCTACTAGGTGCTTAAAGCATGGCTCTCTGTGTTTATGACCTCATGCTACAGATCCTAAGCAAGTTAAGCATCTAACTCAAAACTATTTCAATGGGATTTAGGGTTGTGAGCCCAGATCCTTAAAGGTTTCAGAGTAGCAGCCGTGTTAGTCTGTATTCGCAAAAAGAAAAGGAGTACTTGTGGCACCTTAGAGACTAACAAATTTATTAGAGCATAAGCTTTCGTGAGCTACAGCTCACTTCATCGGATGCATTTGGTGGAAAAAACAGAGGAGAGATTTATATACACACACACAGAGAACATGAAACAATGGGTTTATCATACACACTGTAAGGAGAGTGATCACTTAAGATAAGCCATCACCAACAGCAGGGGGGGGAAGGAGGAAAACCTTTCATGGTGACAAGCAGGTAGGCTAATTCCAGCAGTTAACAAGAATATCAGAGGAACAGTGGGGGGTGGGGTGGGAGGGAGAAATACCATGGGGAAATAGTTTTACTTTGTGTAATGACTCATCCATTCCCAGTCTCTATTCAAGCCTAAGTTAATTGTATCCAGTTTGCAAATTAATTCCAATTCAGCAGTCTCTCGTTGGAGTCTGTTTTTGAAGCTTTTTTGTTGAAGTATAGCCACTCTTAGGTCTGTGATCGAGTGACCAGAGAGATTGAAGTGTTCTCCAACTGGTTTTTGAATGTTATAATTCTTGACGTCTGATTTGTGTCCATTCATTCTTTTACGTAGAGACTGTCCAGTTTGGCCAATGTACATGGCAGAGGGGCATTGCTGGCACATGATGGCATATATCACATTGGTAGATGCGCAGGTGAACGAGCCTCTGATAGTGTGGCTGATGTGATTAGGCCCTATGATGGTATCCCCTGAATAGATATGTGGACAGAGTTGGCAACGGGCTTTGTTGCAAGGATAGGTTCCTGGGTTAGTGGTTCTGTTGTGTGGTGTGTGGTTGCTGGTGAGTATTTGCTTCAGATTGGGGGGCTGTCTGTAAGCAAGGACTGGTCTGTCTCCCAAGATCTGAGAGAGCGATGGCTCGTCCTTCAGGATAGGTTGTAGATCCTTGATGATGCGTTGGAGGGGTTTTAGTTGGGGGCTGAAGGTGATGGCTAGTGGCGTTCTGTTGTTTTCTTTGTTGGGCCTGTCCTGTAGTAGGTGACTTCTGGGTACTCTTCTGGCTCTGTCAATCTGTTTCTTCACTTCAGCAGGTGGGTACTGTAGTTGTAGGAATGCATGATAGAGATCTTGTAGGTGTTTGTCTCTGTCTGAGGGGTTGGAGCAAATGCGGTTATATCGTAGCGCTTGGCTGTAGACAATGGATCGAGTGGTATGATCTGGATGAAAGCTAGAGGCATGTAGGTAGGAATAGCGGTCAGTAGGTTTCCGATATAGGGTGGTGTTTATGTGACCATCGCTTATTAGCACCGTAGTGTCCAGGAAGTGGATCTCTTGTGTGGACTGGTCCAGGCTGAGGTTGATGGTGGGATGGAAATTGTTGAAATCATGGTGGAATTCCTCAAGAGCTTCTTTTCCATGGGTCCAGATGATGAAGATGTCATCAATGTAGCGCAAGTAGAGTAGGGGCATTAGGGAACGAGAGCTGAGGAAGCGTTGTTCTAAGTCAGCCATAAAAATGTTGGCATACTGTGCAGCACTCCCAGCTATCTTCGAGACACCACCGATTTCCTGAGGAAACTACAGTCCATTGGTGATCTTCCTAAAAACACCATCCTAGCCACTATGGATGTAGAAGCCCTCTACACCAACATTCCACACAAAGATGGACTACAAGCCGTCAGGAACAGTATCCCCGATACTGTCACGGCTAACCTGGTGGCAGAACTTTGTGACTTTGTCCTGACCCATAACTATTTCACATTTGGTGACAATGTATACCTTCAAATCAGCGGCACTGCGATGGGTACCCGCATGGCCCCACAGTATGCCAACATTTTTATGGCTGACTTAGAACAACGCTTCCTCAGCTCTCGTTCCCTAATGCCCCTACTCTACTTGCGCTACATTGATGACATCTTCATCATCTGGACCCATGGAAAAGAAGCTCTTGAGGAATTCCACCATGATTTCAACAATTTCCATCCCACCATCAACCTCAGCCTGGACCAGTCCACACAAGAGATCCACTTCCTGGACACTACGGTGCTAATAAGCGATGGTCACATAAACACCACCCTATATCGGAAACCTACTGACCGCTATTCCTACCTACATGCCTCTAGCTTTCATCCAGATCATACCACTCGATCCATTGTCTACAGCCAAGCGCTACGATATAACCGCATTTGCTCCAACCCCTCAGACAGAGACAAACACCTACAAGATCTCTATCATGCATTCCTACAACTACAGTACCCACCTGCTGAAGTGAAGAAACAGATTGACAGAGCCAGAAGAGTACCCAGAAGTCACCTACTACAGGACAGGCCCAACAAAGAAAACAACAGAACGCCACTAGCCATCACCTTCAGCCCCCAACTAAAACCCCTCCAACGCATCATCAAGGATCTACAACCTATCCTGAAGGACGAGCCATCGCTCTCTCAGATCTTGGGAGACAGACCAGTCCTTGCTTACAGACAGCCCCCCAATCTGAAGCAAATACTCACCAGCAACCACACACCACACAACAGAACCACTAACCCAGGAACCTATCCTTGCAACAAAGCCCGTTGCCAACTCTGTCCACATATCTATTCAGGGGATACCATCATAGGGCCTAATCACATCAGCCACACTATCAGAGGCTCGTTCACCTGCGCATCTACCAATGTGATATATGCCATCATGTGCCAGCAATGCCCCTCTGCCATGTACATTGGCCAAACTGGACAGTCTCTACGTAAAAGAATGAATGGACACAAATCAGACGTCAAGAATTATAACATTCAAAAACCAGTTGGAGAACACTTCAATCTCTCTGGTCACTCGATCACAGACCTAAGAGTGGCTATACTTCAACAAAAAAGCTTCAAAAACAGACTCCAACGAGAGACTGCTGAATTGGAATTAATTTGCAAACTGGATACAATTAACTTAGGCTTGAATAGAGACTGGGAATGGATGAGTCATTACACAAAGTAAAACTATTTCCCCATGGTATTTCTCCCTCCCACCCCACCCCCCACTGTTCCTCTGATATTCTTGTTAACTGCTGGAATTAGCCTACCTGCTTGTCACCATGAAAGGTTTTCCTCCTTCCCCCCCCTGCTGTTGGTGATGGCTTATCTTAAGTGATCACTCTCCTTACAGTGTGTATGATAAACCCATTGTTTCATGTTCTCTGTGTGTGTGTATATAAATCTCTCCTCTGTTTTTTCCACCAAATGCATCCGATGAAGTGAGCTGTAGCTCACGAAAGCTTATGCTCTAATAAATTTGTTAGTCTCTAAGGTGCCACAAGTACTCCTTTTCTTTTTGCAGATCCTTAAAGATACTCTGTTCAGCACTGCAATGCCTAACACATAGGCTGCCTGCCACCCAGTGGAATCTTCAGCCTGAATCTGGGTGCCCAGGCCCCACATACAATGAATGGAGAGAGTTAGGCATAAGAAAGGATTGAAAGAAGGTGCTTTTGAAAACCACGCTAGGTTCTGATCTGTATTTTTAGGTGCTGAAATATCTTTGAAAATCTGGCTCTGAGTGATTTAACGAAGCTCACATAGAAAGTCTGTGGCAGAGCAAAATCTCCACAGTTCCTAGACTAGTACCCTAACCATTAGATTATCTTTCCTTCCCTATTTGTTGTTTGTTTTGTGTTAGTGCCTAAAAGCCCGTGCCTCCATGTGCTGGGAAATGTACAAACAGGTAACAGAGGCATTCCCTGCCCCAAAGAGGCTATAGACACAAGTGGGTATAACAACCTGACAGGAGGAGCAAAAGGTAACAAAGCGGGGATTAGGATAAGCAATGGTCAAAGCAAACTAACTGCTAACCATGGCAATGATGACTTTACCCTGCAGTGTAGGAAGTTCCCAGCAGGACAGGTGGAATTTTAAAGCTCCAGCATTATACAGACAGAGGTGGGGGTGGGAGGTGCCTTAGCTCTTCTATGGCACTTGTCATCCAGCCTGCAGATCTCAAAGCACTGTAAAAGTGGGCAAGTATCATCATCCCCATTTAACAAATGGGGAAACTGAGGCACAGAGAGGGTGACGTGATTTGTCCGAGGTGTCACACCTTGTTAATAGCCGAGCTGGGAGCAGAAACCCAGTTCAGTGCCTTGTCCATTCAACCAGAATAAGTAATAGGATTGCTTGGGTGATGCAGCAAGAATCACATTAATTCCTTGGTGTGTGGGTTTTAAAAATAACTATGTTGTACAAATGCTATTGTTAACTAAAAAATTGTTGCTTTAGAGAATGTTGTAAAAGGTGGGGTTTGTGGAAGGATTTGAAGGAGAGCCTGATTGAAGGGAGTACTGGACCCAAAACATGTGGAATTGCTCTAGTAATCTCTTGTATCAAAATGCACAATCTCAGTAACAGCCCCAGAGCATATGAGGCTGCTCATCCATGAAAGTAGGTCTTCAATGTTATCTTTCTACTGCTGCAAATAACTGTAATATATATCCTGAGAAAATCTACGTAACATCTCTAAGGCAAACTTCAGTTCCTAGTGAGAAAATGTTGCTAAATTAACATCTTAAATACTTACTAGAAATTGATATACATGGAAATTGTAGGGTTTTCTAAAATATTTCTCATCATCCCCATAGTGCAAATGTTCACATGCAGAGTCATACTTCAATTCCCGCCATTCTCCATTGTAAATGTACTCACACTGGCCTCCATAATACTTAGGATCGTATACAAATTGCATTTCTTCTTGTGTAAGAACATTGTATCTTTAATGAAAAGAGACATCATTCAGAAATTAACTATAGCTCTTTTTGCTATTACAAGAAAAATTGCTACCTTTTCTCTCTCCCCCACCCTCTCCTTTGACTTTACATACATTCTGTTCTCAGACACTGGACTTTGTTTGCTTTGGATAGCAATGACTCAGGATCTTTGACTTCATAAATGGGAGGTTTTGATTCCACACCTCTCCATTTTTGTCCTTTTCCTGTGGGAACTAAACTAAAGTGACTTGTCTCTCTGACTAAAAATGAGACAAATAGCCTGTTATTTCAAAGACAGTATCATAGAATCATAAGTTAGAGATGGAAGACACTAATGAAATCATCCAGTTCATCTCTCTTCCAATAAAAGATGGTTCTCTGTAGTTCATTTTCTAGTATTTGGTCAGGTAGAGTTATAAAAATGTCCCAAATTATGAGGCTTCCATCAAGTCCCTTGGGAAATCATTTCACAGCCTCCTAATCCATCTCACTGTCACAGAATTCTTCCTGGTATTCAAAGTAAACATTCTGTTTATCAATTTCACCACTTTTCTGCTAGTTGTTCTCTCATTTACCTGTTCCCCCTGGGGTGTTAACAACCTCCATATATTTGTAGACTGCTCCCAATTAGTCAAATTATTCATAGTTGGTTCACTTAGTCTTTCCATATTGGTCATTTCCTCCTTCTCCCTGACCATTTTAGATTCTCTTTTCTCAATTCCCTTCAGTTTGTCAATGTCTTTTTTGCTAACTTGGTAGCCTGAAATAAAAGTAGCATACACGGATGTCCGTTAAGAAATTCCTCAGAACTGGAAATTCTCTTCAAAAACATAAGAATGGCCATACTGGGTCAGACCTAAGGTCCATCTAGCCCAGTGGCTGACTTCCAACAGTGGCCAATGCCAGGTGCCCCAGAGGGAATGAACAGAACAGGGAATCATCAAGTGATCCATCCCCTGTCACCCATCCCCAGGTTTTGCCAATCAGAGGCTAGGGACACCGTCCCTGCCCATCCTGGCTAACAGCCATTGATGGACCTATCCTCCATGAACTTATCTAGTTCTTTTTTGAATCCTGTTAGTCTTGGCCTTCACAACATCCTCTGGCAAAGAGTTCCATTGACTGACTGCGTTCTGTGAAAAAATATTTACTTTTTTTTTTTAAGCATGCTGTCTATTAGTTTGATTTGGTGACCCCTAGTTCTTGTGTTATGAGAAGGAGTACATAACACTTCCTTATTTACTTTCTTCACACCAGTCATGATTTTATAGACCTCTATCCTATCCCCCCTTAGTCGTCGTCTCTTTTTCAAGCAGAAAAGTCCCAGTCTTATTAATCTCTCCTCATACAGAAGCCGTTCCATACCCCTAATAATTTTTGTTGACCTTTTCCGAACCTTTTCCAATTTCAATATATCTTTTTTGAGATGGGGTGACCACATCTGCATGCAGTATTCAAGATGTGGGCTTATCATGGGTTTATATAGGGGCAATATGATATTTTCTGTCTTATTATCTAGCCCTTACTTAATGATGCCCAACATTCTGGTCGCTTTTTTGACTGCCACTGCCAATTGACTGGATGTTTGCAGAGAACTATCCACAAGATCTTTCTTGAGTGGCAACAGCTAATTTAGACCCCATCATTTTATATGTATAATTGGGATTATGTTTTCCAATGTGCATTACTTTGCATTTATCAACACTGAATTTCATCTGCCATTTTGTTGCCCAGTCACCCAGTTTTCAGAGGTCCCTTTGTAGCTCTTCGTAGTATGCCTTGGATTTAACTATTTTGAGTAGTTTGTATCATCTGCAAATTTTGCCACCTCACCGTTTTACCCGTTTTCCCAGATCATTTATGAATATGTTGAATAGGACTGGTCCCAGTACAGACCACTGGGGGACACCACTATTTACCACTCTCCATTCTGAAAACTGACCATTTATTTCTACCCTTTGTTTCCTATCTTTTAACCAGTTACCAATCCATCAGAGGACCTTCCCTCTTATCCCAGGAAAGCTTACTTTGCTTAAGAGCCTTTAGTCAGGGACCTGGTCAAAGGCTTTCTGAAAATCTAAGTAGACTATCTTCAATGGTTTTCCCCCTTGTCCACAGGCATGTTGATCCATTCAAAGAATTCTAGTAGACTGGTAAGGCATGATTTCCCTTTATGAAGATACTGAACACTTAATATTGTGTGCTTTGCTGAGGGAAATATAAATGACAGTAGTCTATGACAATGAAAACAAAATTAATATGTGGACTGATATCTTTAGATATCAGATATTTTTGGGGCTTCTTCCAAAAAAACCCCAACAACCCCATTTAACTCATAAGGAGTCTTTTCACCAACTTCTGCAGCTTTGGATCAAGCTAATGTAGTGGTTATATGATGAATGACCACATTCTCATACTGTAACGCCTATTTTCTTTCACATAAGGCTAAGCTTATAAATATATATATAATTTTAAATGATGCCATCAGAGAGAGTTTGTCAGTGTTACCTGTCTTAGATTCCACTTCTTTCTTACCTAATTCAGTCATAAGCAGTTTAGGATTTGATTAAGCAGTTTAGGATTTGATTAAGCAATGCTTTCTCCTGCAAGTAGGTACATTGAGGATAGACCCTGAATGCTCTAAATCAATGTTCTTAATTCTTCAAAGCAGGGAAAGCAATTAGACTTAGCATTCAGAATGTTCTATTTTACTTCATATATTGCTTTCATTAAATAGAGAAAGTTATAGCTTAATAGGGCATTACAAAGGTGTGAAATTATTATTATTATTACCCTGAGGGGCAAACAGAAACATGGAGGGCATGTCTACACTGCAATTGAATGCTAGTGGCTGGCCTGTGTCAGCTGACTCATGCTCAGAGGGCTCAGGCTAGGGGGCTGTTTAATTGTGGTGTAGATGCTTGGGTTGAAGCCTGGGTTCTGAGACAATGCCAGGCGAGTCCGAGCCCAAGCCCAAATGTCAACACTGCAATTAAATAGCCCCCTAGCCTGAGTATTGTGAGACTGAGTCAGCTGACATGGGCCAGCTGCAGGTGTTAACCTCTCTGGGCATGTCTGCACTGCAGTTAAAGTGATTTGTTCAAGCTTCCAGAGTGAGTCAGATGCAGAACTTGGATCACATGCCAGGTCTGTTGATTCAAAGTCCAGTGCCCTGTCTGCTACTCACTGCTGTACAATTTAGACTGTGAAGTCCTTGGGACAATATCCTCCTCCTCTGGTTTGTACAGTACTATGCACGCTGTCAGAGATCAATTCATAGAAAAATGATGCTACTACAGAATAAGAGCAACATACAAATGTAATCCTGGCCTGACTGAAAGAACAGCAAATATAGATTAATTACTCACCCTTGGGCTGCTTTTTCAGACCCAGGAATTGGTTCTAGGTTTTCACAGAGGCTTTCAATATCTTCATCCTCACAGTTATTCTCATCAGACCCATCTCTGCAGTCTGGCTCTCCGTTACATACAAGGTGGGGTTTTATACAGCGACCTGAAGTATATATGTACATATAATCTCTTAATCATCTCAGACTGAATAAGCATTGTAAAGTAGGTAATTTTAGGATTTAGTGTTCACTGACACAAGTCCATAAAGAAGGGTTGAGCCTGCATGTCCTTACTCAGGCAAAAGTTCCATTTATTTCAGTAAAAGGAGTGTATTACACCCCAGGGTCTACATTGGCTTCTGCCATCGTAGAGTCTTCAGAGACCCTAGCAGCTAAAGCTCCTTCACTGGCATTTACAATACCCCTATTCATGTACAGGGGAAAGCTTGGTATCTCAGAAACCTCTGTGTGGTCAGGGCTGGCAAATGGTGGAATTATTAAAGGAGACCATGTACATAAGAATGGCCATACTGGATCAGACCAAAGGTCCATCCGGCCCAGTATCCTGTCTATTGACAGTGGCCAATGCCAGGTGCCCCAGAAAGAGTGAACCTAACAGGTGGTGATCTAGTGATCTCTCTCTCTCTCTCCTACCATCCATCTCCACCCTCTGACAAACAGAGGCTAGGGACACCATTCCTTACCCATCCTGGCTAATAGCCATTAATGGACTTAACCTCCATGAATTTATCTAGTTCTTTTAAACCCAGTTTGAATCCTAGCCTTCACAACCTCCTCAGGCAAGGAGTTCCACAGGTTGACTGTCCACTGAGTGAAGAACTTCCTTTTATTGGTTTTAAACCTGCTACCCATTAATTTCATTTGGTGGCCCCTAGTTCTTATATTATGGGAACAAGTAAATAACTTTTCCTCATTCACTTTCTCCACACCACTCATGATTTTATATACCTCTATCATATCATCATAAAATATCAGGGTTGGAAGGGACCTCAGGAGGTCATCTAGTCCAACTCCCTGCTCAAAGCAGGATCAATCCCCAACTAAATCATCCCAGACAGGGCTTTGTCAAGCCTGACCTTAAAAATCTCAAAGGAAGGAGATTCCACCACCTCCTTAGGTAACGCATTCCAGTGCTTCACCACCCTCTAGTGAAATAATGTTTCCTAATATCCAACCTAGACCTGCCCCACTGCAACTTGAGACCATTACTCCTTGATCTGTCATCTGCTACCACTGAGAACAGTCTAGATCCATCCTATTTGGAGCCCTCTTTCAGGTAGTTGAAAGCAGTTATCAAATCCCCCCTCATTCTTCTCTTCTGCAGACTAAACAATCCTAGTTCCCTCAGCCTCTCCTCATAAGTCATGTGTTCCAGTCCCCTAATAATTGTTGTTGCCCTTTTCTGAAGCTTTTCTAATGCCAGTATATCTTTTTTGAGATGAGGGGGACCACATCTCTACGCAGTATTCATGGATTTATATAAGGGTAATAAGATCATCTCCTTCTTATTCTCTATCCCTTTTTTAATTATTTCTAACATCCCGTTAGCATTTTTAACTGCTGCTGCACACTGGGTGGACATCTTCAGAGAACTATACACGATGACTCCAAGATCTTTCTCCTGATTAGTCCTAGCTAAATTAGCCCCAATCATATTGTATGTATAGTTGGGGTTATTTTTTCCAATGTGCATTACTTTACATTTATCCACATTAAATTTCATTTGCCATTTTGTTGCCCAATCACTTAGTTTTGTGAGATCTTTTTGAAGTTCTTCACAGTCTGCTTTGGTCTTAACTATCTTGAGCAGTTTAGTATCCTCTGCAAACTTTGCCACCTCACTGTTTACCCCCTATCTCCAGATCATTTATGAATAAGATTGGTCCTAGGACTAACCCTTGGGGAACACTACTAGTTACCCCTCTCTATTCTGAAAATTTACCATTTATTCCTACCCTTTGTTCCCTGTCTTTTAACCAGTTCTCAATCCATGAAAGATCTTCCCTCTTACCCATGACAACTTAATTTACATAGGAGCCTTTGGTGAGGGACCTTGTCAAAGGCTTTCTGGAAATCTAAGTACACCATGTCCACTGGATCCCCCTTGTCCACATGTTTGTTTGACCCCCTTAAAGAATTCTAATAGATTAGTAAGACGTGATCTCCCTTTACAGAAACCATGTTGACTTTTGCACAACAATTTATGTTCTAAGTGTCTGACCATTTTATTTCTGTATTTATGTCCTGTATTGTTTTTCATATGTATTAAAATGTCTTACCTGCGCTGTTCACTCCCTCTGGGGAACCTGGCATTGGCCACTCTCAGAAGACAGGATACTGGGCTAGATGGACCTTTTGATCTGACCCAGTATGGCCGTTCTTATGTCTTAGGAAGTCACACTGCCCTCTCTCCCTCCCAGGTAGAGATGAGCTATTACAGTAGTAGAACTGGTGTCTTCAGCCTGCAGCAGAGAGGGGGCAGGATTCCAGAGGACTAGGCAGGAGGCATATACTCCTTGTGATTCATGGGGATCCATGCACCCCTTTGAGCAGGAGTTTAGGGGGCCAGCAAGCTGGTGGATCTGTGATCTGCTAGCTATTCTTCACTACAGCGATGGGCAAAACAGCCACAAGGGCTACTTCAGTGCTTTCTGCTACATCACTATAGCTCGTAAGAAAGGACTATTCCCTCCCTGCATCTACAAATCTTCTTAATGCTTATCTGGGTTACTTGGACCAGGATTTGGGCCTTATTGTTTAGAGAAAAGCAGAGTTTGAACTTGAAACCATCCTAAAACTTTCCCTGGCACTGTGCAGCGCAGCACAACTGTGGAGCCTGGGTTGGACACCTATTAAGTTCTAAATAATAGATCCACTGTGTGAAATTCTTGTCAAGTTCATTTTGCAATGCTCCAGTATGTTTGTTATCTAAGATCATGTTCCTGAATAGGAATTACAAGAATAAATAGCTTCTTGAGTTGGCTAAGTGAAATTAACTCTGTCAGGTTAATGTACAGATTTGCCTTTTCAAGTTGCAGAAGGTGTTTTGGGAATTTGTTACAATAATTATATTCAGAAACGAATGTTTGCAGGAGGCACAACTTGAGAATACTTGTGCCATTGAAAATGAAGGGACATATCTGCCACTGGAGTAAATTGGTGTCGCTCCATTGATGTCTGCAAAGGAATGCTGATTTCCACCAGCTAAAGATCTGGCCCTAGATATGGTGCACATGTTTCCTAATATCTATAATGGTATTATATACTAGAAAGCAGAACGTGGCACTATTGTGTTGTAAGTAAAAACTCTACTGACTCAACCTAATCTTGCAGGGACAGCCACCTGATCCTGATTCTACTGTAGCTAGTGCTGGTAGAAAAAATTTCTGTCAAAACTCTTTTTGATAGAAAATTGTCTGTTTGGCTTTTTTGTTTTTTGATAAAACAATTTTCATGAAAGCTATCTGTTTTCCACAAATTTTTAATTTTTCATCAAAAAACCAAATACCTGAAATGAGAGAGGTTGTGATTTAAGCCAATATCTGAAATCTGGGCAGACTACATCTCCCATGATACACCACATCCAGGGAGTCGTAGGACACATTCCCTTCCCTTCCCATGAGGCGAGAAAGTGGTGCATCATGGGAGAGGTAATCTAGCCAGAGAATTTATGCTGAGGAAGCTGAGGGACTGGTCCATTGCTCTCATTGATTATCTCATCCAGGACCAAAATTATTTGCTGCTGTTCCCAATAGCATTTCACTTACCTGTCTCCTCACACTGAAAATCTTTTCCACAGCATTGGCTTGCTGCACATGTTTCTGTTGCTCGGCATGCTGCCTCATCCCAAAGATGACCAGTGCATTTACTCCCCTTAAACTTGGCAGGCTGCAGCAAAGTTCTGTATCTGTACTAAATCACATTAAATAATATAAAATAAAAAAAGCAAAGAAATTGGCCAATTAACAAGAACTTTGTATCCAGAAATTATAAGACTTCAATTAAATATTTAGTGGTAAAAACAAATCTCCTTTACAAATTAACCTGTTAGAACGTGTTTTAATTATTTAGGAATAAATAAATATTACTGCAGCCAACTATGGAAATTAAAGGGCTTAGCAAGAATAAAAATAAGGTGAGAGACAATAGGCTGGATTCCCTTCCCCCTCCCCCCCTCTTGCACTGTTGTAAATTTGGTGTACATCCATTGACTTCAGTGGAGTTATTCCTGATTAACACCAGTGTGAGTTGAATAACACTTATTATTTTGAACAAAGCGGCTCTTTTACAGTGGTGGAATAGATTACATATTAATTTCGACATCCTGCAGATACTGCAGTCCTTTTGGATGGAGCAGGGAAACTTCCCAGTCCTCATTTTCTGTTAATTACACACATTTTAACTAACTGTCCCTGTTCCATTAGGCCCAACACCTGGTAAAGTTAGTTAATTTTTCCAAATTCTGGACCTTGTGCCTTTGTTCTATGCCTTTGATGTGGCATTAAGCTTTTCCAGTTACATATGTTTTGGAGTGGAATGTGGTGTGAGCTATAGGAATATCAGAGCTATAGGAATATCAGATGCAGACAAACAAAAATCAAACTGAGATCCTGAAAGGCGCACAGCATTTGTGGCTGATTAATAGTGGATGATGCTGCCTATCCAACTGAACAAAAAGAAAAGGAAGAGCATCCCCATTTGGAGTATGGGTCTTCCTTTCTCACTCATTCCATATTCTTGACCTCTTGCTTTCTGCCTACAATATAAGTGGAAAATAGAAGTTATGACCAATACTTAACCGTTATGAAGAAACATGTGAAATGATACAAAAATCAGAGTAAACAGAACTGATGATCAAAGAATGCTTTCCAAAGTGTGTTTATATCTGAATATTTGCATTGAGTCAACAGAAATTCAATTAAAACCCAGCTAAATAAAGAAGAAAACAATTAGCCAAATATTGCAGGCCTGATTCTTCTCTCATTTGCACCAGTTTTGCACCTTTAACACTTTTTTGGCTTCAATTAAATTACTCCTGATTTACACCAGCGTAAGTAAGAGGAGACTCAGGCCCCATGTTTCTAATACAAGATAATGTTTATTATATTTGGATGAATTTACTAGATGTTTCAGAAACTATGAATGTGCATAATACATATAACTAATCTGTGTACATGATCATCAGACACATCTGAAGATAAGTGAATACATTATGGTTGAGACTTACTTTCTTCTCTTGGCAAGGAAAGCAACCAGTCCATTCTGACCACTGGCTTAACTGACAGTTCACAGGAGCTGGAGTATTGACATCTCTTCTGGCTCTTCTGAAGAGAGTAAATGAAACTGGCCTAAGTTTTGGAGTGGAGTTTTAAGAAGAGATAATAGCTGTGGAGCCAAGCAGCAGAAGGAAAATCGTATCTAGAGGAAACTAGAAACTTTTGCTGGAGAGAGTTGGATCCAAACCACAGGTGGTGAAAATCAGTGTAACTGCACTGAGGTCATTGGAGCTACACTAGGCTGTGCCAGCTAAAAATCTGACTAATAGAATTTGCCAGTGGCAGAAGAAAAAACAGGAACTGGATGTCTTCATCTCCTGTTTCCTGCTCTACCAATAGATTACCTCCTTTTCCAGTATGGCGTATGTGATAATGGGTGTTGTAAAAACCAAACATAAAGCTCCTAATAAATAATGGATTATACCCACGTTCTAGAATATGACCAGAAACAGAATGCTGGAGATGGAAGAGAAAGCTGATTTGAATTCACACTGAGAATCCAAGTAAAAATAACAAACAGCATTTTGACCTAGAAGCTTCTTTTGAGGACAATTTGTAAAGGAAAGCATATAATTAATATGAGAGGAAATTTAAAGGTGGAGGCTACGAATATAATAGACACAGAAGATACAGTAGGAGAGGGTGTTGCAAAAGGATAAGGAGCAACTACTACATTAAGGAAAAAGAAAGCAAAATAATCTGTAGTGAAGTGGAGGAATAGCAAAAATATAAAAGTTTAGAGTGAAATCCACTTTTTACTTTTCCTCTCACATCTCGCCCCCAAATTGTCAAGATAATGTAATTACAAGTGCATGAACATGGCATTACAATATCAACAGAGTTAAAAAAAATTAATGGAAATTTGGAACTGATTCTGAAATGCGTAGATGGAATGAAACTGTCAATACAATTCTAAATGTGATTGGGCTAAATTGTACTCTTCCTTATGCCTGTGAAATCCCTTTGCCATCAGTCTATTGCACTGGGTTTTTATCGGTATAACTGAGAGCAGAATAACAATTCAAATCTGTAAAGACCACGGGTCAAATTCTCTTCTGGTGTAAATAAGTAAAACTCCACTGAAGTCAGAGTTCTACACATTTGCACCGACCAGTAATTTGCCCCAGTGTTTTGATAACACAACCAAACAATATCAGTGTGAGTATATGGAATCCACCTTATAATTTTACAGTCTAATTTAATGATATTGTTGAAATGCACTGTACACTACAGCATATAGGGAAACTAAATCCCCCCAAAGGAAAGGACACAACAACTATTAAGGCTGAGGCATAGAGGGCCTTATACAAAACTCCTCACTCATTCCCTACGCAAAGAAAACTCTCATTGTCGTCAAAGGGAGTTTTAGCCATGTAAGGAGTGGAGGGGAAAAAAAAGTGCTGTATAAGGCTCAGAAATTCAGTGTACACAGACATAATTCTCTCTAGGCCTGATCCAAAGCCCATTAAAGTCCATTGAAAGACTCTTGTTGACTTCAACAGGCTTTGGATCAGATCCTCAAAGAGGCTCATACATAGCACCAGGGAAATATTTGTCTCGCCATCCAGAGCAGTACTTATGAGCCTTTGCCCATCAATCTTACAATTTGTATTTGGATAAAGCATTGTTTTGTGTTATGGAGTACTGTACCAAAATAGGGGTGTCTGCCTTAGCTCAAAACATGTTTTGTGGGTTTATTTCTAACCCTCAGCATTATTATTATTATTTTTGGCGATTAACTAATGAGCAATCTGTTGTACTTAAGAGACTATGGTCCAAAGAGAAACACTGATAATTAGAGGAGGTATGGGGTACATTAGGGATTCATCAGAAGCTTGAGAAGAGAGAATACTAAATGAAACACACAAATGTTCAGCAAAGGAGCCTGTGGATAACAGATCAGTGTGCTAGATGAAAACACACTGGATCTGCAGACAAACAGCAGAAACATGAAGACAGAGCACCCTAGAAAACATATAGTTGTCCTGATGGAAGGGTTTGGTGGCTATACCCTTCAGTACTTCATAAAGTATTTAATTGGCTCACCTTCACCTAGCTTTTTAAATTTACCTCTTCATTATTCTGCCTTGTTTGATAAGTTCATCAAACACCAAAAATCTCTGCTTTGTTCACTTTCAAAAGGGATTAGCAGAGTAAGCCTTCATAATTAAATGCATCTCTACCAAGCATTATTTGCTATGTCCTCCCTGCCTCCATGTCCCAATTATCAGATACCTTTTTTGAGCCTTCAGAATCATATTTGCCTTTAAAACAAGTTTGCAATTAACAGCTGAAGAAAAATCCAATTTTTTTCCTATCTTCAAACTGTTTTCTTTAAAGAAATGTCACTTTGTTTCTTTTTTAAGCCACAATGACATTCATAATGAGATACAATGGGGAAATAAATATAAAGACATATAATTCCCTTTAATTCATTATTTCAATGTTGAGCAAATCAAATAATGTTTAACATTCAAATCATAAATATGAAATAACTGTAGTGTTGCAAACACTACAATTGAAAGCAAAATATTAATTATAAATGAAGCTTGATATATAGGAGATAGCAACCCAACGTACACAAATATAGCACAGGAAATTTAAAATGAATGAATATTCTCCCTTAAAAGAATAAAGTACATTAAAACAACAAGGAATGCCAATTACTAGACCATGATTTGGATGATTGCCAATATTCTTTTCTGGTAGCTGTTTACAGATAACAGTGCCCATATGCCTCTATTTGAGGCTGAATTGATGGGCTAGCCAGATAGACAGTAATGTACAGCTGCATGTTAAATTATATAGAGATAGACTTACCTCTGGGAAGGCAATCCTGTTACCTCACTGTGTGCTGTAACTGTATCCTGACATGATATTAGATAGGCTATCCAGAGAATCAGAGGAGAAACTTCATTCAGGCTCCACCACATTTCTTTTACATATGTAAATATTTCATATAAAATAGTTGAAAACAAGTTTTTCCTTTGCCTGGGAGACCCTTCGGTTCCAGTGCTGATGGGTAGAATAGAAAAACCTCCAGATTCTGAGCTTTGCAGAATACTGTAAATCATTGACAAAAGCACAAATCACGGGGCCCCAAGATGTATTCTGAAGGTCATTGCCTTTTTTAAAACAAATTCCCAGATATTAGGCAAGGGAATATATTTAACCAAGTGTCTATTTACACATTAAAGTCAAATAAGACTTATCAGTGAAATGATCATTGGATCAACCTCAGGCACTCTGACTAATTTAGTGGGAGAGGGATTCTGATTTTATTTAATTTTGTAACTTGGTATGTAATTTTTGGGTTTCTGATAACTAAAATTAACTGTGGGGAAGTTTGGCAGTATAGCAAATTGAATATTGTAGAATTCTGTTACAAGGAACAAACAGTGCCATGCACTATAAGGAATACTAAAGGTAATGGCAATTCATTTTTCTCCATTGTCTGTCTCAATAAAATAGTTCCCAGAGTCCAAGGATGTGGGTGAGTTATTGTCTGACTCATAATGGCTGTCGGGTTTGCCTATGCAGTCACTGCATCACTGGAATCTAAATCTTTGTTTTCTAAAGCGATCTGGGATGAAAAAGGTGCAACTGAAATCTAAAGTTCTGTTCTGTTCTATATGCTCTGTGAACCCAGCTGTCAAATCTGTCTGCAGCTCAAAGTTCTGATGACCTTTAATATAAATGGCTGCATTTGCACAATCAAATGCTTTCTCCATGATAACATATCATATATGATACCATATATAATGAAAATTATTTGTGGTATGCCTCCTAGAAATAAAGCTGGGCTGGTTTGTGCAACAATTTCTAACTGCTGGGCTTGGTCACTTATTTATTTTTTATTAGAGGGGGAATTGATATGGACAGATTTAAGCAGTAAAGCAATGCACATCCTGTTAGAGGTGGAATTAAAGAAATGCTTTCCCAGGTGTTACATATAACATCACTTTCAGTTATGATTCCATTTACAACATTATGCATTGAACTTGTCTGAATGTGTGTTCGAATGCTGTTTCTAATTCTTTGAACCTCTCTGCTTGAAATGCTGGCAATGCGTTAGATGCACAACTTATACTGTCTAACTTCAGAGCTTCAGATTGGGACAAAACAATGAGCTGGATAAATGGGAATAAAAGAAGACTCTCAAATTGGGGTTAGGCTATGGGCTTGATCCTGTACCTGTCGAAATCAATAGAAAAGCTCACACTGGTTTCAATGGAAGCTCTGGATCAGGTACTATGTTAATATTTTTATTCCAGATCAGTTTCTCCTGATGTTGAGGTACTCTGTATAACTTTTCATTTAGAGCCCTTGTGTACCTCAAATCTGAGGCAGAATAGCGCAGTGTAAACAAATTTGGTCACACGTGTTCCTTGCTGTTCTCTGTTCCAGTTGAAGAGATTTAGATGGCTCTTGTGTGAATTGCATCTCTACTTTCTTAATGTTTTGCTCAAGCTGCATGAGGGAATCATTCTTTTTCCTCACTGATAACAATATAGTATTTTGTTTCACTTCAACAGGTCTCCAGCTCAGTCATAAATACTATAGTGTCTTGTCCACAAGAGCTGGAATTAATTTCTGCATGCAGAAACCATCGATCTTGTAAATATCACCTGAATGCCACATATGGTAAGACGGCTGTATTAAACAATAAGCCTACAAAAGCCTGGGCTTACGGTATGATGATATCACACTAACTAACATTAAATTTCTGTGTAGCAATTTAGAACTAGCAATTCTGTATTTTAGTATTACATTTTTTACTGTATTCAAATCTCTTCCACTGTAAGGAATCAGATTCTTTGAGAGAACTACCCTTACTTTTTTCATAGACATTTTGGGGTACACTATTTTTAATACTATAAATCTTAATTCCTGAATATGATGCTAATTTAGGACTGATCTAAAGACCACTGAAGTCAACCTCTTTTCTAGTTCCTATACCACACTCATCACTGTAGTAACTGAGTGCTTTCCAGTAGTGCATTATGCAATGTGCCTAACATCTGTCGCATGTTTGTGCTCTCATTTTCTCCCCAGGAGGAGAAGTGTATGCAGTGGAGTGTCTTCTGCTGGTAAAATTGGGTTGTTGTGTTTTTATATATAATGTATATTATATTATGCACGTTGCTATGTATTAACGTTAGAGAAGGCAACGTCAATAATTGTGCCTCGCACTTAGGGCTCGTCTGCACTACTGTGTGGGGTCTATCTAAGATCCACAACTTCAGCTATGTGAATAGCATAGCTGAAGTCAATGTACTTAGCTGTCAACTTATCGCAGTGAAGACACCGCAGTAACTAGATCTAGTCGCTCTCCTGTCGACAGTCGCTCTCCTGTCGACTCTGCTTGCACTTCTCATTCTGGTGGAGCATTGGAGTCGATGGGAGAGCGCTTAGCGGTTGATTTATCATGTCTATACTAGATGAGATAAATTGACCCCCACTGGATCGATCGCTACCCGCTGATCCAGTGGGTAGTGTAGACAAGCTCTTAGAGTGGAAGGTGATGTATTTGTGATGGACCTTAGTTCCTGGGGGAGTTCATTCCATAGTCTCAGACTGGACCCTGTGAAAGTTTTATCTTCTAAGCAGATGAGCTTTACCTTTATTGTTGAGAGTTCCATTGTGCCAGAGGAACAGAGTTGTCAACCATGGTCTTCATCCTAAAGCTTTAGGTGGCCTCTTAAATATCCTGGGCTGAGGCTACGGAGCACCTTGAAGCTAAGGAGTAAGATTTGAACTTAATTCAATATTCTATGGAAAGCCAGTGTACCGGGTGGAGAACAGGTTTGATGGGCCTGTGTGCAATGAGTCATTTCTGAGCCTGACAAGTGCTGCTGAGTCATCCCGCAGCCTGAGCCTGCTGTGTCATTCCTAAGCCTGATTACTTGAGGGCTCCATGTCAATCATCCAGCACTCAGCCAGTCCACAGGCAAAGGTCTAACCAGGTGACCCCAAGGCCAGGGATATAGGCTCCCAAGGAGAGCAGCTATTCCAGTCTGCTCAACGTTGCTACCTCAGAGAGACTATCCCTTGTTGCTTCTGTTCCAGCCCCACCCTGTGCATGTTCCTACTCCAACCCCCTTCTTGATTCCTGCTCTGACCCCCTGGCTCCACTAGGCCCAACCACCGATGCTCCAATCACTAGGCCTGACCATCCATTTCTCAGTTTCTGACACTGTGTGATACGCTGCAGCATTCTCTTTTAGTTGGAGTTTCCTAAGCACTGAAGGCTTCATGCCCAAGTATATTGCATTGCAATAGTCCACCCGAGAGGTGACAAAGGTGTGAATAGCTGAGGACAGATCATTATCCGTCAGGATGGGATGCGGTCTCCTAGTCAACTGGAGGTGGTAGAAAGTGTTGTTCACAGATGCTGCCATATGAGAGCGTAGCCTCAGTGAGGAATCCAAGAGTACTAAAGTATAGACTATATTGACCAATTATGGTGTGTACCTTCAATGAAAGCACTGTGGCTGCTAACTCTTCAGAAGGCTTTCTCTTGCCCACCACGTCACGTTTACTTAGGTTCAGCTTCAGCCAACTCTTCTTTGTCCATGAACTGATCTTGTCGAGTCGCTGTGCATTTTGGTGGTAGTGGTGTGATTGTATGGATGAAGGATAAGTAGAGCTGTGTATCCTCTTCATTTTGCTGGCACTTGATTCCAGTTGCCTGATCATTTTATCTAGTGCAGGGGTGGGCAAACTATGACCTGTGGGCCGGATCTGGCTCCTCAGGGCTTTGGATCCGGCCCACGGGATTGCCCCCCGTGGTGCTGCAGGCCCCGCACCACTCTCAGAAGCGGCCAGCACCACGTCCCTGGGGCCCCAGGGGCGTGGGGGGCAGAGGGCTTCAAGTGTTGCCCTTGCCTCCAGGCACCGCCCCCCGCAGCTCCCATTGGCTGGGAACGGGGAACTGTGGCCAATGGGAACTTCGGGGGAGGTACCTGGAGGCATGGCAAGGGCAGCACACGGAGCCCTGTACCCCCCACTCCAGGGGCTGCGCAGGGACGTGGTGCCGGCCGCTTCCCGGAGCAGTGCTGTGTGGGGCCAGGGAAGGCAGGCAGGGAGCCTGCCCTGGCTCCGGTGCACGCTGCTGCCACCCCGGAGCCGCTTTAGGTAAGCAGCACTGGGCCGGAGCCTGAACCCCTCCTGCACCCCACCCCACAACTCCCTGCCTGCACCTCACACCCCTCCTGCACCAACTCCCTGCCCTGAGGCCCCTGCTGCACCCTGCACCCCCGTGTACCCCAACCCCCTGCCCTGAGCTCCCCCTTGCACCCTGCATCCCTGTGTACCCCAACCCCCTGCCCTGAGCTCCCTCTTGTACCCCACACCCCTCCTGCACCCCAACCCCCTTCCCTAAGCTCCCTCTCAGTCTGCACTCCTCTTGCACCCCTTCCCTAAGCCCCCTCATACACCCCTCCTCTGCCCCAATCCCTTGCCTTGAGCCCGTTCCTGCACACCGCACCCCCTCCCACACCCCGCAGTCCGTCCCACACCCCAACCCCCTGCCCCGGCCCTGCATACAATTTCCCCACCTAGATGTGGCCCTCGGCCCAAAAAGTTTGCCCACCCCGATCTAGTGGCTGCATGTAGATGTTGAAAAGGACCAGAAAGAATTGATTTCTATGGGTCAAGTGAGGAGTCTAACAGTGGGGGTACAGGTCTCTATTGACTTCAATGGGCTTTGGTTCATGTCCATAGTATATGATCCATCCAAGCATATGTTTAACTTTTAAAGAATTGTCCTTTTTCATGCAATGGGACTTCTTGCATGCTTTAAGTTTAAAGATGCTTTGGGGCCTCGATGGATCAGGACCATATTATGACAACCAGTCCCTTAATAATACCTACAACAGATACTTGGATAGATAAAAGACAAAGCTAAAGAAGTCTTTTTTTGTTTTTAATTGTGTGTTTTCATTGCCCTCCCTACAATGCCTGAATAGAGTGCCTCTTAAAATTTCTGAAATTAATCATGTGATAACTTTGATTGGACTGACCAATACTTTTCAGCTTGTTCAATTAAAAAGTATCATCTACATTGTCTACTTTTAGGATCAGTAAAGCTGCAAACATTTTAAAATAGCTAAACAGTTACCATGATTCTCAACCCTGATGGAGACAGATGAGCCTAGCACTCCCTCTAGTGGAAAACAGATGCAATAGAATATCTTCCTATGGAGATAACTAGAATTTTGGTTTAGTAGGAATGATCCATCTCTGAAAGTGACTTTAGCACAAGACTCTGCACCACTTTAGCTGGGCAGCATTACATGAGGGTTAAGTGACGTGCAGACTTTGAGATTGCCCTCTTCAGGGTGTGATATACAGCAAGTCCTCCAAAAAGAAAAGGAGTACTTGTGGCACCTTAGAGACTAACAAATTTATTGGAGCATAAGCTTTCGTGAGCTACAGCTCACTTCATCGGATGCATTTGGTGGAAAAAACAGAGGGGAGATTGATATACACACAGAGACAGCATGAAACAATGGGTTTATCATACACACTGTAAGGAGAGTGATCACTTAAGATAAGCCATCACCAGCAGCGGGGGGGGTGGGGGGGGAAAGGAGGAAAACCTTTCATGGTGAGAAGCAAGGTAGGCTATTTCCAGCAGTTAACAAGAATATCTGAGGAACAGTGGGGGATGGGGTCGGATGGGGGGGAGAAATAACATGGGGAAATAGTTTTACTTTGTGTAATGACTCATCCATTCCCAGTCTCTATTCAAGCCTAAGTTAATTGTATCCAGTTTGCAAATTAATTCCAATTCAGCAGTCTCTCGTTGGAGTCTGTGTTTGAAGCTTTTTTGTTGAAGGATAGCCACTCTCAGGTCTGTAATCGAGTGACCAGAGAGATTGAAATGTTCTCCAACTGGTTTTTGAATGTTATAATTCTTGACGTCTGATTTGTGTCCATTCATTCTTTTACGTAGAGACTGTCCAGTTTGGCCAATGTACATGGCAGAGGGGCATTGCTGGCACATGATGGCGTAGATCACATTGGTAGATGCGCAGGTGAACGAGCCTCTGATAGTGTGGATCACGTTGGTAGATGCGCAGGAAGTGTAGAGATACTACACTTCATGGACTCTCTTTATGCAGACTTTGTTTTCTGACATGCTTTGTGCTGGGACAGAAACGAAGAAGTCCAGCATAGGGCAGTTGCAGGCTGCAGCTACGCAAAGCATCAGCAAGTTTGTTAAATCATTTCTGTACATCATTCTCTTAATAAAAAGGGATATCTTGACACCAGTCTGTTCATCATAAAGACACTGCACTGAGGATCAGTTTCAGCCTGTTAGAATCTGATGCTGCTCAATGCATATAGTTACATGTGTGTTATATTTTAAAGCCAGTCCTGTCAACACAGGTTCCAAATTTCTTCAAAGTTCTGGAGTGTTTCAGTGTGAGGTGTTTAGTTTGGGCTCATCACTGGTCCAGAGCTGTAATCTTGGTAACCACCGACATCTTTGGGGGAATTCATAGATTCTATCTGACTGGCCTATCAGCAGTTTTTTGTGCAGCCATCATGGCATTGAGGCACCACTGTATCCAAATGAACTTATGTGATGATCTTGAATCACATGTGGTCACTTTAGCCAAAATTTTCACACGTTGGTACCTAGAGTTAGACAATTAAATCCATATTTAGGCACCTAAAAACAGGGCCTGGTTTTCAACATGCTGAGCCCCCAGTGAAGTCATTCAGAACTATGGGTGCTCAGCATCTCTAGAAAAACAAGTTGCTTTCAGGTGTCTCATTAGGAATTGACATCAGTATCAGGAGGTACAGTAATCATTTCCCTCCTTGGCCTGGTTAGCTGGGCCAAGGTCACCTAGGCAGAGCCAAGGATTAAACCTCTTCTTTTTTGTGTCAGGCCTGCTGATGTTTTGAATGAGAATATGGAGCTGTTAAGTGTCTGGGGAACAGATGGAGTAGGAGCTTCTTAACCTACTGGGCCTAAGTACCATGGATAACAGGAGACAGAAAATAAGGAGTGGCTTATCTAGTCTTTTCTCTCTCAAACTCAGGGAGAGATTTTGCTTTCCTGACTGGTCCCCAGAAAAGGGCTTTCATTCTGATTACATTTGTATGTAGACAGGGAGGGTTCCTTATCGGAAGCTTTTGTTTATACCCTGAGAAACTGCTGTGTTCCTCTTTTGGGAGCATTTTGGAGAGACGTCCAAGCCAATGCAAACTTGCCTAACTGTATGCACCTGAGTTTGGGCCTTAACATTTTGCACTCACCCAAAATTTCCAAATGGTAGTGCACCCTGCTGCAAGGTAGCTAGATGGAGCATTTCACTAAGGTATAGCTTCCAAGCAATAGTAAGTTTAGACCAGCAGGCTCCATAGCACTGCAAGTGCCATCCCTTCTTCTAGACCAGCAATGCCTCAGGTTTGTCTGTGGAAGCATAAGGCAAGCTACTTGATGGAAATATGTTTGCATGCATCAGTTAGAGAGAGATCAAACTGAAAACCAACCCTGTGGTTTTACTCTTCTAAGCTCCACCCACAAAATAAGCTTTGCCCACTTGCGCAATGTCAAAATGACAGGTTTCAGAGTAGCAGCCGTGTTAGTCTGTATTCGCAAAAAGAAAAGCAGTACTTGTGGCACCTTAGAGACTAACAAATTTATTAGAGCATAAGCTTTCGTGAGCTACAGCATCCGATGAAGTGAGCTGTAGCTCACGAAAGCTTATGCTCCAATAAATTTGTTAGTCTCTAAGGTGCCACAAGTACTGCTTTTCTTTTTGCGAATGTCAAAATGAGACACTTGAGATACTCAAATTCTGGTCAGGCATGTTCTGCACTGAGCTTTTTGTGTTTGTCTTCTCCACAAGGTTCAAATACACCTCTTGCTGAGCACCTCTTGCTTCCCATATGTGGGTGTCAGATACCACTAGAATTCCTCAGGTTTGCCCTTCTCTTTTCTTAGGGCAATGTGTGCATTTACACAGTACACTGAATTACATGCGGCTCTGTCAGCTTGTGAAACCTATTCAGTTACAGCTGTCAGGCTCCGCTCACTTTCCTTTCCACAAACATGCAAAGACCTTAGGAAACATTCTCGGGAAATATCTATTTTCCCCTTCCTTTTGGGGTCTGTGACTGCACATGCCACATGCAATTACTTATCTGGATATGATGAGTGACAATGAATTTTCAGTCTATCCCCACCCTCTAATACTATGACAGTAGCCTAATGTTTCCAGCAATGATGTCCCAGGCATCACTTGACTCAAGCAGTCTAGGAAAGAAAGGGTCTGAAATGTCCTTACATTTCCCTAATCTTTTTGGGCTGGCTCCTCTCAGCTCCACAAGCTGCTCCTGCCCCCTCTCTGAGAGATTCAAAGGCCCAGAATAAAGAATATTCCTAGGGTTATTTGTTTCTGTTTTGGTCTATTTCAAGGTCCCAAAGAGACCAATTAAAGGAACAGAACCAATACTAACAGACCAATCAGAGAGTAGCAATAATGAAATATATTTGCCAAATACAGTTTGTGTGCACCCCATGAAGTGTGTTTGTGTGAAACATGAATTGAATTGAATCATTTCAAAAACCAAATAAATTCCTACATTTCAAAGCCTGTATGTCAGGGAAATTTTGTTGAGTAAATGATTTGCTCTGGATAGTTTGCACACCCCTAATAATAACTAATCCGTATTTTATTGCAGGTATTAGGGGTAGTCTTTTATTTGTTGTTTGTATTGCGGTACTGCCTAAGAACTCCAATCATGACCCAGAATCTACTGTGCTGAGCATTGTACACAGAACAAAGTTGGGCCCCTGCCCCAATGAGTTTACAATCTAATATCCACACTAGGCAGGCCAGTCATTGTGTGTCCTGCTGTTAATTCTCTAATTGTGTTAGTTTGCAATTCACTTTGGATTAAAGAAACACATTTTTATTGTGGTGAGGTTTGGGGAAGGAAAGGAAGGACTGTTAAATTGAGTCCTAATCCAGTTTTTTTTTTTTTATTACCTGGTGTCTCCATGTAGTTTCTTTAAACATACTGTCTTGAGTAAATCCTGTGATGTGTCCCCTTTAAAAGAGCCTTCAAGGCGGTTGACACGCCCCCATTCAATACCCCATCATAGGCTATGTCCCAGCAGGCTGAGAGCTGGTGTAAAAACTCTACACTGGCTTCCATTTTCTGGGAGTACCCAGTGTGCACTGCACTCCAGCTATGTGGGGTATTGATATAATTACCTATACAGGGCCATTATACGATGATGCCATTTAGAGCAACCTGAGGGTTGCTCTACATTGTGTTGGGGGGTCAAGAAGACCCTCAGCCTGGGCCTGAATTCAGGAGATGCAAATGTATTTTAAAGCCACCTTTGCCACCTCCTCTTTTTTTCTGTCCAAAGGATAATTTGGCCTTTTCTTTAGAAGGCCATCTTAAGCAGCCTGCCTTTATGTCCATGAGATGAAGTGATAGGTCATAACCCCCAGTTTCTCGAACAGTAACTTTCCCAAAAGGACTCTGCCATTGCCTGAAAACTCCAAATGAGGCTGTGAAAGAAGTAAACGCTGTGAGAAGTGTCATTCTTGAAGTTTTTTTCCTTATGATCCTTTCCAAGAAAAAAGTAAACACCTGTGTGTGCAAAAGAAACGTGTGCGCGTGTGTAGCCAGGACCTTTGTTGAAGAAGCCACAAGTTGATAGGTGGAGAATTTTCCAAAAGGCCTAGAGCAGCTCTTAGTAAAAGTCTTTGTGAGAAGAAAAAACTTCTGAATAGCTCATTGATATTGTGAATGCAAAACAACACTTTCCTTTCTCAGCTTTTAAAGTGCCTTTTTATCCCCATCGGTCTTTCTAGTCCCAGGTAGGGAGAAGGAGGGATATCAGATCTTTTAGTCTTTCTTGCTCTCCCCACCCAAAACAAAAGCCATAACATGATCCTCCTTATACTGTACCCCCACCCCCCCCAACAATGATCAGTTAATGATTTAATACAGGCTGAACCTAGCCAGCCCGAACAAACATGAGTGCACAGAGCCTGATTCTCTTCTCACTCATTCTGATGTGACTGTGTATGTGTATATTCAGGACCTGACCCCAAATACTTTCCCTTGAGTCTACATGCCACATTAATAGAAGTGTTAGGTGGGACAACCCAAGTGGCAATCTGTCATCTCCATTAAGAGCCCGCCCAATTAACAGAAGAGGCCATGTGAACAAAAAAGCCTGAAAATATTAAGACTTACAAATACGGTTGTACCAATGAAATTCTCTTGCAATTCATCTGTATTTCTGGTTCTTTTAATCTTTCTTCGGAAACTTCTATATTTAAAAAAAATCCAGAGTTTGAATGTCACAGGTGGTTTGATTATTCATTTGCACCATTAAGCAGCATTTATGCTACTGTTTCCTGACTAACTCTTTGGTACTGACACAACTCTAGATGTGCACCAGGAGTACTCTGAGCTCAACAGGTTGCAATCCACCTCTTTTGTTTTTGCACCCTTTTCATAACACCCACTCCTTTCATCAGCTGCCTCCTTTGTTCCACATTAGCCCTTCCTGCTCTTATTTTGGGCCCGTTTCCATAATCCTCGCCCGCTGATGGTGCCAGCTCGCTGCTCCTACTGGTTCCACACTCCGTAAAAGGTGGTCTTCTGGTCCTGCCTCTCTCTTGGTGGACCTGAAGCCTTTCACCTGCCTGTGATATGCCATTCTGCTTCTCCGCCTTTAGACTCCAGGTGCACCTGACTCTCCCAGTGGCTTCTGCACCGTCAATGCACTTGAAGGTTTCTAAGAGAACATTGGAGTGGAAAGTGTCTCCAGTCCTCCCCTGTCCTGGCTCCATCCATCCTTTCTGGATCTAGGAAACCCCATCCATGCAGAAGAGATTTGCGGGCATAGAGCAAACATACCTTCACACATGCACAGTGAGGTGTGTTTCACAGCATTTATACCTCATTTTTCTCTTTGCTCCTTGGTCTCCAGTGTTTTGATCCCTAAGGTAGTAAATTCTAGATAATTTTCTTTTAGTGTCAGCACAAATATGCAGTATATTTGTAATGTTCTCTCCTGTTCTTCATTCGCTCTTAGGCTGTGTGATCTGAGTAGAGTACTGGTTTGAAGGATATGCTGCTGCTTCAGAAGAAATACTTGGTTTCACATGAACACAAATCTGAGTTTGCCTTCATTGCATTGATCAAACTGTAGCAGCAAATAAAGCTGGTAATTAAAGCAATGAGGTGATACATCTCTCTGGTTTATCAATGACTCTACTCTGCCTTTTAGAAGGCTTTAGTACTAAGGCATATAATGGGTGTTATGCTCAACCTACCTTAAGGGCAAGATGCAGCTAATAAGCACCTTGCTACTGGCTCAAACTAACATGTACAATAATATGATGGCTTTTTGTTTTCACTAAGACCAGTGTACAATATTCCACCCTAAAAACTTCACACAAGCTTCTGAAGAGCCTAGCAAATGCAGCATGATTTAATGGCGTGGAAATATGTCACATAGCCTAAGCAACTTTGCAACATCCAGCTACCTGTATGGCCAGCCACTAAATGCCACAGTATCTGCTGCAGTAGCCCAGCAAGCACACAATCAACCATGCTGGTGCCATTAAAGTTAGACCATCCTGAATGAATACAGTCAGGGCTTTCCTTCTATTTGATGCACAGTTTTCAGGAAGGCTGGAATAGGGTTTAGTGAAGAACAGAGAGAAATGAATTTCTACTCGGATTTGAAAAATAAATGGAAAGGCACTCTCAAAGCGTATTATTGTTGAGTTGTACCCCAAAAGCAGTATCTGTCTATAGTACATACAAAGAGTGCCATCTACTGGCACCGAGGGATAAGATCTGCATATTGTTCATAAATATCAATATCCCATAAAGTTGCCGTCACACTGCAAGATCGCTTTTAGCCGAGTAGATGTTAACCACTACTGTACAGCCCTGGTCAATTCTCTTCTATGATATGCATTCTGTGGACTTAAGGAGAACATTGACTTCTCTCACTGGGAAAGATAACAGTAGCCAATCAGTTAAAAAAGAAAAGGAGAATTCATGAGTGCTGGGGCCGTTAATTCTCCAATTTTTTTCCTGGGAAATCTGCTCTGAAGAAAATTGGCTCAGTGTTGAAACAAAAGACAGAACCCTCTAGGCTATTCTCTAGGGAAGATATATCCCATGATAACAGAAGTCGGTCATGTCCCTAGGACTCTGATAAATAGCTCACTAAGAAGCAGAGATACCTCACTATGAAGTACATTTAGACTTGTTAAGAGGGGATGTTTGTTTGTACTAAGCTGTGCTACCTAGTGAGAAGGAAGAAGCTCTTTCCTGCTGGAGAAATGTCTGCTGTCATCTCTCTGATGGCTCTTATTTATACTCGAGGAGGAGTAGTCATGCTGTCTGATTTATAATGGATAGGACTGGTCGACTGATGAAATACAATATCTGTACCCTTCATTTTTCCTGTTGGTAAAGAGGAAAGGATTGGTGTCAAAGAAAAGGCCTGACAGAGCATCATAGAATGGAAGTAAGATGTCCAAGGATAAGAGCAAAGGATAGATTCAGGGCATCTGGCTTCTAGTCCTAATTCAGTGATTTCTTGTCTTGCTGTGCATTCATTTACTCCTCAGTAAAATGGATATAATAAGTATTTAACACCTGTATAACACTTTACAAGCAGTAATTAGTTAATGGATCCTCCCAGGTCTGTGTGGCATAGGTGGTATTTTACAACCAAATCTTTCCATGTCTTGGACTGTGTACCTTGAAGCTAGGAATTCACATACTGATTAAACCATCTCACTTTGGGATTGGACTGTCTTTTTTTATGCAAAAATAAAGGGTACCAAAGGGGATTGTGGTAAGAAGTTAGCAATACAAAAGGCATGATGCATGCAGGTGAAGTACTAAAGCAGAGATGCTAATGCCATGGGGAGTTCTGCATGAGTCAGACAATTTGTCCCTACAAATGTAGAATCTCCTAGATCAGGGGCAGGCAAACTTTTTGACCCGAGGACCACAATGGGGTGCGAAACTGTATGGAGGGCCAGGTAGGGAAGGCTGTGCCACCTGAAACAGCCTGGCCCCACCCTCTCCCACTTCCCACCCCCTAACTGCCCCCCTCAGAACTCCCAACCCATCCAACTACCCCCCACTCCTTGTCCACCTGACCACACCCCCCCTGGATCCCACCCCCTATCCAACCCCCCCAGTCCCTGTCTGCCCCCCCAACCCCTAACAGGGCCCCTGGGACTCCCACGCCCTATCCAACCCCCCCAACCCCTGACCGCCCCACTCCAGAACCTCCGCCCCATCCAACCATCCCCTGCTCCCTGTCCTCTGACTGCCTCCCAGGTTCCCTAACCATCCCCTGACTGCCCCCCGCCGGACCACCTCCCCCCCCCATCATGCACACCGCCACCCCCTTACCATGCTGCTCTGAGCGGCAGGAGCTCGCAGCCCCGCTGCCCAGACAGAGAGACGCTGAGGCTGCGGGGGAGGGATGGCGGCTAGCTTCCCCAGCCGGGAGCTCAGGGGCCAGGCAGGATGGTCTTGCGGGCTGTAGCTTGCCCACCTCTGTCCTAGATAGATAGCCAGTGGGAGTTTTATAACCAACAGCATGAGGGACAAAGTTTGGCTACTGCTGACCACTTTTGAAAATCCCACCCAATATATCTAGGACAGTCTACACATGTAGGGGCAAATGCTGCTGGTCTTACTCATTAGGAATTCCCAATCACATTAACTGAAGTCTGGCATTAAAGGGGAGTAGGGGGCTAATGGTTAAGGAGAAGCACAGTTACTAGGTAATATGCGCAATTGGAATTCTGGCTTCAGAGTAGCAGCCGTATTAGTCTGTTTTCGCTGAAGTGAGCTGTAGCTCACGAAAGCTTATGCTCAAATAAATTTGTTAGTCTCTAAGGTGCCACAAGTACTTTTTTTTTAAATTAGAATTCTGTTACCATTTAAAGAAGTTTTTAAAATAAAGTAAAGCCCTCTGTGATTAGGAGGCTGCATGTCTTGTGCAGAATCAGCAATTCAGGAAACTTCTGAACCACATAACTGATCCTTCTGTATCCTTAACTCAGTGTATGCGAGCTTATGATTGGGCTAGATAGACCTTTAGTCTGACCCACTATGGCCGTTCTTATGTTCTTAGAGTCCTGGGGATCCAAAAATCAAACATGGGGCCTGATTTTTTCCAGAGGTGTGAGAAACTGCAGCTCCTCCTGCTGACTCCAGTTGGAGGTGCATGTGTTCAGCTCTTCTGAAATCCAGCCCCCACATGGCAGCCCATAAATTCTCCTGACTGCCATGAGCCATCATTACATCATCCATGGGGTAAGGGTGGAGAGGAGAGATCTCATGGGGGAAGAACATGATGCCTCAGAAAATAACATAAGGCTTTCTTGTACAATACAAGAGTTTTTGGCAAAGGCCACAACAAAGATTTGTAGAACACTGCTGAGTTTCAGAATTAAATGCAATAAGAAGATATAGTACTTTCCTCAGGCAGCACTCTGCCTGTTTGTAGTGATATAACCCGAGGCGTTCAGCAAATGCAGGGCCTAATCACATCAGCCACACTATCAGAGGCTCGTTCACCTGCACATCTACCAGTGTGATATATACCATCATGGGCTAGCAATGCCCCTCTGCCACGTACATTGGCCAAACTGGACAGTCGCTACATAAAAGACTAAATGGACACAAATCCGACATCAAGAATTATAACATTCAAAAACCAGTCGGCGAACACTTCAATCTCTTTGGTCACTCAATTACAGACCTAAAAGTGGCAACTCTTCAACAAAAAAACTTCAAAAACAGACTCCAACGAGAGACTGCTGAATTGGAATTAATTTGCAAACTGGATACAATTAACTTAGGCTTGAATAGAGACTGGGAGTTGATGGGTCATTACACAAAGTAAAACTATTTCCCCTCCCCCTTCCCCCCCCCCCCCCCCCGGCTGTTCCTCAGACATTCTTGCTAACTGCTGGAAATGGCCCACCTTGATTATCACTACAAAAGGTTCCCCCCTCCCCCCGCTCTACTGCTGGTAATAGCTCACCTTACCAGATCACTCTCCTTACAGAGTGTATGGTAATGCCCATTGTTTCATGTTCTCTGTGTATATAAATCTCCCCACTGTATTTTCCCCAGAATGCATCCGATGAAGTGAGCTGTAGCTCATGAAAGCTTATGCTCAAATAAACGTGTTAGTCTCTAAGGTGCCACAAGTCCTCCTTTTCTTTTTGTGGATACAGACTAACATGGCTGCTACTCTGAAACCAGTATTTAGATTGTTAGCTCCACAGGGCAGGGGTTTACAGGTTCTTAAACAGAACAGAGCATGTTGCTGGCTTTTTTTCAAGTTGTTAGCAGCAGCAAGAAGATGGGAAACTTTGCTGAATTGGGGCAAGCCAGCCTGTTTGAAAATGGATCTACCTTGGCGTATGGACGCCTATTGAGACTTAGTTTGTCCCATTACTCACCCTACCCCCAACTCTCTACTGCTCACTCATAGGCCTTCCTACTCCTGCCCCCATTTCCCAATCAGGGTACTCCTCCAGAACCCTCTTACCTCTCAATCTTGTCCTCATACACCAACTGAAACCTTCCACCTAACCCCTAAACTCCACTCCTGATCATTCCCAATACATCTCTTCCTTCTACATCCTATCCCCCCCGCTCATACACAAGCTCTTTGCAGCTGGAACCTCACTCATACACCACTGATAACTCCTGCCCCCAGACAACTCACCTGCCTTCCACCCCCTCCCTCTAGTCTCTGCCCTGCCCTCACATAAGCTTTCTCAATTTGGCAGACAAATGTTGCATAGTGAATAGCTCCATTTAAGAGCTCAGGTTGCATATCTGTAGCGCTGATTCCTGGGCTGTTTCTTGCCACTTCAGAAGCAAAGGCTGTGAAAGGTCCTGAGGGGTCATAGACAACTATACAATTCACACTGCCCCAGGTGTGACCCTTAGACGTTCTGAACAGGGAGGTCCATCTGAGTGAGGCAGAGCTGTCTCCAGGTAAAGATATTCTGCACTCCACGCCCCTGAGGGACTGAATAGGGAGGAGCCAGGACTGGTGCTCAGGTGTACTATGCGTGCCCCACCTTCCCTTGGCTTTTACTTCTACAGCTCTCTGGAGTGTAATTGCAAACAGCTGCTGGGGAGAGAGAGGGGATGTGAATCTCTGTAAACACTGGCTGGATCCAGTGAGGGTAAAATATGCTACAAAGCTGAGCTATTCAGTGGCTGTTGGACAATTGAGAAGACATGGAAGTAGTAAGTGTTGTTATATTGTTGCTGCCTTTGGCTTTGCAATGCTAGGGTTAATGGATATCCCCCGGTTCCTGGGACATGTTTGCTGTTTGACTTTTTTTGGTCTGCTTTATAGTTTCAGGTGATTGTCTTTGTAACTAGGCAATAGGTGTGGAAATAACTTCTGAGCATTGCCTGAGGAGATCATCCCAGACAGCCTGTCTGCTCTCTGTTTCTTCTGCTTAGCTGGGGTCTCTTGTCCTGCTCCTATGGTGGAAATAAGAAAAGGAGTACTTGTGGCACCTTAGAGACTAACAAATTTATTAGAGCATAAGCTTTCGTGAGCTACAGCTCACTTCATCGGATGCATTTGGTGGAAATAATGTCACTTAAGGGGCTGGGGAAGAAACTTCAGCTGGGGGTGTTGTGTTTTCCATTAACAATGCCTGTTTCTCCTAGTTCTGATGTCAGCCTGTACTGAGCTCCTCTTCTCCATTTGCATCTAAGCATGGGTGTATTTGCAGGAAAAATCTAGGTAGCTAGTTAACAGGTGATGCACCTTTTATTGTGAAATAGAGCAGTCCGGGAAGTATGTGGCAAGTTTTCAGCTATCTGTGTTGAGTGTGTCATGCAGGGTCAGAGTGCAGTTGGGATTCAACAAAACAAGCTCCTTTGATCCATTTTCTGTTCAGACTTTACCAACCAATAACTTTCACAAAGGGGGATTGCAGTTCTTCCTCTCAAATCTGTCATGTGCACTGTCTGAGTGGGGTTATGCTTTCTTATACCAAAATATTAAATTGCCAATTATCCTACATATGTATAGACTGATCTAACACCAAAATCCCCTAGCTGTTCCTCTTTCTTAAACAGATCCTTTTCTTTTCTTTTCTTTTCTTTCAATTGGGAGGTATTTATATTGGAATAGCAATTTATTTGCAAGGGGAAAGTCAGTTCCCTGGCTGTAAAACATCAGTAGCTTTCAAGCCTGAGAATGTTGTTTTTTTTTTTTTTTAAAGTTGGTGTCGTACTTGCGAAGCATATTATGACTACAGCAGGGCAAATAATTCACTGACTACTTGCCGCAAGTTTCTGGTAATCTCTTAAATATAGTGACTTGGTGAATTCTCTTTCATTGCCTGACTGGCTCTAATTTATAGCTAGCTGCCTCTGACCACAGCCTTGAGCTCTGTCATCTGCTCTCAAAGGGCTGACATGGAGACTTGGTATAGAGGGACTGCTAGCTTGCATTGAGAAATGTACTTACTGATTTGAGGTGCTGCTTTGTTTTAAGGCTGCACTGAGGTTAGCCACATGGTCCATCTGAGTGTGACTGACTTTTGTCACGCGGGCTGAATCTGTGCAAAGGGTTTGCAGTGAGTGTTAGATCCCCTCTGATCAGTCAGGTTTGAAATTATCATGATTCTGACCGGAGGATGCTTATATAGCTAAAAGGCCTTTGAATCCTACCAGGACACCTTGGTTCTACTCCTTTCTCCACCCAACATTCCCTGGCAGTCCAGTGCCCTCCACCTGTTTGGACACTTGGTGGTCCTGGAGACCCATTTTGTATCTTTTGGAGACAGGTCTGTACCACTCCTGTGGTTCTTGGAAGCCCTAGGAAAAGACCTCTCCCCACCTAGAACAGGCAACTGGGAAGGAAAATGCATCCTTTACCCCTGCAGCAGTTTTATATTGTCAAGTGGCAGATGGGGGGAGGGGGGGCTTTACTTCTAAGCTCCTCTGATGCCTGGAATTGAAGCTCCCTAACTCTGTGAATGCTTGATTCCCAGGGAGTCCTGAGGCAACTGTTAAATGCCATTTAAATTAATACATGGGCCAAAGGTGTTAACATAACCCAGTTGAAGAGCAACATTAAGCAGTTTAAAAGAAGGTTCTGGTCTGGTGTACAGCGACCTCAACTTGCATAGTACAATGGCAAACACCATTAAAAATCATTTTAACCCAGGAGTTGGCAACCTTCGGCCCGCAACCCAACAGGATAATCAGCTGGCGGGCTGCGAGATGTTTTGTTACGTTGATCGTCCTTGGGCATGGTCCCCCGCAGCTCCCAGTGCCCACGGTCTGCTGTTCCCAGCCAATGGGAGCTGTGGGAAGTGGTGTGGGCCTCAGGGATGTGCTGGCTGCCAGTTCCTGCAGCTCCTATTAGCTGGGAACAGTGACACACAGCCATTGGGAACTGTGGGGTCTGTTCCTGCAGATGGTCAATGTAAACAAAACGTCTCTCGGCCCGCCAGCGGATTACCCTGATGGGTTGCATGCCGAAGATTGCCGACCCCTGCTTTAACCTTTTTTATTAAGGATGAAGAAAAGAAGGAAAAACAGTGAAAGCATTTGAAATTAAGATATTAAGTAAGGCTTTCATTTTAACAACATCTCTTGTTCCCTTGCCCTTACACTGGAGAGTTTTTGTTTTTAGAGGGAAAGCTGCCCTTGTTTGATGGTCTCTTGGATGATGTGAAAGACTGTAATAATTGTCCTTGTGAGGAAAAGAGAAGTTAGCTGAGATGGGCTGGAACTGTTGCTGTTGAAGTCTAATCCTGTATCCTAGAAGACAAAAAAAAAAAAAGATACACACGAGAGGTGAGAGAAAAGAACACCAAAAGTAGAGAAAACGGCTTCTGTCTCTGGTGTTGACTTGCTCGCACTCGCTGCTGGTGAAACATAGGCCCAGCACATGGCCTTATCAGTCACACTGAAACCTGGTTAACTTGTAGCAGGAGTGGGCTGTTTAGGGCATTGCTGTTGCCTCTTTCTGGTCATGCTGCTGTAAGCTTGTTGCAAAAAAATGTTGTCTGAAGCAGAAAGAAAGAGAAAAGAAATAAGGTGAGGCAGGAAAAGGGCACGGGGGGGGGGGGAGAAGGGGGGAGATACAGTCTCACATCTCAGGTGGTGGGGTGTGTCAAATGACTTCCTTTCTGGCCCAATTTGGTCAGGACATCTCAAAATTAAGGTGAAGAAGGCTAGGAGTCCTGGGGGGACAGGCGTGGCAGCAGCCATAATGGTGAAGCTCACTCCAGTAGCTGATTTTTTTTTCTCCCCTCCATGCCAAAGTCTTTCCATCACTCCCATTTGGGGGTCCTTAAGGATGGAATATCCTGTCATTATTTTGTCCACTAATTGGGTCTAGTTTCCAACACATGAATTCTGGTTCACCATTTCTAGTTCCACGCTCTTCTTATTTACCCAGCATGATCTTAACACAGTCCTTGAGTTCTGTCAGTAGGCCTCTTCGTTTGGATTGATTCATTCTTAGTCTGCCTTCTGCAACTCTTTCCACCAGCACTTGTTGTTTTATAGATTATTGCAACATCTTATGAAATTACATTCACTTTTTACAATTGAACTCCCAATTAGAGTAAATTTGTAGTTATCACAATAGTACCATGCTAATCTTTACAGGTTACTCTCTACCTGTGGTGTTTTCCTTTCCTACTACATTAGGTGCTTTGGTTGCTATTGTAGGGTGTGCTTCGGGCTATTTCTACTCCAGAAATTCATGGGGATTTGGGGAAGAAGTGACCTATATTGGGAAGAACCTCAAGATTGGTAGGTAGGTTAGTAGGGGTGGAGGGCCACCATGGATTTCATTGTGAAACTGACCTCTCTAGGATTTGTCTAGCTAGCATGTGCTTGAAATGGGCTTGCGTCTCTTTACCTCCACTGTTACATTTGCGGTTTGACAATGTCCTCCTTCAGACTTGGTCTTGTTTCCATAACAGGCACCCTCCTGCATGGAATGTTAGATCTGCTCAAGTGTTATAATTTTTCATAAATAATTTGCCCTGCTCTAGTACATATGGTAGTGCCAAGTGTGCCTTTAAGTCTGTGTTTCATGGGCATACAAAGTGTAGCTAGTGCCAACTACCTGAATCTGATAAGGTTTGTGACATGTTTCCTTTTCAAGGAGGGTGGGGAGAATTGGAGAGTCTAAAGTACTATGGCTGCAGTTAGCATAGAAATATTATTATAAAGCTTTAACAACATCTGCACTTAAAAATCACTCTTCATTCCTAGATCCTTTGTCTGCAAAGTGGGGGGAAAATAGCAGTTCAGCAAAGAACACAGACACTTAAAGAAGCCAGGGTGAAACTAGATAATCTGTCAATTAATTAAGCAAAGTGAATTATAGTTGCCATTTCAAGGCAAGAGAAATAACCTGAGGGAAAGAGGGATTTGTATTCACATCCTTCTTAATTAAGGTAAGGGTGGGGAGAGGGAGGACGCAGAACAGAAGACAGAACTGTTAACTCTTGCCATCCCATTTTACCATTAGGTGGTTAACAAACAGGTGTGGGTTTAATGAACTACATACACTGTACCAAAGAAGACAAGTCATGTCAAACATGCTGATTGCATTTATAAGCTCCAAAATACTTGTTTCCTCATGTACGGTTGCGTATGTCTCATGTATTACCCAGTTTCTCACTGATACCATTAAACACCTGAAATGCATTTAAGGCGCTATAAACAGTTTTAAGTCCTTCAGGTGTTGCTTCAGTATACACAGCTGCTTGGTGCCCCTGCAGTAGAAACAATGGTACCTTATTTTGTCCCGTTGTCTGTTTGGTGTACTCATGGCTCTCTATGGTGACTTGGACAGAGGGTGACAGTTTTCTTTCTTTCTGGAAATCTCCATAATAGACTAGTCCAGCTTCTTATAGTGAATCACACAGCTGGTCCCAAATATGAAATATAATAGAAGCAATTCACTCTCCTCCGCGGGCAGGTTCTTTACATCATACACTGTTATGTGAAAGTAGTAACATTACTGAAAGGGGTTATTCAAGAGAAATTCAGTGTTTAATAAATTGTGCAATTTAAATAAAATTCAGTCAAAACCTCAGTATGCTATTCATCTGTTCTGCCTTAAAGTTAAGGGTCTAAACACTTCTTCTGCCCCTCCCCCACCCTGAAGAAGGAGGTTCTGTCCTAAATTATTTTTTCCAGTTTCCTCATTAGACAGGTTCTCATGAAGTATCACAATTCTTTGCATTGAACTAAATAGTTAACCTGGTGCAGTGCACCTAATGTAATCATGGCATAGAACAAGTGTTATAGAGCAGTCCAAGGACTTGAGTAGCTCATAAATTTGACGTCCGGCTTTCTTTAGTCTTACTCAGGACTGAATTCAAAAAGTGTATTGCAGATAAATATCAGACTCCTTATTTTTCATCATAGGACAGCAAAATGCCTGGGACAAACCTACAAAGTTCACTAAACTTTGCCCACATCTTTTTTAAAATTGAAATTAAACAAGTTTGTGGGTTTTTTAAAATGCTAATCTTTCAGGCAAATGTAGAAAAATGACTTTTACTGACAATATATTTTCCTGCCTGGATAACTTGTCTTTCCTACCCCATGTTATGTGTTTATCTGGCATGCTGAATGTATAGTGGTGATTAGAAATCTGGTTTCAGAGTAGCAGCTGTGTTTAGTCTGTATTTGCAAAAAGAAAAGGAGTACTTGTGGCACCTTAGAGACTAACAAATGTATTTGAGCATAAACTTTTGTGAGTTACATCTACATGCATCTGATGAAGTGAGCTGTAGCTCATGAAAGCTTATGCTCAAATAAATGTTAGTCTGTATTCGCAAAAAAGAAAAGGAGTACTTGTGGCACCTGAGACTAACATGGCTGCTACTCTGAAACTTTTCTGAGAAGGAGACTCTAGAAAGCTAGTCTGTGGGTGGACAAGGTATTAAGTGCTCTGGCAGCAGCAGGCACGCATGTCTGTGTTTCATGTCCCTAAATAAAATAGTTTTCTTAATGTCAGTTAGCTTGTATCATTCCCAGCACTTACCTCCGCTGAACGCGCGCCCCCCCCCCCAACGCTTCGTTGTATTGAAACAATTTCGCACTTGAAAAGTACTAGCTTATGAGGTGTAGAACTAGTAATGAGTCAATCTTCATTTGGGGGCAGATCAACTGAAATCAATGGATCTATGACCAGTTTACACCAGCTCCCTTCTTGTTTCCCCATTCAGTGTACGCAGCTGCCTTCTTACCAAAAATACATCCTCGTGGATGTGTGTACATGAAATTTGCTCTTGATTTGAAGATATCTTTTGGCTTAGCTGCTGCTTTGTTTAAATATGTCTCTCTGGTAATAGTGTGTCCATCTGTCTCCGAACTCCCGCTAGGATTCTCCTTTCACTGTGCTGACATTCAAAGGGGTCCCTGAATCCCAGTTCTCATCTCCACCTCCCTCATTAATAAAGATTCCTAAACCCTTGTCTCTCACCTTGGCCCTGATCGGGTGTGGTCTGAGTATCTTCTCATGCCATTGTCTTTAATGGAATATTGGTGTGTTCAGCGCCTTGCAGGATGGTAATGAGTGTAACCAAGCAACTATTTTCCAATCCGCACCTATGTGGGTCACTATCCAGTGTACCTGTAGCTCTGTCGATCCCAGGATATGAGAGACAAGGTGGGTAAGGTAATATCTTTTACTGGACCAACTTATGTTGGTGAGAGAGATGCGCTTTCCAGCCACACACAGCTCTTCTCCAGGTCTGGGAAAAGTACTGCCAGCATCACAGCAAAATGCAGGCTGGAACAGAGAGTTTAGAATAAGTAGTTAGCACATATTGTAAGGGACTGTTGGAGGTAGAGTGGCCCATTAACAGCTCTGCAACAAGGGGACAAAAAGAGCAGGTGAGTGGGTTACAGATTGGATTTACGGCATATTACAGCAGTATTTCTGTTCAGTCCATGATTTTTAGTGTTTAGCAGAGCAATGAATTTCCGCTTCCAGGCTTGTCTTTTGAAAGTGTTGTGCAGGTTTCCTTTGAGGATGCGGACGGATAGGTCAGATTGCTTTGCAGAAAGCGTTCATCCACAGGTGATCTTTCCTGTGTGAGCTCATTTAAGAGTGTAGTGAGTGTCTCATTTCACCCACATAGTTATTGGGACACTGGATGAGGGACACCGCATGTTGTGATAGGCATGTGTAGGATCCATGGATCTTGAAAGGTGTTATCATTGTAGCAGTGGAGATGTATTGTTCTGGCAGGGTCTCATGGCACTTTGCATTGCTGTGTTGTGGGGAACTTGCCACTGATGATGATCTTGGAGAGGTTGTGGTAGTGGTTGAGGCCAGCCAGAAGTGGGGTTTGAGGATGGGGTCCCCACTGAGTATGGGTTGCAGTTGTTTGATTACCCCACATGGATTCCACTGTGAGGTGACAACTAAGTGTGTCATCAGAAAGGATTTTATTTTTGTACTGAAGCAAATTGTTTTGAGGTATTTGGGTGGCCTGTTCCATGATTTGATCATCTTCTCTGGGGGATTGTCCTTGTTTGGCAGAAGCTTGTCTCTCTCCAACAGAAGTTGGTCCAATAAAAGATATTACATCATCCACCTTGTCTCTGTATCTGAAAGTCACTGTCTACTCCTTTTGGAGACTGTAAGTTGGGGGGAGGGGTTTATACTGAAGTAGCTCGTGTAACTTTAAACACATGAGATTTAATATTGGTCTTCTGTTTAGTTTTGGTTGAGTGGTGTGGTATCTGCACCCTTTGGCAATTCACGTAATGTTTTTTGTAAACTGCCATTAAATTTTAATCCACTTTTCCACCAAATGAACAGTCTGGACTAATTGCCTCTTTGGAGAATGCCAATAACCTTTCTGCTGCTTTCCCCCACCTTTAGAAAGGCATAAGTGACTTCAGAGCACTCAGAGCAAAATTTCAAAATGATGCCAATTTTTCAAATACTGTGTCACAACCTCCCAAGAAGCCTCCTGTAGAAGGTTTACATCTACCAAGCTCCGACACTAAGGGCGTGTCCAGTCCCAGAATCCTGAATCAAGGGAAAGTGCTGGAGTCTGAACAAAAGAGAGAACAACTTTGTTTTGCTGTGCATAGCTCAGAGCTAATGCAGGCCAAACCTTTGATATTGCCTAGAGTCAAGCATGGCAACTTGTATCTAGCAGGGAAGAATGAAGATACAAAGAATAAAGCCTTGGAGGGATCACTTTGTGCAGATGCACCTCCTAGAGGGGATTCGCAGAAACCCTGTCCAACTTCTTGCATTTATCAGCAGGCAGCTGTTAATGCAAATTCGGAGGAAGGACTGTTAAACTCCTTCCGCCATACTCTGCAGATCTGGGAAAATGCTTCAGCTCAGAATGACAGAAAGTGTGCAGTGCTTCCACCGTATGTAAGTGGGAATCCTTCTGCTCAGCCAGGGGTTCTGAACACTGCCCCCAGAGCAGAAAGCAACAAAATGAGAAGTGCTGGGAAGGAGCAAGTATTGGATTTCTCTGTCCAAAAGAAATCTCTCCCAGACAGCAAAATGCCTGTACTGCCCCAGACTTCTTCACCTCCCTGTCCATCCAGAGGTTACAAGAGCGCTGAGCAAAGCCCTAAGGTGACTGGATTCTCTCAGCCTGCTTATGATCCACACAAGCCAAGTGAGACCTCTCAGTATCTGAAAGGTAAATCCAGCCTCACAACATTTACATGGTATTTATACGGCATTCTGCCAGTTTTGAGGCTCAGCCATGAAAACTTTAATGCAGATCCAAAAGAGAGAGCATATAGGATCAGTTTGGATGGGTACCTACATGCTGCAGAATTGAGCAGCAGGCTTCCAGAGAGAACTCTCTTCTAGTGGTGCTTCGCCATAGCAAGGTATGGCGAGAACTGATATGTAGGGGTGCACAAAACTGACAAATAGTTTTGGTAGGAAAAGAAAAGAAGGTGAGTAACTGGCTAGCTAGGCCCTTTCAAACTCTGAGGGGTTGGGGGGACCGAGGACTGGGGGGGGGGAGGGGTAAATTCAAGTTCTGGAAACAAGGTTAAGGAGGAAGAATGTGTTTCATTTGAATCAGTTTGCCTATCCTTGCACTGAACATTGGACAGACTGGATTCATTTTTCTATAAAGCTAACTCTTGAGAAAAATGGAGCTGGTTTGAATCCTCCAATCTGTACATTTTCCCCCAACTTTGGGAAGTTCAGGTCCAAACTAAGAATGCGCTCGCTCCTTTGGGTATTTCTTCTAGAAACATGCCACCAAGGAGGTATTGAGCAGCAAGTTCATTTTATTAGCTTCAGATTTAGTGCCAAAATATTGAAAAGATTAAATCCTTAGCCCTGCCTTGAGTACAGGGGACTGGATTAGATGACCCTCTTGAGTTTCCTTCCAGTTCTACAATTCTATGAAATCCTGTTTACTCTGGAAAGCTACCTTACTGGAACTGCATATTTAAGAGTTATACTGCTGAAGTCTAGAAAATGAAAAACTTATTGGCACAGAGAATTCAATTTTTTGTAACAACAAATCAAGAAATAGATCACACTCAAATGTGGCCCAATTGTATAACAATCTGAAGAAACAGAAAAAGAGCCTTCTGCTTTCTTACTACTACTTCTACTCATTCTGTAGCACCACTGAAAAATCAGGCCCCACAATGAGTAAGTGTCTACATATAAAATGAGAATAGGTAAATTTTAACTGGGAAGGAAACTGTTTGACATTCCTATCAATTTTTGCCAATTTATGCAAACACAGTCCTATATGCAAAAAGAAAAGGAGTACTTGTGGCACCTTAGAGACTAACAAATTTATTAGAGCATAAGCTTTCGTGAGCTACAGCCCACTTCATCGGATGCATTTCTGTAGCTCACGAAAGCTTATGCTCTAATAAATTTGTTAGTCTCTAAGGTGCCACAAGTACTCCTTTTCTTTTTGCGAATACAGACTAACACGGCTGCTACTCTAAAACAGTCCTATATGAATTATTACTTCTCATTTCAAGTAAAAACTGACTCTCTCTCCTTGTGGCTCTTGTTACAAACAGCATCAGAACCTTTCCTCTATCAAGCTGGCACAGAAAGACAACTTGATGTCAAGGATACCAAGCCTCCAAAAGTTAAACCACTTCCTTCAGTTGAATCTCTTGGTTCCCCTCCAAAGAAACCTCTGAGGCCCCCAAAAGTGAATCTCTGTGCCTTCCGGCAGTCAGCTCCACATGTCAGCAGAAAAAACAAAACTGGTAAGAGATTTTGTTTTGGTTTTCAACCAGGTCTGCTAGAAACTCCTTTGATTTTACATTTTCTGTCAGAAAATGCCTTTTCATCGAAGACCTTGTTTACGCGACACGCCACCATGATCTATGCGCTGCCTCGGAAGGCAGTCCGTGTCCACGCTCACTGGTGTGTGGGGCAAACATGGTAGTGAAAGGCTCTAGCAGGGGGAACAGTGGGGAAAGGCTCCTAAGGGAGCTGCCAGAGCCTTCCCCATGCTTTCCTGCTGCAAGAGCCTTTCACTGCAGTGGGCACTGTTTGGGTGCGTAGAGAGCTGTGTAGGGTATATATCCCGGGACTGAGGCATATTCTACATACATTCTACTCACCTAAGACATGCATTACCATATACTCTGCTATTTATACCCATGCTATCTGGGTGTGTAGCATCTGCACTCTACATGCCACTGCAAGTGTATACCTACCGTAACTTGAAATATTTTGTGGGAACAGGGTGATATATATTTTTTTAAAGACCTTTTGGATGGAAAGGGAGTCAAGATTTTGTTTTGATAGGTGTTTTTGGGGGAGGGTTTCAGATTCAGAACCAAAATAAACTTAAAATTTCCCATGGGACAGAGGCCGTTTTCCTACCAGCTGTAGTTTTCTAGGCATTATTTTATAATGACTATTATTGCTGACAACTGCAAACTAGCTGCTCAAAATGTTAGCTGATTTGTATCACTCTTTTGACTCTTTCAATGGGAAGTTCCATAAACTTCTGACAATACAGCTGTGGACATGCATAATGAAATCGGTAGGAGTTGGTGCATTAATCTCCATTTTTTTTCATTGAAATTCAGTGGTGAAGTTTTAAACCCTCAAACATTGAGAAACAAAACTTCTGCATTTGTCGGGGTAAACTTAACTCACTGGAACTGTATATGTGGAATACTATGGATTACTGACTAAGTTTCTCATCTTATGTCTACAATTGGATGTAGTGGCACGATTCCCATCTCGCATAGTGCATATGTCATCTCTCATTGAGCTAGCATGCTACAAATAGTAGTGTAGCCATTGTGGTGTGTGCTAGTTGCCTGAGTACAAACACTCCTGGACCCTGTGTGTGTGCGTGTATGTCTACACGCACTCAGGGTGGCTAGCATGTGCTACACTGCTATTTTTAGAGCACTAATTCAGATGAGTGCTAGCACAAATATCTCTGCGGAAAGTTGGAAAACCTTTAATAGCATTCCCACGAGAACCCTAGGTCTTGCATTTTCTGACTTCTAATTAGATTGAAATTATAACTATTGTTACGTTATTGAAAACTTTGTTTTAAAACTTAACTTATACTCTTTGCCATCTCCCTTTGCTGGTCAACTATTTATCTACAGAAAAAGACAATGGCCATACTAGGTCAGACCAGTGGTCCGTCTAGCCATTGGCCAGTGCCAGCTATTTCTGAGGGAGTGAACAGAACAGGGCAATTTATTGAGTGATCCATTCCCTGTCATCCAGTTCTACCTTCTAACAGTCAGACGTTTGGCAACATTGAGAGCATGGAGTTGTCCTTAACCATCTTGGCTAATAGCCACTGATGGACCTGTCCTCCATCCATGAACTTGTCTAATTCTGTTTTGAATCCAGCTATCCTTTTGGCCTTCACAACATCCCCTGGTAATGAGTTCTACTGGTTGGCTATGCCTTGTGGGAAGTATTTCCTTATGTAAGGTTTTTAAACCTGCTGCCTATTAATTTCATTGGATAACCCAGAGTGTTTGTGTGATATGAATAGGTAAATAACACCTTCCTCCTTCCTTTTATCAACACCATTCATGATTTTTATAGACCTCTATCATATTCCCCCTTACTCATTTCTTTTCCAAGCTGAAAAGCCCCAGTCTTTTTAATCTCTCCTCATAGGGAAGCTGTTCCATGCCCCTCATGATTTTTGTTGCCCTTTTCTGAACTTTTTCCTATTCCTAATATTTTTTTTTTTTTTGATGGAGCAACCAGAACTCTGTTTATATAGAGGCAGCATGATATTTTCTGTCTTATTATCTATCCCATTCCTAATGGTTCCTAACATTGTTAGCTTTTTTTTTTTTGACTGCTGCTGCACATTGAGCAGTTCAGAGGACTATCCATGATGACTCCAAGATTTCTTTCTTGAGTGGAAACAACAAATTTAAACCGCATCACTTTGTATGTAATGCACGTTGGAAAACATAATCCCAACTATACTCTGCACTTATCAACATTGACTTTCATCTGCCATTTTCTTACCCAGTCATCCAGTTTAGTGAGATCCCTCTGTAACTCTTTGCAGTCTGCTTTGGACTTAACTAGCTTGATTAGTTTTGTATCATCTGCAGATTTTGCCACCTCGCTGTTTATCCCCTTTTTCCAGATCATTTATGAATGTTGAACAGCACTGGTTCCATACAGATCCTTGTGGAACTGCTGCTATTTACCTCTCTTGTGAAAACTGTTTACTGATACCCTTCGTTTCCAATCTTTTAACCAGTTACTGATCCATGAGAAGACCTTCCCTCTTATCCTGTGACTGCTTAAGTATCTTTGGTGAGGGACCTTGTCAAAGACTTTCTGAAAGTCCAAGTACACTAGATCACCCTTATCCACGTTTGACACCCTCAAAGAACTGTAATAGATTGGTGAGGCAGGATTTCCCTTTACAAACGCCATGTTGACTCAATATGGGGATAGTTGAAATCCCCTGTTATTGGGTTTTCTGTTTTTTGTAGCCTTTCTAATCTCCTTGAGCATTTCAAAATCCCTGTCCTGGTCAGCTGGTCGGAAGTGTATATTCCTACCACTCTCCTCTTGTTCAAGCACCGAGTTTCTATCCATAAAATATGGTACAGTTTGATTCATTTAAGATTTTTCACTATATTTGACTGCTTTCTTTCACATATAGGGCCACTCTCCAACCTACTCTGCCATTTCCATATATATTGTAGCCTGGTATTACTGTGTGCCACTGATTATCATTTGTTCCATCAAGTTTCTGTGATGCCTATTGCATCAAAATCCTCATTTAATACCAGGTATTCAAGTTCCCCATCTTAATATTTAGACTTCATGTGTTTGTATGCAATCACTTATAAAATTGGTCAATATTTAGTTATCTGCCTTCATGTGATGTAATTGAATGGGATTCTTTTTCATTTGACTGGTTTCTTTTCACTCTCAACTATAGGCCTGGCTTGATCTGAGTAATTGAATGTGGGTGAGGCCTCGTTCCTTGGGAGATAGGATTAGGGAGGTAAATGAACTGGTAAGCTAGAAACAGAATGTCTGTACTAACTAAGATAAGGGAGGGAACACTTACAGTGGGTAAATAAGCCTGGAACATAAGAGGGGGAAAAATAAGTCATGCTTGTACAGAGCACAGTGACCAAGCCAATCCATAAATGTATATAAAGAAAGAGGTTTGCTGTGTAACTTTTGGATATCTGGTATGCCCTGTACCCGTCCTCTGTGCTTCAGCCTGATCAACTCAAGTGTAGTTTAATTGTATGCAAACGAAGAAATTTCAGTGACATGTTTTGAAGTCTGAGTTCTTGGGAACTGAGTGGGTAAGGTCTCGGAGGCTACTGAGTCAATAGGTAATGAGGCAGCTTCTAAGACTCTATCTTTACTTTATCAACTTTTGTTCTCTCCTCTTTATTAGGCTATAGAGTATCCCCTTTAATGAAGCCTCCTCTAAGGATGTCTGTCTGAACCATGTGGTACTCTGCATCTGTCGGCTTTCCCTCCGCTGTTAGTTTTAAGACACCTCTATGACTTTTACATTTACATGACGCCAATCTGGTTCTGTTTTGGTTTAGGTGAAGCCCATCCTTCCTGTATAGGATCCTCCTTCGCCAAAAGGTTCCTCTGTTCCTAATCTAAATTCCAACTCCGAACACCATTTTCTCATCCATGCATTGAGACTCTGCAGTCAGGGCCGGCTCTTGATTTTTTTGCCACCCCAAGCAAAAAAATTGCTGCCCCAAGCTTCGAGAGCACAACTGCCCAAGCAAAACAACCCCCCCCCCCACCTCCTCCAAAAAAGGGTGGCCAGAATGCCACCCCTGGAATTGTGCCACCCCAAGCACGTGCTTGCTTTGCTGGTGCCTAGAGCCGGTCCTGCCTGCAGTTCTACCTGTCTGTCTGTCTGTCTGCCCCTTAGTGTGGAACTGGAAGTATTTCAGAGAATGCCATCATGGAAGTCCTGGACTTTAATTTCTTTCCTAACAGCCTAAATTTGCCCTCCAGAACCTCTCCTACCTTTCTGTATGTCATTTGGTACCTACATCTACCACAACCACTGGCTCCGCCCTGGCACAGCCCATAAATCTATCTAGATGTTTGGAGAGATCCACAACTTTTGCACCCTGCAGGCAATTCACCATGTTCTCCTGGTCATCACAAACTCAGTTAGCTATATTTTGAATGATCAAATCCCCTATTACTGTACGAGTACCTCTTTTTCCAGGGAAACAGAATAACTGCGCATAGAAGAGGTATTCAGACAAAAGATTTTAATTTTAATATTTACACCTGGAAATTTGTGTCCACACCCCTCTCTGCCATGTGGTGCTCTGTCACTCTGACTACCATGCTACTCAGCCCATTCTCCTGTTCGACTGTCGTCTCGTGTTGAATGCAGTAGAAACCATATTTTGTTTGCCACTTGTCAAACGCTCTTGTTTTTATTTGCAGCTGTTGTAGAAGATGACTACATGACTCCTGAAAAGTAAGTGTGTGGATTTAACTTTATAGGCTACAGAAACATCCATTTACACTAAAACAATAGTTCCTGTCAGAATTTTAAGCTCTTCTTTTGAAGGTGGGACATACTTGTAAGCAATAAAGTGCTACTTTTATAATTCCATTATGCACAATTCTTGCATTTAAATGACACTGAAAGAATCCTCCTGAAGCAAGCACTTTGTATAATGTGTGGGGATTCACTAAATTACATGTCTGACTGGTATAACTCCGATTCAAGAAGACCTGGGTGGCTGATGGAATTAATAATGGGAGTTCCTTCTCTCTAGATTATCTGTTTTGAATATAGCCTGGACAGGTTTTGAGCAAGTAGGCTTTCCTTGCTGCCAGTGTGAATTGAGTTGGTGTTCCTTGTAGACACACACATGTCTGAAAAGTACCACCATATCTGACATTCTCATTGGTGGCCTATTTGCTGAGTCGAAGGTTATGTCTACACAACCACGGTAAGTCAACCTACGATATGCAACTCCAGCTATGTGAATAACGTAGCTGGAGTCGACGTACATTAGGTCAAGCTACTGTGGGGTCTACATCGGGTGGGGGGGTCAATGGGAGTTGAGCTCTTGTCAGGGGTAGAGTGCAGGGGTGAACTGGAGAGCGATCTGCAGTTGATTTGGTGGGTTTTTACTAGACCTGGTAGATCGATCTCAGAGCATGGATTCCCTGCTGTAGTGTAAACCTGCCCTAAGATATGAATGACTAGCATCCAATTTACCCTCTTGTACTTAGGTGAGGTCCTGATAGACACATTCAATAAGAACTTAAAGCTTACACAAGCTATAAACTTTACAACAATAGAGGAAAGGAAATTACAAAATTCCCCAAAGTCTTTAGAATGTCATGAGGTGGTGACTGGGAAGTTTGAACCTGGGAGAGCTAGGTTCATAGGTGGCTTGTGAACCGATCTTGCAGAAAAGAAAGTCTTAAAAAAAAAAAATAATGCTTAAACCAGGAGACCTTGTTCTCATCTCCTGTCCTTTGTTCGCTGTGAACATTATTGAAAGGTGTGTGTGTGTGTGTGTGTGTGTGTGTGTGTGTGTGTGTGTGCGCGCGCGTGTGTATATGTAGCTGGTTCTTGCTAGTGCTCCTTTTGTTTTGCCTGCAGTAAACACTACATGACATGTTTTCTGACAAGCTGTCTTCTGCTTTCAAAGCAGATTGTTCACCACACCCACGTGTGCTTATCTCCTCCCACCTCCCTCATTTCCCATATTCACCAGCTTGATGTTTTAGAAATTAAATGCTTTGAGAATTGTTGCCGAAACAAAGATTTGGCATAATCTGCAAGTGCTGGAGGTTTACTGTTCTTCTCATCTGTCAGCAGAAAAAGACTTTGATTTTTCATTCTGTTTATGCAGAAAGCACGGCCCTAAAATGCATGAGATTTTGCTCCCCGCTCTTGGTATTTTTTTGTTTATACTTGTGTGATCTTTGGAATGGGATTTGTATTGCTAGTGTTCTAAACTGGCCATCTCATAGATACTTCTTTGAACCCAGAGCAGTACACTGATTCCTAGGTACTAGTATGCTTAAAGTTAAACATGTGTTTTTAAGTACCTTGCAGAACTGTGCCCAAAGACTTAAATAAAAATAGAGAATCTAAGGCCAAATGTACACATTAATAGTCTTAATTTGGCACTTGGAATCTCCATTCTGATGATGACCCCATAAGTGTCATCAATAGCAGCTGAGGTTTGCATCAGTTGATTCTTTCAAAGTTAATACCTGCTTCAAAGGATCCGCATCTGTGCAACTACACCAACTGCTAAACCAGGACTTTTTCGGAGTGTAGGCAAGGCCTTGAATCGGTCCAGAAGGTCTGGCTGTGAAAGGGGACTCTGATGAAGAGCCATGGGGGCTGGGGAGGGAAGAGATTGGGCTGGGCAGAAGGAATCCATCTTGGGGTGGGTAGGTAGATGGGGAAGGGCAAAAGGGGCACGTTCTCCTTCAGAACCTGGAATGGAGCCCAAGATTCCTGAGTCTCAACAGTCCTACCAGGAAATATCTCTGAAACCAGCTGGCAAAGAATCTTATCTCTGCTAGTTCCTCCCCCTCATAGAGGATGATGACCTACTACTACTCTTTGTTAGACATTTAGTTCAAGTGGTAGAAGTCTGTGTGGTAGACCTAAAGGTTCCAACTCTGCTGATGGCCCATGTGGATGTTAATGTTTCCATGTGATGGAATTTTTTTTCCAGTTTGTTTATTTTAAATACATACAAAACCATGTGAAACAAAATGAAGATTGCAAAACTAAGCACGGAAAAGATAGGAAAAGCCAGATTTAAGGTTGCCTGTTGAACCTTAATTTGCACTCCGTGTGCACATGTATAATTAGATGCTAATCCTAATACAATTCTACTTTCCCCCCACCCCCCAACCAGATCCCAGTGGGAAGTGCACATTTTGATTTGGCTGTTTGCAACTCTGCAAAAACCTTATGCAAATACATTTACATTTATTGGTGGTTCAGCATTTATTTGACAGTTTGCTTTTAGTTGATCAATTACATCATAAACAAGAAAGTCGTGGTAATTTGGCTGCATTTCTGGAAAACTGGAACTGTAGTGGCAAGGAGTGAACAACTCTGGTGTGAAAAAACAAATACCATATATGGATCAATATCTATTTTGCTTTGGGTGCGAACATTGATGTGGGCAAGCACCTTTTACTCATGACTAGTCATGGATGACTAAACAAAGGGAATACAATGGCTGAATTGAAAATTCATGTATTTTAAATAACACAGTGGGGAAGTTAATGCGTGTAATTGTAGTTTTCAATCCATTACAATAAATACCACACACATTCTAAATGTTACTGATGCAATCAGTTTATAAATTAACCAAGTTTCCTTGTATATGCCAAGCAGGAAGAGACTTATTTTTCCATGTGTTCCACTGTATATTAACAATATAATTCTTGTTTAGAAATTAAACTGTTCAAGTAATATATTGCAGCAAAGATTAGTTACTTCTAACTCCTAATATGATATAGATAGTAGGTTGTTTGTTTAATATTTAACAGTGAAATTATCCAACTTGAGTTGCAATTCACCCTGCCCAAATGATAAATTCAAATGAGATCATGGACACTTTGCACAACCAAAACTGTGCTCATCAGTAGACCAAGTCACATGAGTTCCCTGGCCCCACTATGATCATTTAGGGATATGGATTTGTGAAGATGCCGTGGTTATAGGGCTGCTTGCATCTGTCCCTTTTCTGAATGCACTCCCCCTCTCTTCCGAGAGGGAATCATGTGATTCTACTATTTCGAGAATGGACGCTGGTCTAAGGCATCCTGTATATGCATTGTGTTTATCTAGCACGTCCTTCTCTGGATTAAGTGCCTGTGGTTCCTCCCTTCAGGAGTCTGTCATCAGATACTTTGGTTTTAACAGTCTATTTAATCTTAACAATAGAATAAAACAGAGGAGAACTTTAAAACAACAAGCAGTCTATACACGTCTAGCTCCTCAAAAGCCCAATTATCAGTAATGGTGGGCCAGGCAGGATTAGATGCTTCTGTCAGCCTGACCATCTTACTAACAACATCCCCGCAACAGCTACTACCTTTGCGTGTGGGGGAACAGGGGGAATCAGTTTTTATCCAGCCAGAGATCCTGTGTCTTCTCAGGATCCCTGCATGGCAAAACAAGTTTTCAAACTTGGCTGGGACCCAGGGGTAGAATCCTCACAGCTAATAGCTCGAGCATGGTCTCTGAACAGTCCTGAAGTGTTTATCAGGATCCTGGGCTCTTCCCAAGCAATTGTTTTGCTGCTTGCTTGCATTTTCCACCAGCCCTGTAGATTCAACGTCCTATAGTCACCAGTTCACTAACTGATCAACTTACATAATCCACGTGCGAATACTGTAACAGCTCTGTTTATCACAGTGGGTCTAGCATAGCCCTGTCCACTACGGTGAATTTCACTGTGGCTGACATCCATTGGGGCAGCAGCTGAAATCCTGCATGTTGTTGGGGGGGAAGCACAGCGTGGCTAGAGCTCTTGAAATGGACATGTTGGGGGGAGGTGGGAATCTGTTTCTTTCTCCAGGAAATACTGTGGAGGCAAAGAGCAGGACATGGCTATGCTCCACCCTGTGTGTATACAGAAGCCGGGCAGAGCCAAGAGTGGGGCCTGGAGGAAGGGATAGAGCATCTGCTGCAGTTAGTGCTGCCAACCCTCCAGGATTTGTCCTGGAGTCTCCAGGAATTAAAGATTAACCTGGAATTAAAACTTGTCATGTGATGAAACCTCCAGGAATACGTCCAGCCAAAACTGGCAACCTCAGTTGCAGTATGTGGGATCAGGCTGGCCATTAGGGAGCAGGTATGACTCACGGTCCTGCATTCCAGCCACCCCAGGTTCCCATGGAGACACCCAGCCTGGGAGAGGAGCAGGAGCATGCCAACCAGCTGCCAGGGTAGCATAGGAGACAGCACAGGGCAATAGCACCTGGGCAGAGGCCAGAGGGAGTGCACAGGGCACCAGCCACCAATGTGGGTGATGGGACAGAGCTCTGGCACCAGGGTGGGGGCGGCGGGTGGGGGGGGAGGAGTGCAAAGTGCACTTGCTTCCTTCCCACCCCATCTGAGTAGCTCTCGAAGTCCATTCACAGGGAGCTTCTCCCCTCCCCATGCTGTAATTTAATCCCTAGAGTATAGCACAGTGATAGGGTGCATTAAAAATGAATGCATAAAGTGACTAAGCAATCTGCATATGAAAGCTACATACTGCCAAGTTTGGCTTGATTTCTGGTAGATCTGCTAATAAAATGAATAGGGTGTGATGGGGAAATCTGTTCAACAGTGACACAGACTTATTTTTTTAATAGTTCTACCTCAAGCACTGACTTCAGTATTTTAATGTTTCTTGTTTCTTACCCTCTGATTTTTTTTTTTTTTCCCCTGTTTAACTGCTAGGTAGGAAAACATACGTAATCTTTGCTCTGTTCCTACTAAGTTTAATATCAGCGTAGTGACCGCTTAAGGGTTCCAGAAATAGTTTTCTGATAAACTTGTGTTAAGGTATCTTGTCAGTTGGCTTTCAATAAAAGAAAAAAGTTTTCTAATGTTCTTCCATCACTATTTCACACTTAACGTGCACGCTTTTATAGCTATCCAGTTCTGGCATTTTTAAAATGCAAAGTGCAAAACCTTGCTAGAAAATTGCATTGATTTGCAGAAATCAGAAAAGGAAACTTCCTGTTTTCTGTGTGCTCTCAACAAAGCCTCTCCCACTTATACTGGTTGAGAGTTTGCTAGAACTGGACTTCAAGCTGTGTGGGTTTCTCCACTCCCTGCATCCGAAGGAAAAATGTCTATGATTCAATGCTTCGATTCAATTTCAGTGATGGAGCTGAAACTTCTGCACCAGGGTGGGCCCCACCCCTGCAGAGAATTATCAGTACGTAGCAACCCAAACAAACTAATCACACTTCAAAGAAGCAATCTGCATGCTGAAGTGCAAAAGTCTCTGCTGTTCTTGTGGTCGTTATTATGTATTTGCGTTCTCCTAGTCCATAGGAGCCCTGGACCAAAATCCTGTTGTGCTAGGTGCTGTACAAATACAGAACAAAAGGACAGTCCCTGCCAAAAAGAGATTACAATCTAAGTAAAAGGCAAAAGACTCCCTCATTGGTCTATCTGTAACTCTGTTGTATTGAGAAACAATGGGACACTGTTGTTCAGCATGACAGGCAGTGGACTCTGCACACAAGCAACCTAGTAGCATGTTGTAGGCTCATCCCATCGGTACACTGGGGATTTCCATGAATAATTTCCAGAGCAGACTAGTGACACTAGTCTACTGACTGGCAAGGTTTTGGTGATGCAAAGTGGCCATGAGCTCACTTCAAGTGCAGTGAATGTTGATCACTAAGGGAGGCATGGCTGCTGCCTTTTGTTCTGGACCCAGGTTGTGGGATGGGGTTGGGGTATATGTTAAGGTTTGTGTCTACACAAAGCCCAGTAACTTGGGCTTTATGTGGGCAAGGTGAATTTCAACTGAAGTTATCCTATGGATGATTTCTAGAGTAGATGTAGCATGAGACAGTGTGCATCTTAGTGCAAGCCTCTTAATTAAGATAGAAATTCCCAGTAATAATTCATTTCTCATAGATTGTATGCCAAAGTTCTTCAAGATCCATTAATTTATTGTGCAGAATTTTTCAAAAAACCACTCTCCCACCCCACCCCTTCCCCTCATCATTCCCTAGTGCTGAATCTGAAGAAGTACATAATTATGAAGAAACCATATCGTACGTGAAACAATCTGGGAACTCTCTAACTTCGTGTGCCATTCAGGATATTGCTGACTGTGAGTCTGTTAAGCCAATTAACATAGGTATAGTATGTGGGATGTAACTACTTTTTAAAGAAATGGCATTGTTCCTCCTAATCTGTTAGAAGCTCAGTTGCATGTCTGAGTTACCCTTTTTCACAAAAATGCCCCATTTGTGACTAAAGGTGAATATTCGTGCTTTACAGCCTAACCTCGCCTCTCCTCCTTTGCCACTAGAAGGAAACAGACTTGTGTGAGAGACTGAAAATGTGTATAATGGAGTTATAGGATCATGATGGGGGGGGGGGGAGGGCTGAAGTAGAACGGCAATGGAAAAAGTCAAGTGACTGTCCTGCCAGGGAGGAGGGGGCAAAGGAGGAGATGTTAACTAAGCAGAGTTTAGCCTCCTTTTTGTTTTTTGGTTTTATGGGAGGGGGGTGGGGAGAGGTGCTACTTCCAATGCATGGAACTCTTCCATCCCCTTATGACTTATGCCACCTTCATTACCCTCTTTCCCCCCCCCCCCCCCTTGCCTTTTTTGTTCTGTCAGGTTTATTCTTGTGCTTTTTTTCCTTGTTCCCCTTCCTGGTGGCTCTTCCTCCCCGTTTCTCCTTGACAGAATACAACTTACTTGCTCAGGGTTGTGTTTCGAACAGGCCAATTCTTGTACTTGATCCAAGGGGCATGAAAAGATTAAGCTGACGGCGTGTGAACCAATCCTCATTCAGGGAACTGACCATTGGGCCCTGCAAAAGTGGCTGTTTGCCCCCATCTAGCCTAGGGTACCCTAGGCTGAATATGTGGGCCAGTCTTCTTTATAGCCACAGTTCCCTTTCACAGACTGTAGTTCAATGGCATTAAAACTGTGGAAGATTGTATCTCCAGAACATGCTAAAATGCAGTAATTTGTTTATAAATCTTTATTCTAGTATCTAGCACGGGAATCCAAGAACACAAAAAGGTAGGTCATCTTCTGCAACCCTCGCCTAACATTATAGATAAATCTATAAGACATGCTGGTGCTATGTTTTGATGCCTTGGAAACTTGTGACTATTGTATCCTTCAAATAATGAGCTGTTCTGTGGGGGTTCTGGAGACTTATGCACCCATCCTGTGGGATCTAGGGAACCAATCTCCTTAGCTCCCTTTGAGAACCCTAGCCTCACGCTTCTGATGTTTAAAGAAATAGTGATACAATCTAAATTTAACAGCGTGTTTTATATCAAACAGGTCTTGAGTAAGTCTCTGAGAGCTTTAAAATTCCATAAGGGAGATGCCTGTGTAAACCTCTGTCAAAGATAGGAATGTGCTGGTAATTCTCTACTCAAAGGCTTGATGGCAAAAACTGTGTTCCTGCTTCCTCGCCACAGCAACATATTTAGCCAGCGTCTGATGGGTACAGAAGAAAATAATTGAACTGGTGTCAGAAAATATCCCTTATGGGTGTGACTTCTGGTTCTGTCTCACATGCAGGGAAATCAGCTGGGGCCATCGCCTCTGAAATTCTTAAATCTGATTCCAAGAGGGCAAATGACTTTGTTTTGTTTGTTTTTAAACTTTCGAAAGAGCTTATTTGCTTTATTGAGTGAGGTCCAGTTTCAAATTTTAGATCTGAACTGAAAAGTGATCAATGTGTCCAGGAAATATCCTCATGTTTCAAGTGGCTTATCTATAATGCAGTAGAGGAGGAGTTGTGGCTTTCTTTATTTCTAATGGTCAAAAAAGCAAATTGTATTTAGAAATATTTTATGAAACAAAACTAATATTTAAAAGATTAGGCCCAATCTTGCAAGCACCTCAGCACATGCTTGACTTTACTCCTATGAGTAATTTCATTGACCACTAACTTCCGTTTGTTTGTTTTTATTTATTAATTATATAAGGAGTTACTCGGGTCAATATGCACACCTTTTTCAGAAACTGCTTTTATGCTAGAAAATAAGGGAAAGATCCTGCTTTTAACTAATCATAAAGCTCATGTTTTAATGCAGGCTACTACATGAGTTAATGTTGCTTGTACAGAAACGCACTTTTAAAATATCAAATATTGAGTGGCATTGTGTAAAGTTTGGCTTCTTGCCGAACAAGGCGTAATAAGTGAAGGTTTTTTACTTTCTTTTTTTAATAGAAGCAGAAAACTTTTCTGTTTGCCTCATTCAGGTAACTTCTTCATTTATTTGAATCACTTTTTATTTCTGCTCATCTAAACAGGTTTAGCAAAGGCAAATCACCTTTTTAGTTCCGTGATAGATCTGGGTGAATAACCTATAAGGTATTCACAGAATCTTTTATTTTAGAAATACAGTGAAATTCCACAAACACACTTGTTAATACAATTGCATTTTCTGGCAGCATTCAAGGTTTCAAACTTCATTTTTGTTCTGCAGTGGAACAAAAACAAAACCTCTCAAATGATTTTGCAAAAAGCTGAATTGTCAAAATGTTGTTTTCCTCTCCCCTGGGAAACCTGAACTTTTTAATGTGGGAATGGGAAAGAGACTGACTCTATAGCCTAGGAGACCCAGGTTCAAGTGTGTGATCTGGGATGACAAAAGTCTGCTCTCAGTCAGGCACATTAGGAAGTCTCCCATCGCTCTCTAGAAGTCACTAGAGTGCCCTGAACCCAAATCCAAAACAACTTGAAATGAATTTTTCATCCAAACTGATGTCTCCACAAAACATTTCAATTTCATTTAATTGAAAATATTCCAACCAGCTTTACTTTAGAATTATTTGTCCAGCTCTTTAACTAGATGTGATGAAGGAAAAAGGCAACTTTGAAGTTCACCCTGGATTATTGTAAGAGTAAAAATAAATACTTCAAACGCTATAGTAAATGTAATTATTGTAGCTTGGTAACCTGCTTGCTTTAATGGAGATTGCCATAGCATGTGATAAATTGGATTATTTTTGTTAAATGTGTGCCTGAGGGGGGGAAAAAGCAATTTTGGGAATAGAATGATGAGATGTTGCATCACCAAAGTGGCTTGGGTGTTCAGAGGGACACCAAAATGATTGCACAAGTAATCATGCACAAAAGTGGGCTTTGGGATTATGTAGTAGGATGGGAGGGCAACTGTAGAGGAGAGTGTGGAAGGGATGGTGTAGTCGGGGAGAGTTCTCATGGAATCAGGAACCAAAGAGGGAGACGGAGACTGTATGACAGAGAGCTAAGCTGTGCAAAATTGGAGTGTGTGAGGGGCACTGAAACAGAAATGCATGTCAGAATTGGTTCACCCATCCTAATATACGTCTGATATAGTGATGGGAATTAAACATAAAGTGAGCCAGTCTATCTGACTAGATAGATATGGGAGAGGTGATAGGAGTTGTGGTCTTGATAACCCAGAAGGCCATTGGCTATGGACTGTCTCATCAACTGTACTTTTTTTTTTTTCTGTATAGTTCAGTGTTAGCGTAACAAAGCTGGACCAGGGTCAGCCACATGAAACCACCCAAGTGAGATCGTCAGCAATGGATCTAGTCTATGGGCTGTCCATTATCAGAGTTCATTCCTCCTAGCTTGCTGTCATTCAAATTGTGAATAGTGCTTTGAAAACTATTGCTCTGGGTTACCATCTGCTCTGTCTGCATGTTGGAGCTGATTCAGATTTTAGCGCTGGCATTATGGAATATAATACTGTCTACACAATACAGCCTCATCTCTCTCCTAACAAGTAGAGTAGTGGAGAGATGCTATGTATTAACACGTCTGTCTTAGCCTGGGCTTGTGTAAGAATCTTCTAATATTTCAGCACGGAAAGAGTCACAGGGAATGAAAAAAAGGAAAAACTGAAATGGGATCTTGATAGAGAGATGCAACAGCAAATGAATAAAGCGTCCAAGGTAATATGTCATTGAGGTGCCCCTTATACATTTAGGTTCAGTGTTGGGGTGGACAATGAGGGACTAGGGTATGATGCAGTTTTTGTTTTTAAAGCACAATGAAACTAACTCTCAGCCCAGGGATTGGAAGCCGTCTTTAGCCTCCCAAATGAGGATAGACGATGGAATTTTAAATCCTATGTTTTCTCCCTCCAGTCATGACAAATGTTTAGTAATATGACTGATACTATTTCTGTTTCTGAGTTGCATATAATCTATTATACCTCTGTTCTATATAGTGGGTTAATAGTTGAGCTATAATGTTTTTTCACGTTGCTTGTAAATTATGAATCTGATTCAAGCCCTGCACTAACCACATCTACATTTCTCTCATTAGATGAGTGGTGGTGAGGACATGCTACATAAATCACAAATACATCAAGGCAATGAAGGTGGGAAGAACAAGCTACAAGCTAAGCAGGGAGATACAACTGATGTCATCCAAACTGGGAAGTGGCTGGCAAAAGGTGGAGTAGAACATTGTGAGTATCCCATTGCCTTTGTTTTATTGTACTGTTTCTTCAAACTTCTGTCCCCCCCCCTTTTTTTTTAATTACCTAAAATCTCTCAGGCCTTGTCTGCATGAGAAAGTCACACTGGTCTAACTTAGTGTAATTTTAAACCAATTAAGTTAAAGTAGCACAAAATGCTGCATGGACACTAATACTTTTTTAGTTTAAGACTATCTGTTCAAAATAGATTGCCTTGACTTGGGAGTGTTGAACAAAGTTGTGCAAATAACTGATTTTCAGCTCTCTGGAAGTTTTTTGGTTTGAGTTGAACCAAAAATTCAGTGAATTAAAAGTAAGCAGAAAAAAATTTCATATCAAACAAAATGCATTTTTATGTTGGGCATTAACTTAAAAGCGAAGGAAATGAAGGGCTAGATTGACACAACTGGAACTGGTGGTGTCCCCTTTCTATGGAGTAACCAGGGCACTATCCTGGGATATGGAAGAATCTGGGTTTGAATCCCCACTCTGGAGCTGGCACTTGAACTCAGGTCTCCAACATACCAGGTAAGTGGCCAAAGCATCACACAAGGATGTTCTGAGGTGGGACTCTGTCTCTCATGTTGAAGCCGTTCTACTTTGTACAGAGTCCTTGAATAGTCATTGGGGAAGAGAGTAAGAATGATGCTATAGGCTGTTGGTTAGAGCACTCAGCTGGAAGGGAGAAGAGCTGAGTTCAAGATCCTACTCCAGAGCATGGATTCAAATGTGGGTCTCCCACATCCCAGGTGAGTGCCCAAACCACAAGGTTACTGGGTGTAAGGGGGATGGAATCATTACCACCACCTCCTCTGGGTTTTGTGAATGGCACCAAAGTCCCCTTGTGAATCTAGGCTTAAGCTTTTTTGGTTGAAGCTATTTGGCAAATTCATCACAAACTTAGGCCAAATAGCTTCAATTGACCATATATAAAAATAATTTTTGTTTGTTTTCATTTGCCAACCTCTTTTTTGTTTTCATTTGCTAATTCCCCCGCCCCCCAAAAAAACAAAAACAAAAAACAAAACCCAAACTAGTCTGAAAAACTGCTCCCAGAACTAGTGTGGAAATCCATCTTCTCCTATGGTCACCTCCCCACTATTGTCTGTGACTGAAGTCAGGAAAAAAAAAATCACGGGAAGATGGAAACTATTTGGGCCTGATTTTTTTTTTTTTTTTCCCCCAAACTATCTATTCTTCTGACTAGTCCTTGCTGGCATGATTTGTTCTAATGAGACTACAAAATTAAAGAATGAGCCCTTATTTTCTTCATTATGGTGCAGACCCAGAGTGCTAATACATGTTTGGGCTTCTGTTATCATCTTAAACTATACAGTTGCCAGACACACTCAACTTACTTTAGTTTGTAGTGAATGGGGAACATATTTCTTCTTCTTTAAACTTATTCTGTAGCTTCCAAGTGTAAATTAGCTTTACCTGTAAGTAATTAATTATTTCAATTCAATCCTGACAGCGATGATATTTTTAAACCACTCTGCTTAACTTTGCTGCTATTGACAGACTGTTCAGGATTGAGCTGTAGATTATGGCTGATCTCTTGAATGGCTGGAGGTAATTTTGGGTGGAATTTTTAGTATTGTTCAAGGTTGGCCTGTCTCTGCTCCCATTGATGTAAATGGGAGAGAATGAGGCCAATGATAGGTGCTTTTGAAAAATCAGAGATATCAAAAGTGAGAAGTTAATTTTGCTCTGAAGCATTATGATGAAATTCATAATATGGGCAGAAATGTGTCAGTGTTGCATATTTCTGGTGTGGCAGCTGAGCATGGAGGCATCCATTTAAAAATACTAGTTGCTTTTGGCTCTGTCTCTTAAGTTTCTTAACCCAACCCGTTTTTTTTTCCTTCACTCATTCAAGGCCTAACTAGGCTTGGCAAGCTGGTCAATTGACCACTTAATATTTGACAGTGATCAAATAACGTAATATATTCTAGCAAGGACATCCTGACGGCAGTGGCAGCCTATCTTTTGACTTGCATCATAGTGCCCTTTCGTCTTACAACAAAACAAGACCAAAAAACCCCACAACTCCGTTTAATTGTTTCATATTTTTCTGAGTTACTGGAGTTGTATTAACTTGTGTTTTTGAAATTAGGCATAAGTATCTCTCGAAGGCTAAGCCTATTAGAGAACATAAAGTCTTACTCTTATTAGAACAAAAAAAAAAATTAGTGCTTTAAAATGTTTGACCAGTATTTAAGGCTGTAAGAAAATCATGGGCCATAACTCTGAACACACACCATGGGCGGGTGGGGGGGTGGTGATGGTGGTGGTTTTATAGTTGTCACAAATTTGAGTGGTGGTGGCACTGCAAGCTTGTGTGCCAGATTGTAATACCATTCCCTCAAATTTGGCCTAGCTTCTCTCCATCATGACATAGGCAGCTGAGCCAAATTTGGGTGATCGGGGTTGGGGGCTATAAATTGGTGAATGAGGTAGCAACAGCACTCAAATTTGGGTCGTCAGGGTGGGGGGGGGGTTATTTCCCCCTATTTGTGAGATAGCAACAGCACTCCAATTTGGATGGCTACCTCTTGGTCACGCTTGCATTCAAGAGCCATTGGGACATATCTGTGCTGCTGCCCTGCTTAGAAGACAGGCTGCGTGCCTTGGAAGAAGGTGGTGAAGCGTATGATTGGGTGAGCACCCAGGGGTGGTGAATCTATTTTAAAAGCAAGTATATAAAGGCAACCTGTTTTTGTTTTTCAAATGGGTTATGTACTGAGCACACCAAAACCTCGGCTTCAACAAACGGTGGCTGCAACTTTTGAACCAGAAAAAATCCATACTTTTGTACAGCCTTACATATACTTGACTTGTAAATTTACCAATAATTTTTGGACTGGTCAAATGCACAACCTTAGACCTAACGTTGTTGGAGGAGTGTCTATTGAGGTGGTGGTGGTTATTTTTTTACCTAACTGAAACAGTTCACACACTTAATTGTCCTAGTGTCTACTCTGAAACCTAGTTCTCAGTGTAATAGACATCAGCTAAAATCACAAATGAGACTTTTTTTTTTTTCCCCTCTACCATGATTTGCAAGTATATTCCCCAGGCTTAAGTAATCTATCAATCCTTACTCTCTCAACCATATCAACCACTCCAAAGATGCTACCAATTCAATCCCTTCATTTATTTCAGAAAAAATAACATCTATTTGTTTTTGTTTTTAAATCTTATTTTGGTTCTTGCAGTTGAAAAATGTCATAGTTGAGAACTTCAGGTACTGAGCAAACTGGTAAATCTCTAAAATAAGTCTTTAAGACTCTTTGCTTTTCTTTCAAAGCAGCTTAGAGCAATCAAAGACCCTTCTTAACTCCTAGATCTAAGGAAGTTTGGCTTCCTCTGCAACTGACATATTTATTGTGACACCAACATGAGTTATCAAAGATGATCATCCTTGACCTGATCATAGGTGATCAGAAGAGCTTCTAAGGCAAGATGCTGTTTCATTTTCAGCTCGCTATTTGTGTGTGGGTGCCTTGAAAGCAGATGAAGACATGGTGGCTTTGAGCCAAAGGATTCTGAAGCCAATGCAGACATCAGAGGATGTGTATGATGATGTAGAAGATCTAGAGCATGCTGTGTGAGTACATGCTAACGACTGGGTTTTGAGATGTCTTCTAAAACCTACAATATAGTAAACTGATATATCAAACTGTCTTGATACTTCATTTTCCAGGAATCAAGCCTCTGATGCCTTTAGCTCGTTCACTTCAGATAGCTGTAAGTATGGCAGAGTTGGGAAGTTTGAACTTGAGGATCATTCATTACGTTGAGGCATACCTCCATTTAAAAAGGTGCATCTTGTGCCTGGAGTGGAGCTCACCCCAGAAAAAGGAGTTGCATATGGCCCTAAGCTACACTTGAGTCCCACACTACAGTCCAGTCCTCTGCCAAGTTTCCAGTCAGCCCAGGAAAGTGGGCAGGGCACTGGGATCTCTGCCAAGACAATGAGGAAAGAATTCTTCCTTTACTCCTAAGCTGCGCATTGCAGCTGTACTGCAGCCTAACTGCAGGAGTAGACTCTGTGACTTTTTAGCATTATATAGCAGTGGTGATCCTGGATCTAACCCTTAAATAGTTCTGAAGTGCTTTGAGAGTGGCCTCTCCAAAACCTGCCTGTATTCCTTTCTTTTCTTCTTCTTCTTCCTCCTCCTCCTGCTCCTCCCTCCCCCCCCCCCCCAGCCCAGAATTGCACTGGTTTCCTCTCCATGTGGAAACCTCCATGCCCATGGAACCAGGGACTAGATTTTCCACCAATATATTGTTGAAGCTTCACTTGGCCGTATGGATCTGCTATAATGAATTTCACCCGTAAGCACCTGTCTGTATCCATTTTAAGCAATTGTAGTTAAAGTTGCCACATCCATGTTACTAGGAGACAAAATCACAAATGCCATCATTAAACCTATCACTTTTCTGGTGGTGTGATAGATTTTTCTTAGTGGGATTCATAGTGTGATGTGACAGCAATCTCATGTTTGTCAGATATTATCCTAATAATGTCATTCGTTGGATGAATTTTGATAGCTTAATAAATCTACCACTGCAGCTCATATGCAAGATTTGTTTATGCCTTAGACTGTACAGTTTTAGCTACCTGATTGTAATACATTTTCTAACCACTAGAGCACTGCAATTTAAAAAGAAAACAAGTTTACAAAGAATGGCGTGTGCATTGTGTTGAACATTCCACTGTTAGCTCATGTATAAATACAATGAGTGTTCTTAGGTTCTTTTATTGATCAGTACCACTCCAATGCTGAATGTTCAGCAATATGGCAAGCTTCCATCTGGGAATAAATGGTCTCTTGTGAATTTTTGTTGCACTTCATGCTACAAGCTAGGGAATCTGATTCCCAGCTTGCATAGACAGCAGGAGTCTGGTAGCTAGCTGGTGCTGTGGCAGCTACACTTCTGTGTTTAGTATGCTAGCTGAGATGTGCACTAGTGTGAATATGTCCATGTGAGCTGGGAATCCCACCGCTAGCTCATAGTGTAGCCATAGCCTATGTAGTGCTAAGTGGTTCTCCTGTTCCAGAGCTCTGTTTGTTCTGTTTAGCAGACCTTGAAGATTGTTACCATTGAATGTGATTTGTGAATACATCTGTCTTGTTTTTAAGTTTCAGAAGACAAGTGTGACGAAATATATGAGGATGTTCATAATGGGGATTATAATCCAGTCAAACTGGAGTGAGTTGCCATTTATATGCCTTCAAGCAGCTGAATGCACTTCTATGTACTGTGCCTGTTGACTACTGGATATAAGTACATGTTTTACAACTGTAGAAGAGAGAGTGATTTTTGTTGTTCGTTGACATTAGCTGACATTTACAAACTGCATTTCCAATCATTAACTCTCTGTAAGATCACTCTGTGTGTGGAATGAGACTTCATACACCTTTCCACGGTGTATCTGACTCGGCCCTTGACTATAGCAAATGGTGAGGCATTGCTCCACAAAACTTCTTAAAAGGTGCACCTGATGCCTGGTTTTTATACAGCAGAATGTGGAGTTATTTATCTTGTGCATAGTGCTCCTTTATGGACATGAAGAGTAATTGCATCTGGGTTTAAAACTAATTTATATCTTGTGTGTGGAGAAAATATGGGAAGTTTGAAGTCTGGAGGATTGGTGGGGGGGGGGAAATAGCAATGCTCTTTGGTGCCTCTAGGTGCACCTTTAATTCAAACAAGACCGTGGTCCATTGTGCTAAATGCCGTACATGCACAGCCAGTCCTTTCTCCAAAGAACTGTTGTCTAAATAGATACTAAATGGTAGGAGAAATGAAGCTTCCTTATCCTCCCGTTGCAGATGGGGAAATGGAGAAATAGATTGTGACTTGCCCAAGATTGCACAAGGAAGTTTACTTGGGCATTAAAACTCAATATCCTGAGTCTTAGTTCAGTGCCCTAACCACAAGGCCATCCTTAAGATAGTCTTCCTGCCAGTACAACATGCAGCCAGTGCTCAAGGAGTTGTGCTCACTGTATTTAGTACTTAATTATCGAGTACCTTCTATCTTGGTACTTCTTAACCACTTGAGTATACTTCCATATGGGAAATAAGCTTTGCAACACCCCTGTGCCATAAGCAAGTACAATTCCCCATGTTATAGACATAAAGAGAAGTTGTCTTGCCCAAGGCCATACAGGACAGAGATGTGTGGTGGAGGCTGGAACTGAAAGAGGTGGTCTAACTCCCAGGCTTGGGCCTTAACCACAAGATTGTCCTTCCATCTGTAATGTCTACCAGGAACTGGACCCAGGGAAGCACTGTTCCTTTTATCCGAGATTTGGAGTTCCACAAAAACACTCAATTTCTGAATGTGGTAGGGGAGGAAATTGACTTTTTTTTCATTAGTGACTAACTGGCTTTGAAAAATCCCATGTGTGAACTAAAACCAATGCAAAAGGGAATTTAGAATGAAGGCCTCAGTCCAGCAAAGCACTTAAACTTAACTCTAAGCATGTGAGTACTCCCCAGTGAGTTAAGCATATGCTTAAGTGCTTTGCTGGACTGGGGCCTAAGTGCTTCTTAGGGTGCAGTCCCTTTTTTCTGAATAGAGGATAATCTCTAGCACTGCCAATATGGTAACTTTTGTGGGCATTCAGCATTCTTAAGTCTGACGCTTTCCCCCCCCCCCCCCCCCAATATATCTTCTTTGTACCTAGTTCGGATAGAATAGAAAAACTAAAGCAACTTGGGAAGTTTTTCAAGAAAGACATAATTAAATTGAAGAATGCCAAGATGAAGGAAAATTGCCGGTAAGAAATGTTGTCTAAACAGCTCCTGCTCAGTTCATGTTTGGAAATTATCACTTTTTCTTTTTATAGTTCTGGACACAGCTTTTTTGGCAAATCTGCCTAAAGTCATTTTTGATGACCAGCTGTTCCATAGGAATTTCCATAATGGATCATGCCTAGGGTACCTCTGGTCCAGTATCTTGTCTCTCTCACTATGGACTGCACCAAACACTTCAGAAAAAGGTGCAAGAAACCCTGAATATGTCAATTATGGAATAATCTGCAAGTCTCTTCCTAAATCATAGGATGGATAATGTCTTGAAGCATGAGGATGCTTGTGTCCTTCCAAACTGCTAATTGGCTTGGGTTGTGATGGTGGTCCAGTAATCAAAGCAAGTTGAATGGATGTAGATCAGTGAAGAGGAAAAATTAATTGATTTAATATTTTCCGTTTCCAGTTGGTAGGCAAAGACCTTCTTAAATTCAAGTTCATAAAGAGGGGAAAAAATCTTGTGTTCTAACTGTGTATTATTTAGCACTCTTAAAGAATCCAAAGATAATGCTTTCCGTTAGGGGTATGTGACCAGTACATCCATTCTGTTAATCTATGACTTTTAAATTGTTCTTAAGGCAGCTGTTTTACTCATGAAAAATTTGGTTCCTTTTTTGAGTAATGAAAGTAGGAATCTGACTTCTCCCCCCCCCCCCGCTAAAATTACTGGGCCTGATTCTGATCCAAATTTACAATGGTATAACTGCAGGGAAGTTGCTCTGGATTTACGTCAGTGGGAGGTCAGAACAAGGTTCTGTTAGTCTGATCCATCACTCTTAGGAGCACCAATATCAATGGCTTTTTCCCCCACTTTGCCTTATAGGCACAATTAAACCCTAATCATCGGGGTAGAGGCGGAGGACGGCAGAGTAAAAATTTTGAAGTCAGTGGAAAGCCTCCCATACACTTCATGGCTTAGTCTGGCATAAAAACCCACTAATCTTAACCAACTCCTTTTATTTTTAAAATGACTTAATTGAATCATAAATTTTTAATGGAAAAAACAAGGTGATATTAGCTTTGTCAATGCAGAGTAGATGTTGCATAGTTTGTTTGTCCCCCCCCCCCCCCTCCTCCATTCTGTGGAGAGCTAAGTAAAGCTCTGACTTCCTCTTTCTGCACTGCTGATGAAACCTTGAAAAATGTTCCGTGTCTGTAGAAGACAGGCACAGCAATATGGTATTAACAACACAGAGACCTGTGTGTGCTTGTGTCACCTGTACGTTGGGAAAGGTGGTACCTTAGAGGAGAAGATTTGCCTTTCACATTCAAGCTGGCAATAGTATCTGATAAGAAAGAGGAGACCATTCAGTCTCTGGTATAACAAGTGACACATGAAGGAATATTGTTTATCTTTTTCTAGTACTCTTTCGAATCCTGTTGGCTTGATATTCAAGATGCTGGCTTGTGCCAGTTTCTCACTTCATGAATGCATGATGGTTGGCTGCAGAACATAAGGTCTCTTGACTCCTCTCTGCAAAACGCCTACCGTCAGATGAAGGGGGTGCACTATGGTGCCATACTCTTTTGGTCCTGAGAATGTCTGGTGGGATTTTTTTCTGGCTTTAAAGGAACATAGCTGTGTTTGGGAATGTGTAGTGGGAGCTACAGTATGAAAGCTGTCTGTCATCTGACAACTCTTTCTAAAAGCTGTCTGCGTTCCCTAAATTCAAGTGCTGGATATTAAGAACAGTTGTGTACATAAGTGGCTGCATGTTGACTGAAACCCTGGCACTTGTGCAAAATTTTATCTACACACACGTGGACGTGAACTGCTTTGTCTGCTTTCATTTTCTAAAAAGAGAAGGTGTGGGTATTTAGTGGGTCTTTACACTAACTAAAGGTACAGTATGTGTCCTCTCTTCTTCTAGGTACTCATCCATCATTTTAGGCTGTCTTGGGTTTTTTATTTCTGTAAAAAGCTCTGATGTAAACATGCTTGCCTCATTTCTTTAACTCCGTTCTCACTCTATTTCCTCTGTTGTTCTCTCACTCTTTAGCATCTCCTTGCTCCATAACTGCTAAATTATGATCGTACTAATGAGCTACCATATGTTGCTTAAACTTTCACACTATATCTTCTTGTATCACAGAAAAGAGTTCTGAACTCTGCTGTGGATTTTTTATGATGACCTCCTTATTAGGTCTTAATTACAACTGCATGTTAGCTTACGGACAGGTGCATGGCATGCTGCATTCATTGACCAGTATGGGAGAAATATTTGGCCAGTGTCAGGTCTTTCCTTTCTTCTATGTTCTGGTCTTTGAAAAGGCACTTTCAATTGTGGCATCACCATAATAACCATATTAGACTGTGTGTCTACCTCTTAGCTTTGGAGGTCTGAAAAGCATTCAAACGTATGTTAGGGAGACGCCGAATATAAAAGGACAGACCGACTCTTCAAAGATTTAATGGATCATTGGGGCGAGGGGGCGTGAGAACATAATTTCTTCTTAGACCTGTAGCATTCCAGAGCCTCAATGTAGAATCTTCCCTTGAGCCACCAGTATAGTTGCCATGCTGCTAAGATGGCTGTTTTAATATGTTTGTATGTAAATTAATTTTTTTTTCCTCCATGTGTTTTTTTTTCTCTCTGCCTCCTTCCCCCTCTTCTTTCTGCCTCCTCCAGCGTATTGTCCAGTTCAGTACCAAACTTAGGTAAGCCGTGTATGTGTATGTGTGTGATTACATTAGAATGTGCCTGGAAGGGGTGGTATGGGTGTCTTGCCTCTCTTTTAAAATAGACTGTGTACTGTAAAACTCTAAAATTGGTATGTGGCAGTGTTAATTTTAAAGACTTAATATAGGTGTGCACTTTACTTGTGGTTTTGAGGTGGGGTATGGAGGCGAGATTATTCTTGCGCAGATGTAAACTGTTTCAGTAGCCGACTTGCTCAATAAAGCACTCCAGGATTCCTCTGACCGTTCTTGAGAATCTTTTGTGAAAGTCATTTCGGGTCTTGAAGGGGAAAGGGCCAGATTTGGATCTGGTATAAATGGGAATGATTCCAGTGGACTCAACTGGATTGCCTCCACTTTAACCGAGTCTGAATTGAGCCCTAGAATTTCATCCTCCTATCAGAATGAATGTACTATATTCCTCAGAATAATTTATAGGGCCTGACTGTGTCCCATGTATAAATTGGGGCTAATTCCTTAAAAAGGCTGGCCCAGTGCTTAGGGCACAAACCTGAGACTTGAAACCTGGGTTCAAATTCCTGGCCTGTATTATGCAGGAAATTGGGGTAGGTGATCGTAATAGTCCTTTCTAGCATTAGAAGATATAGATTTTTTTTTTAATGGAATTAAACTAGCTGAGAGCAGAATGAAACCCCAAACTGTTACATCCCAATAACTGGTTTCAGAGTAGCAGCCGTGTTAGTCTGTATTCGCAAAAAGAAAAGGAGTACTTGTGGCACCTTAGAGACTAACACATTTAAGGTGCCACAAGTACTCCTTTTCTTTATCCCAATAACTGTAAATTTCCAACCACAGCAGTGTGCTCAGGCAAATGACTCTCTTTTAGAGATGTCTTTGGGTGTGTTTAATTATTTCTCCCTAGCCACCAGTGCCTACTCATGGGGGCAAGTCTCCTTCCTTGTTGTGCCTTGAGAATCCTTCATTGCTACAACATTTAGTTTCTTTGGATTGATAGCGTTTCAGACAGGCTAGGTGCAATCCCAGTGTTGTTACACTCAGTGGTTTCAAATACCATACTCTGACTGTTTTCTGACTCACCATTATGCTGAATGTTTTGATAACAGAGGTGGTGTCCCAAGGAAACATGGCATATGATGACATTGATGTGGCTCAAAAAGATGCAAAGTAAGTAACCCACTTTTACAAAAGAGGATGACTACTGTAATATTTCTCCAAAACAGGTTCTTGTGCTGCAGGCAACATTCCTCCACAAATCGGTGGCATGCTATGTTGGCCTTCAGAGAGAGACTTTCATTGTACCTTTTATAACCTAAGCTAGGTAGGGTCAGTATTTATGGGAGTTCTCTAGGAAAAGCTCAGATGCTCTAAGAAAGGACGTTTCCGAAATGGCAGGTGGCATCCTAAAAGTGTTGTAAGTGAACCCTAGCATAGTACTGTCTTTTGGATAGAATGTAAAGTGGAACCTTGTCTCCTTGTGGCTCATGAAACTATCCATAAGAGATGGGGATTTAATCCCCAATGTTCCCAGTCCAACTCTTGTGTAGCTGTATTTTTGCCTTCTGCAAAAATGTCTCCCTGTAATCTTAACTAGATAGCACATACTTCATTTCTTGCTCTTCAACTATTGAGCAGTATTGATGTAAACTGGTATAAGCAGCAAGGTTCCTGCATTAAATGTTTGCGTTTCAGTGGTGTGTGAAATTCGATATTTTTTTTTTTAAAATAAAAAACCTTGTACCACCCTTCTGTTTGAAAAGGATTGTTATAAATATCCTCAATTGTTCCTTTTTTCCCTAGAGAGAAGGATGACAAACACAAAAATTGGAAGCTAAAATTTCTGATGCCAAAAGATAAAGATCAAACAAGAAGCAGTGAAGATATAGAAAGGTAACGAAAGATCTTTTTTTCTATAATTGTATGTATGCTTCCCAATTAAGTACAACATTATTTAAACTTGGAGAGAGAGCATTTTATTAGACTTTGATAACACTGAGATAGTATCCTTTTACTTTTCATGAAATTTTGCAAACTGTCTACCAAAGTTTGCAGAAACTAGACTTGGAGGAAACGTATAACCTTGGTGTATACGTGTGAGTGGGGAATTCTTCAAGGGCTTTCTTTTCCCCAGAGTTTTATCCTGAAGTTTTGTAGCCTCTCTTCTCTCTATTTGAGGTAGGTCTATATCTACCTAATGCTGTGCAGTATAGTGGTACAGCTCCTCAGCCTAAATACAACCTCTTTTAAACAAGCATTTGAGACCAAAGTATCAGTGATTGGTCTGTGCTGGGAGAAAACCACTGGCCAGAAGAACTACCTCTTTAGATGTCTCTAGGATGTGCATACAACATAGGCAGTGTCCACACAAGCACATACCATGTGGCAAGCTGGGATTAGTCCTCCAGGGTGCTGCACACTAACGCGTGTAGATCCTGCTGAAACACATTAAAAGTTCCTTAGTGCTCACTGATGTACGTATGCTTTAACCCACCAAGTAAGATAAGGTGAGAGCGTTGGGTAAGCTTTGAGCAGGGGTTTGGACTAGCTGACCTCCTGAGGTCCCTTCCAACCCTGATATTCTATGAAGCTTGAAAGCTTCTCTTTCTAACCAACAGAAGTTGACCAATAAAAGAAACTACCTCATGCACCTTGTCTAATATCCTGGGACCAACATGGCCACAGCAACACTACATTCAGTAATGTTGGCTTTTCCTGCTGTGAAAACTGAAGTGAAATGCCCCAAACTTTCCAGTTTCATCTTAAATACAAATGTGTGCACAGCTCTATTGCTGACTCTTCACAGGTATCACCTAGCATATTGACAAGCAGTCTCTTATTCTGTTTCCACTGAGACTTGTGTAATGGCTAAAGGAAGAAATGCAATGTAACTAACTTGATGAGATTTCCTCTGTTACATGGACATAGAGATTTTAGGGGCTGAAGGTATCGATGAAGAATCTTGTTAATATGCTCTTAAATGCTTAGTCTTTAAGAACTACCTAATATTGGATCTTATTTCCTATTTTTTTTAACTGAATGGTGGAAAGTAGCTGAAGGTAAGTAATTTACAAGTGTGTCTTATTTTAGTTTTAGATATTCTGATATTGTCATCACACTGTATGACCCTCCTTTCCAAATAATGGGGATCAACACTTTTTGTACCAGAGAATAATCTCAAACAAGACTAACTTCAGTGATACAAGATTTCACCCACAATTGGAGTTTTGCCAGTGGTTGCAATGGGGCTGAGATTTCACCCTGTGTTTAAAAGCTCAAAGGACATTTAACCCTATGCCACTGAAGGCTATAGAGAGCCCTTGCAAAAAAACTGAGCCCCAAATTTCCTCGTCTGAATTAATAGAAGCATATAATAACTGGAGACTTACCGCTGAATTTCAAAGGTAAACTTCATTGACTAAAATGTAATAACAGGTTTCAGAGTAGCAGCCGTGTTAGTCTGTATTCGCAAAAAGAAAAGGAGTACTTGTGGCACCTTAGAGACTAACAAATTTATTAGAGCATAAGCTTTCGTGAGCTTGATGAAGTGAGCTGTAGCTCACGAAAGCTTATGCTCTAATAAATTTGTTAGTCTCTAAGGTGCCACAAGTACTCCTTTTCTTAAAACGTAATAATAAATGTTCTAGAATGGCTCTTGAGGTGGAAAGGGTATACTCCTTTCTTCATAGTTTCCTATTTATTAATGATCCAGAATTGATCACTATTCTGGATCTCTTTTTCAAACCATCTTTAACATCTCTCAAATGCATGTGGAGGGGAAGATCCTGAGCTGGTGTAAACTATTATAGCTCCACTTAAGTCTCAGACTGGAACGGCTTATTAATTTTGTAGCTTTTCTGATTTCTAATTGTACATCATTTGATGGTGTACTAGGCAAGTGGGGCTTTCAGAGCACTATGCTTCTCCATTGATTAAAAAAGGGTAATGATGTAGACTCCCATTCCCGCATTGCGTCCCATTGACTTCATTTGGACTCTACTCAGATCAGGGCCTTAAGTGTCCAATAAAATCTTAAATAGCAGGGTGGGGGTAGGGAATGGAAATTGCTGAAGGGAGAAAGCTAACCCATTCTCCTCCTGCTCTACCTCCATAAAAATTACTAACTTAAACTATTTAAAATGCTCTATCGTCACTCTATCCCTAAGAAAGCACAGCTTTATGCAAAACACAGGTGAAGTGAATCTGTCACTAAGCCTAGGTTGATCCAAGCTGCATACTTTTGTGTTTTTAATACACACTATGAGAAGACACTGACACTGTCCGCTTGCTTTGTTCTTGCAATGATTCATTCCAGACTAAATTAGAATTGTTCAGTGCTGCTGTATGCATTGTGCTGTGTGTTTCACGCTGCTTCGCTCACTGAAGGATTAAAAAGGAGCTTCTAAGAATGTCTCCCTTCTTGATGCAGTCTTTCCTCTAGAAAATTCTTCAAAGCCAAGAAATATAACATAGACAAGAGAAAGAAGGTGGCAAAAGAAGAGAAGTTATTTAGAGAGAAATTTATGGTATGTGTTCTTTTTCTCTCCTCCTTTAAAGAAAACAATCAGCCGTGTGAGAGGACAACTATGGTTGTGTGATGCTTAAAGGATGAGCTACAGAAAGTGATCAATCTTTATCCATGGTACGCTAGATAGTCAGTCAGCAGCATCCTATATTCCAGATCTGTGGTTCAGTCCCTTTAAAAGGCCACACAAATCCCCTTGTAACCTAGTATATCCCACAATCTTTTCCAGCTGAGGATGGTAGGAATAGAGCTGCCTCAGAATTGGCTGGGGCCAGAACAGGGGTGGAACAGAGGAATCATCAGCTCCTCTTTCCCTCCCCAATCCAACTTTTTGGTTCTAGTGACTCGGTGGTTCTAGTGCAGTCTACCTCAGATGGTACCCTTTCCTGAGCCACCTCTTGATTGCACCCCCCAAACTGGGAGATACTGATTCAAAGGACCTTTATATAAACATTTTTTATAATGCTGTATAGGCTCAGTAGGCTCAGTTCGTGCTATGGTTTATAAGAGTAGCGTTGCCTGTTCTGTTCTACCAGAGTTTTTGGGAATCTAGTCCTCTGTAACAAATGAATTAGCTTTAATTATTAACATCGTTCAGGAACTGCCTGCTGTAACGGGGAACTCAGTCTAGTCTTCTGGATGGTGAAATCAGGTGTCTCTCTCAGCAGAGAGGTCAGTCTGTTTGGGGAGGGAATAGAGAGGCACTCGGAGGGAAGGGTTCTGCTGCTAGGAAGAAAGTGGGAATGGTAAACTAACAGATGCCAGTAGCTGCACAATTAGGAGATCTTTCCCAAAAGGCACAGGGAAGGATCTCTCTCAACCTCTCAGCAATATCTCTGTTCTTAATATGGAGAGGCAGGAGTTGAGCTGCCATCAGCCATCCCTGGGAGGAGCTGCAATGTGGATTAGAGATTTATCATTGCAAGTTGTCATGGCAAGTTATGACTAAGTTTCCTCTGAGAATTTTTGTTCTCTGTCATGTGTGGTTGTGAAGTGTGTGTGTGTGGGGGGGGGGGGGGGAGGGATGGAGGGGGTGGTTTTGTTTTTTTTTTAATGGGAAAATTTTTGGATCAAACCTATGCACACGTGATTACGGTACCACCTTAAAGCCCATTATTTAGTACGTTGTTCAGTCCATTTTTAAATGTCCTATGAGACACTTCAATCACTTCGCCCATGAGGCTGTACCATAGTTGTATTTGATCACACTGTCTTGAACACTTACACGGGCATTAAGGAAACCTTTATTTTTTAAAATGTGGTTTCATTTACTTAAATTTATCCTCCTTTGTGTACAGCCCTAAAAATTCGTCTCCTTCTTTGGCTTTTCACTATCTTTAAATACTTGTAATAGTTCTCCACCCAAATCACCCTAATCATTATTTTACAAAAGTACTTCCATCTTCGATAGTTATATTTCTGAGATCAGAAGATAAATAAAGGGCTTAATATGTAGTGATGTATTTTTTTTTATATATATATTAGTACAATAAGGAAATCACAATCATCAACACAGCAGTTGCACACTGTTCTGTCGCAAGCAAAGGAAAACTTGATTTACCAATCACCGCCGGAGAACAACTCGATGTTATTGACGTCACAGAAGAGCATCAAGTAATATGTCGCAATTCTGAGGGCAAATGTAAGTTTGCAACGGTTGCTTAACGACACGGGATCAGGTTTTAAACAACTTTTGTGAGACAAAGATATTTAGAAAGTTGCTGCAGGCAGTTTGTGACTAGCACAGCAAACAAATATACAAAGTTGCAGATGAATCATGTGCATATTGATTTTCTTTTCCTCCTTAGATGGCTGTGTGCTATTGGAGCATTTGGATTTCAGGTAAATCTGGATTTATTTGTTTTTACAATTCCTATGGTCAGAAACTCTTGCTGTATTGAGGTGCATATAAAACTTCTATTGCTGGTGGGAAAGTTGTGTTTTAATTTGTTGATATAAAAATAGTGTTTAACTCAAATACTTCCTTATTTTGTAATACTAAGCAATAGTAACTTTAAGCAGCTTAAAGCTGTACTAATGCTAGTCTGACTGCAGCTAGAAATATACTGTGCCAGCATACTAGACTGACATAAATTGATGATGTGCCACTGAAGTCAGGGAACCGAGGCCAATTTACGCCTGCTGACAATGTGGTAGATTTTTATATATGTTCAGCTTAGTATTAAAAGTTTAAATGCATCAGATGGAAATAAGTATATAAATGCAATATTGCAACAGACAATTCGATGCATATTTTGGCAAGGTGCTTATTACAGTAGTAATAATTTTTTTCTTTTGTGGGCCAGCCATTAATATTGGTCATCTGACAGACAGCCTCTTCCTGTGGAGTCTTGTGGAGAATCTGCTTTAAGCTTCCCAAAGATGGTGCAGGTGTGCCTATACATGCCAATTGTGGAAAACGGATATGAATGTAAATTAGAAGTATTTTTCCCCCATTTAAAAGGATCTACATATTTTAAAAAGATGAAACACCCATTGAATGTACAACAGGTAACTAGTGCAACTTGTTTAGGGAATTATCCCTCTGTTCACTACTTCTAGTATTGCTTATTTTGTACAAGGTCCACCTAAAGGTGGACATTCAGTTACCTTACCTGTGAATTTTTCTACACTGTATGTAGCTTGGAATTTGTAGGGTAGGACTCTTAATATTTACTAGGCATTCACTCTGTATAATGATTACATGAAGTTTGTCTTGTTACTGTTCCTTTCTTAATGGTGTTGGAAATGTAAACTTTCTGAGGAACTTTTGAAGCACTTGTATGCAAATTATGGATTCTTATGACTAAGCTATGTTTCTGGATTTGAGCCAGAGAATGAGTTGTGAAATATTATTTGGTACTGTTGTTGCTGAATTAAAAACCGTATTAGCGATAGAGGAGTTACTTGTATCTTTAAGAAATATTAATTTTAAAAGTAGTTTGTACATAAAACACTAAATGCAGAATTCACTTTATATTGATTTTTGACTTTTGAAAGCTAAATTGCTAAGCCTACTGGGGGCATATTTCAAAGGCAGAAATGACAGGTACCTAACTCCCACTGACAGAGATAAGGTGCCTCTCTCGCTTGTGCATTTACAATCTAGCCCTAACCCTAACCATTTTTTAAAATCTGTTCCTAAAACGAAGGCGGACTATCTCTACTAGTAACGGCTTGCTTTTGGTCTACCATGTACTTACTGGTCCTAAAAAGAATAGGTGGGGAATCTGATCCACTTTTAGTCTAAAGGACCATGAGGAAATACTGCTCAGAAAAAGAATCGCGCTACGGCTCTAACTCTGTCTCCTGTATGTATTAAGTTTTTTCAAGATTCTGTGGCATGAAACACCCTGTACCTGAGACTGGAATCTGTTCCTTTATACACAGTGAGCTGAGTAGTCCTAAAAATTGTTAGAAGGTGGCTTGTTCAGAAATAGATGTTTTCCAAGCTAAGTGAACGTGCCACAACAAAAATGCTGTTCACTCCATAGTTATTTCAAGCCTGGCATGGAAAACTTCAAGAAAACAGAGCAAATATTTAGCATTTACTCAGAAGTAGATATACAGAGATTTTTTTTATTTTAACATGTGGTTACCATTAAGTGTGCTGGCCTGCACACTATCCATACTTAAAAAGTTACACATGCACAGCTTTGCAAGGTTGCCAGCACAAATATTTAGACTTCTTCTCAAAATCTAGATGGACTACTTGTGATGCTGAAGTGTTCATCTGGTTTCAGAACAGATTGGAATTTGTATTATGTCTGTCATCTACCGCCTTTTCAGTGTAACTATATTTAGCTAAGTTGCTATGGCAAGTTGCCTATCGCTTTCTTATATAAGAATCTTGGATTTGGGTGGGGTTTTTTTTTTTTTTTTAATTTTTTTTAAGAACACTGTTGGCCTGAAATTTTTTTTTTAAGTTTATTGAAATCAGTAAGAAAGAATTATGTGTAGGATTGTTTATTCTATAGTAACAAAGGTATCAGTTCTAAAACTGATAGAACAACCAAAAAAACCCGTCAAAGCATAGAGTGAAGGTGCAGCTGTAAAATACTTACTGGGGCAGATCCTCAACTTGAGCCCATGGAGACATGACAATCTACACCAGCTGAGGATCTAGTGTCATTTCATAACTCTCTGAATCCAATCCTCTTCAACCTGTACTTTACTGACTTCCGTGCATGACACTGAGGATCGCAGGATTAGGCCCTAAATCACCATATGCCACTAGTGAAACTCTATCCCTTCAAGGCAATTAAAAAGAAAAATAGATTGTGTCCTTTTCCAGAACAGCTTCATGTTGGTGTTGGCTGCAATGAACGTGTCAATTTGTCTTGTTAAACAAAATTAAACTGTCTCTACAAGGCATCAGTTTGCTGACAGATTCCAACATACTGTTCTGGCAAATGTATGTACTGAACAATAGCACTTGATAATGTGAAAGGCTGATTTTGCATAAACTTCTGTAGTGCATACTAATTTGTACTCCAATGAATTAGGAAAATTTAATACACACATTTAGCTGTAATCACATCAATGTGTTGCACACAGGAAACTATTTTAGAATGGCTCCCCTTTGTAGTTCTGTTTGAAAATTTGATGAAGACTTAAAATAAAATCTGTATAAACTTCCCACCCATTTTCTGAAAACACAAATGCTCTTGGTAATATGCCAACTATCGTTTTATTGGTGCTGAGAGACAACCCAAGTTTCTTTGGCTTAGTTGTCAGTTCTGTGGCCATGGAAACACCATGTAAAGAAGCTGAGAAACTGAGAGGAAATCAAAATGCATGTTGCAAACTATGTAAAACCACTAGATCATCCATTCCATGTGCTGCAATAGAGCCTGCAACCAGATCACAAGTTTTCCAAACCAGCTTTTATACCATTCCCCTGCAATCAAGGGATGTGCCATTGCAAGATCTCCCCCCACCCCCAGCCCCAAAGCCCCTTGCTCCTCCCCAGCTTTTTGCATAGGGATCCAAGGTTTGATTCTGTGTTTTGTATTAGTAACCACTAGATCACATTGATTTCATCCATCCCGTTAAGGTGTTTGGCTATTAATATTATGGAATCCAGTGAAATTTTGAGGTCTAAAATGTCCAAACATGAGGTACTTCAAGAATACTGGGACAGAAAGTGGGATCCTGGCTCCTTGAAGCCAATGGCAAAATGATTATGAAATACTGATCTGTAAGGGGAAGTTCATTTTCTTTCATGTGTGGCGAACCTTAATTTTTCTCAGTTGTCTCTTGATATTGGCAACTAGGGGGAAATGGACTAATCATAAGTCCAACAGTACTGAGGTGTTCTATTTTATATTTAAAACATTTGTTGCTATCATTTTTTTTCCTTCTGAGTTTATTAAAGTGCAAATGTCAATCATGGAGACTGCATCCCATGCAGTGCAGTACACACAGACAAAGTTTCCACACCATAAATGGAAGGTAAAAGGCTTTTTTTGGTGATTATCTGAGACATAATTATGTGCACAAAGAACAAAACTGAAACTATGCTCAGTGCCCTTCCACAATAACGATTATCCAAAAAGTATTTTAATCATAAGTTTAAAAAAATAAACAAACAAAAAAAAACTGTCTTGTCCTGGTTCTTCTGTTAATAAAATGTGAAAAGCCAAGAAAAACAAAACTCTTTAGAGAATTTGTCTTCTGAACCTCATATTTGACATTCCTTTTTTTAATCTTTATAGTCAGAGCTCTTAATATTAACACCTAAAATATTTTAATGAGAAAATCATAAGTATCCATTTGCTTTAAAATAAAATATTAATAGGAAAATGCAATGTACTAGTCTGAGATTACTTAAAATTTAGGGTATCTGTCTTAATATAATGGGTCAAGGACACTATAGTTGTCATGTAATTTTCAGTTTTGCTTTATACTCTAAAGGGGGGGGGAAGCTGTAAGATATACAGTTATAACACATGAAACACACGAACAGGCTTCCAGCAACAAGAATAAATATTACCATATTTGCAGTATCTACTTCACAGCTTTGTGAAATGCTATTCCTCCCCCCCACCCCACATTTTAAAAGATCAGAAAACCACAAATGAGCATGAACAGTCTTATAAATAAGTTACAAAGATAAGTTAAGGCAGCTGCAGCAGGAGCATCAAGATTTTGCTTGAGAATAGAGTACTACTTGGTTTTATAGGAAAAAATGATTCACGTTTACCATTGGATCTTTGATATGCTGACCACTTCTCCCGATGATTAACAATGGCAAAGATGTGTGCATGAAATGCTTAGACCATTGCATATAATATCAACATCCTAGTTTGTACTGAGTCAGTGTTCAGTCACACAAACACATACACAATGTGGGATTTTTTTTTTTAGTGTCAGTTAAAAATCTGATACCAATATCCATGAAGACTTGAAGCGTGTGTAGGGGAGGGTGGGGGGGGTAGTGGGTACATTTTACTCACCAATACATTTATAGTCCATGTTAAATCTGAGTAATTTATCTTCTAGTGTGTCTTACAAAAAGAAGCTATAAAAATAATTATTCAAATGTGTGATGGGGAAGAATCAAAAGCATACTAAAGGGAAGTGTTAAATAAGCAACAGGAAATATTGAAAATAAGACTTAGGGTAAAACATAAGGGTGAGTGCAGTAGCTTGATGGTACATTTTAAATTGCACTTCACTGCATCCTTGTACGCTACAAGTAAAATATTAAAGAAATTAGAGCAGGTGTCTTTTATCAATAGGGTGTGGATCTGGGTGACATTTCTTTCTAGAACTAAACTAGTTAAAGACTGAGCCAAAATGAGAACACAACAAATGCACTTCAAGTATTTATAAAGATTCTATTCATTTCTTGTCAGCATGATGCTGAATCAAACATGTTATTTGCAGACCAAGTGAAATGAAATTATGACTTTCTGCAATTAGCATACGTAGAAGGCACGAATTCGTTTTATATGTAGAGTGTGCGGATTTTTCTTCTAAATCCGATGTATAAAATACCCCATTGATGCTTAATTTTTTTTGTAAATTGGGCAGGAATTAAAAGAAGACCTAAACTAGACCTCATCAAAACAGAAGAGGTTAATGAATTGGTATTACCACAATAAGAATACAGCAGAGACTGACAAAAAGCTGTTTCATTTCTTCCTACAGTGTTAGTATGTCTATCCTAAAGTACACCTTTGGAAGGACTAAATTTTAATATGTTGAGTGTGGGGTAAAAATTAACTTGTCTTGTTTTTAAAAAAAAAAAAAATCCTGCCTTCAAGCTTTAAAAGTTCAATTTTGAGTCTAGAAAATGTCAGTGTTCTGACATCCCGGTAAACCTGTGATCTGCAAAATGTAGCTATCCACTGCTTGAAAATTGCACTTTGAATAGTTCAAGTCTGTATAATTAAAATATATCTACCCTGCTTGCCCAAATGATAAATGCATAAGTATAACCAAAAAGTTGGCTAAAGACGTGGATAATGACAATCTGAAACTGTATCTGCGTACAGCAGCTTCAGTTTTGTTAGACGCCAGAAGCATGATCCTATGTGAGTAGCATTAACTAATACAGTTCCTCAAAAGATTGCAAAATATACAGCTGAGTTGGGTTAGTTTGTTGAAGGGATAGTTTAATGTTCTATATTAATAGAGGTACTACTCTATCAAGCCTTCTGCTGAGGCAGTGTTATCTAGTAAATTGACTATAGGAGTTGACAGTTAGGAACACCTGAGTACTAATGTGGCTGCTACTAATGTGTTCTGTTGACTTATAGTACAAAAGTTGCTTAGCCTCTTTTGGGAAGTGTTTCTTCATCTGTAAAACTGGGATATTCTATTACTACCTATTCAAGAAGGCATGGCTGTGTGGCTTCATTCGTTAGTTAATGTTTGCACAGTGTCTTAAAGATGTAAAGTGCTGTGTAAGTGGTAATTCTTACCCTACTGCCTAGTTATTCCACATGTCCTGACCCTATAGGAAGGGAGTGTGTCATCCTAAAGGAACTCCAGTGGTGCCAGTGTAGGATGTGGGAGAAGAGAGTTCAGTTCCCTGCTCTCCTACAGACTTTGTGTGACCTTGGGTGAGTGGAGATAATTAGCACTTCCATACCTGACCATAAAGGACAAACAGATTGAAGACTGTGATGCCCAATGCTGTGGTGATGGAGGCCATGTTGTCATGACTCAGATACTAATGAGTAGTAGGCCCTGCTCACCTCTCGGATGCCCTCCATCTACAATGTCCAAACTACTGCCAGCCTCCAATAGTCCACCACTGTGTATGTACTATTCTACCCCTTCCTGCCTTAAAACTGAAAACTTGCTCTGGTTAAGGCCTGTTAAGCAAATCCTATGGATCAGAAAGGTCCATTTCCCCCATGCCCAGGGTTTTTTCCCCAAAGGTGTCATAAAAAATTTGGAGCAGAAATTATGCAGGTCATGTGCATCCCTTTCTACTTTCTCCAGGCATGGGCCTGGGTCTGCAGGATCCTGAGGTACATTATCAACACTGCATTTTTCAACAGAAGAACAAAGTTCTGTTAATTTTTGTGTTTAAAATGCTAGGTAAGCGATGTGTGGCCAAAACTGGAATCCCTATTACTAAAGTGACATGAACTTACAGAGGCCAGAAGGAAATCAAATTTGGCCCCAAATGTTTAGAGGTGGGAGGCTGGATTCTCCACTGACTTGCATAATTACTTACACACAAGCAAAAGGCTTGTAAAATGTTACAAATACCAGGCATAGGTTCAAAGCCATGGAGATTCATCCATCCTACAGTATTTTATTTAATTTTTCAAAAATTGCTTGTTACATAACCTAAGAACCCAACACGCATTCCTTGTGTTTCTTTTAAAAGCACAGTCCTTCTGCTGCAGGGCTTGTAATTCAAATACTGCAGCACTGGCCTAATATTGTATACAGGACTCTGACAGTGAAATTGGTTTTGAAACACACTACGCTGCTCTCCTTGCCTAACCTGAAAGACAGGCAGAGAGTAAATAATGGGCACAGATAGTGGAAAAGCCAGAGTTGTAAAGTTACACTTGTGTAAGTCGAAGGTGTGATCTGCAACAAAAGTAAGGCAACTTGTTTTTAAAAATTAGACTTTAAGCTGAAAGCGTCTCACTAATGGCAAGTAGCTAGCAAAATATCCCAATTTGTCTACATTATCTCAAATGATTAAGACAAAAGGCCCAACGTATGATGATTTTTACTTGCTTCTTATAGAAACTTTCAGGATGTATAGTGGAGTTTAATAACGCAATAAACAGTTCCTAGCCAAAGAACCTTATGACTGTTTTTAATAGCCTTACAAGTAGAATGATGATCGTTTTCACTAATGTGGAAGCAGCCCCCTTGCCAAAATTCTCCTTTTACTTTTTTTTAAATGGAGTCAAGATTTTTGGCAATGTTTTCATGTAGTGTCTGTTTCTTGACTTGATTAGTTTGACCCTGGTCTCTGATAGTCAGGTGATAGGAATTAAATACCATAGCAAAAGTAGGCAAATGCCAATGGTACCCATTAGATTAAGCCTAAGTAATTTTAAAAAAAAAATGTTTTGGTAAAAGTCCATACGTGGCGTTTACCCTTGTGTAACACAACTTTTAACATTACACATCCCTCTCTTTATTTTAGCAAAAGCTTATTCTTCAGTTAGCCAATTGTAAAGAAATAATAAATCCATAAGACATCCCTGCCTTATCACTATAGCAGCGAAGGTCACAGTCTATTAAGTGTTAAAAGTACATGAAAGCCCTACGGTCTGGAACGCCTCTTTGAAACTTAACTGCTGACTATCCTGAAACAGTACAAGAGGGGGACTCTCTACACTGTAGGACTGGTAAGGTACATTTGGCAGCTGACTTGGGAAAGGGATCAAGGATAAAGAAAAGGACCTGCTATGAGAAAGATCATTTGAAATATAAACCCTACTGAAACTCTCATGTGCCTGAGCATTTCACAAAGGAAAATTGCCACTACCACTTAAGCAATCCAGCTATTTGTCATTTATGGGCTGAACGAGGATTGGGATGACCCTGGGCAGCTAATGGGGTGAGGAGCAGATTGGAGTGGTTCTCTTCTCCTCCTCCTCCCCCCCCCCCCCGACTCCCCTGTTCCCACTGTCCTTGATAATACCACCCAGACAGTGTCAACTCCCCAACAATCTCTCAGGCTCTCTCTCCCTGCAGAAATCCCTCTTCTAGATTCTTTTTTCCTTTGCTCCTACCAAGTACCTTCAGTATAGTGTGTTCTAATGGCTCCCTCCACCCAGTCCCTCTACCTCCCCGACACTTGCTTCTGCTCAGGAGGGCTGATACCCTGAAATGGAGACCAGTGACTATTTCTCACCGCTCAGAAATGTTAAACAGAGCGTTGCACAAACCTTGGCATCGGCTTCATCTACTGAGACGTTAAGAATTTTTCCCCAGGTCAGAAATCTGTGCTGCTTACAAGACAGCTATCTGAAATATTTGGTAGGAGGTGAGGCGAGGCTTGTAGTAATTTACGGGAGCCCTAACGTCACCAAAAGCAGGTTGAGTATATATTGTGCAATGCAATTGGTGGCCAGAGAGGGGGAAAAACCAAGCAGCCTTGAACATTAAAAGGAGGCCACCAGGCCAGGACTATTCCATAGACCCAAAGCAGGAGGAGGGAGGGGGAAATCTTCTGGGGAAACAGCTCTCTCTAACTCAAAGCCTTAATGTGTGAAGGTCTCTGAGGGGTGTGAGCCGTGCCTTATGTGTGACCCTGCACTTCTGCCACCTGATATCTAAAATAGGGTTGCATGTTCCAAGATCCCAGAAACCTCTACGCAGCTGCTGGTTTTTATGCCAGAGCTATTCAGAGACTGGCTGGCATCAGTTTGTAAATATTGCAGGAGTTTTATTAGAGCTGGATTTTGTTTAATATAGTTATTTGTTTATACCGCTCATCTGGTTCACCCGTGTGAGCCCCCTTGAATAGCACTGGGGATACAATATATATGTCACTAGAGAATTGTAGATATTGAGGCTCAGCCAAGTTTCCATATGTAGAGGTAGGCAGCACTTCGGGAAGGGTTGCTTACTGATGCAGTATCTGTTTTAAAATCGGGCCCGGTTCTTCCCATTCATCTTCACTAGTAAAAGCAGTCTGGTTTATACTGTGGTGAAACTAAAAACAGGTTTGTCTCATTTATTACACTAGTTCCCTCAGTGCTTTGTAATGGGAACTGGAGCCACGGAAGGGAGTATTTGGGGCTGGAGGGGGTGTTTGTGCATGACAGTGTACGCTATGCCCAGGATATGACCAAACAAACGGAAAAAGAAACAAGCTAGGACCAGATTCTCAGTGCAATCACGCATGTCGAGGGACAGGTGCCTCAGCACTGAGCATCAGCGAGCTAATGCCATGATCAGACTGGCACACATTTCAAAAAAATCCATTGTGTGGCTACCCAGGCGTGGCGTAACGGAGGCCACGCTCCCCATCAAGGAGCCAGTCAGGGATCCAGTAAGCGACTGGAATTCAGCAGTGGTAGAATCAATACTCAGTCTTGGTCTGTGCAAGCCAGCTGCAGAGCATGAGCGCTGTGGTGTGGATGAGCCTGACCTCTGCTCCATGACATCATCTTAAATGCACAAACAAACAGCGTTATTTAAAATCTACTCCGCTGCTACCCCGGGGGTGGGGCCTGGCCAAGAAAGGAACACTTGCATCACCAGCGCACTCATGCTAGGAATGAAATTCTGGCTCTGCTGAAGTCGGTGACAAAATTCCTGTTAACTTCAGTGGGGCCAGGATTTCATCCTAGAAGTGTACCAGCTAAAATGGGTGTTGCATTAGGAGGGGGAAAGGAAGTCTTAGATTAAAGCTCACTGCGTGTACCTGCTTGAGAGATTCTATAAAGTAAAAATACATAAGTGCTCTGGTATCGAGCTACTTCCACACACTTTGCTGTGTGTGATCGCTTAAGATCAAAATGCGTTTGCAGCAGATGAGGGAAAAGCATGTGGTGCAGTGACAAATGGGTAGGCTCGTTGGAATTGATTTTTCCCCTTTCATAAGTACTATTAAAGAACTATTAAACTGTCACAGTCGTGCTAGTGGAGATGAATGGACCAGAGTTACTCAAGTGGACTAGAGATGGCATAGGAGAGTCTGAAAATAGAAAGTGACAAAACTCTCAAAATTCCCCATTCTATGCGATTCAACTGTCATGCCACAACACTTCCTGCTTACCATCAATGCTTTTAAAGTCCAAAAGATAGCTGCGATTGTCAACCTGGTAAAGCTGTAAACTCATTTTCACATAATTCCCGGTCACCGGATTCTTTCGACGCACTCTAAGATGATAAGCGTTCACCACCTAAAACAGGTAACTTTCTTTCAGGAATAAAATTCAAGGTGGTAGAAAGAACATTTCCCACCTCCCCAGCGTGAAACATTTCAAGAAAAGAACACTGTCTGGAAAGAATGATTGCTTTAACATACATAAATAAATACCCTAGTTTCTTCTAAAATATGTGTGGGCTTTTTTATGTTAAGTGGTTTTCAGTTAGGGTTGTGCGCACCTCTCTTGCCACCCTACTAAGCCCACATGTGTAACTCTCAATACAATCTGTTCCTTTTGTACACTATTTATAAAGGATTTGCATGGATGGCAGGTCTGTTGGGATGCGAATCGTGTTTATGGAGTTAGTCTTAGGGTGTGGACAACTATTGCTCAAGCCTAATACTAGAAAAAACTTCATCGCCTACAGAATTATTTAGCTAACTTCATTCTGATTATAATTCCACTTCCATTTGTAGAGCTGCACTCGGGATAAATATGGCTCATTAGCTTTCTGTCTTGCTGTGCATCTAACCAAGCTGCTAGCTGTTGCAGACTCCAATATCTTTATTTAGACTGTAAGCTCTTTGGGGCAGGGACTCTGTCATATGTTTTGGACAGTGCCTTGGGCAATGGGGACTTGGCCTCTAGGTGCTACTGTCATACAAATAAATAATACTGAGAAAGGGAGCAGGCTTCCAGAAATGACAGCAAATCAATTCACTGAACAGAGAGAGAATATTCTTGGGGGAGAAGAGCGACACATTCAGATTTACTTCAGAGAGCAAATATTAGTTGAATTAAATGGTAATGTAACTAAACACCCCTATTCTGCCCTCCGCCTGCCAAAACAGGGAGTGGGGTAAAACAGGAATTCTGTGTTCGAAAATAGTCCGAGGTTTAGAAGATATGCTTTAGTCAAACACAAGTAATTGGGATCTATACTTGGGTGACTGGGGAAGTTCTACAGTTTGTCTTATGCAGGAGATCAGACTAGATCAGTGGTTCTCAATCAGGGGTATGTAGAAGTCTTCTACATCAACTCATCTAGATATTTGCCTGGTTTTACAACAGGAGACATAAAAAGCACTAGCAAAGTCAGTACAAACTAAAATTTCATACAATGACTTGTAGATAGATTTCAGTGTATAGTTTATATTGTGCTAAGTAAAATATTTATATTCCAATTGATGTATTTTATAGTTTTATGATAAAAATGAGAAAGTCAGCAATTTTCAGTGCTGGTGTGCTGTGACACTTTTGTATTTTTATGTCTGATTTTGTAAGCAAGTCGTTTTTAAGTAAGATGAAACTTGGGGTATGCAAGACCTATCAGACTGCTGAAAGGGGTATAGTTGAGAGCCACTGGACTAGATAATCAAATGGTTCATTCTGGATTTATAATCTATGAAAAGTTCACACTCGGTTAACTCCTTTGTGGCAAGTACAAGTTTTAGTGGTTCCCAATCTGTAAAGCAGCTTTCAAACCTGTCCTGAGCTGCCTCTAATGATGGGACTCTTACTGCACGTAGGGGCCTGAGCTGAGCCATTTTCCCATTCGTTTCACATAGCTACCCACAAATGAATTACATGTTGGAAACTTTAACACATTATTAGGGGTGATGTTTTAAATGCCGGCATTTCAAAAGTAGCATATGCAGCAATGGTAACATTCACATGCTTTACACCATTAAGTAAACCATTCTAGAATGAACTACTGGGGATAAACGTAGCTGTGTCATGCCAGCGTGTCAATGGTTATGGGCCTGATTCTGCACTGCCTTCTATCTTGTGTTGCTATTTACCCTGGTGCAAAGTGGTTGGTTGTAAAAGGCTAATGAGTCAGATGGTCACAGGTAAGTGACTACAAAAGGCTGTGGAGAATCAGGCACAGTAGTTCTTAATGAGGGCTAAATCAATGGCAAGACCTTATCTGAGCACAAGAAAAATTGAATTGCTAGCTACTGCAAAAATACCTGTCCTGTCTCATGCACCAATATCTCAGAAAACCCAGTTAAAAGAGAATATTACCAAAGCAAAAAAAGAAAAATCAAGCATGAGAAAGTTCAGCCCCCATCGGTGCATTGTTTGGGAAGCATTAAGTGACCTGTAAGCAGGAGCTAGACATGGATGTGCCTTCACCTATAAGTACAGTTTCACTAGTGCAATGCTATAATCAGTTCCCTTGTAGTAAAAGAACTTTTGTCCACAAAGTAAATAGCCTATATATTCCTTAAGAAAAGAATAAAGGAAACAGATTGTGCAGTTTCAGGATATGTGATTGTTATGACCCATCCAGGAGTTTTCAAGGTATTCAATCGCTAAAATTAGAAATATGACCAGCTCCTGCTAGTTCTGCAGCTAAACAAGGCAGAATTATCCTTCCAACGTAGGCTGAGAGAGTTAAAATAAGGAAGTGTATATTTTATGTCAGTAATACAGGTGGAGCTTATTTAGCCACAACTAGCATTTTTCAGGTGGAGTGTTTTGTAAAAGTAAAAATAATAAATTAGAGATGATAATACAGTTCAAAACAGACAATCCTATAACAATACTTACTAACTGCACTGATCAATTCAGATCAGGAGAACTTATAAGAAAATGAGCCTTGAAAATGGTCACAAAGCACTGATATTTCCTACCTTCCATTCAAAATCCAGCTGTTTCATAGCTCTGTACACTTCAGCCATAATGTCGTACGGTTTGCTTTGACTGCGGATTCCTAGATGCCACTTGGCTTTTTTCACAGTCAGAGATTTTGGCTTGGTAGTATTCAGTGCATCCAAGGGACACCGTGCTTTGGGACTGTCTGCTATTAAAGGAGGCATCCGCTCTGGGTGCGGTTTCACCCCCGGAGGTATGTGCATAGTGCTGTCATCCATAAATGAGCCAGTGGGTGGACTAGAGGCGAGGTAGAACTCACTGGCTTGGTTCATGATTCTCCGATTGTCAATGATAAGGTGGTAAGCTACTGCAAGCTGGTCTTGTGGGTCACCACTATACAAGCTGTTCATCACCTCCGACTCTGTGCACTCAAACTTCTCACAAACTTCCCGCACTGCGTCATCATCAATGACATTGGCATCATAAGAAGGATCCTCTGGAAACAAGTAACTGGGCAAGTCTTGTTTAAACCACTCGTGTTCTCTAGAGGAAAAAGAAATGAAACTGTGACTACAGAGAGAGAGAGAGAGAGAGAGCGAGCATAGCCATGAGTCTGAATTTACAGATGGGCAACCTAGCTGTGATTCATTCTATGAGCTACAGCCTGGGGTTATGGGGAGGGTGAAGGGGGTAGAATCAACGAGACAGACCCTCAGCTGCTGTAAACTGGCAAAGCTTTGTTGTTTCAATGGAGCTACAATGATTTACACTGGTTGACAATCAAGTCCATTATTTTTAGTGATGTCTGAGACTACAGTTAGGCAGTGGAACTCATTGCCACAAGACAACAGTGTGGCCAAGAGTTTGGTGGAACTCGAAACAGGCATGGCCACTACTATCTTATTCTAGAACACAAAGTGCTTGTTGAAGGCCTTGAATTGACAGCCCTGCAAACTATTAATTATTTATCAACACACCGGTAGCATGCTTTCTTCAGACTAAGGTACCACACCAATACTGACTAGAGGGGCAAAGGACAGTTTCCATTTTTGGTCTTTCTGTTATAACTTCCAACAAGACTGTGAGTTGTGTGAAATAGTCACACCAAACAAAGCAATGAGCACGTGTGCAAGGTCTCCTGCACGTGATAGGGTGTCCACCCAACACAAAGCTTATAGATTCATAGATACTAAGGTCAGAAGGGACCACTCTGATCATCTAGTCCGACCTCCTGCACAGCGCAGGCCACAGAATCTCACCCACTCACTCCTATGAAAAACCTCACCCATGTCTGAGCTATTGAAGTCCTCAAATCATGGTTCAAAACTTCAAGGAGCAGAGAAGCCTCCCTCCAGTCAACCATGCCCCATGCTACAGAGGAAGGCAAAAAAAACTCCAGGGCCTCTCCAATCTGCCCTGGAGGAAAACTCCCTCCCGACCCCAAACATGGCAATCAGCCAAACCCTGAGCACATGGGCAAGATTCACCAGCCAGATACCCAGGAAAGAGTTTTCTATAGTAAATCAGAGGCCAACTACCTCCCCAACCTGCACCTGGAGGCGGAGCCAGGGATTTAAATAGAACAGGCTCAGCTGGGCAGGACCAAATAAGACCTATATAAGCTAGGAAGCTGGCAAAGGGGGCACTACAGGCCTTCTCTGGGAGAAGGGAAGGTGTATTAAGGAGAATAGAGGGTAGTCCATTGGTGCTCCCTGGGAGGAGAGAGGCTGGAAGAGGGGGAAGCCAAGAAGGTGGGAGACAGTTCAGGGGAATAGTAGCAAGGAACAGGAATGCAGACCTTGGCTGCTGACTAGTGGCCCCTGAGACAGGACCCGGAGTAGAGGGTGGGCCTGGGTCCCCCTAGCGGCTGCTGACCAAGTGGCACCAGCAGGGCAGTGAGCAGGAAGTCTGCCTGAGCCCACAGAGGGACTTTGTTACCCCTGGAAAGGGGAATGTAGGGTGACCCCGGCTGGAGGGGAGGCTGTGGTTCCTGGAGGAAGAGGGGCCCGCAGGATAGCTGAGACAACACTGGAGGAGGGTGCAATGCCTGGTCAGATCTAATCCCCAGAGTGCCCTGGTGGTGGCACCACCAGTGGTGAGTGGACCCTGTGACACCGCATCAATGAACGACAGCCTTGGTTCACAGATCCAGGCTGATGTTCAGTTTACAGACAGGCCACTCTCCAAAAGGCACCTCCACCCTTGCTCCCTCCCCATTTTGCCTGTGTTGTCTGCAGACAGGCCTCCCTTGGGATTTCAGTTTTTCATGAGGCATGAACTGTGGCCACTGCCTTTTCCAATGCTTTCAAAGTCTTTGAGCGGGAGGGAAGGTATTCAGCATGCATCAATCTTCCATCTCCATAGTGCAGTGGGACTGGGGAAACACTCGTGGCCATTGCTGGCTATTTCATTAGGAACTATGGGGCAAATCAGTCTTGGGGACAGTTGGCAATCAGAGTGTTTCTCTTCTCCTGCATGGGGATGGAGTAGTCACTAAAATCTCCCTCTCATGCATGGCCTGTGGTAGGCATTGGTCACACCACGTGCCCACACCCTGGAGAGCATAATCTGGATGTGGGGACGGCGTTGCCACAAAATTGCCCATTTAAACCTCCGGGAGCAATTGGATGGTCATATGCAGCCCAAAGACAGTAAACATAATGTGTAGGATGGCATCCCAGAGCAGGGGCCCTTGGTGGTGGGATGGGGGCAGGGTTCCTCATGCAAACCCACACCTACAGGACTCTGTGTGCTGCTAGCCCCTAATAATAGCACCTGCGTGTGAACTAAACCCTATATCATTCGTCCGGCACGGCAACTGTGATTCTATTTGTATGTTAGGAACTGGCTTGAGACTCAAACGCCCATCAGATGGGTATGACTTTTGGTCACTGCTGTGCTGATGTAGCTACAAAATGGTCACCCATCCTCCACATCCCATTACCACCTGTCGTCCCCTCATAGGTGCTCCTCCCCTAAGACGCAATTAGAGCCACTAAACTAAGGGACTTGAAAATAAAGGCACCATTTTCATTTTATGACGGCGGTGGCACTATAAACCATCATTTCCAAACGAATTAAACACCCAAGGACTTTCGGCTGGCTGTGACATTTATATACCGCCATTTAGATTTAATGATTATTCTGTATTTCACAAAAGATCGAGCATGCTCCTACTTTACACCGTACTAAAATTATTCAGTTTCTAAGAATCTTTAAGTCCTGCTGCCAGACATGCATTTTTAATTATATTTAAAGGCCCAAATATGGACTAAAAAATCTCAGTGCTCACATTAAGCTGAATTTATATGGTAATGTGAGCAGGTAGAAGTACAGAATCAGCTTATTAATTTGCTAGATGAGAAAATTATACTATATTTAAAGGTGAGCCATTTGCCCTCATTAAGGAATATTTTTCATGTGTTTCATTTTTAGACCTAGGGCTGTGGATCCTGCATTCTTGGTCTATGCATCTTTTCATGTTTTGCTGTGACTCTGCATATTAAATACACCGTATGCTGAACCTGCATTCAGAAGGAAGGAGAAGTTTTTTTAATTAAGCAACAAAACATGGCAGATGAATGCTAATTTCTTAGCATTACTGCATCACATGGCTACTTTTGCCAAGCACCATTAAGGATATTTGAGACCATTTTTTAATGCAATAGAAAAGGTCCCGTTTACTTGCTGAAATGCACCTACTAACCTTCATAAACTATGGGTATGTTGACACTTAAAAGCTGCTGCTGCACCACTGTAGCGCTTCAGTGTAGACACTCGTTACAGCGATGGGAGGGGTTCTCCTGTCACTGTAGTTAATATACCTACCTGAGATGCAGTAGGTAGCTCAACAGAAGAATTCTTCCATCAACTTAGCACTGTCTACACCAGGGCTTAGGTCGTCATCGCTACATCTCTCAGGGGTATGGATTTTTCACGCCCCCCGAGAGATGTAGCTTTGCCATTCTAAGTTTTCAGGGTCAACTAGCCCTATGTCCGCAACACAGCTTGCCCACCACACATAAGAAGGTATATTTGAGGAGAGAGGCTTCTGCTGTGACTTCTGATGTGTGATGTTACCTTATGTCCTTGATGGTTGCTCGCTTGAGTGGGTCAACCTGCAGCATGTGCATGAGGAGAGTGGCAACTGAACGGTTGAGGTATTCGGGGATGTAGAAAACACCTCCACGGATCTTCTTAAAGAGTGTGGGAACGTGTTCGTCATCAAATGGCAGCGTCCCGCAGAGAAGAGCATAGAGAATAACACCACAACTCCAGATATCCACCTCAGGCCCAGCATACAACCTAAACAAAGTCAAGGCAACAGAGAAGATTTCCTTTCCATGTTTTATCTGTTTGCCAATTGTCATTATATGCTTTGTAGTAGAGGTTATAATATAGCAGAGGAGCTTAAAAGTGGACCCTGAAGGCTAAATGCTTCAGTTCGTACTCCAACCCCAGTGTCCTAAAACTCCGCCTCACTGAAGCTTCTCTGGTTCACTCAGACTGAGACATGGAGGTGCAACCCACAGAAGCTAATGAAGAGGCTAGGAACCAAGTTTGCTCTTCCTCCCCAACAGCTCTGTGACAAGCTTGTTCTCTTGTTCCAATGGCTGATGAACTCAGCCAACTATTTCTATACATCCACCAAGGCAGATATAACTACAAGAAAATATTACACCTCTGTACATTTATTTTTTATGTAAGAAATTTGTATTCAAGTCCGATCCAGTACTTAGGCTTCTAGGAAACTGCTAATGTCGGCGTGGTTATCACAAAGTTTGGGTGCCCCGATACACTGCTTTGATTACTGCATGTTGGATTTTTTTCAGTAACATTGTGAGTATGCTCCCCCTTGGCCAAAATTTCAAAAGTTGGGCTCCTACAGCCATACTCAGGTACCTAAATAGCATGCTCTATTTTTCAAAAGTGCTTGTCATCCAGCAGCTCCTACTAAGGCCAATGAGAGCACTACGTACTCAGCATTTTTTGAAAAAACTGGCCAATTATTTAAATGCGTAAGTATGTTGCCCTTTAGGGTCTTGTTTTTGACAGTTCTGGAGGCCCAGTGTTTCTGCTGGTTCCCAGATTGATAGGATGATCACGGATTTGTATTTTAGGCCCAAGTGGATATATCTACTCTGTCTTACAACCTGTCCTTTCATGCTTTGTTACCCATCAGGCCATGGCAGAAGGTGAATTTTGAATCTGCTCACATACTCTGGTCTCCTACATAAATCCATGTGCAATGTCATACAACAGAACTAATAGACGGACCAATCTCCATGCTATGTGAAAAACATTGTAATGATAACTCTGATAGATGCTGTCCCTTTAAGAGCAAGGCAGGTTGGGAAACCCTTCCAGGATATAAAATGAGAAGCTGAGCAGCAGTGAGGGAGTCTGAGGGGAGGCCTGATAAGGGGAAGGCAATACAGTCAGGGGATTAGTAGATGAAGCTGGTTTAGACATATACAGTGTTTTTGTTTGTTTTATTCATTGCTAATAAGCTGAATCGGTTGAGTCCTTGCAATCCTTCGGGACCTAGAGGGCAATAACTTGTACCTTTTCCCTTGCTGTCCTCTGATAGAGCACTATCTTCTATACTGCTTGAATGAAAGCACAGCTAGGGCTCTACTAAATGAAGCGGGGACAACCTTGATTTGCAGCATCTTTCTGGAGCTGCAGCAGCTGTGGACTTCCTGGCTTTGCCCCCTGTCCGGCCAGCATGACTCACTGATCCCTGTAAGTGGAGTTGTTGCCTCAACTCAGTCCTCTAGTGGCCTAATTCAGAAGGAACTCTGCCATCACTTCCACTGGCATAAGTGACAGGGAACTTAATCAAAAATAATCCACATTAACCAAAACTCTGTGTTTATTTGGCCTGTTAGATGAGATACAGCAGGAAAAATGATATGGGGAAAGTGTACTGGGATTTTGCCACCTGGTTTCTGTTAAAATGAATGCAAACAAGACATGGTATAAAAAAATAACTGGTACCAGACTGGAAAACAGGTGGTTATGAAGAATATGTACAAGATTCTAAATTAGGAAAACCTTCCTTCTAATCCTGGTTCTGTCACTGGCCTGCTGTATGGGCTTGGGCAAATCAGTTTTTTTTCTCCGAGACTCCATTTTCAGAACTGTGAAATGGGAAAGGAAAGGTTCTACTTCCATCTGGGTGTGATGAAGATTAATTCCGGAGTGGGCAGTGCTTTCAATAGGTAAGGTGCTACAGAAATGCCAAATAACAGCCGTATGGTAGGGCATGACTGCTTCACACGTTTGTTTATCATTAATTTAACAGGAAGTCATGAACATTCTGTCCCATGACAGCAGCAACCATTTTTCTGAAAAAAGAAATTGATTAAAAGAAGCCAGAAGATAAGACTTTTCAGATGGAACCACTGGTAAGGTATGGAAAAGGGGTAGAGACCATTGTTAAGGTTTGGGAAGCGGGTGGGTAAAATTGTTTGGTCTATCATTGAATAGTTCTCTTTACCTACATAACAAAATTACAGATAGACAGATAAAACATTTAGCATGTTAGGTGAATAAGAATTTTGGGGAGGGAAACTCCTTGCATATGAAAAGGATTCAGGTCAAAAATATATTTACCTAATTCTTTATTTAGGTATATAAACAACAAATGTCTTTTAATAACTCTTTACAATTTTTAGAAAGACCATTTTCTATTTTTAATCATAGAAAGCAAACGACACAAGGCTCTGTGACTAGATTCACTCCCACTTTTAAAAATGAAGGAGTGTGAGTGGGAGCTTCAGCTATCTTTAATAGTAGTACAAAATAAGTTTCAAATACAAGAACAAATGCAAGAATCACACCTGAACATACACTTGCATTCAAATGGGTTTTCTCAATGATAAGTTATACCTTCCGGAGATGACTTCAGGAGCTGCATAGTTTGGGGAGCCACAGCTGGTTCGCAGAAATTCACCATCTGACATCATGTTCGACAACCCTAAAAGCAAGACTCTTGCATATTGATGCATATTTTGAATGTATGGTTAGCGAGAATTCTATGCTTCTAAAAGGATGACAGGAGGAGTAGCAAGGGAAGGAGTGGGGGAAATTATGAAATAACAAAATTAAACAGTTGGGGGTTTCTGGAATGGTGGGGCATCATGTATTACAAATAATTCTCACATCACTTATCACTAGGAGAAAGAATGCATCTGCAATGAGCTGCCTCAGACTGTTAACTAGCTTTCTAAATCATACTGAATATTCCTGTCACTGCTTGTGTGTAAAATGAAGTGATCCCAACACACACATAGTTCTACAAAAGGAGTAAGCATATGAGATTAAACATAACAGGCTTCAAACCCCCCCCCCCCCACCTAGATCCATTCATGGAGCATAGGTCCATCAATGGCTATTAGCCAAGATGGGCAGGGATGGTGTCCCTAGCCTCTGTTTGCCAGATGCTGGTAATGGGCAACAGGAATGGATCACTTGATGATTATGTGTTCTGTTAATTTCCTCTGAAGCACCTGGCATTGGCCACTGTCAGAAGACAGGATACTGGGCTAGATGGATCTTTGGTCTGACCCAGTATGGCCGTTCTTATGGTCATACAGGGACAAATTCCATCCCGCTGTTACTGCATTGGAGTCTACCATGAATGTTAGCTAATTTTTTTTTAATTATTACGCTGAAAACAGTGATGAATTTGCAAATTACCTTGTTTCTCCACTGTGCTAAAACCCATGTATGTTTATACTACAAACACAAGAGATCTCACTAGCAATGTCTGTCTTCATTGAAGGGTGAGTGTTTACAATTATGAACTCTTCAATTAAAATTATGAAATTGTTAATGGCCGTGCAAACTGACTCAGTTCTGTAAGGCAGGTTATGTTGATACACTCCAGCAAGTGGCTTGTAGCTGGCTACATTTCTGGAATGCTGCTGGGGTCACATACCAAAATCAGCTATCTTGGCATTCATGTGTGCATCCAGCAGCACATTCTCTGGTTTCAGGTCTCTGTGGACAACCATATGCCTGTGACAGTAATCCACTGCAGAGAGAATCTGCTGGAAAAGGCGTCTAGCTTCCGCATCTTCCACCTACAAAACACCAGGAGACGGTTAAAGCTTTCTCTGAAACGACACTTGGCAAAACAGCTTTGGCTCCGTCGTGAGCTGAAAAGCTCTATGATGCACAGATAATATTACAGTAAACAGATTGAAAACAGAGACAAATGTATAAAGCAAATTTTTCCCCTTGCATTTTATACTGCATTACTGCTTTGAAATAAAGCTAATAACTAGGAGCCCTGTGACAAAATTAGGAAAAGCTCAATTTAGACTGGCTATCACAAAGACCTGTGTTTAATTTGGGTCAGGACTGAGCCCTGGCACATCTTGGTTTGGCAATTTATAGTCCCAGCACCTCTGGGCTTGCTGTGTCAATGTAAAAAAAAAAAAAATTGCTTTGAGCCTCCACCTCTTTCATTACAAATTAAGCACTGACAAAGACCTTCCTAATAGTTTTCAGAGTAGCAGCCGTGTTAGTCTGTATTCTCAAAAAGAAAAGGAGTACTTGTGGCACCTTAGAGACTAACAAATGTATTTGAGCATAAGCTTTCGTGAGCTACAGCTCACTTCATCTTATGCTCAAATAAATTTGCTAGTCTCTAAGGTGCCACAAGTACTCCTTTTCTTCTTCTTAATAGTGAAATCTATTAAACTGTGGCCTAGTCTCTCAAGGGAACCAATAGCAGTCCTAACACAGGAGATTTTAATCTAGACTTGAGAAAGCATTGTGCAATGTTCTACAGGGAACAATTCAGCCATGAGGAATGAAGTAGGTGGCTTTGTAGAGGTTAAAAATGGAGCAGCTCTATGATTCTATAATTAGGAAGAATGCAATGGGGAATTAGATCTAATAACGCGCATTTCTGGTCATTTATACTGACCAGTTTGTAATGTTTTTTCACAAAAAATGTAGTTTCTAAAGGTCAAAGTCCAGAAAGGGCCTAACTTTAATACTTAAAAAGATCAAGTATTTTCTATAAACTGGAAAAAAAAAAAATCATGCTGTAAATCAGAATTTATTCATAAATTTAAAGGACCAATGGAAATGACTTCTCCTACCAGCGTATTTATATGAAATAGTTTAGTATAAAATGCATTTCTTTTGTGACCCTTCAGGGAGAGAAGAACATTAGCATTGTAGCCTGAGCTTTCCCGATATCCTAACTGAGACCCTTATTCGTCCATCTTATATGTTCTGATGCTCCTGGCTAGTGGCTGTATGAAACCTACCAAGACATCCATAAGGGAGTTACTAGTGATTCTCCTTGCATTTAACAGTAGGTTTATTATTTGATTGGCTTATTTTTCTGGCTTTTTATTTTTTGTTTATATGTTGTAACACAACATAGAGTAGTTGCAAAGAGATGTATACAACTGTATTCTAGGCCAAATGCAAGATATTCAGGATAGGACTATTTTTGTTCCCTTTAGCTAAAAAGCATCCCATTTTGCAAAACCATTTTATTCTGCAGCACCATCTTTTTCCCACCCGAATCTTTTTCTTGAAAATATACAGTCACTTACACGTCCATGCTTACAGATGTAATCAAACAATTCGCCACCAGATACATATTCCATTACCATAAAAAAATCAGTTGGAGTACTGATGACCTGGTATCTTCAAAAACAAAAGAGAGAATTTAGAAAGACTTGATTAGTAACAACAGGGCAAGGTTTTTAAACAGTTTACTATTATAACTTCTGTAAAATAAACATTTGTTTTGATCTTGTGTAAAAACTTGCTTTCTATGTATGAAAAGCAATCACTTATATTTCAAGGTGCAAACAAATATAATCTCTTTCAATGGTCTGTTGAAAGCATCTGTTTAACAAATTCACTTCTTTATTTCTTAAGCTTTTACATAATCCTCTGAAATCTTTGCTACATTAGTTTACCACACTTAGGACTAACCTGATTTTCAAATTTCCATTTTGGCTAAGATTTACAGCAATCTCTTAAAAGAGATCGCTGTAAAAGCAAAAAGGGAATATTAACTCTCTCCCCCCCCTCTTTGTACTGCAGATGCAGGAGAAAAGAACTCTAGATACTATAGGCAGGTAAAGTTTGAATCTTTCCTATTACACTCCAGTTTCTCAGCTAGTGTAAATTGGCATAACTTTATTGACCTCAGTGAAGCTACATAAATTTATAGCAACACCCGCTGAGGTTCACATCCATTTTCTTGTACTCAGACTTTGTGTTTGCACTGCTTATAGTTGAATTTATGTTCTGTATCATTACACTAGAAGTGAACAAATAACTTCCTGTCTTCTTAAAACTGCATGTAAATACATCGTGTTCAGTAAAACCCTCAAAAGATCAATAAGGGTTAATATACTTTAAAGTGGTTTAAGATCCAGTAAAGCAAAGTCTCTGATAATTCGTTAATGTGTACATGAAAAAAAATCAAATAAAATGGAAAGTAAATGTAGTGCATTCTCACTTCCTAAATTTTCTTTAACATACCATTTCATGATTCAATTATTTAGCCCAGACCCTATTGATGTTCTTAACTTCGATTTAATTTTTAGGCCATAATTTGTTCTCTTTGACATATATGAGAACCGGTTGAGACTCAGGGTGCCAGATGCCTCTTTGAGGAGCACTTTTTGCTACCTGGTTTATGAAATGGTACCAATCTGTTCTCAAAGATGCTAATGATACTGTGGAGTAACTCCATTAAAGTCAATAGTAACTTCAGAATTATAGTGGATTAACTGGAAGCAGAATTTGACCCCTTCCCTTTAAGAGGGAGGCTCACTAGATGACATGCCAGTTTCAAGAATGCTCTAAACATCAGATTATATTTCTAATAGCCATTCAACCACTTTATTTTATAGACATGCCAAACAAATTTAATGGCTAGCTACTATAATAACTTAATTTGTGCATTGAAACCTGGAGGTTTATGGATTTTTAATCTGAGAACACTAAACTACTGCAGTGCAGTTACCTATTTGCAACTTAAATTCGGATACCTCGGAGTGTAAATTTTGGAACCTCTTGCCTGAATTTCAACATCATAAACAGAAAATGGTAACTTTAGTCTTCTGATATCCAGACCACTAATGGAGAACTCCTAATGGTTTGGCGCTAGGATTTCACCTCAAGAGCCTGATCATGTAGTCATTACACAGACAAAAGTCTCATTAACTTCAAAGACTGCTGGATCAGGCCAAAAGAGAAGAGAGAACACTAACTCCCATTGACATCTATGGTAGTTAGTTGTAGCCCTCAGTTCTTGGTCACCATTGCCATTCCATTGAAAAACAACAGGGCTTACACAGGTGTAAGTATGCAGAACTTGGTTCAATAAAGTTTACTATACTGGGATTCCCAAGATAATATCCCAAACTTCCCAGTGAAACTGGTCTGTATAGTTTTCTAAGGCTCTGATTCTGCTCGTATTGACTTCAATGTCACAAGACTGGGCCCTAACTCAGCAAAAACCTGCACACCTGCTTAGCTTTGTATATTACTGGGAGTCACTCCACTGAAGTCAAGTAAAGTGAAGCATGTGTATAAGACTTGTAGGATCAAGGCCTTAATTTATAACTTGGTAGGTCCATGACTGGAACAGCACAAAGGCAGCCTGATCCAAAGCCCTTTGAAATCGCTGATTTAAGTGGGCATGGGACAGACCCATAATGAATAGATGTGTCAACTTATTTGCAAAAAATTAAAAATGTCTTGAATGAATTTAGAGAATATTAATTTGCTGGCTCCGTTCACTGATAGTCTTCTCAAAATGCAAGCTCGCCGTTTCACTCTTTTCCATCTTCTGCAAGTATAATTTAATTTGCTAGTAAAACAAAAATGCATTCAAGAGAATTCCCTCTGACACATCATAGAACTGAAATGCAATATGAACACAGAGAAGCAGTAGCAATAGTACTTACAGTTTGATAATATGAGGGTGCCGAAAGAGTTTTAGGTTTTGAATTTCTCTCTTGATTTTCCCAACCACATCCAAGCTCCGAATTTTCTGTCTATTTAAAATTTTTACGGCTACTTTATGTCCTGTCAGCTGGTGTTCTCCAACTAATGGAAAGAGAACATTATAATGTCACTAAAGAGGATGCAATGACCTGTAGGAGTAATTTAGCTTACTGAAATAGGTGGGTTCTGTGGGAACAATGGAAGGAGGGTCACGATGGGTAAGCTGTCTGAAAGTTGGGAACCACCAGGCCTGCACAGGGGACCGGTGTTTGGACTCCATGACTCAGATGACTAATAAAGGGATATCATCTCTAGGTTAGTGATTCAAGTCCAAAACACGTTGTTACCATCTTAAGATGACTCAGTGGCCCTGTGTGAAATGAGTCTGGTGACCTCAGTCCAGGCCCCAAGCCTGGATTTATAATGTGGACACCACTGATCAATTTAAAGAAAGTTTCAGAGGCCACAGCTCTGATGGACACGGAAACTATGTGGTCAGAGAGCTTGTTTCTGAGGCACTTTTTCCACCCACTCCTATGCAGGTCCTCCCATCCTTGAAAGTCCTCCCATCGTCGCTCAGGATGGAGAGAATGGAACTGAGCATTATCTATGAAGTTCTATGCAGAGTGCTCAAAATCCTGCAAGCTATACTGAAGGATGACAAGTCTATACACGTTTTACCCAGAGATCCACAAGCAAGTAGTTTCTGACTAGTTATGTATTTTAAAGTGCAGCTTCGTTCTCACTGAACGGGAGGTGAGAGGATGGAGTTAACCCTGTCTCTCCCATCATGTTGCAATCCTTCCCCTAACTACACATATTTCTAATCCTTCCTATGCTGCCTTCTGGGATCTAACCACATTAAACTAAAGCTACTTTATCTTGCCCACAAAGCCCTGCATGTATCATACACTGGGATTTTCCAGGCATGCCTTATCGAGCGCTTCAGTAGAGCAAGCCAAACTCTGCTCTGAGTTGTACTGGTCCAAATCACTTACATGGATGGCAGTGGTGTAACACGAGAGGCGAATCTGGCTCAGAGTTTTTAACTTAATGTGAAATTTCCCAGCTTTTGTCAGTTTAAGCCAGACTCCTTCTGTCACCACTTAATGTACTACTTCTTGTGAGAATTAGAAAATACTTATTAGCTGCTAAAATGCATTTAGACTGAATGACAGGTTATGTTCACATTCCATACTATGGACTTGATGAATACTCCAACCAACCTCTCCCAAACTGTTTTCACCATAACCAAAGGGTCCAGTCCTGAAGGCCTTACACAGACATCTATCTTTGCAAAAGCTTAATCAACACTTAGTGGAAATCTCAGGATTTACCCCTCATAAAATAAGCAGAGACACATTTTCTTGTGGCCTCTAGGGATGGGCTGTCTGGAAAATAATTCCATTTGGCAAAAAAAATTGAAATGTAAAGATCTGTTTTCATTCTGCATCAGAACAAAAAGTAGACCTTTAAAAACTTCTGTGAGTGTGAGATATTATGACCCTCACCCTTCCCCTAAGAACAGACAATAGCCCAGTGGTTAGGGCCCTCACATGGGAGACTGACGCGCAGTTTTGCTGAAAAATTCCAGACCAGCTCTAAGGGCAGTGCTTCTCAAGCTATCTGATGTGAGGGACCAGCAATTTTTTTCCCCCAATGTGCGTGCAGATCGGCAGCCGGTGGCTCATGGACTGGCACCAGTCCGCGGACCATCACTTTGCGTAGCAATGGTCTCGGGAGTAGGATGCCAGGAAGGGATTTGCCTTTACATAGGGCTTCCAGTTCTTCAAGGGAGAAATTGATTAATAGAAGGCTTATGTACCACTTAGGCCTGGTCTACACAACAGGGAAAATTTGATATAAGCTACACGATTTGAGTTAGGTGAATAGTCTAATTCAAATTGACATAGCTTAGACCTACTTACCACGGGGTCCACATTACGCAATGTTGACAGGAAACGCTCATCTGTCGACTCCCCCTACCCTTCTCGATCTGGTGGAGTACAGGAGTTGACAGGAGAGCAATGTGCGGTTGATTTAGCGGTTCTTCACTAGATTTAGCGGGTCTTCACTAGACCCACTAAATTGACCGGTGATGCATCGATCGCTGCTCATCAATCCCCCCAATAAGTGTAGACAAGCTCTCAGTGAACTTACAGGGCTTAAGTGGGACTCACGTGATGCACAGGTCTTAAGCTAGCCCTCTGTACAGGGGTTAAGTTCAGCACAAAGATATAATCAAGAATAATGACAAGTTCTAAACTGTTATGTAGTCTGGCGTAATTACTTTCCCTATAGAATCTTAGCACACAAGTGCTAAAAACAAATTAAACAAAAAATACTGAAAAAATATGTCCCTGAAAGGGCAATCTGTCTCTGTGGAGCTCATATCCAAGGCTAAGTTGCAAGGATTTACAGCATGTAAAGATTAGGTTAATCAGAAATAGATATACATAAATCACAGGGGCGAATATTCATTGTCACACAGGGGTAGAGTGAATCTCAAATAACCCAGTCTTAAAAATAGAACTTTACACACACATATAATTATATGCAATTCTCCCGCTGTGCAAACTAACAGCAAAGGCCAAATTCTGCAGAAGTCTTTATTCAATGGGAGTTTCCACAGTTGTGTTTCTTGGCTCCTGAATACTGCAGTGGGAAACCAGTTCTTAAGACTTGTAGTAAGCCCTGATTTTAGGGGGGATGCTGCTGCTGCAAACTTGAGTACATTCTTTAAAAATACAGGTTATAGAGAAATGGGTTGATGCTATTTGTCTCCTATTAAGCACACTGGGACTGACTTTGCTCTCACTTACACTGATGTAAACTGGGAGTAATTCTACTGAGGTTAGTGGAATCACATCAGATTAAAAATGGTGTGAGAGAACTCGGAATTAGACCCATTCCTTACGATTGAACAGCCTGTACCACGAATTGTTCTGGGTGTATAAAGGCAAAATTATAACACAGTTAAATCTATAGGAAGCTCCTTGCATATCCTAACAATAATGCCTTTGGCATTACCATTTATATTGCAGCTGATAACTTAAAACCTTTAACGCCATTTTTTGGCCATAGTTTTATAAATGGTGAGGAGCCTGCAAAGACTTACACATGCTTAACTTGACATAGAGTGGGTGGAATTCTAGCTCAACGGATGTTAATAGGAGTCTTTCTTGACACTTTTCAGAGTAGCAGTCCGTGTTAGTTTGTATTTGCAAAAAGAAAAGGAGTACTTGTGGCACCTTAGAGACTAACAAATTTATTTGAGCATAAGCTCTCATGAGCTACAGCTCACTTCATCGGATGCATTCTTGACACTGAGACTTCAAAGAGGCCAGAACTTCTACCTGTAAGTCATCCCATAGCTACTCACAGCATGCAAACGTAAGTACTTGTATACGTTTTTGCGGGATTGGTTAATATTTTGCTTTTAGCTTCATACAGTTAATTCCCATTACATAACATACTTCAGGCCTATATTAGAACACATGGCAAAAACTAGTATCTTCCATTCCTCTCTGTCATTTGCTGCTACTCCTATCTGTTCTATGGCACAGATATGGCCTGTTCTGCCCCGTTTCAAAGAGGTCTTCTTCAGATTTCTCTTGACCGCCCTCATTTCCTTACACCAGTACCTTCATGTGGGAATCTGTGTGTTGGTAGGTGGAGTACGTGCCCCAGATATGTCCAGTGCATCCTTCTGATTCTGGTGGCAATGAATGAGCTGATAGTTGGCGATTTCTCAGAACTCTTCATTGTAACAAAGTCTTTCTGGCCAATGCCCAGAATCTTTTGCAGACATTTATTTTCAAAGCTATCTACTTCTCTGTCTAAAATTTTTGGTAAATATCCAGCTCTCGCACTCGCAGCTGTATTTTAGCACTGAGATTATGTTTGAATTGAAAATTCTCAGTTTTGTCCTGACGCTACATATCTTTAATTGCCATACGTTTAGTAAATGCTGTGGGTGCCTTTCCTATTGTTGATGTCACTTATTTTACTATCTTCCATAGGAATCAACTTTATTTAAGTCTTTAAAATAAATCTATAGTTTAATAATTACACAGCTAAGGAGTTCTCTGTATGAAAAGAGATCCAAAATTTAATCTAAAGCAGGGGGAAACCATTGGCATATTTTAAGAGATTAAAATCATTATGTTTTTAAAAAGCTGATTTATTTCTACTTGAGAATTTGCTTAATACACTCTAATACGTATTTTCTAAAATATGCCATAATCATCTGTTTCTATCTAACAGCGTTGGATTACATACATTACAAAACTGTTAATGTTTCTTTTACTACATTAAAAAGGTGGGGCACAGGAGGGGTTTTCGTTTGTTTTGGTTTTGATTTTTTTTTTTTAGATTACACTGAAAACTTGTTTACAATAAACACAAAGATACAGTGACATTCGTAATCAGGGAGGCCACAGAATAATATTCTGAATCACAAGACGGAGTAAAAACCTTGCCATTAATTTATTAACAGCATATCGTTTTAAAGGCTTTAAGCAGATCACTAGAAGCTCACTGCAGTGTCTGAGTGCGGACAGGAGCAGAGCATCAAAATGACAGAGCAGGAAGGCTGTTACCATTCTGGGTGAACGAGGTCATTATTATTAGCGAAGAGATAAGCACTGCCAGAGATTCTTTCCTCAATAAGAGTATCCCAAAAATAAAACACTTGGCGACCCTTGAAAATAAAAGCACCACTTTGCATGTCCATTTTAAAGTTTTAAATATTATGAAGAATAAATGGAACTGCAATATGCTACAGTTTGTATTATACATGCAAGTCAGGGATTTAACTATGGGCTGAGGTAAACAGGGTCATTCTTATTGTGCAGTATATAGAAAATACCAATCACAAGTATTAGGATGCACCTTTGCATCTCTTGGGATTCTGGAAATTACAGCTTCCCAAGGTTTCAGAGTAGCAGCCGTGTTAGTCTGTGTCTGCAAAAAAGAAAAGGAGTACTTGTGGCACCTTAGAGACTAACAAATTTATTTGAGTATAAGCTTTCATGAGCTACAGCTCATACAGCACCCTATGCCATGCTGCTAATGGACTGCTCTGTAGCCCAGAATTTCTAGAAAACGCTATGCTAAAGCAACCCCCCTTCTATATTTGTGAGGGGGACAGTGTATGGTCACTTATGGTGACCCTGCACTGGGAGAATTCTCTCCAGGCCCTTTGTGGCATAGTTCTGGAAGGAAGTCAGTTTCTCTTCCAGCCAGGGTTAATGTAACATGTACATGGAGTACAAGTTAATACTGTAATGAGAAGAGAGGGAGGAGAGAAAGGGGGCCGGAATGGAGCACATGAGATCAATACCTATAGACCTTGCATCCGGGATGAATAAGCCCACAGGACATATGATTTGGCGGGACAATAGAAACCCCACATTTAAGGCCTACAAATCAATCACCTCAACAGTGTGATACATAAATAATACTTTGCATGTGCCCAGAGAAGCACCTGCCATTGGAGAATCTCAAACCATTTTCCAAAAATAAAGAATGATACCATGCCACATCTCTTGTGGTCAGTAAGAATGCAATAACTGCTTTGGGTGGGGAAACTGAGGCAAAACACAGTTAAGTGGCTTGATCACAGTCATGCAGAAGTAACACAGCCAGGAACAAAACCCAGATCTCATCCCTAGGTTCAGCACAGTCCTTTATATACAAATGATATATTATATTCTACTATGTATTTACATCACTCCCATCCTCACTCATAAGGATAGACCAGGCCTGAAAGACAGTATTTAAAGAAATAATGTTACTGAATAGCTTATCTTCTTTCCATCCCTGAAAAACAACACGCATCTTTGCAGGGTTTTTTTTTTAAGTTCAAACACATCAATAATTAAAAATAACAGTCTGCTTTGTAATCCATCTTTTGCTTACAGTAAGCATCAGATACAGAGATATTATTGTTTCACTCCCCAGTGACTTGTTAAGTCTACACGTATGTCTTGAGAGACAAAAGAGTGACTATAAATTGCCTTTTAAACACATCAGGTTTCTAATGTAGCTGTATCCAGCCAGAGGAATCTTTCCATACTGGAGTAAACACACTTTTCCGCCCTGTTTAGTAGGTTGTTGTGCCTAGCCTTCATTTTATCTTTGGTTGTTAGCTTGTGTTCTGTTCTTTCTAATGATTTTATCTTAAGCTACTGGGTCTAGTTAGGAGTCTGTGTTCCTCTCCACAGTGGGGAATAACTGGCTAGGGGGTAGTACTGCTGAAAAGGATCTGAGGATTACAGTAGATCACGACTTGAATATGAGTCAACAACGTGATGCAGTTGCTAAAAAGGGTCATATTATTCTGGTGGTATTAACAGGAATGGCATATGTAAGACATGGCAGGTAATTATCCCACTCTAGCTGGCACTGGTGAGGCCTCAGCTGGAATACCGTGTCAATCCGGGGTACCACCCCTTAGGAAAGATGTGCACAAACTGGAGACCAGCCAGAGGCGAGCAACCAAAATGATAAAAGGTTTAGAAACCTGATCTCTGAGGAAAGGTTCTAAAACCTGGGCATGTTTTGTCTTGAGAAAAGAAGAATGAGGGGGCCCCTGATAACAGCTGTTAAGAGCTGTTATAAAGAGGATAGTGATTGTCAAAGGCTGTTAAAAAGAGGACAGTTCTCCCTATCCACTGGAGTTAGTCAAGTATTAATCTGCAGCAAGGGAGATTTATGGTAGATATTAGAAAAAAGTTTGTAACTATAAGGGTAGTTAAGCTCTGGAATAGGTTCTAAAGGAGGTTGTGGAACCCCATCACTGGAGATTTTTAAGAAGCACCTGTCAGGGATAGTCTAAGTTTACTTGGTCCTGCCTCAGCACAGGGGGCTGGACTTGATGACTTCTTGAGTCCCTCCAGCCTTACATTTCTATGATTCCATGTTGTGGAAGCTGTGAAACTTGTTGCTTGCAGTACATGAACAATTTTTCATATACTAATATTAGAAATAGGTTTTAGAAATGTAGATCCTGCAATTAATTTCCCCCAGGTTCTTGTGTGTGGGGGGGGGGTATTGGTTCCTGTCCTTTGCTCACACACAGCCCAAAACAAAAGGTCCTCTCCTCCCCTGATTCTGATGGAGGGGGGATAATACGAGCATATCTAGGAAGGGGTGATGTGATATGGAAGGAGCAGCAGCTCCAATGTACATTCCCTTGAGAACTGCAGAAATCCCCCTGCACCATCACGTATGTGGCGCTCCACAAACAAGGGAAGAGTGAGAAGTAGATGTTATGTAGCACATTCTCTTTTGGTACCTGGTGGTTGTCTGCTGGGAAACCTCCATGAAGTAATGTTGCTAGAACTCTCCTCTGCACCTCCGCTCCCTCTTAGGCGTGAGGTGAGCAGTAGTGGGGTGGGGTATTCAGCCAGTGGCAGCAAACCTTCGCAGGAGCATTGGCTGCCATTGGAAATGGGGTGACCTTACTATGTGCATGGAGGGGAAGACAATCCTTAGGCCTGGGGGAGTAGTGCTATTTTGACCCACAGATCCTTGGGGTTGGCAGGATGTACCCCTCCATGGGGTCACAAAGTCCTCCCTTTGGGGGGAAAGGTGTGGGCACACTCCACAAAGGAGAGACTCAGAGATTTTTGATGTAGTTTTTCCTCCTAAAAAGAGGGGTCCAGAGAGCCCAAAAATGCTAATACTCCTGGATTATCAGCATCACCACCATTTTTCAGCTCCCTTTACTTTATTACGCCCGTTCAGGGCCTGATGCAAAGCCTATTCATGTCAATAGATGTCTTCTCCTGACTTCAGTGGCCTGACAGAAGCCCAGTAGAGCTTTCAGCTCTTGACATTTGCCATGAACCACTGGGAAGAGAGGGGGAATTTCTCAGAAAGTTAATACAAACAAAACCAAATAATTTGCTCACTCAGTGATTCCCTAGAAGAGAAAGGTGGGAGGGCTGTGTTTGAAATTGGCTTTAAGAAAAGGAGTACTTGTGGCACCTTAGAGACTAACAAATTTATTTGAGCATAAGCTTTCGTGAGCTGCAGCTCACTTCATCGGATGCATGAGCTATAGCTCACGAAAGCTTATGCTCAAATAAATTTGTTAGTCTCTAAGGTGCCACAAGTACTCCTTTTCTTTTTGCGGACACAGACTAACACGGCTGCTACTCTGAAAATTGGCTTTAGTCACTTTCCTGTAGTGATGAGTATTCCGGACAATTTCTGAAATGCTGAAAACCACAAACAGAAGTAACACTGGGACTATCAAGCCCTGGGCTAGTGTAGGTTAGTCTGGTGGTGGAAGTGACCAGGATAATGAGAGAAAAAGCAGCAGCCATCCAGTTCTTACAACAAGACAATGACTGCAAGGGCTAGTCATCAGCGCTGACTGCAGCCTCAGAGAAGCCAAGTCAAAAGAAAATTAATAGTGTTACTCTTCTTAAGTACCTACTTCTGCTATTGAACACTGCATTATTGTCAGCGTATGGCAAACATGCATCTCAAGCAGTTAGCAAGGCGCGCGTGGAAGAGATGTAAACAAATCTGTTTCAAAAAATGGCCCTTTCTGATTTAGCTATTTTTGAACAGAAAATAGTCATGAAAAGAAACAATATTTCTCTTGCAATAAGATGTACCAATCATGAAAGTTGAATGAAAGCTGAAGTCCCCAAATGTCCTAGCTCTCCACAGAAACTCTGTATGAACTTTACTTCATAGGCACCTGGGTTTCTTTGATGCAGTAAAAGTCAAAGCACTTACTGCTTCTGCAAGTACTACCATTGGAACACAAGAGCTTATGGGACAGTGAGAGAACTCATTTCCTTTTATTAACTTCCCCTCTCCTGCCCCTAGCTCTACCCCTGATTAAAAAGAAAAACAATAAAACATGTAACTAACACAGCTGCCCAATTCTTCATCATAACCATTTGTGTGTGTGTTATATCACCATCCCCTACTTGTGGCTATTTTGTCTTCTAGATTGTCAGCCCTCTGGCACAGGGTTTGACTCTAATCTGTTTGCACAGTGTCCAGGACAATGGGGCTGTGATCTTGGCTGGGGCTCTTGGGCGCTGCCATAATATGTTTACTGCTATTATTAATTACTATAATTTTGCCTACACCTAACGAAACCCTGTGACCTGTAATCTCACTGTTGTCTTTGACTCTTCTCATAACTCCTTTTAGCCACTCAACCCATCCCATCCTGGATCTCTTGCTGGATCCTGTTACCTGTTCCTCTTTTAACCAAATTCCAGTCCCTGCTTAAAACCATCCATCATCTTCAAGAAATCACTTCTTTTTTTCCTCCTTGATAATCCCCACACTTTCCCCCCCCCCTCTTAATTATTGTGTGGTACCTTATGTTTTCTTATCTTTGTTCCTGCCTCCCAAAAGCATACTCTTCAGTGACTTCCCGAATGCACTGTGCAAAGTGTGAGTGCCAGATCACTAGGGTTATTAAAAACAAATCAGCCTGAAAAATGGTTGTAAAATGACTACATATCTCCTATTCTTAGTGAATAGGAAATAATTATTCAAAATATATATATGCTTGAATCAATAGCTCATAATATATCTAATTTCCTTCATGTTTCTTGTTAGAACATAATGATTACAGGCTACTTTAGTGCCCATTAAATCAAAATTGCTATGATTTAGCACACAAAGAGCACACCTAGTTTAATCTCAGTTTGGAAACCATAAATCCACTTTGCATATACCGAACTCCCACTAGAAAAGGGGATGGTGTTTTAGGCAAAATACTGAGAAAAATTATACATATAAGGCACTACTCCATGAAAATAACTTTTCCTAAATCCCAGTTGTTTACAATACTTTAAACATGTCTTTTGGAAACTGCTGGCTGTGTATGAAAGTCAGGATTGTATACAGTAATGTTTTAATTATTTAAATGGCCCCCTTCTTCCAGACTTTGAGTGAAGAGGAACAATGTTTTTTTCTCAGCGAGCAGATGAATTGTGTATTTTTCTTTGGCCCTGTTATCTGAGAAAAGTCAAAATTTGACTTAACGTTGGCATTAATAGGGAAAAAAAGAAGGTGTATGTACTTTTATTCACAAATCTTTCAGACAGCTGAGGCAAAGTTTGTATCTGACTTGAAAGTGCAAGGTGAATTCTGACTGATCACGAAGCAGCCTCTGCTGTAAGAATCCCTATGTATAAATCAACCCTGACTCCCCCATACCTTCTGCTACAGTTCTGAACCGAAAGCCCCTATTTAGGGATAGGGAGAAGAAATCATCTTTGGCTCTTGCTCCTATTCCCCAACATGACACCTGCTACATCTTCCACAGTGGTGACACAGCTGGAACTCAAGGATGATCTATATCACACCACAGAGGCAAAGATGCTAAGACAGGTCCCTTCAGTCACCATTTCGTTCCCAATCTCCTCCATACGCAGGAATGAATGTTTGAACACTCTCTATTCTTACCCACCGGCAAAGGAGGAATGTAAAGGTCAGGGTTAGAAACGGCTGCATGTGGTTATTGAAGAGCGGGGGTTGAACCTCCCTGAAACTTCCTGCCCGCACCCATTCAGCCACAATTACCCTCTTCTCTCCAGGAGGACCCTGCGTCCCCACTCTCCACCAGCCCCACAGGCAGCAGGGACACTCCAGCTTTGGGAAGGACAGACTCCAGGTGAAGAGGGAAGCATTCAGTTCTTAAAAGTTGACACCCACTAGAACTAGGATGACCAGAGAGCAAGTGTGAAAAATTGGCAGGGGGTGGGCTTAATAGGCACCTATATAAGAAAAAGTCCCGAATATTGGGACTGTCCCTGTGAAATCAGGATATTTGGGCACCCTAACACCCATGCTCTTTTGTGTGGTGAACAACAGAGAGGGTATCATTCAGCCGTAATCACCGCCCTGCTTCACAAGCCAATTCTCTGCAGCATGCCTGGCTGCCCCAGCCTGTTACCTCTGTGGCTTGACATTGTGCTCCTGCCTCAACATGCCCGTGGCAAATATTTTCCAGCCTCGGTTGCCGGGTCTGATTCCCTGCACACGAATCCCAGTCACTGTGGTCTCTGGCTGTAGTAACTGACCACAAGAAAGTCTGTCCCCTACTGTGGCTATGGCGAGGGTACCGGGCATGCACAGAGGAAGTGGATTCCAGACTCTGCCTGCCTGGCCTGGTTTATGAAGGGTAGAGAAAGGCTGCAGAGCGGAGGGAGGGAAAGAGTACAGGCACTGGAGTGGTGAGGGTGACACAGGGAAGAGGGACTCACATAGTACATGCCTACAGATTGCAAAGGCCTCACCTGGTGCACTGGACATAGGAAAGGTGTGTACATGAGGGGAGAGGGCACAGGCGAGAGGAGAGGGAGTGGACAGGACTTCACCCAGTGCATCCATGCGAGGAGGGTGCAGGCCAGTGGAGGGAACTGGAGGGATGAACGGTGCATGCACTGTGCTTGTGCCGGGGCAGGAAATGGGCGGTGGTGCTCACTGGGGCAAAGGGATGGGGCTGCAAAGCTCGTTCCCTGGGGGAAGGGAGCCAGGGGCTGCATGGGGCATGCACAGGGAGCTGCCTGGTGCGTGCCCTGGGGGAAGGGAGCGAGGGGGCTGCATGGGGCATTCACAGAGGACTGCCCGATGCGTGCCCTGGGGAAGGGAGCAAGGATCTGCACAGCTGGTGCCCTGAGGGAAGGGAGCGAGGGGGCTGCATGGGGCATGCACAGAGGACTGCCCGCTGCGTGCCCTGGGGAAGGGAGCGAGGGGGCTAGGCACAGCTGGTGCCCTGAGGGAAGGGAGCCAGGGGCTGCATGGGGCATGCACAGAGGGCTGCCCGCTGCGTGCCATGGGGAAGGGAGCGAGAGGGCTGCATGGGGCATGCACAGAGGACTGCCCAGTGCGTGCCCTGGGGAAGGGAGCAAGGATCTGCACAGCTGGTGCTCTGAGGGAAGGGCGTGAGGGGGCTGCACAGCTGGTGCCCTGAGGGAAGGGAGTGTGGGGGCTACACAGCTGGTGCCCTGGGGGAAGGGCGTGAGGGGGCTGCACAGCTGGTGCACTGGGGGAAGGGAGCGAGGGGGCTGCATGGGGCATGCACAGAGGACTGCCCGGTGTGTGCCCTGGGGAAGGGATTGAGGATCTGCACAGCTGGTGCCCTGAGGGAAGGGAGCGAGGGGGCTGCATGGGGCATGCACAGAGGACTGCCCGCTGCGTGCCCTGGGGAAGGGAGCCGGGGGCTGCCCGGTGCGTGCCCTGGGGAAGGGAGCTGGGGGCTGCATGGGGCATGCACAGAGGACTGCCCGGTGCGTGCCCTGGGGAAGGGATTGAGGATCTGCACAGCTGGTGCCCTGGGGAAGGGAGCCGGGGGCTGCATGGGGCATGCACAGAGGACTGCCCGGTGCGTGCCCTGGGGAAGGGATTGAGGATCTGCACAGCTGGTGCCCTGAGGGAAGGGAGCAAGGATCTGCACAGCTGGTGCCCTGAGGGAAGGGAGTGAGGGGGCTGCATGGGGCATGCACAGAGGACTGCCCGCCGCGTGCCCTGGGGAAGGGAGCGAGGGGGCTGCACAGCTGGTGCCCTGAGGGAAGGGAGCCAGGGGCTGCATGGGGCATGCACAGAGGACTGCCCGGTGCGTGCCCTGGGGAAGGGATTGAGGATCTGCACAGCTGGTGCCCTGAGGGAAGGGAGTGAGGGGGCTGCATGGGGCATGCACAGAGGACTGCCCGCTGCGTGCCCTGGGGAAGGGAGCGAGGGGGCTGCACAGCTGGTGCCCTGAGGGAAGGGAGCCAGGGGCTGCATGGGGCATGCACAGAGGGCTGCCCGCTGCGTGCCATGGGGAAGGGAGCGAGAGGGCTGCATGGGGCATGCACAGAGGACTGCCCAGTGCGTGCCCTGGGGAAGGGAGCCGGGGGCTGCATGGGGCATGCACAGAGGACTGCCCGGTGCGTGCCCTGGGGAAGGGATTGAGGATCTGCACAGCTGGTGCCCTGAGGGAAGGGAGCAAGGATCTGCACAGCTGGTGCCCTGAGGGAAGGGAGTGAGGGGGCTGCATGGGGCATGCACAGAGGACTGCCCGCTGCGTGCCCTGGGGAAGGGAGCGAGGGGGCTGCACAGCTGGTGCCCTGAGGGAAGGGAGCCAGGGGCTGCATGGGGCATGCACAGAGGGCTGCCCGCTGCGTGCCCTGGGGAAGGGATTGAGGATCTGCACAGCTGGTGCCCTGAGGGAAGGGAGTGAGGGGGCTGCATGGGGCATGCACAGAGGACTGCCCGCCGCGTGCCCTGGGGAAGGGAGCGAGGGGGCTGCACAGCTGGTGCCCTGAGGGAAGGGAGCCAGGGGCTGCATGGGGCATGCACAGAGGGCTGCCCGCTGCGTGCCATGGGGAAGGGAGCGAGAGGGCTGCATGGGGCATGCACAGAGGACTGCCCAGTGCGTGCCCTGGGGAAGGGAGCCGGGGGCTGCATGGGGCATGCACAGAGGACTGCCCGCTGCGTGCCCTGGGGAAGGGAGCCGGGGGCTGCCCGGTGCGTGCCCTGGGGAAGGGAGCTGGGGGCTGCATGGGGCATGCACAGAGGACTGCCCGGTGCGTGCCCTGGGGAAGGGATTGAGGATCTGCACAGCTGGTGCCCTGGGGAAGGGAGCCGGGGGCTGCATGGGGCATGCACAGAGGACTGCCCGGTGTGTGCCCTGGGGAAGGGATTGAGGATCTGCACAGCTGGTGCCCTGAGGGAAGGGAGCGAGGGGGCTGCATGGGGCATGCACAGAGGACTGCCCGCTGCGTGCCCTGGGGAAGGGAGCGAGGGGGCTGCACAGCTGGTGCCCTGAGGGAAGGGAGCCAGGGGCTGCATGGGGCATGCACAGAGGGCTGCCCGCTGCGTGCCCTGGGGAAGGGAGCCGGGGGCTGCCCGGTGCGTGCCCTGGGGAAGGGAGCTGGGGGCTGCATGGGGCATGCACAGAGGACTGCCCGGTGCGTGCCCTGGGGAAGGGATTGAGGATCTGCACAGCTGGTGCCCTGGGGAAGGGAGCCGGGGGCTGCATGGGGCATGCACAGAGGACTGCCCGCTGCGTGCCCTGGGGAAGGGAGCGAGGGGGCTGCACAGCTGGTGCCCTGAGGGAAGGGAGCCAGGGGCTGCATGGGGCATGCACAGAGGGCTGCCCGCTGCGTGCCATGGGGAAGGGAGCGAGAGGGCTGCATGGGGCATGCACAGAGGACTGCCCAGTGCGTGCCCTGGGGAAGGGAGCCGGGGGCTGCATGGGGCATGCACAGGGAGCTGCCCGCTGCATGCCCTGGGGAAGGGATTGAGGATCTGCGCAGCTGGTGCCCTGGGGAAGGGAGCCGGGGGCTGCCCGGTGCGGGCCGTGCTGGGGGGGCGCGGGGGCTCGCGTGTGCCCGGTCCGTGGAGCCGACGCGAGGGCCGCTCCCAGCCCGGCGCCGGGCGATCCCGTTTCCCCGGCGCCCCCGCCCCGGTACTCAGCTCTTGACTTTGCCGAAGGTGCCGACCCCGAGGGTGTCCCCCAGCACGTAGTGCCCGATCTTCACCCGCCCGTCGTGCTTCTGCCTCTCAGCCATCTTCGCTGCGCGCCGCCGGAGCGACCACAATGCAGCAGGGCCGGGCGGGGGGGCGCGGGCAGAGGGGCGGCCCGGGGCAGGGCGATGCCAGCTGGGCGTGGGGGTGGCACGGGAGAGGGGGGCTGCATGGCGTGGTGCCAGGCTGGGGGGATGGGGACAGCGCAAGGGCTGGCCGGGAGGGAGGCAGGGTGCATGCACCGGGGGAGGTGCCAGGCTGAGGGGTGGGTGCTAGGCTTGGGGGGGGGATAGGAATGCTGCAGGGTGCATGCACAGGGGGTGGGTGCCAGGCTGAGGGGTGGGTGCTAGGCTTGGGGGGGGATAGGAATGCTGCAGGGTGCATGCACGGGGGGGAGGGGGTGGGTGCCAGGCTGAGGGGTGAGTGCCAAGCTTGGGAGGGGTAGAGGAATGGCACAGTGTCAGGCTGGTAGGAAGGCAGGGTGTATGGTGCATGTATGGGGGGTGGGGGGGGAGAAGGGATAGGTGCCAGGCTGAGGGGTGGGTGCCAAGATTGGGGCTTGATAGGAATGGCGCGTGGGCAGGCTGGAAGGGAGGCAAGGTGCATGGGGGAGACGGGTAAATACCATGCTGAGGAGGGGATGCCAGGCTCCGGGGCATGGGAATGGCAGAATGTCAGGCCAGGAGGGTGGCAGGGTGCATGCTGCATGCACAGCGGGAGGAGGGGTGGGTGCCAGGCTGCGGGGGGGGAAGGTGGTACCTAGCCACACAGGTTTGATGCCAGTCTGTGAAGGGAAGGCGAGACTGGACCGTCCAGACTGGAGGTGTGTGAGGGGGGCAGGGGGTATGCTGGGAGGGGAGGGGGCAGAGTGTATTTCAGCAAACTGCTTGCTGTGTGACCAGTTGCCTAGTCTTAAACTTGTAGTCTGGTGCCATGGTTTGATGACCAGTAGTACCCATTTGTCCAAGCCTTAGACATAGTTTAATGGCCTGGATGCAAGATCATTCCTGTCAGATGGACAGTCTATTAGAATGACAGAATAAAGATGATGCACAGGAAGGGAAACATGATGAATAATCAGAAATCAGTGCAACAACTAAAGCTGCCTTCCTTGCCCATTGATTCATGTCGCTTCCTTCTTCAAACCAGTGCCCCATCCACTAGCGCAACAAATGTTACTATCCTGACACCACATTCAAACCTGTGTCCCTTCCTCTTTGTCAAGCTTCATGTTGCCTCTCCCCATTCCCAAACATGTTTCCTGGTTTATCAGTTTCTCATGGAATCACATCCAGGCTTTCTTCCACACAGCCTGCACTAGGCCCTGGCCACAACTAAGTCTCTTTTGAAGACCCTCTTCTACTTGCCCTGTATAAAAAAGCCATATGTGTTCTGCCCTTTCCCCTAATCGCTGTTAGTCCCGAGGCCGTGAGCTCCTGGGGCAGGGACTGTCCCATCATGAGTGGCTGGAAAGTGCCTCTCATCTGATGAGAGCTACCATAAACAAACCAATAATAAAAATGATAAACATTAGTGAGTCTTTTCCATTTCAACACTGAAGCAATCAGAGATAATCACGTCATGTAATAATAGATAACACAGCTGTTTCAAGTAGACTATTTTTATTTATTCTTTTTAGAATTGCTCTCAAAGACTAGACAGATAATTTTCAACTCACCATTTATAACCCAGACTAACCACCTAAAGGCTATGCTTATTTACTGCTAATTACCCTTTTCCCTACTAGTGACTTCCCCTTTCTTACTCATTTAAACAAATAAAAATAAAAAAATTAAAAAAAAACACCTCGCGTTGCAGAGTAAAAGAGTTGGCAAACAGGCTGTATGGGTGCTTTATATGAACAAGACTAATGTCTTCCTGTCCTTCTGAATCCTTTGGCACCTCCTGTAGTAGCATCACCCCCAGGTTGGTTCAGGACCAGGGGGTGAGCAAGCTTTTTGGCCTGAGGGCCACATCTGGGTATGGAAATTGTATGGTGGGCCATAAATGCTCACAAAAGTGGGGGCTGGGGTGCGGGAGGGAGGTGAGGGCCCTGACTGGGGGGGTGTGGGCTCTGAGGTGATGCCAGAAATGAGGAGTTCAGGGTGCAGGAGGCGGCACCAGGTTGGGGCAGGGGCCTCCAGCTGAGGGCGGGCGGGGGGGGCGGGCTCTGGGGTGGGTACCATTCATGGCGAACAGTGACAGTACTTCATTTACTGTTGTTATTGCTGTACAAACACATCCATAAACATGCTAGTCTCCCTCTTCCATTGGCCCATGGAAGTCCATGATGTGGGAGCACAAAGCATCCTTGGTTTCTGTGGCCTGGAGACATCCTGCTCCAGCTGTGGTGGGACATTTTCTGGCTTAGTGTACTGAGTCTGCCATCTATTACTGTCAGAGGTCCATTCAGCGGCAAATGGCTCCTCTTTGGCTTCACAAAGATTGTGAAGAGCACAGCTAGCCACAATAATGCGGACATCATGGATGTCACTGGAATCCAAACAGGTCTGTAAGCAGCACCAGCAGGATCTCAGTCTGCCAAATGCAAATTCAATGACTATTCTATGCTTACGGAGAGTGTAATAAAGCCCTCTTTTGCCAGGGTCTCTGAGATCAGGATACTGTTTCATAAGCCAAGCAAAAAGGTGGAAGGTGGGTTCCCCTAGAATAATAGTGGGGACAGTAACTCTATTTATGACAATGTCCTTTGGTGGGAATAGTGTCTTGGCATGACAATGAAGGTTGACTCCCGATCAGCAGAAAACTCCAGCATCAGGAACTGTTCCAGTACAGCCCACGTTGGCATTCATAGGTCAGTGATTATGGGCCACAAGGGCCTGCATAACAATAGAGTAGTATCTTTTGCAGTTTATGAACTCGTGCTACTTGAGGGAGGCAAACTATGAAAATGAGTCCCATCAATGGCCTTGGAAACCCCATTCTCAAAACCAGCAATTACTTCAGGGCTATTGGTTATGCCTACTGCCTTTGAGTAACTCACAGGCCTGCTTATCTCAGAAACTTCTGCCCCTGCTTTTCCCACAGTTGACTTTCCATCACCAGAGTGGTTAGCAACTGACCTGTAGTAGTCTGGGATAGCCAGCTTCAAGGTGGTTATAACAACCTGCTTCTGGACCAGGAAGACTACCCTCATGTATGTGTCATGATGCTGGAGGTTGGCAAGCTGCTCACAAAGCACCAGAAATGTCGTATTCTTTTTCATGCGAAAGTTCTGGAACAACGGCTTGTCATCCCAGGCCTACAAGATGATGGGATTCCATCACTCTGTGCTTGTGGCTGCTGCAGAAGTGCCAGGCTTTGTGAGGGGCATCAGCAACTACACCGAGAGTCGTGCGCAGCATCAGCCAGTTCAAGTCTGCCATGTCTGTAGCGTCCTCCTCCTCCTCCAGGTGTCTTTGGTAGGCCAAAAAATGCCACTGACGTCCACCAGTGTCTCCTGGATGGTCTGCCCATTTTCTGACATAGGAACGAAAGTCCAAGCTAGACAAATTGTTCCAATGGTGACTCCTCTATGTTCCTGACTCCGGCCGCCATGAGTTGCATTTTCCTCCCTGCTTTCCGCCCTCCAGCTTGGCTCCACAGGCACAGTTTCATTAGAGTTTGACTGACAATGGACTTCAGGATTTGGCCAATCATGCATACAGTAAGTCAAGTCTTATTTGAGCTTACTGCATTTTCTTCATTCAGAAGCCAGGCATGCAGAATAAGCCCACAGCTTTATGCATCCCACTTCATGGGTTTTTCTCCACTATATTTTCTTTGCTCCCTGCCCTGTGTTTATCTTATATAATTTATGTTCTCATGGTTAAGGCACTAGACTGGGACTCAGGTGATCTCGCTTCAATTTGCAGCTCTGCCACAGAGTTCCTATACAATCGTGGGAAAGTTTCTTAATCTCTGTGTGTCCCGGTTCCCCATCTGTACAAATTGGTAATAATCCTCCCTTTCTCCCACCCTTTGCCTGTCCATTTAGACTGTAAGTTCTTTGGAGGAAAGAGTACCTGTTACTGTATGTATAGCACCTTGTACAGTGGGGCTCCAATCTTGACTGGGACTGCTATTGTAATATAAGAAAATAAAATGATCATAATACATTTTAAAAATTTTGTACTAATTTTGTGCCCTTTTTTAGAATCATTTGCTCTAACATACTTTAATATATTGGCAGACTGCTAGGATAATGGGTTATTCGCATCCTTGTTAGCTTCGTTATGGCTCCTGTGGTCTGTAATTGGTCTGGGCAGTCTCCAGTTTTGCCCTAACATCCATGTGATACTATTTTGTGTGTGTGTGTGTGTGTGTGTGTGTGTGTTTAATAAGCACATTGAAGTCTCCCTCTTTTTGGACCTTGTCCCTTTGAGAATCATTCTCTTCTCTCCTTTCCCCCCTGCCCCACCCAATCCCAGTGGCAAACTACAAAACGTTAAATTTTAGTGAATGGTGCCGAGAGAGAGGAAAGGATTTATGAATGGGATAAATGCATTCCTGATGTGGAAAAGGCACATTCCACATTTTTTCTCCGTGCTCAATAAATGTGCCATTTTTGTGGCAAATCACCAAAGGTTTCATGAATAGGGTCCTTACTTTCTCCATCTGCTAGGAACCTTTCTCAAATGTGAATTAAAATTAAAGCACTGCTCGAACAGTTTAAGCACTCAGAAATTTGCTGTTTTGGGGCTCTAATATGGCGTTTTGTGTCAGAAGTCTTAGTCTGAGTGACTTCTTTAAAATATTATTACATGGGGGGGGGAACCAAACAAACCCTGAAGATGTATTACATGATTTGAAATATTCTTCTCACTAGCGTCTGTCTGTATTGCTCCTGACTCAACATAATCATGTTCCTACATTTGGTTGAGAAGATAAGCATTCATTTAGATCCCTGTTGATTGTCTTACAGATGTTATTATTATTAAGTACATAGATGTGGCATGCACCATGGATAAATTAGTTTCAACTGTAGCTTTCCTTGAGTTGCATTTTGACTGCTGAATTCTCTTTTCCAAACTGAAAATGTTCTCAGTTTTCAGTGGTAGGTATTAAACATTCAAAACATACCAGCTGTTTCCACACTATGGGCCAATGATAAAACCCATGCAGAAGTGTCTGCAAATAGGCGCTCCCTTTTCTCATTGAGCCCCATTCACTGTCTTAAAGAGGATAGTTTCATCTTGCGTGGATCAGTCTAGTAAATAAGAGGAAACTTTTATTATTCAGGCAAATATAGGGCTGTTTATAAGGTTAATGGCTATTGACTTATTACTATGTTTGGTTACTTTAGGGCCTGGTCCAATGCCTATTATTGACTTCAGGAGTCAAGTGGGAATCAATCAGGCCCTTAAAGTACCACATTGGGGGACTGCATTCTGGGGTAACTTGCAATGGAAAATAGAGATGTTCACTTCTGCATCATTGATTTGAATCCAGACCTGGCTGGTAGTAACCAAAAGTTATACTCTGTTGGCTGTTTGTTGACTTACATGAAATGATTTTGGTGGTCACCATGACCCTGAGAGTCCCTTTATACCAGCTGGCAAAAGGTACACCCAACACACTATTGTCAGAATATTTAACCAGTGTCTTGTAAGGTATCGTGTAAAACTGGTGACTCGCTGGTCATGAATATCATTGTGTGATGTATGTATGGGCTGGAAATATGTTCTTAACCTATGTTTTGGAGGCAGTTGATAAACAAGCCTGTCCAAGAATATGGATTTGTCTGTCTGCAAGGCTGGATTACAAGCAAAGAACAATGAAAGTACATTTACATATAATGTGAACAAAGTCATTAAGACAATGGAAAAAGCAAATTGACCAGTGGATGAGGAAGACAGCATGGCATCTGCACAGCCATGGGGAAGAAGAACTCTGTCTGGGGTGTACACATCAAAAGAATGCTGGTTTACTGGACTATGAAAAGAAGAGGAGAGAACCCCTTAGTTATCCATCACTTAAGGGACGAAGGGGGCAGTGCCCTCTGTGTCTATGAAGGATGGGTCCTCCTGTCTGAGAGGCTGGAGACACTAAAAATTTGGTGGAAGTGAGAAAGCTAATCAGGCCAAGATTGTAGCTTGCTAAAGTTATTTAGCCATTAGAAAGCAAGTTATTTTTGTTTTGTTTGTAACCAGACCTGGCTGTTTTTCTCCTGCTTAGTATCATTTAAATCTGTGTTCTTTATTAATAGACTTATTTTCAGTTTTACTATAAACCACCTCAGTGCTGTTATATGCATCCTCAGCCCTGTTGGCTGGTGTGTTTTCTGTCTCTTTGGAGACAACAGACTTGGCTGTGAGTGTCCAGGGAGAGGGACTGGATGCTGCAGAAAGGTAGATGCGTCTGGGGAACTCAGGAACTGGGGTTCACTGAATGTTACCTGCAAGGCAAGGTTTAGACTGGCAGAGTATTGGGGAGTTTGCTGGTTAGGCAGACAGATTGGTACGGCAGGGAGCTGTCACACAGTTTAAGCTCCAGGACAACTCTCTTGCTGCGGCTGAGAGGTTATATAGTGGCTTACAGTTCTGGGATCCCTGAAGAGAGCAATCTAAGTTGAGGAGGCTATATGAATGTACAGTAACTCCTCACGTAACGTTGTAGTTATGTTCCTGAAAAATGCAACTTTAAGCGAAACGATGTTAAGTGAATCCAGTTTCCACATAAGAATTAATGTAAACAGGGGGGTTAGGTTTCAGGGAATTTTTTTTCACCAGACAAAAGACAATATATACATATACAATATAAATTTTAAGTAATTTTAAACAAACAATGTAATACTGTACTCACCAATAATGATTGTGAAGTTTGGTTGAGGCAGTGGCTTAGCGGGGTTGGGGTACATGGGCTTGCCCGCTCTGCCCACCTGGCACTCCTGCTAGGGAGTGGGGTTGGGGCATGTGGGCTTGCCCCGTTGCACCCACCCAGCACTTCTGCCGGGGACTGGGGTCAGTAACTTACCTTCTAATGTTTAGGACATCTCTGGCCTCTTCCACCTATGCATCTCAAAGCACTGTGCAAATTTTAATTCCAAAAGACACCTGTCAAGCAGGTATTATCATTTACTGACAGGAAACTAAGATGCAAATCACATAAAATCTGGGGCATTTCTCTTCACTTCTGGACCTGATTTGCCCACTAAACCATGTTTCCTTTGTCAACTCACCATCATATTCTAAAAGCAAACCCAAATCAGGTCAGGCATATTAAAAATTCTTTCTCTCGTATGTAGGTAAAATTGTTTGCGACAATTTTAGCTGTGTGCATGAGTGCTGTCGAATTCCAGACTCCTTAATTGCTGTGTGCAATGATACTGCTATATTATACTAATGCACATTTGAAGTCAATGGGTTTTCCACTGCCTTCAATGTATGTTGGATCAGGGTCTTTCTGAATAATGCAGAAAATAGGCATTTTAAAGATTATTAAAATATACTAATTCACAATGATGGGAGAGAAACCTTCCTTCTTCAGTAGAGAGATTGGCTCATTCTACTGCATATTGGATAGGGTGACGAAATAGCAAGTGTGAAAAATCGGGACGGGGTGGTGGGTAATAGGTGCCTATATAAGAAAAAGCCCCAAATATCAGGCCTGTCCCTATAAAATTGGGACATCTTGTCATCCTAAAACTGGATATTTGTCATGTAAATGAAAAATCTTTTCAGAGCTGATTTTTCAGACAAATTTTCTCTGTCCTCGGGAGATCTACTAATCTGTTTTCATCACGTTTGTAAATCTGGCATATTATAAACAATTCCTCTCTCGATTAAGATTATAGTGCCCTCCTTTCCTTAGAATGCTCTCAGGAGTAAATTTAAGAAACCAAGAAGCAGCAGCAATAACCTCTGGAGTTATTTATAACCTTTCATAAATAGAAACCAGAATCTTTTCACAAAGTTTGCTGAAGCAGGAAAGGAGAAAAATGTTTTGGATACACAGATTTATTTGAATTCCCTTGAACTTTTGCAGTGAGTCCCCCCAGTACAAACAAATACAGCCCCACAACCATACAGCTGGAAGCATTCAAGGTCAAATCTTGGTCCCAGTGAAGTCCACAGCAAATGGGCTTCAATGAGACCAGGTTTGGGCCTCCACTGAGGTGACTGCCAATCAGTAGGGCTGAATTGGGGCTTGTAGTAAATAGGCAACAACAAATGCCATATTGCATCTTTTAAGTCAGTGTGTCTAATGTCTGTTTATTAAGATTGTCCCAGACATGCATGTTACGCAAAGCAGATTACAATATGCTCACTTCTTTCTGTATGTGGGAGAAGGGGAAGATAGTTTGGATGATTTTTCCAGACAGAAATGACTAATCAAGCAATAGTGAAAACAAAAGGCTTAGGGCCAATGAATTTGGCCCTCATTTTTTTAGGTAAGTGGGTAGTAGACTTGGCCAATGATTAGTTGAAAAGACATTTTACCCTCTTTAATAAATTGAACCCTCTTTATAATAAAATATTGGCCTTCAATGGAGAACTGTCATTAGAAAGAATGTAGGCAAAAAATCCAAAGGAATGCTGAGCTGCAGAATGATTTCCAGCATGTCGTGTAACCCAGTGCAATAACTGTATGAAGGTTATACTAGGGGTGATCATTTATTTTTATGGGGAAGAACTATTATGTGTTCCATCTCATAGGGAAACCCTTTAGGCAATGCATTGCTCCTATTAATATTGTTATTTATTTATTAGTTGTATTACCATAGTGCCTAAGGGCCCTAGTCATGGACCAGGACCACATTGTGCTGGGTACTGTACAAACCCAGAACAAAAAAAAGGGGTCCTGCCCTAAGTTCCCTCTAAGCTGCGCGGCCGTGCAACTGCCTATAAAGCCCCGCACAGGGGCTCATGGCTGTGCATGGTAGATGCCTCTCCCCCAGCATGGACCTGCCGCGGTGGTGAGAGGTGCCCTTTCGCGCCGGCCCTGGCACAGACTTGCCGCGGCAGGGGGAGAGGTACCCCTCCCCCATCCCTGCCCCAGACTTGCCACGGCCAGGGAGAGAAGCCACTCCCCTGGCCTGGCCCTGCCCAGGCCCACAGGAGATGCTGGGTAAAGGAGCCCCTCCCTCAGCCCCTCCCAGTCCTGCAGCTGGGAAGAGGCACCTCTACCCTGGCCCCAAGCTGCTGCGGTGAGAAAGTGCTGGGGGGAGTCCTCTCTCCGCACCACAAATCCAGGGAGCCTGCACCCCAAACCTCTTATCCCTGGCCCCACCCCAGAGCCTGCATCCCCCCTGTACCCCAAACCTCTGCACCAGGCCTGAGCCCCCTCCTGCATCCTGAACCGCTCATCCTTGGCCCCATCCCAGAGCCCACCCCCCCCGTACTCCAACCCTCTGCCTCAGCCCTGAGCCCCCTCCCGCATCCCAAACCCCTCGTCCCCAGCCCCACCCCAGAGCCTTCATCCCTAGCTGGAGCCCTCACCCCTGCACCCAACCCTCTGCCACAGCCCTGAGCTCCCTCCTGCACCTTGAACCTCTCATTCCCAGCCCCACCCCAGCACTTGCACCCCCTGCACCCCAACCCTCTGCCTCAGCCCTGAGCCCCTTCTCACACTCCAAACCCCTCATCCCCAGCCCCACCTCAGAGCCCGCACCCCCCCCAGCCAGAGTCATCCCCCTCCCCCCCCGCACCCAACCCTCTTCCCCAGCCCTGAGCTCCCTCCCACACTCTGAACCCAACCTTGGCCCCACCCCCACCACATGAATTTTGTAACATAACATAACAAAATTCATTCCACATTTGGATGTAAAAAATTAGAGGGAACACTGGCCTCCTGCCCATCGCTCTACCTGCAACATGCCACCATGTTTTTCCCTTTCCTCTGCCCTATCAGTTAGGACCTAGGAGTCTCAAACCACAGCAAATGACACAAGGCTGCCAGCTAGACCTTTTATACTGACACTTACATTATATTACCATTGGTTTCTAGTGCACAAATAACTGTGAATCCAAACTTGATTCCACTACTTCGAATACATTTAGCGAACACTTTCTTGAAGTCAATCTACAGAGCGACACTATAGCTGTCACTCAGTTGTGTACATGGAGCATTTCTTTTTAGTTCAGGCGCGATGCCTCTGAAAGTCCGCGTAAGGAGGACGCTGCTTTGCATTCCTGTTTGTGGCTCTCGGTGGCCACCAACAGTGCTTTTGTCAGTATAGCTTGTACTCGTTCCCCACATGAAAAAAGATAGATCAGCAAAAGCCCTTTTATGCTAGTATTATTGTATCTACACTACAGCTCTTGCTTGTCTAGAAATGTAAAAATAATCGCAGCATTAACAAGATTGCTATGCTGGCAAAAGTTTCTAGTGTAGGCCTGGCTTTATTCTTACATTACCATGATTCCACACCAGTACTAGTTTCATTAATTTTACCATCAGGGTAAAGCTCATCTGTGGAGGAAACAGAGCGTTTGGGGTAGGGGGTGGGGTGGGGGCAGTATGTGTGTGTCTCCATTGCAAAAAAAGGAACTGGCCGCGGCAAGTCTCAGAGTCTTCAGACTTGGGCTCACAGGCCTTGTGCTATGGACTGTGCCACTTGGACAGGCTGAAACCGGGGGGGGAAAGGGAGGATTGGTTTCCCGCACGGGAACATCTCCACGCACCCTAGCATGAAGCCAGGTCTGTAGACGCTGGCTCTGAGACTCGCTGCTGCTGGATTTTTTTTTTTGTTTTTTGTTTTTTTTTTGCAGCGTAGACATTCCCTATGAAGCTGTTGAACAAACTCTCCCAGGAACCAAGGCCCACCTCCCCACCGTCTATGCCAAGCGCAAGGTGCAGTTTTTCAACCTGCCTTTTCCAATATAAACACACTGCAGCATGTACATTTTTTTTTAATCCCCAGACAAAACCCTACGAAACCAAAACTCTCCACTGCACACACAAATCTCCTTGGAGAGGATGCAAGAGAGAATGACCCACAGATGACAGATTTTAGACACATCGCTTAATGCGATACTGGAAGGCACTCTGCTACTTTGGTGATGGGAGCAGTATAAGAACCTATATAGAATATATTTCAGAGTAGCAGCCATGTTAGTCTTTATCAGCAAAAAGAATGAGGAGTATTTGTGGCACCTTAGAGACTAACAAATTTATTTGAGCATAAGCTTTCATGGGCTAAAATTCACTTCATCAGATGCATGCAGTGGAAAATACAGTAGGAAGATATATATATATACACACACAGAGAACATGGAAAATGGGTATTGCCATACACACTATAACGAGAGTGATCCGTTAAGGTGGGCTATTATCAGCACGAGAAAAAAAACCTTTTGTAGTGATAATCAGGATGGCCCATTTCAAACAGTTGACAAGAAGGTGTGAGTAAAAGTAGGGGGAAAAATAAGCATGGGGAAATAGTTTTACTTTGATTCCTGTTTTTGTATCTTAATTTTCCCCATATAGTGTATTGATGCAGCATCTATGGAGGTTTTCCCTTTATACAATGCTACTGGGGTAAATCATAGAATAAAAGGTCTTTACTCAGACAAAATTCCCATCAATTTCAGAAATTCAGTATTAAGGCCTTCAGGACTTGGCTTGGTGAAATTAGAGATGAAAAAAACCTAGTAGGTTGTCTTCATCATCCTTTACTTAGATTATAAGGTACTTTGGGGAAGGGCCATCTCTTTTGCTATGTGATTGTACAGCACCTACCACAATGGAGTCCCGTTGCATAATTGGGGCTCCCACACGGCACCACAACATTAATAATAATAAAATGAAAATAACAGAGGATTGTTCCCCACAATATACTGCTTTGTCACTTTAGTTTTAAATATGTCTCTGACATGCTGTATTCATTCTTCATGACTGACTTGTTTCTCTAGTGCATTTTTTTAAAACTAACTATCTACTTACCAAGTTGTTTGAATGTAAGTTTTAAAACCACAGAAAGTTTTGATAAGGAATCCTATTCAATATCAAGGAATTCTTGGCTCAGTAGGATCTTGAGAGGTACTGCTATATTGATCTGGTAATGTCTGTTTTACCAGCAACACATAAATCATAAGACAGTATATGCAGTGGATGTACTTATTGGACATAAAAGGAAAAGAGAGACTCTGATCTTGCAGATTCTTCTGCTTGCTAGCCAACATGAACAGACTAAGAGGGTGAGTACTTTTTTTTGTAAACAAGGGGTGATGGAGTATGTGTATGAGAAAAGGAATCACCTTATTCCAAATTCAAGGGAAGCTGTGTTGCTCCTGATTCACAGACTTGAGCATGCAAGTGATTCATGTACTGTCACACAGCAGAGCCAAATGCAGTATGGCTCCAGCAAAACAGATGAGCCGAATAGTTCTTGAAACTGCAGTATCACTGAGTAGAGTCATATATAAAGGAACAAACCTGGAATCTGGCATCAGAAAGTTCCTTTAAGTTGCACTTGCAATACAGTGAGTGATGACACTGCAGACAGAATAGCCAATTTATTGACAGAACTGTCATTATTATAGTTTAACATTTACATTGCAGTAGTACCATGAATGGTGCAAATGTATAATCAGTGGCAGTCCTTGCCCCAAAGAGCTTACAATCTAAAAGAGAAAGCCTCATGTGACAGTGAGACGAATGTGTGTGCCTGCTGAGTTTGGCTGCCTTTTGCATCTAAGGGTCTGGGTTGAACTGATAAGAAAGGATAGGCCATAAAGCAAACACACAACATTAAGGTAGAACTCATTTTGAGCACTGAGGGCCACATTCAAAGGGGACTATCGCTAGTCTGGAGAGTAAGTCTAGTTGGTGCAACTTACACCTTCTTCCAATACCTTAAAGGTGGCAATTTAAAAAGCTGCCTGAGGAACACGGGTACCCAGTTCCTTTTAGAAATAATTGGCCATACAACTCTTTTGAAAAGTCTACTTTTTTCTTTCTCGCTCTCTTCTTTTCTCTAACCATTCATTTATTTAGGAGGTTTTATCAGGTTTACAAATCCTTGTCATGTAAATATCAGAAACAAAACACAACTATAGTCATTACAACACTGTTTAGAGAAACATTATACAGTAATCTAATCATCAGATCTCTGTATTTAACAGGATGTTACCACAGAACAGCATGAACATCTGTACACATTCCACCGCATAGAAAATTCTACCCTTAATGGTCAAGGCTTTGCTTATCCACAAGTTTGCAGCAACTTAATTAGGCCTTGTCTATATGGTTCTGAAACAGATTTATTTAAATGGCTGCAATCCTGGCATAGACATTCATTTTGGCTTATTTGAGTTTAGTTTAAACTAATTCCTAATTGACTTAGGCTATGTCTACACTATAGAGTCAGTGTATGCTGACAGAAAAGGAGTACTTGTGGCACCTTAGAGACTAACAAATTTATTAGAGCATAAGCTTTCGTGAGCTACAGCTCACTTCATCGGATGCATTTGGTGGAAAAAACAGAGGAGAGATTTATATACACACACAGAGAACATGAAACAATGGGTTTATCATACATACTGTAAGGAGAAAGAAAAGGAGTACTTGTGGCACCTTAGAGACTAACAAATTTATTAGAGCATAAGCTTTCGTGAGCTACAGCTCACTTCATCGGATGCATCCGATGAAGTGAGCTGTAGCTCACGAAAGCTTATGCTCTAATAAATTTGTTAGTCTCTAAGGTGCCACAAGTACTCCTTTTCTTTTTGCGAATACAGACTAACATGGCTGCTACTGAAAACTGTAAGGAGAGTGATCACTTAAGATAAGCCATCACCAGCAGCAGGGGGGGAAAGGAGGAAAACCTTTCATGGTGACAAGCAAGGTAGGCTAATTCCAGCAGTTAACAAGAATATCAGAGGAACAGTGGGGGGTGGGGTGGGGGGGAGAAATACCATGGGGAAATAGTTTTACTTTGTGTAATGACTCATCCATTCCCAGTCTCTATTCAAGCCTAAGTTAATTGTATCCAGTTTGAAAATTAATTCCAATTCAGCAGTCTCTCGTTGGAGTCTGTTTTTGAAGCTTTTTTGTTGAAGGATAGCTACTCTTAGGTCTGTAATCGAGTGACCAGAGAGACTGAAGTGTTCTCCAACTGGTTTTTGAATGTTATAATTCTTGACGTCTGATTTGTGTCCATTCATTCTTTTACGTAGAGCTGTCCAGTTTGGCCAATGTACATGGCAGAGGGGCATTGCTGGCACATGATGGCATAGATCACATTGGTAGATGCGCAGGTGAACGAGCCTCTGATAGTGTGGCTGATGTGATTAGGCCCTATGATGGTATCCCCTGAATAGATATGTGGACAGAGTTGGCAACGGGCTTTGTTGCAAGGATAGGTTCCTGGGTTAGTGGTTCTGTTGTGTGGTGTGTGGTTGCTGGTGAGTATTTGCTTCAGATTGGGGGGCTGTCTGTAAGCAAGGACTGGCCTGTCTCCCAAGATCTGTGAGAGTGATGGGTCATCCTTCAGGATAGGTTGTAGATCCTTGATGATGCGTTGGAGAGGTTTTAGTTGGGGGCTGAAGGTGATGGCTAGTGGCGTTCTGTTGTTTTCTTTATTGGGCCTGTCCTGTAGTAGGTGACTTCTGGGTACTCTTCTGGCTCTGTCAATCTGTTTCTTCACTTCAGCAGGTGGGTATTGTAGTTGTAGGAATTCATGATAGAGATCTTGTAGGTGTTTGTCTCTGTCTGAGGGGTTGGAGCAAATGCGGTTATATCGTAGCGCTTGGCTGTAGACAATGGATCGAGTGATATGATCTGGATGAAAGCTAGAGGCATGTAGGTAGGAATAGCGGTCAGTAGGTTTCCGATATAGGGTGGTGTTTATGTGACCATCGCTTATTAGCACCGTAGTGTCCAGGAAGTGGATCTCCTGTGTGGACTGGTCCAGGCTGAGGTTGATGGTGGGATGGAAATTGTTGAAATCATGGTGGAATTCCTCAAGAGCTTCTTTTCCATGGGTCCAGATGATGAAGATGTCATCAATGTAGCGCAAGTAGAGTAGGGGCATTAGGGGACGAGAGCTGAGGAAGCGTTGTTCTAAGTCAGCCATAAAAATGTTGGCATACTGTGGGGCCATGCGGGTACCCATCGCAGTGCCGCTGATTTGAAGGTATACATTGTCACCAAATGTGAAATAGTTATGGGTCAGGACAAAGTCACAAAGTTCAGCCACCAGGTTAGCCGTAACAGTATCGGGGATACTGTTCCTGACGGCTTGTAGTCCATCTTTGTGTGGAATGTTGGTGCAGAGGGCTTCTACATCCATAGTGGCTAGGATGGTGTTTTTAGGAAGATCACCAATGGACTGTAGTTTCCTCAGGAAGTCAGTGGTGTCTCGAAGATAGCTGGGAGTGCTGGTAACGAAGGGCCTGAGGAGGGAGTCTACATAGCCAGACAATCCTGCTGTCAGGGTGCCAATGCCTGAGATGATGGGGCGTCCAGGATTTCCAGGTTTATGGATCTTGGGTAGCAGATAGAATACCCCAGGTCGGGGCTCCAGGGGTGTGTCTGTGCGGATTTGTTCTTGTGCTTTTTCAGGGAGTTTCTTGAGCAAATGCTGTAGTTTCTTTTGGTAACTCTCAGTGGGATCAGAGGGTAATGGCTTGTAGAAAGTGGTGTTGGAGAGCTGCCTAGTAGCCTCTTGTTCATACTCCGACCTGTTCATGATGACGACAGCACCTCCTTTGTATAGGAACACCCCACCCCACCCTCCCAACTGACATAAGCTATGCTGACAGAAGACTTTTCTGTGGGCACAGTTGCATCTATTATGCTGAGGGTTTGGTTGGCATAGCTCTGTCTTGGGGGGGAGGGAGGGGATGAGGGGTTTCACACCTCTGACTGTCATAGCTATGCTGATATATGTTTAAAATGTGAACCAGGCCTTAAACCAAAATAAATGTCCACACAACCTTTTACACATGTTCATCTAAATCTGTTTAACATCACACCTTAAATTAAACTGGTATAACTCTCTAGTTAACCAAAAGAAGCCACTCTTAAACCAAAATCAGAATGCCTACACAGGGATTTGCACTGGTTATGCTAAAATGGTTTATCTTAAACCAGTTCCTAATCATCATTACTGCCATCATTCTTCCCATGTCATCAGATGCATTAGGCAAAAGTCAAATGGTACCTATCAGCCCTCTCCTGGGCTCGTTGTTCCAAGTCCTTTATATTCAGATATAATTACGCTGCTTCAGCCATTATTGTGCTATGGCGTATGCAGTAGTGTGCTATGGAGTTTGGCCTCTCCAATATCTTGCCCTGGGGTCACTAAATAAATGCTTGTTCAGGCAGCCTGTTATTCTTAAAAGATGTTCCAGTTATGCCCATCTCTTCTTCTGTACTTCTTTGTAAGTAGATGTGCCCATTCTCAGCTCTCTTCATTAGTTATTCTATCAGGCCATTTGCCTGGAATATTCTACACAGATCCCTGCATTGAAAGCTGTTCAATTTGTGGTGGATGGACATATTAATTTTCCAGGACTGTGCTCTACAGAAGAGGATGCTCAGGTTGTTGCTTCTAAAGATCTTAAGATCTTACTGGTTTTGCTTATCACATTGGACATCCATACTATATTGTTTTTAAAATACAGCACTTGCTTTACCTATGCTGGCCTTTACATCCAACAATGATGCTACCCAGAAAAGTAAATTTATTAACAGTTTTCAAGACTTCACTTTCCACGTAGATAAAATCATTGATAGGTAAATTAATTTTCATAATTTCCTTCTTTGATTTATTGATAATAAGACCTATTTGCTTGGCAGAATTTGCAAGATTATCTCTCTTTTGCTGCATATCTTCATAAAACAGATGTCATCTGCTAAATCTCCAGGCTCACCTTTTTTCCCTGCAAAGCCAGTTTCCAATCAACTCAAGATAAACTGATATAAACCAGTTTTAAACTGATGTAAGAATATCCACCCAGCCTCCTGCACCAGTTTAGGCTTGTCTGCCTCGGAAAATTTACCAGCAGAACTACACCAGTATAATTATTCTGCTATAGCTATGCTGATGTATCTCACCATGTAGATGCTCCCTTTGGGGATTTTGAGTGCCTTTTTGGGGGGATTAGCTTAAACCACTTCCAAAGAGATATAAACTAAGCAAAAAATAAAGAAGGCATTCTAAATCCAGAAATGGAATATCAACGTGAGGAGTTATATCAGCATAATTATGATGGTATAATTATACTGATATAGTTCTGTCAATAAATTTCCCCGTGTAGACAAGCCCTTAGACTCCCTCTGCCCTTAGTGAGCCAAATTCAGAGGCGATAGTTATATTCACATCTAATCACTAATGTGGAACTTACACCTTACGTAAGTATATGGGTGGCTAGGTCTGCACTACAAAGCTGGTCCGGGCCCCGGTATGGAAAAACCCCACATCTCTGACTGACACAGCTATGCTGGTTTCAGAGTAGCAGCCGTGCAAAAGCCCCTGTGTAGATCCAGCTTACATCAGCAAAAGGGTCTTTTTGCCAATATACTGTGTTATTTGGGAAGGTGGTTTAACTTTACCAGCAAAGGTACTCCTTTTGCCAGTAGAAGGTGCATCTCCACTAGCGGTCTATATCAGTTCCGTTGTATTGGCAAAGCCTGAGTAATGTAGACTAGCCTGGGGCATCTGAGCTGCTGTTGCTCACACAAGGAGTCAGAAGAGAGGAATGTTGCAAGAAAAGCAATTAGCATGAGAATGTAAAGGAAGTGTCAGTTAAAGTAGCCCTCACCCTGTTCTTACACATTCTTATACCTTGTTATGGCTCCTCAGTGTGCTGCAAAGCCAGGTCTACACTACAAAGTTTTGTTGGCACAGCTTTGTTGCTTAAAGGTGTGACAAAACCCACACATTCTGCAAACATCATTATGCTGGCAAAAACCCCAGTGTAGATGCAGCTAGGCTGACAGAAGATAAGGGCAGATAGACCTTTAGGGAGGAGGGGCTGTGGGACTGGGGTGAAAGAAGTAAACTTAAAAGGAGAGACAGTCCCTCAGAAAGGAGGGGCTGGGCCCCATTGAAACAGGAATGAAGGCTTTGTAGGTATGAGTTCTAGCTGGAAAGTCTTTGTGCAGGACTTAATAAACTGGATCCCAGAAGGGGAATACTTTGAATATACGCACTGTGTGGACTTTTTAAGGGGAACTGATGCAGGCTTCAGCAGAGCTATGCTGGCTAGAAGGGGGTGCTACAGGGCAGGTGCACCCTTTGACAACAAGACAGAAACAGGGTGGGGAAAGAGAGAGAGAGCACAGAAGTAGAGCGATGATTTGTCAGGAGGAGGTTAGGTAGATGGAAAGATGGAAAGATAAATGAAGGCAGAGGGGCCAACCCGCCCACCTACCTACACAGGGAGAGGGGTGAGTAGCAGGAGTGCAAACCACTTATCTTGGGGACCTGAATGTAGGGCTGTGTTTGAGCACTGGGTTTAATTCCCCCATATGTCCTTGTGCAGTCACACAGCCTGAGTAATGAGCCGGCCACCACTGAACCTTTCACTGGTCCTTCACTTCCTGCTTATCCTTACATCTGAAATGCACTCTCTTTGATAGGCCCTTAACTAAATATTTGTGTACACAAGCCTTTAGGTTCCTGCATGCCAACCTAATTTTCGAAAATGTGAATTAGGCTCCTAAATCAATAAGGCACATGAGAAAAAAATTATCCTCAATTAAGAGGACACTCTCTCTCCAATGTCCTTGTCCATCAGGGGAAAACATATGAGTGTTAGAAAAAAATATATCAACACAGGGAGAAAAGACTGACCCTGTTTATATTAGTTGCTACTGGATGGCTTCCTAGTTATGTTTCCATTTCCACTAGTAATGCTGAGTGCTACTATATATCAACTTGCTGGCTTAATACTTTCTTTTTGAAGGTGTTGCCATGCTATTTAATTAGCTGTTCTTTCTTTATTTCCTGCCTTCATCTGGTTGTTTTTGTTTCTTTTCTGTATCTCAAATTGTTGTCTATTTTTCTTCCATTCTCTCCTCTCCTCTCTTACTCTGTGACCTGTAGGAACAATCTCCCCACACAGACAAGGCAGCTAAGTCAACATTAACAATTGGCTTAAATTCACTCAGCATGCTAGCTGTCTTTTAGAAATTGTGTGCATTATATTTTGTTGGCTTCTGGCAAGCTATCTGAACATTTGTGGAATTGATCTCAAAAGCCTGCTGGTTGCCTGTTTGAGTTATTCTTAATGTTGTGTAATTTAACAAACAAAAGAGAAGAAATCAGAAGAAGCCTTATCTCCCAACACCAGATATGATTTCTGTCAAGGTTCTGAAAAAATTCAACAAGAAAGTCCTGTCAGACAGGGCAAACAAACTCACTGAAAAATCAGTTGGTTCAGTGACACAGAAAGGAAATGCCATCCACAGCCTCAGAAACAACTCTGACATCATAATCAAAAAGGCTGACAAAGGAGGTGCTGTCGTCATCATGAACAGGTCGGAGTATGAACAAGAGGCTACTAGGCAGCTCTCCAACACCACTTTCTACAAGCCATTACCCTCTGATCCCACTGAGAGTTACCAAAAGAAACTACAGCATTTGCTCAAGAAACTCCCTGAAAAAGCACAAGAACAAATCCGCACAGACACACCCCTGGAGCCCCGACCTGGGGTATTCTATCTGCTACCCAAGATCCATAAACCTGGAAATCCTGGACGCCCCATCATCTCAGGCATTGGCACCCTGACAGCAGGATTGTCTGGCTATGTAGACTCCCTCCTCAGGCCCTTCGTTACCAGCACTCCCAGCTATCTTCGAGACACCGACTTCCTGAGGAAACTACAGTCCATTGGTGATCTTCCTAAAAACACCATCCTAGCCACTATGGATGTAGAAGCCCTCTGCACCAACATTCCACACAAAGATGGACTACGAGCCGTCAGGAACAGTATCCCCGCTACTGTCACGGCTAACCTGGTGGCTGAACTTTGTGACTTTGTCCTGACCCATAACTATTTCACATTTGGTGACAATGTATACCTTCAAATCAGCGGCACTGCGATGGGTACCCGCATGGCCCCACAGTATGCCAACATTTTTATGGCTGACTTAGAACAACGCTTCCTCAGCTCTCGTCCCCTAATGCCCCTACTCTATTTGCGCTACATTGATAACATCTTCATCATCTGGACCCATGGAAAAGAAGCTCTTGAGGAATTCCACCATGATTTCAACAATTTCCATCCCACCATCAACCTCAGCCTGGACCAGTCCACACAAGAGATCCACTTCCTGGACACTACGGTGCTAATAAGCGATGGTCACATAAACACCACCCTATATCGGAAACCTACTGACCGCTATTCCTACCTACATGCCTCTAGCTTTCATCCAGATCATACCACTCGATCCATTGTCTACAGCCAAGCGCTACGATATAACCGCATTTGCTCCAACCCCTCAGACAGAGACAAACACCTACAAGATCTCTATCATGCATTCCTACAACTACAATACCCACCTGCTGAAGTGAAGAAACAGATTGACAGAGCCAGAAGAGTACCCAGAAGTCACCTACTACAGGACAGGCCCAACAAAGAAAACAACAGAACGCCACTAGCCATCACCTTCAGCCCCCAACTAAAACCTCTCCAACGCATCATCAAGGATCTACAACCTATCGTGAAGGACGACCCATCACTCTCACAGATCTTGGGAGACAGGCCAGTCCTTGCTTACAGACAGCCCCCCAATCTGAAGCAAATACTCACCAGCAACCACACACCACACAACAGAACCACTAACCCAGGAACCTATCCTTGCAACAAAGCCCGTTGCCAACTCTGTCCACATATCTATTCAGGGGATACCATCATAGGGCCTAATCACATCAGCCACACTATCAGAGGCTCGTTCACCTGCGCATCTACCAATGTGATCTATGCCATCATGTGCCAGCAATGCCCCTCTGCCATGTACATTGGCCAAACTGGACAGTCTCTACGTAAAAGAATGAATGGACACAAATCAGACGTCAAGAATTATAACATTCAAAAACCAGTTGGAGAACACTTCAATCTCTCTGGTCACTCGATCACAGACCTAAGAGTGGCTATACTTCAACAAAAAAGCTTCAAAACAGACTCCAAGGAAAGACTGCTGAATTGGAATTAATTTTCAAACTGGATACAATTAACTTAGGCTTGAATAGAGACTGGGAATGGATGAGTCATTACACAAAGTAAAACTATTTCCCCATGGTATTTCTCCCTACCACCCCACCCCCCACTGTTCCTCTGATATTCTTGTTAACTGCTGGAATTAGCCTACCTTGCTTGTCACCATGAAAGGTTTTCCTCCTTTCCCCCCCCTGCGGCTGGTGATGGCTTATCTTAAGTGATCACTCTCCTTACAGTGTGTATGATAAACCCATTGTTTCATGTTCTCTGTGTGTGTGTGTGTATATAAATCTCTCCTCTGCTTTTTCCACCAAATGCATCCGATGAAGTGAGCTGTAGCTCACGAAAGCTTATGCTCTAATAAATTTGTTAGTCTCTAAGGTGCCACAAGTACTCCTTTTCTTTTTGAGAAAGGAAATGGCAGCCTATGGCAAAATCAGTGAACAAGGAAGACCCCAGACAAGCGCTCAGACCATAAGAGTGTTTTAGAGGAGTAGCTAAAACTGGGATATTTGCACAGGACTTCAGGCCTGAAAATACTGAGCTCCTACTGCCCCTCTAACTAACTAGCGAGCTGGCGCCTTATCTGTTTGCTATATTAGTTCATCTGTATTGATAGAGGTGGAGGTTGTCTGATATCCGAGGACAATTTCATGCATGGTGTAACTCCATTTAATGGAGTTGTCTCAAAGATGAATTTGGCTCTCTAGGTCTTGACAAGTCTGCATTTCATAATGAATGAACACTAGATGGCGCATGTGCCAGAGAATTAGAATTCCTGAATTCTTCAATGCTAGTCAAGCCTCAGCTTGGAAAGTGATCATTACAGCCTTATGAAAAGAAAAAGGAGAAAAGTAAAGAAATGGTGATTTTACCATTTGCTGTGTACATCCACTATACATAATGCTCTCCCTATATTTTACTTCACTAAAAAAAACCCCTCAGCTCTGTTTTACAGTCATTCACTGCCCCCCGCCTAGTAGAAACTAAGGTATGAAGTCAGAAATTTGACTGCATTTGACTGGCTGTTCTGTTTGAAAAACATCTCCTCAGGCAGACTCCCTCCCTAGACTTCCTTTAAATGTCTTAACTGTCACCCCACCCAGCTCATATCCCAAATTACGCAAGTTGAAACCATTCTATCAATATACTCTGGAATAAAGCATAAATAATTACAGTTATGGGTAGCTTGAGGTGAACTCATTTGCCCAGTGATTTTGTCTCCTGCTGTTACTTTTGCTACAATGGGAAAACAACTTAATAGATTTATCAGAGCTTCCCCCCTCCCCAACGCATAGAATAAACATTGTTCATCACAGACTACAGGGACTGACATGGGCGGGGAGGGGGAGGGCATAATTTGCAGCATCTGACTCCCAAAATAGGTGCTTGCTGTGATGAATGAGCTACTTAAACTGGCCATTCTTGCCCTGAATCAAGAAGACACTTAAGCACATGTGTGACTGTAAACACATGAGAGAGACAAGGTAGGGGAGGTGATATCTTTTAGTGGACCAATTTATGTTGGTGAAAGAGTCAAGCTTTCAAACTCCACAGAGCTGAACTCAAATGCAGTTTCTTGTGTTCTCAGGCTGGGGCAGAACAAAGCCAAGTTTAAAAAGACAGGTTTCAGAGTAGCAGCCGTGTTAGTCTGTATTCGCAAAAAGAAAAGGAGTACTTGTGGCACCTTAGAGACTAACAAATTTATTAGATTAAATTAGCTGTAGCTCACGAAAGCTTATGCTCTAATAAATTTGTTAGTCTCTAAGGTGCCACAAGTACTCCTTTTCTTTTTAAAAAGATAGTAACTCAACTCCACTAAATAGAACAATGCCCCTCTTCTCCTTCCACCCATATCCAATCATAAAAAAATAGAATGAAATAGCAAAGGTGGGTACAGAACCTTTATTTTACAACTCGCATAATCACAATCAGGAACCTGATCACTGTCTCTCTTCCTCCTAGTCCGATCGAATTAAGGGCTTGTCTTGACGTACAGCGCTAGAGCCAGGGCCGGCTCCAGGCACCAGCTTTCCAAGCATTGAGGCGGCATTGAGAATGGGGCGGCAGTCCGTGTCCCGCGGAGGAAATTCGGCGGCAGCTCTGCTGCTCTTCCCGCCGCGGTGGCTTTTGGGTGGCAGCTCTGACGCTCTTCTGGGCTCGGCGGCAATTCGGCGGCGGCGCTTGGGGTGGCACTGATGCAGCTGCACTGTTGTAGCGCTTTAGTGAAGATGCTACTACACCAACAGGAGAACTTCTTCTGTCAGTTAGCTGATCCACATCCCCAAGGGGCGGCAGCTACGTAAACCGGAGAAACTCTCCCATCAACATCGCACTGTCTGCACAGGGGGGAAGAGAAGGGGAGCAGAGGCGGGGGTTAGGTCAGTATAACTATGTCTCTCAGAGGTGTGGCTTTTTTGTAATTATACCGATTATAGGTGTGTAGTGTAGCCCTGGCCTCAGTTGTAGCCCTGAGATCTGAATAACGGCCATAGAAGTATCTGCTTGGATTCCTTGCCTATTTGTCTGCCTGAAGATCTGTTATATGGGTGGTTAAGGTATCTTGGTCTCCTGGAAATCATTTCCCATTTGAAACACCTTTGTGTTTAAATAACAGGCACTTTCAGCCACTCTGAATAAGGCTCTGTGCAAAGGAGAATTATTCCAGGGTCCTTTGGATGCTAAAACACTTTTCTTTCATAACATACATGTGCCCATAAGAAATCTCTTCAACCCAAAGCACTGGGCAATACTTATTCACCACAGGCTACTATTTGTATACCCTTTTCTGTTCCTTTCAGTTATGGGGAAATTGACATCTTGGTAACCTGTGCAAATGTATGAATAGCGTTATTATTTATTATTAGTCCTAGAGGTGTGTTTTTCTACAGATCATATCTGCACAAATAGAAATAATAATAATCTTTTTGGCTGATCATGAATTGGCTTGGTTTTATTACTGAAGACCCTGGAACTTTTGAAGCAAGGTCCCTGTTTATTGCTTTTTTTTTAAATAAATTATATTAAAATGACAGTCATCACGGAAAAGCCCTTACTTTTTCCAGGCTGAGTTCCGTAAGGGCATACTGTCATTCTGTCGTCCTTCTCCACCAGCGAAAGGCTGTCTCTTGTTACAGCTTGGTGCCAAGCTATTTTAAGAGTCCCCTTTTATAGAATTAATTTCTTCTCATCTGAATTTAACAAAGGCTATTGCATTTGTTGACATTTTATTTCACTGGTTTACTCTGTTCCACCAGAGCCCTCTCAGTCCCAACTAGCATGCATAATTTATGGAATAACAGTGTCTGATATTAAGACACTACAGTGACAGGCATGGTAGAAAACCCTAAAATAGCTAGATTAAGTGGATTAAGAGCAGACATGGAAAATATGCTGATTTCTCCACAAGAACTTTAAGTATGGACACATGCAATCTTTTCAGTGAAGTCCAGTGGCAATAGATAAAATCAGTGTTTGGGTTCATTAGTATTCATTGGTAACATACCAGCATTTCTCCAGGCTAATCATCAGACACAGAAAGCCATCCACAGGATCCACCTTGATAAAGGCTCTGGCAACAACTGAGCGGAAGATGAAAACTAAAGTAAATGTAAAGAGATTCCATGAGTCAACCATGCCATGACTTGTAGTTTTGGCATCAAGCAAGCGACACTGCCAATGAGTTTCAGGATATTTGATGTTTGACTTAAAGCTCCAGCTCTTAGAGGCAGTTTCATTGGGGTAAGAATCCCAGCTTTCTTTTTTAAAAAGAGGATGTTTTTTGCCCTCATGATTGTGCAGAAGCTTGAATGTGTGACCCAGATGCACCCTGAAGGCTCAAAGCCCAAAGGGCAAATAAAAATAACTCAACATTGATTATCTTTTTTAAACTCTGGTGATTTGGGGTGTGGGGGGGAAGATGGGGGACTGATTCATGATTTTTAACATTTGTAGTTGGCAATACTGGATAAACCAGTCCAGAGAATGAGGGATGTGGTGTTATACAAGCAATTTGGGGACTGTTGTGCAGTTCTGTTGATGAGTCTGTGCTTCCATATGTTTCAAATGTGTTTACTGCATTGCCCTATCAGCTATTTCAATAGTCCCAGATTCAGAGAGCATTCAAAGATTTAAGGCCAGAAGGGATCCTCTATTCTGACCCACAGACCGTATAGAATTTCATCCAGATACCCCTGTATTGAGCCCAATAACATGTATTTGGCTAAAACATATCTCCCTGCAAAGCATCTAGTCTGGATACAAAGACTTCAGGAGCTGGAGAATCAGTGCTTAATTTGTGCCAGGGTTTGCCAGGGCTGAGCCCTGTAGGGTGACCAGATGAAATGAAGAAAATATTGGGACACATGGGGGAAGCAAAAAAAAAAAAGGGGGGGGGCAAAGTTGCTGAAGCAAATATAAATTTGGTTGGGATGCGGGACAAAGACCTAAAAATCGGGACAGTCCTGATTTTATCGGGACGTCTGGTCATCCTAGAGCCCCAGCACCTCTAAATTTGGCAGTTCATAGGCCTGACACCGCTGGGCTTGCCACAAAAAAATTGCTTGAGTCCCAGCACCTAGTTGCTTGAGCCCTGGCAGCTCTTCCATTACAAATTAAGCACTGTGGAGAATCTACCCCTTCCTCTGGTATTTTGTTGCAGTGGATAATCAGCTGTTAAAAATGTGTGCCTTATTTCTAATTGGAATTTGTCTGGCTTTTCCCACTACTAGAAGTTTGAGGATGAGAAGGCATACATATTAAGATAAAGTATGCCTATGGCCCTTGTTGAAGTAGAAGATATCAAAAAGTTTTGATGATTTGCAGAGAAAGCAACATCAGTAGCATCCATCAAGTGGTTCTGTATTTCACACTAGTGGCAACATAAATTTTATCATGAAGTCAGCCAAGTTGTGTAAGGTCAATATGAGTTCTTCAGCATCATTTGTCTCAAAGGTTCTTTTCATGGCATTTCTGTAGCCTTTCAAAATTGGGTGTTCCCCTGTGATGTTGAATTGACTCTCGGAAACGCAGTTTAAAACAAGTTTTGGACGCACGCGCATGGAACAATACCAGCATTGATGGGGAATTCATTCTGGCTGCAAAAAGAAGATGGTGAGAGAAGTCTCCCTCATGAGGCATCATATGGAAGGAGGCTGAACCAAAAAGCCAGGTGCACACCCTTTTGGGGTATTTGAAATCCACACCCAGATCTGAATGTGAATTTTGTAAGTGTCTTCTAACTTTTTGTGGATCGAGCCAAAAACCTGGATCCAAATACTCCTAAATTTGGTGGCTTGGACTCATCTCTGATCATAGTTATCTAAATACCCTAGACGAAAGTATTCAAGTGGAGAATGAAAATCCTTTTCCCAGATTTACACCAAACCATCTTTTCCTTTTGTAGGAAGCTTGGCAGCTTTTGGTAAGGCCTTGAAAAAAGAATGTGTCAAGATCTCAACCTGGAATGAAAAGATTAATAACAGCAGGGATATTTTAAGTAAATCTGTACTTCAGTGAAGCCTTTGATAAGTTAAATGAGAGCTGAAGAGCAGGCTTTGAATATTCTGGGTGAGATTCTGTGCTGAGCCTGTAAAAGACACAGCACAGAACTCATAGCCCAGAGGAATGGCAGCTGGGGGGGAGGAAGGGCGAGAGAGGGGGTAGGAGGGCTAAGGTGCCTTTAAGCCACCTTTGTACTCTGCTGATCCTGGAGAGGCTCCTGGCATAATGCAGACAGCTCTTTAAGTTGTGGCACCCTCCTTGGGCAGCCTTATTGGCTGCCGTGCTGCCCAGAATCTCTGCAGTGCTGTGGTCTTGTCCTTGATGAGCCCTTCCTTCATCCAGCCTGAGCTGCTTGACACCTCTGCCAGGGCTTGAGATTATCTCAGAAGGCAGCCTTATTACAGCTGTCATCCAGAGCGGGGTGCCTCCACCAAGCAGAACTGGGGCTTTTATGGCCCTTTGACACTACTCTGGCTCTTCTGTGTGGCAAAAAGGGGCTGATGCAGGCGGAGTGAGGTCAGGAGCTTACCCTATGTGCTTTGGCTAGTGTCAACCACAGACATTTTTTATCTTGGAACAAATATTTGAGTAGTAAGCACAGTCGGGAAAGTAACTGACAACACTTCCCTGATGGATTTTCTAACAGGTCAACCTATCCTAAATTCTCAATTACTAAGGCACAATCTTCACTCGTTGATATACAGAGAGTTGGTTGTGGAAAGCAAATATAACTTTTTATGAGTGATGTACCTGAATATTTGGATGCTAATATCTAAATTGTATCATTACATTTATTAATCATATTTAGGTTATTGCTGATTGTGTACTATATTTATTGTATTACTTTTAAACCAATGTTTGTACTTTTGGCTAATTTAAGCACTATACCCAGATGAACAGAGACTCTTCTCTTAACCTATGGATTATATAATTTTAAAATTAGTGTTAATAAATTGTTTAAATTCAGCTTTGTCTTGTCAAACGTGTTAATGACCTGAAGATAACCCGCAGTGAGTTAACTATGGTAAAAACTCTACTGTAGACAAGCCCATGGCAAGACTTGCATACACATCTATGACTCAGCTCTAAAGACATTTCATATGCAGACATCGCATTGGCATTGAAAGGACTGATCCTGAAGTCCTTTCATAGGCAAAGCTCCCATTAATTTCAGTCATCCCCAATAGGAAACACGTGGATTGACTTCAAAATTGGACCAACACTGGAAACAGAGCAGACCTAGGGACTAGATGTGTTGTTTACCTTGTTCGTCCTTATCTCTTGATCAGTCTATCAAATATCCATACATACACTTCTCTAAGATCCATTTTAAGAGCTTATGCTTGTTTTTCTAGTAATTCATCCAGCCCCCATCAACGTCAACCTGCAAGGGGTTTTGTCTCCTGCTTAGAAGACACAAGCCTACACATGCAATCTTCAAAACCCGCTCTTCAGCTCTCATTTACCTTGTCAAGTGCTTCATTGAAGTACAGATTTACAAAATACAGCTATATTAATCTTCTCATTCATTGTCATGAATGTGACATATTCATCCTTTAAGGCTTTACCAAAAGCTATATAGCGTCCTATAAAATGGGAAGATTGTTTGGTATAGATCTGGAAAAGGGATATTTTCATTTGCATGTTAACCTGTGTACATAATTAACACATGCCACATTACTTGAATTTTTCAAACAAACTTCTGGAAGCCAGCCAGCAAAAAGCACAAACTCAGATTTTACCAGCCTTTACAAAGACTGTTAGATGATTTACCACTTCTTTCATTAACTATGGAAAATACTTGTCCTGGATAAATTGCACATCAGGGTGCAGTATAATAAAACCCTTTAAGGTTCTGTTAATAAATGCATCAAAGTATTTGGGAAAAATATAGAAATATATAAACTGTTATATATAAACTCTTTTTTTAAAAAAATCACTAAAGCAATAAAATGACTATGATTTTATGCTGGGATTTCTAACAATGTCCATGTTTCATAACTAAGAATCTAGCCTTTATTTTAAAGGCAAAAACTTATTCTAATTCCTCAGTAAATACTATATTTGACCAGAATAGCATTTTAGAAATCCAATGATGATAAGATCCTGGAAGAGTTTAATTATGACCCTTTGAAATCAGTTTAATTGAATTTTTATTATTTTATAAAATTATAAAGAAGAGCACTAGATGGTGCTATCATTCTCTTTTTGAGCAATCAGGCTATTGCTCAAGCTTTAAATATACACAGACACTATTACTGCTGCAAGTGCAGTATTGCTAGCCCTAAGTGATCAAAAATCATGTTAGCCCCCCTACAATCATGAGATTGTTTTAAAAATCATGAAGTTAGATTAAAAATCATGATTTTTAAAAAATCTAAAAAAATTGGCTTTTATTTTGTTCCGCCCCCTCCCTTCTGGATTTTGAACCTTTAGGATACACTATTAGGTCACATTTTCCAGCTTTCCTCCATATCTAAGAAACTAGAAACCAACTTGTTTATTTCTTTAAATGAAATCTGAGATTCCCATGTAATCAGCTCATCCTTGGAGAAGAGGCTTTAAGACAAACATTAAATATCACAAGACTCACAATAAAAATCACGAGAGCTCACAACACTGCAAATGTGTGCTTCAAAATACACCGAACTTTACTAAAAAGCACAAAGCTGATTGTATGAGCAGGGTGTTAATCGGCTAAGTAGCCTTTTAAATGAGTCAGATATTTGTGGCCTGATTCTTCACTCAGTTACACCAGTATTACCCTGCTGTCCTTATGGTGCAGCAGAGTGGAGAATTAACACCCCCTTCCAGTTTATGCATTTGTGCAAATGTATCCGTGTAACAGAACTGATCTCGTGGCTAGGGACTCTTGGACTTTCCTCAGACCTGGCAAATAGTTCTTAGCAGGGTGCCAGGCTGATGGTATGTGGAACTCTGGTGGCGGGTAGGTATCCGGAAAGGCGGATATCTAAAAGGGTACATGGCCCGTCATGGACTGCTCCGAGCCAAGTGACAGCAATAATTAAACGCCACGCTAACTCTGACTCAGAATAGGGTTAGTGCTTACGAGCGCTCTCTCGGATGGTAACCCCTCAGGTAGTATTCCCTCAGGATATGCAACAGCCTGTGGTGTGAGAAATGGACCCCAGCTGAAAAGTTTCAATCCGGATCAGAGCTTTCCACAACTGTGGTGCTGTTCTGGGTTGGGGCTTTGATTCAGGCCTATTTGGTATGCGCAGTATCTCCCAGCTCTGTTCCTCCATCTGTTTGAAGCTTGTGTAGACAACAACCAATGAAACAAACATTTCCTTCTTTCTCATTTTGGTTTTGTTATATTCTTGGTAGTTAGTGACTTAAAAATAAGACCAAGGGTCTGATTCTCTACTGCCTTGCATCTTATGTAGGGATTTGCACCTGCAGGAGGGATCTGAAAGCCCATGAAAAAGTCAATGAGTCTTTCCACTGACTTCAATGGACCTTGTAGCTAGCAGGCCCAAAGTAAGAGTAACCTGGGTATAAAATACTAGCACTGGTTTGAGGAGATAACTCTGATCTGGTAGTGTTTTACACAGGGGTAAATGAATATAAAAGGAGCATGCTTTAATAACAAAAAAGACAGGCAACAGAATTAATTTTTATGGTGTGGAGTGTTGGCAATAGAAAGATGAACCTTGTAGGTGAACAAGAAAACTGACCTGAGAGGTCTAACTTGAATCATGGGGACCAATCAGTTCTGCATTGCCCTTTAAAGCAGCTCTCCTCTTCCATCCTGTCAGCCCCAAGAAGAAGGCGCTTTCAGGAAGGATGTTCTTCTGAGGAGTGTCTTCTCAGCCTTGCACCTGTTGCATCTCTAAGTAGAGCTAATTCTTCTCTCAGACTTGGGATGGTGGGTATCATCTTTGATATTTGGCTCTGCTTATATGGAAGAAATTCCCAATAACATTAAAGATAGTCTAAGCAGACAGGAAAGTTAAAGTGGAGAGCCACTGTGCCCTATTTGAGAGCAGAAATTTAGCCTAACAGTGAACCATCTCAGATAAGGAGCAGTTCAGCTTGTTAAATGGAAGCATATTTAGAGGAGGCTGTTGCTGTGGCAAAAGCCCACCTGCCATATTAATAGTTACTTATAGAAAGTAGCTACCCCTAAAATAAAATAAATGATCCGCCCATAGCACCGAAAGGAAGTTTGGGATATAGGAATTGCCAGAGTAAACCAAACCTGACATCAGTCTAGTCCAGGATCATGTCTCTGAAAGTAGCCAAGACCAGATATTTCAGAATGGTGTAAGAACTCCACAATAGGCAAATGTGGGATAATCAGCCCCCCCCCCCACACACACACTTTAGGTTTGGTTTAAGCCTTGAAGCATGAGGTTTAATATCCCTTCAAAAATTGTTATAATTAATTATGATAATTATGGATATTCTTCTTATCCATATAAATGTCCAATCCTTTTTTGAAACTTGCTAAATTCTTGTCCTGAGTGACTTGCAAGGGAAATGAGTTCCACAGGTCTGAGTCACTTTGATTTGCCTTTCTACTTTTCTCCATCTGAACCTTCAAACAATTTTTTAGAAATTGAGATTGGGAGATAAAGAGGCACACCAAGGAGAAAGATGGGAGAAGTGAGATAGGAGAATGGAAGAGTAAAAGAAATGATAGATAGCTAATATCCTGCATCTATCTAGTGTCTTTCTTTCTGAAGGATCTCAATGGAATTTAGAAAGAATTTCACGTTAAAAAGTACAATTTGGAGTCAATTTGAGATTGAATGAAACCACTGGGCTGAAATGTAATGACTACTCATGCTTCTCTCAATTTTAAAGTGAATATAACTGAATGGGAAGTTTTTAGTGAGATTGTTTATTAAACTCAGTTATTTCTACAGAAATTATTCATTAAAATGTCAATTCAATAAATGAAATGTAATTATCATTTTAATATATGTGTTTAAAATATTCCCATTAAACAATTAGATACAATTCTGGTCAGTATGCTATGAACATAGTTTATCATGATGAAGCCTGACCTGGCACTCCTTTTACACCCAGTGCCCAATCCTGCCTCTGCTGAAGCTGATGAGTTTTGTAATTGACTTCAGTGGGATCAGGACTAGGTCCCCAAAACAGCCAGGGCCAAATTTTCTGCTGGTGTAAATCAAGTGCTTAGTGAAGTAAATCTGGCCCCCATTTGGAAAGCTGAGTATGGGAGAAATGAAAGATTGGGCCCTAAAATGATAGCTAATGCATAATTTATTAAATAACTGAATTTATGAATAAACAACATACCAATTATGAATCTCTCTGGCATTTTATTAACTAAAGTCTTAAAGCTGCTTTTCAGTGCTAACAGTTTGATCAGCTCACGCTTTGCAATGGAGAATTGTAGTGTTCTTTTCCCTTAAGAAAAAAAATCCAAAATTTGGACTAAATTGTGTGCAATTGCATGAATCAATTAACAGTGCAATCATTTTGTTATGAAAACGTAAACATTAATAGCCTGAAGGGTCCTGTAAATCGAAATGAAAAACTTTAATTTAAACACCCCCTCACTTTCCCTTGAAGTACAAGAAAAGCCTCCTTTTTTTTTCATTCACTGTTAAAATAACAGTTTTTCCCCCTCTCACTTTAAAAAGGTAATTGAATTTAACCTAGAGAATTCTACACTGGGATAATCTACAGTCAACATATTTGAAACAATATAATGCAGGCTGAAACGAAGTGTTCTCCAGCCAATGAACTCATCTCATAGGCCACAAGCTACCAAACATAAAACTACAGTCAGTGGTAGTCTCTTGCTGTTTTTTCTAAGTGTCTAACACTGATGCAAGAAACTCTCTGGATACTGTTGACTGTTATTGTGAACCATTTGCAAATTTCTTAGGACTAGATGGGGCCTTTAAAAACAGCCCTGAGCAAGGAACCCTGAAATAGCCCTTGAAGACACTGTACCCCACAATTTCCTGGATGCTTCCTCTTGCTCCAGAGCAACTAATTAGCTTGTGTTATAGGCCAGCAGCAAATTATGACACACCAGCTCAGATGAGTGCATTGTAGGATGCATGGTGGCAGAGACATGGCTTCTGCTCAAGTGGGAGAATAAAGCGAAGACACTTGCATGCAGATCTAAGGTCCACGTAAGCCAGTGGTTCTCAACCAGGGGTATGTGTACCCCTGGAGGTACACAGAGATCTTCCAGGGGGTATATCAACTCATCTAGATATTTGCCTAGTTTTACAACAGGCAACATAAAAAGCACTAGCGAACTCAGTACAAACTAAAATTTCATACAGAAAATGACTTGTTTATGCTGCTCTACATACTATACATTGAAATGTAAGTACAATATTTATATTCCAATTGATTTATTTTATAATTCTATGGTAAAAATGAGAAAGTCAATAGTTTTTCAGTAATAGTGTGCTGTGATACTTTTGTATTCTTATGTCTGATTTTGTAAACAAATAGTTCTTAAGTGAGGTGAAACTTGGGGGTATGCAAGACAAATCAGACTCCTGAAAGGGGTATAGTCGTCTGGAAAGGTTGAGAGCCACTGAGGTAGGCTGTATTGGAGCATAAGAGGGGTCCCTGCCAAATCACAACTGATAATGAATTCATGTAAAAAATGAGAGTAAATTTAATACTCATATCAGACACTAGAGAAAAAATTCTGTGAGAATACATATGTGAGTAAGGCAAGCAGGATTTCGCCAGAGGTGTGTGGATGCAGGTTTATCATTTTCTGCAATGCCACAGAAACGGATACATATGGAGTTTCAGGCTCATTTGGGCTTTGTCTAAATAGGTTCACAGGGAACTTTGGAGGTGCTACCCTGTAGTCGTTCACATAGGATAATCCCCTTGACCTTCATGCCAGTGTTTCTTAAAATGTTACAGGAAATACCACACTTGGATGTTTGACCTAAAGGTGTTTCCTCACTGGAAACTTACTACCCTCCTACCCAGAATATACACAAGCTTGTTATTGTAGGGTTGCTCTTTTCAGAGTTGCTTCTTATTAACTAGAACAAGACCGGTCCCCCCTCAGTGCACACTGGAAGCACTGGGATTGCACAGGCTGTAAGTCAACACAGGATTTGGTTTAGTGGGTGCTTTCCTTGTGCAATGACTGAAGGGACCACTCCAGCCAAAGGAAAAAAGTATAGGCAGGTGCAGGGGTGGCGAGTTATATTTCCACGTGGTGCCTTGGCACCAGCAATATTCAGAGCTCAGGGGCCCCGCTCCACCAGTATTTGGGGCCGGGTGTCCTCCCCGGCCCCACCTGCTGCCCCCTGCGCCTCCCCCGAGTGTCCCCCGGCCCCCGCGTGCTGCACCCGGCCCCCCGGGCGCCTCCCTGGGCCCTGGAGCAGAACGTCCCTGCCCTGCAGCTCGATGCTGCCTCCCTGCAGCAACTGCTGCCGCAGGGTCCTAGTGCCCCCCATCTCCACGGCCAGGGCAGACTGACTGAGCCTGCCCTTCTCCGGCAGGACCCTCCACCAGCACAGCCCCCCACCCCCACCCCGCCCGCAGTCACCGCTCCTGCCCCATGCTGGGCAAGGAGGCAACCCCATCCCACACCCCCAGTGAGGCTACAGTCAGGGGCAACAGTAGGGGAGGAGGCACACACAGCACCCCCGTCACCCACCACGGGGGAGATTCCTGGACCCAAGAGGGGCCCTAGGAGCACATGCAGTGACAGTGGTGGGGGTGAGTGTGCTGCTGGGGGGGCGGGAAAGGGGGGCTCCTCCCCCAGAGCTCGCTGCTACGGGCAGGGAAAGGGCTGGGGGGAGACCTCCTCTCTGGCCCCTGTCCTGGAGCAGCCTGCCCGCACCCCAAACTCATCCCCAGCCCTGCCCCACCCCGAGCCCACACCCCCAGCCAGAGCCCTCACCCCTCCTGCACCCCAACTCTCTACCCCAGCCCTGAGCCCCCTCCAACACCACGAACCCCTCATCTCCAGTCCCAGCCAGAGCCCTCCCCCCCACACTCTAACCCTCTGCCCAAGCCCTGAGCCCCTCCAACACCCCAAACCCCTCATCTCCAGCCCCAGAGCCCTCACCCCTACACCCCTACTCTTGCCTTGAGCCCCTCCCATCCCCCAAACCCCTCATCTGCAGCCACAGCCCTCACCCCTGCTCCCCCTCCCATCCCCAAACTCCCTCCCAGAGCCTGCACCCCAATTCCCTGCCCCAGCCTAGGGCCTGCACCCTAGGCCTCCTCCCCCACCCAAACTCCGTCCCAGAACCTTGGGCAGGTGGGGAGCAGAGTTTGGGCAGGGGCGGGTTCTGGGCACCACCAAAATTTCTACAAACTTGCCACCCCTGGGCAGGTGGCATCCTTAAGCATAAGAGCTCTGTGTAAGCTCAAAAGCTTCTGTCTCTCATCAACAGAAATTGGTCCAATCAAAGATATCACTTCACCCTTCTTGTCTCTCTAATATCCTGGGACTGACTGGCTACAAGGACACTGCAGACAGTGTCCCTTTAATTCAGTTTCCAGCATCTTCATACCTTGGTCTCCCTGCCTTCAACTCAGAGTTGTTAAAATTACAACCCGGCCAGTCAGGATTCCAAGGTAGAATTTCCATTACTTGCTAGGCAATTTTTAATCAGATCAAAGGGGAGATCAACAGAGGTAATAATCCTGGGTAAATAGTGTGTGTGCAGCCTTATAACTCTGGGACTGTTCAAGCCAAAAATCCCAATGCTTTAGTTATTCTAGCTTCATTAACACAACATTCCTTCTGCAGCCGGCCAAAGCAGCCAATTTTGTGGAGGGATTATGCCATTGGATTAAGCAGCCAGGAGGGAATGTCTGTGGTCAACCTATTCCCTACATACTGTGCCGTGGTTGTGTCCAGGCCCCCAAGAGCAGTTGAGCCCCAAACCTGCTTCTGTATCCCTGTTTGTGGTCTGGCATAGCAGGGTGCTTGCAAAGAGGTTTCAAACTACTGGGTCACAAGGCACAACAGAGCGGAGCGGAGCTCCCTCCGAGGGGGTTGATCTCAGCACGCCTCACCTGTCGAGCCGATCAGAAGAAAAACCCAGTGGAGCGATTTAAAGAGGCATTTGCCACCACATCTCCCTCCCCCGAAATGTGGAAATCCTCCAGCCTGAAAACGTTTTCTTTTTTTTTTCTTTTCCTTTTTACACATGGATCGTGGACACTAGGGGCTCCCTTCTGCCTGGAGAGAAGCTTCTCCTGACTTTTTTTTTTTTTGCTTTTCTTCCCTCTGAAAAAAAAAACAACAATGTGGAGTTAATTATCATATGTATATGTCAGTCTCAGGAAGGGGGCTGTACTTGGATATCCCATCAGAGCCAGAGTGACTTCGGGTTTCTGTTCTCTGTGTGTGTGTGTGTGTGTGTGTGTGTGTGTTGTTAAAGGGGTGGAAAGGACCTTGTGAAATAAAAGTACAGACACCAGCCCCTGCCAGCAGCAGAAGCAGGAGCCCCCAATCCAAACCAGAGCTGTGTGTTAAACCGGCTGGGGAAGTTGCTTTGCAAGATCCCAACTTCCATTCATTGAGCCAGCATCCAAAGGGGGCTGCGGTGCCGCTACTACCACCTCCTCGCCCGGACCTGGTGATTTCCAAACTTGGCAACCTTTTGCTCGATCGCATTTCCCCCCCCCCCCTTTATTTTTCTCTCCCCACGAGGACACTGAGCGATTTGAGACGAACACAAACGTCCTCTCGCCTCCCGCGGTCCCTCCCCTGCTTTCCCCCGCCGGGAAGAAGTTTATACAGCAGCCGCACCACCGCCGAAACAAAGTCTGTCCACCAGCGACCGCCTCCCGCGAGCCCAGCCCGGGCAGCGCGCCCCTGCCGCTCCAGCGCCTGGATCGCCGCTTGGGGACCGGCTCTGCTCCCCCCCCAGATCATGCAGAACTACAAGTACGACAAAGCGATCGCCCCGGAGAGCAAGAACGGGGGCAGCCCTGCCCTGAACAACAACCCGGCCAAGAGCAGCAGCAAGAAAGGGCTGCTCATCTGCCTGGATCTCCTCTGCCTTCTCATGGGTGAGCGTCGCCGGCCCGCAGCTTTCTTCTCTCTCTTGTGGTTCATGCACTTTCTTGGGCAGCCTGCGCGGCTCTTTCTCGGCTGCCCCCCGCCCCCCTTGCAGCTCGCTCTCTGCTGAAACTGAAAAGGAAGAGCTTTTTTTTTTTTTGCCATTTGCAAACGCATCTTACTTGCTAACTTCTCTTCCTCCCCCCCCCCCTTGCGTTTTCCAGAGTTTTGCTGCTGCTGGCGGTCTCTTTTGCAAGAGCTCTTTTTGTTCCCCTACCTTCTCTCTTTTGCTCGTGTGCAGTCAGCTGTATAGTCCCAGTCTGCCCGCCCTGTTTGAAAAATTATGCCCCCCCCCCAAAAAAAAAAGAGCACTGCAAAGATTTGCTAGAGTGGCAGTTTACACTGGCTGTGTGCAAACGAAAACCCCAGCCCGAGAAGTTTGTTACAAAAGTAGGGACAAAGTTGTGAAGAGGTTGCTAAAGGCCACTGGGGCAACGAACGCGGCTTGATTTGACTTTCGAAAGCCCCCTCCCTTCCCCCCCTGTGAAAGCCACAGCGATGTATTGAAAACACAAAGTAGTCCTGGTGTCAATCCAAATAAAATGGATGTCCCAGCAGTGAGCAGAGCTTCTGTCTGTCCTCAGTATGTAAACACAGCATCTCCCACCCATGCTAGCTTTAGGAGCAGAGAGGCGAACAGGCATGGTTTTCATTTTGCTTGAGTCTAAACAATAGTTTGAAAGGTGCCATGCCAGATTTCGTCTGTTGGGAGCATGTAGTCTGTCCCTCTGCAAAATACAAGAACTGCAGGGGGGAGGGGAAGCAGTGGTTACAGATGGGAGATGTGTGATTTGTCCTACCAGGTTGTTGATGCCTTCGGGGTTTTAGTTTTTTTCAGACTACAGTGCAAGTATATCTCTGCAACTAAGCAAAAAGAGGAGAAATATATTGGTCTTATGGGTGGGCTTGGTTCTACACAAGTCAGTGTAAGAGGCTGAAAAGAGTGAGATACAGCAGTTGACATGCCACACGGCTGACAACCACTCATCTCCCACAGTAGCAATGGACCTCATTAATCAAGAAACAGGCATGCTTCAAGTTCAGAAAACTCTCTGAAAGAGATCTGGCTAGGCCAGATTAAGTCAGGAGATTGATGAAATCAAAGTTTTTACTTGTAATAGGTTTAGCTACCAGGCCTTGTTTTGATATGATGATAGGGGTTTCATAGAGAGATTACAATGATAAAGAAGCCAGGCCCTGCTTCCTCTTGAATCAGGCCAGGTTGTGCCATTAAAAGACCCCCTGGTGTAAACGGCCCCATTCTACTGACTGCATTGGAGGTTCACCAGTTTACACCAGATGAGGATCTGACCATGTGCTGAGTAATCTGTGTTGATATTACCCAGTGCCATGACCTGCTGCATGTATATAACGTGTTAAACACTCTCACAATCATAATAATACCCCCCCCCCAGTGTAAATTAATGCAAGGACAAGACATAATAAGTCACGCTTGTGAAAACAAACTCGTCCCGTTCCCCTCAGGCGCTGTATAGTTTGTGAATGCTGACTGAGATGCTGTGTCAAGCTGCTGGACTCCGAGACATTATTTCAGGAGGTGAAAGCCCTCTCTCATTACTCTATTATGTGTCATATGATGATTAACACTTAAACTCAGAGGATTCAGAACAAGCCTCTTAATCTCAGAAAGACTTTGTCAAATGCTCATTTTCCCTTATGGACTGTGTGGAAACAGATAAGAATGTGTTAACTATTTGCAGTAACCCATCCCTGACTCATAAGGCAAACTCAAGAAAAGTATGGGCACGTGTGTTTTGATGGTTGTGAGGGGCTGGCGAAGGTGATTTTTTTTCTTAACCAAATAGAGACCAGATCCTACAGTGCTCCCAGTGAGAGTTTTGCTTCAGTGGAGTAGGATCAGGCTCGCTGCTTCTCTTCATACTCTCTTAGACACAACTTTGTAATGCTGGAAAGTAGCAGCACTAACTTTTCTGACAGCTGTAATGGACAGGAAAAAGAACCAATGGGGTAGGCTTTTAGGCTGATTTTTCCAAGCAACAGTTCCCTTCTTCCCACATAAGGAAAAAATGTGCATAGAAATGTATAAAATCCATGTGCCAAACACAGCATAGAGACTGGAGAAAGCACTTGGGGTTTATTGCAGCTTCCTCCCACCCCGCCCCCCCCTCAAAATCTGTATCACAACACTCTGTGCTGGCAACAAAAGAAAAAGGATATGGCTCTAAACAGTGTCCAGGGGGCACTGTGGTCTAGTGTATTAACCATATGGCTAGAAATCCCAGACCTGGGTTCCAATCCTGTTTCCAGTGCAGACTTACTGTGTATCCTTGGGGAATTCAACTTTCTGCGCTTCAATTATCACATCTGAATAACCATACTTACTCACCTTTTGTAAGCTTCAAAGGCAGCTACAGATGGAGATGGGTGCTGTGTAACAAACAACTAAACACATAACAAATGACTAAGCACATTTCATGAAGTTTAGAAACAGCTGAGAAGGAAACGATAGGCATTGTAGGTTAGTTTTAGTTGTTGGGATACATCATTTGCTCTAATCCAGTCTTCCCCTTCCCCCTCAAAGGTACAGACATCTCATTATATGTATTTATAGAATAAAAAATAGCTATTTTCTTGAAGTATTGTGTGTGCACCGAAGAAAGTGATTTAAGACATTTTGTGGTAACATATCTAGAAATCTGTTGATTTGCTTTGCTAGAGAAACTCTGCTTTTGCATTTAAAGAAAAGTATAGTGTTGTCAACAGTTTCTTTCCAATACCTTGCATGCTGAAACATCTAGCATTTGAAAATAGTTATGTATAAGGTTGACTATCTAATTGACACATGCATGCAGGAAAAGTCGACTGGCTTCCAACAAATAAATTAATAACAGAAGCATGTGATTTTAATATTCTAGACACCACAGTCTTTAAAACAATTGTTTCTGCTTAGAGCACATTTTTCTGAAGACTGTCAGTTTGATTTAATTTTTGCGTAGTTTATTGATCATCTGGTCTCTATTACTAGGCACTAATATATTAAGAAGAGAGACATGGTTTTCTCTTTATATTCCCACAGGAATACAGACTAGTGCAGAAAGCTTAATCTTCTTGTATCTGGAAAAAATAAAACATATGATATGCTCTATATAAAACTGATATAAGTAGAAAGATATAAACTAGCTTGACTTACCTCATTCTTCTAAACAGAAGGTTAAATTCCTGGTGAAATGATTCCTACAGGTCAAATCCTCCAACCCTTTACTCACGTGAGTTCTGTTGACTCTAACAGCACTCCCTGCATGAGCAAATACTACTTGAATCAGTAAAGTTTTGCAGGCTGGATTCCTAAACCCTACAAAAATTATCTGACATATGTTACCAAAGCACCAATTTACAACTGATGTTAGAAATGGATAATGTATGCAATGTAACTGCCCCTTTATGTTGTTTTATGCTGATTATTTCAGGTGGGAGCAGAAAGGGAATGGTAATATTCTAGTATATCTGAGTAACATTTGAAAGTGAGAGCATAATTTGAACAGCTGAAGGAAGGAGTCTGAGTCTCGCTTAATCATGTGCAGATGCAGAGAGTTGGTAAAACATAGTAAGACAATTATATAACCTGTAACCATGATGCACGTGTGTGGAAGGTCTTTACAAATATACTCAAATTAATAATGATTTCAGGATTGTTGGGGGATTATTCTGTGACACAACTACCATGTGTGTATACAGTAACAAAGATCAGAAGTTATTAACTTCAAGGGAAGGAACTTTTCTGGTGACCAGCTGACGGAAGAAGAGTCATTACCATCTTAATATAATCTCATCTGTGGAAGAGAACCCAGTAAAATTTTGCAATGTTCATGAGCTCTTGATTCCCATCTAATCTTCATTTTATACCTTTGAGCTCTTTAGAAAAAGGCCTGTTTTCGTTCAGTTTGTCTCGTAATTCACTTGGTTTGTGATGCAAAGACAGTATTTCAGTGAAAGGAAAGTGATCTATTGGCAAAGATGGGAAAAATTTAAGAAGATGAGTGTTCAGTTGTTTAGTAAAATGAAGAATAGCGACTCCTGTTCAGAACTATAATGAAAAAAGTGATCTATTTTATGGTGGTGGGAGGCAGTAGTAAAGACACTGAGCCAGATTCTCAGCTGGTGCAAACCGTCAAAGGCCTGTTAATTCAATGGACCTGTGCTGATTTATACCAGCTGAGAACCTGGCCTATAACATACAGAATGACAAGGAGACAAGTCCTTAGGCTCTTCTGATTTGGAGGTAATTCATAAAAATAGTAAAACTTTCCTTTTCATTTGCAACATTCTATGATGCCATATTTACTTCTACCAGGGATATGAATAAATATTGGGGGAGGAGGGAAATATAAAATATTTTTAAAAATTTCCATAAAAAACATGCTTTCTCCATTATTAACTTTCCAGGAGTTAGTTCTGTATAGACTCACTTGTTTAAATACATAACCAACCCCCTTCTGAGAGCAAATTACCAATGAGAAGGAGATTACCTAGACTTTTTTTTCCCCCTCCCTAGATGTGAAACATTTATTCTGAGACAACCAGATGGAAATAAGTACAGTAGCCTGTCTCAGGGGCTTCCTTTAACTTGAATCTAAATGTGAATAGTTATGGGAACCTAGCTCACCTTTCCACCCATCACTAAGTAAAATGTTTATCTTGATGTGTGGAGAATGGTAAACACTTAAAAGACTTAAAACACTTATACCTGCCTCTGGAAATTTCCACTACATGCATCTGAAGAAGTGGGTATTCACCTGCGAAAGCTTATGCTCCAATATGTCTGTTAGTCTATAAGGTGCCACAGGACTCTTTGCCACTTAAAAGAAGGAGTCGCATCTTTATTACAGAGGGATCACTGGGAATAAACTAATTGAAAAGCTGGCAGGAAAGGGTTCATTTTACTGGCTGTCAATTAATTACAGGTTGAATGGATTAGACCTGGATGAAGATCTTTTGAAACAGACCAGGTCACGTGTCTTGCTTGTTTACACATTTACCTTTCATTCCTTGTTATCAGAGTTCTAAAACTTTCTAAGCATGAGACTTTGAGTGAAATATATTTGAGTTGATTAAAGCTTATAGGGACAACACCTCAATCAGTATTCAGTAACTCAGCCAGAGGTTAGGGGTCTATTACAGAACTGGGTGAATGAGGTTCTGTGGCCTGCCATGTGCAGGAACCCAGACTAACTGATCATGATGGTCCCTTCTGACCTTAAAGTCTATGAATCTATGAGTAACTGGATGATTTTAACCTTTATTTTTGGCATTGAGCAATGTCCACAGATTTTATGTCAGCTTGATTCATTAACAGAAATAAGCACCTTACTTAGCTGGACTTTAAACTAGGTCATCTGAAAAACAACAACAACAAAACCCCCTCTCTGTCTCCTTCCTCATCACTCTGTTTAGAGAATAAGAGGATACTTCTTGAAATTGTTAGGATAGCAAGCAAGCCAGTTAAGAGTCCCTAGTCATCCATCCTCTTGGTTGTTTGTTGTGTTTCACCAGAAAACGATATGTCCACAGGTCTGCCAGGAAGGAGTTAAATCTCTACAGTGCTCTAGCTACACAGTGAAATAGGAGCAAGCACTGCTTCACATTCAAAGAGTAAAGTGTAGGACAAGCATGCAGCTCTCTACCTCACTGTAGGAAAGATTTATAGCCAGGGAGGGAGAAGCCCCTGCTCTTGATGGGAGTGTCTAGCTCCACTGCGTATTAAGCTCTGCCCAACAATCATATATTCCTTTATCTTTGCTGACAGTCTTTGACACTTCTCCTCCATGCACAGAGCAGCATTTGGCAGCAGTAATGCACGGCAAAAGGAAAGAGTGTCTGCTACCTGAAGCCCAGACACAGAAGCTTGCCAGAAATTCTGTGTAGGCAAACTGCCATTAGTTATGGCAGGAAGGATTACAGAATAACATAGTACCGTGGAGGGCTGAAGACTAGAGCATGTGCACTCAAGATAGGGTGAAAAAGCAACCAACACGCACACAAGCCATCCCTGGAGAGCAAACACAGGATATTCTCCACCTCATGTTAATATCCACTATGACTGTGAGGGCAAGTCTACACTACAAAATTAAGTCTACTTAAGTTATGTTGATATACAGCCACCACAGTAATTTAATCAATTTTTCATGTCCACATACCCTTCTTCTCTCAGAAGTGTGCGTCCTCACCAGGAGTGCGTCCACTGATTTAGCTGACAGCTCCGGGCTGACAGCACCCCACAATGCCCAACGCTATCAGCTGCCATGGTCTGATAGCCGGAACAGTCAACGCAGTGTCTGCACTGACACTGCCTTGACCTAACTACATTGACTGAAGCACTATGCCTATCACATTTGGTGGGAGCAACGTTGTAGTGTAGATGCTTTCAGAGTTACGTTGATGTAACTCTGTAGTGTAGACCAGGCCTCAGAGTGAAGGCCTCACTGCAGCAGTACCACTGACAGTAGCGTGACAGTACGACTGAGCAGCAGTGTTTTCCTGGAGAGTGGGACATATAGATCAAGGCAAACTAGTGGAGGAGGATCCATGTCCGGCTATTATACAGACTAAATTGATCCTTCATGAGGGAATGTCCTTGGCCAGGCGAGCTGTAGATAGCCTGTTACTCCATCTACGGACTTGTGGACAAACTGGACCAGTTGCCTGGAGCATTGGTTGGGTGCAGGTGGTTGAGTAATGGGCCAGACAGATCTGCCTTCACGCTTTGCCTCCTGCACAGCAAAGCCCCTTCCCCTATATCCTATAGTTGGGCTGCATTGGAAGATGCCCAGACCATTAATGAATATAGGGTATTCTGCACAAAACAGCCTTTTTTGCTTGGCAGGGGACCTATGTCAGGAAAGCTCTAGCCAGCTGAACGTTGTCAACCGGCGCTCAGTCAAGCATCATTTCTATGAAAGCAGGGAGGACTCTGCCAGCAAGGATGATAGGGCAGATTTGGATCTTCAGGAACTTTTCTATAGCTCACACAGGTGCAGTGATTTTCCAGAAGTCCTAGTGGTGCCACATGACAGGCAGATTTCATTTAGCTTACATGGTTGTTGACTCTTGAGTCTTGAGACTTAGGTAGATTGTTTTTTACACTGGACAGCTGTAAGCTTTAGACTGTTTTCTCTTATACTCTTAACTCACTACACTTCTCATTCCTCTGTCTGAACTTAGCTTTAATTTTCTCCTTTACTGTCATCAGTCCAGGGCAATCATTACAGCAGATAATTGCTGCAGCTGGGAAATCTGGAAGCAACTGAGCGGCAGCCCCACTGAGCTTTTAAAAATCTCTTCACTTTCCTCAAAGGACTCCATGTCTCTCTTTTATACATACATATAGTTTTAGTCCTGGCTTGATCCTAAACCTCACTTTAAAAAATAAACTTAAATATTATATTAGAAAAAATTTCAAATGCCTATGTGAGCAGAGTATGTAATCTAGAAATTTAGGAACTAGTATTCTAGTAACTTTCTCTAAGGGAAAAAATGTTTGTACAAAATTCTTTTGCCTTCCTGTAAAGCATCAAGATTAAACTGATTAATTTGGGACTTTTAAAATCTCATTTTATCACACATGACTGTAGGCAATTCAGATTTGATTTGGGTTGCCTTGATGTATGCCATTGTCTTAGTGTATGCCAGCCTCACTATATCTGAGAAACTGATCATTTCATTTGTTTGAATTGTTTATAATGAAAATGACCTAGGCAGGTTTCAGTGTGAAGATTGCTGAGAGATATGGCAGAGGCTTGCTGTAAGGTTGTTGCAGTAAGATGTTATCCAAAACACTATGGGCATGCTGTTCATAACCTTGGTATTACATTTAGTGTGTGCAAGATAGGTAGTTAGACACCTACGTGGCCCCATCTGTGCCTGAAATGAATTGTGGGTGATTATTTGTGGCTGCAAAAAGGAAAGTTGAGTTAAGGTTCCTTTAAAAATTAGGGACTATGGCACTGCACTTGGCAAGCTCAATCCTCCATACTTCACTCACATGATACATCTGTGGAGTCAAAAGCAACAGCCTTCCCACCCTTTGGATAGACTATCTTTATGTAAATACAGTATAATTCCAGATACCTGAATTCCCTGTATCTGAAAATCCTACTTATCCAAATCCCCAGTGTGTCCCCCAGGTAGCCCTACATTAGTTAATAGCACTTCTGGTTATCTGAACGTCTGGTTATCTGAAAGTTTCGGATGTCCCCCAGGTATTTGGATAACTGTGAGTATACTGTACATCCATAGTAGAGAACTGTGTTTTCAGTGCAGACTGCAGCATGCTGTGCAACTACCATTAGGGTTAAGTAAATATTGTGTACATAAATACATAGCTGTATGGTCTAGTGATAAGAGAAAGAGGAAAGGCGGGGAACAGGGAATCTCCCATTCCCAAATAGAGCTTTCTTTTCTCCCCTCACACAGAAGGATATTAGCACAATGTTGCCAAATGTCATGATTTTATTTTGTGCCCGATGACTTTTCTTATAGCTCCACTTCCCGCATTTATGTTACTGTGGGAGAATGTCGGCTTTTGTTTTCTAAAAAAAAGTAGATTTCTAGCCCTTGTGGTTGTGTGGTGAAGCTTGAAAACATGACGCGGGTGAACGCTAAAGGCTCAGAAAATGGATGGTAAATTAAGAGTCCAACATCTATTCATGTATTATAAATCTCATGATTTCTAAGCCAATCTCATGATTTTTGGAGCCTGACTCATGAATTTTGAATGCTTGGGGTTGGCAAGACCATAATACCCAGAGTCAGTGAGGGGCTCATTGAGTCCTCTATGTCTTACCCATTTGGAGGCTGCAGTAAGCCACATCCTTCTTCTCTTCCTTGTGCACCTGAAACCTGCCTGCTTGAAGATTTTGGGCCTGATCCTATAAGTGCCCCAGGAATGGAATTGCCATTGAAGTCAGTGGGAATCCCATTTGTGGGGACATCTTCATAGCTTGGACACAGGTAATACAAATAATAACAATAATAATGATAGCTTTTTCCTATAAGAGCTCTAACCTATCAGGAAGACTCATTTCCGTCACTTTTAAACATGCCTTATATTTCTTTAATTCCATTCTCTTTTTATCTACTGTCTCTCCTGCACCTTCCAGCATGCTAGAGCACTTAAGTGTCATTTTCCACATTTCATTGTATGTGATGCCCTAATTACAGCTGTGTGGTTTAATCAATAGAAGGAGCTTCTGAACTCCTGTGAAACTTCCTTCATGCTGAATAGGTAGACAGCCGCTGAAAAGAAGAGTTGAAGCATCTTTAAATAGCTTTTGATGGAAGGATCAGATTTGCAATAAGAGTAAGATAGTTCCCAAAAGAGTACATTTTAAAAGTATGGAAATTGCGTTCATCCCAAAGAAATTAGGTGTATCAGTGATTTCCACAAACTCCAACTCTGTCAAATTTTGTCCTTTATTTCACTGACAACAATGTCTTATTCTTTATTTTGTTGGGTATTTTGGATGTTAGTTCTAACCAAACTAGTGGGAGAGAGGGCAATTATTTGTCTCCCCAAATCAGTATTAACTATTAAACAACATTGTTTTGGCATATTTATGTATTGAACTCCAGGTCCTGTGATGAGTTTGGTTCTCAAGATGGTTATAATATTTATGCCTTTTGTATTTGTATCACTGTGTTAAAATTGATCTAAATAATGTGTGTGTGTGAGAAAGTGTTAAATAAACTAGGAAGGAAACTTCCTCAATGGTAAAAGAACTAACGTATGTGTTTAGCCTCAGATAAAACTAACAGCTCAAATAACCGAGGATCCAATTTTTCAGGCCACACTCTGGCTAAGCTCTCATTGATTTCAGCCATGCAAAGTACATCTTGACTGCAGAGTAACGTGGCTGGTACTCAGGTATTGTCCCTAATCCCCCTTCTGCCCGTGCACAAAACCCTCTCACCTGAGTTTAGTGGCGTGTTCAGCCTGAGATGGCTGGGCTGTCTGAGGCTGTAATAAAGCCCAAGTGAGGGTGTCACGCAGGCTGGTAACCCTAAACCACCCGCTTTGCAGTGAAGATGCAGGCTAACTCTCTTGAGTGCTGATTGTCCTCTTATGCCTTCCCACAATTCACTGGGAAAGAATCATAGAGTGGCTCAGTTTACTGTAGCGCAGAGAACCATGGGATCTGTCCGTAGACACCCTAGCAACACACACAGAGGTGAGTGCATCCAGCCCTGAGGGCACAATAACGCGAGTTGGGCTTTGCACTGTGGCTATTCACACCAGTGCTGGGCTCACCTGAATGCTGATCATCCAAGTTCACTCTGCAGTGAAGCCTTGCCCTTACTGAGGCCATGATCCGGCAAACACTAATTAATGCTTATGGGTAAACGTGAGTAGGTCCACTGAAATTTAATGGAACTGTGCTTATGGTTAAAGGCATGTGTAAGTGTTTACAGGGTCAGGGCAGTAAAGACTGCAGGATCAGGAGTCACTTTTGTTTTATCAGTAACACCAATCGAAATGAAGGCCTGTTCTTCCTTTCCCTAGATCAAACGGGAAGGCTGAGATTCGCCAGTTAGCAGCCTTGGGCGTTCCTCTCTTTCATGCAGTAAATGAGAGGTTTTCTGACAGCTTGCTCCTTTGAAGGTGTCAGGGTTCCTTCCCCACTCTGAACTCTAGGGTACAGATGTGGAGACCTGCATGAAAACCTCCTAAGCTTACTTTTACCAGCTTAGGTTAAAACTTCCCCAAGGTACAAACTATTTTACCCTTTGCCCTTGGACTTCCACTGCCACCACCAAACGCCTGGGTTTATTTTGATAAAGCGTTGTTGGGAAACGTCTTTCCCCCCAGAATCCTCACCAAAACCTTGCACCCCCCTGCCTGGGGAAGGCTTGATAAAAATCCTCACCAATTTGCATAGGTGACCACAGACCCAAACCCTTGGATCTTAAGAACAATGAAAAAACATTCAATTTCTTACAAGAAGAATTTTAATATAAGAAAAGGTAAAAAGAATCACCTCTGTAAAATCAGGATGGTAAATACCTTACAGGGTAATTAGATTCAAAACATAGAGAATCCCTCTAGGCAAAACCTTAAGTTACAAAAAGACACAAAGACAAGAATATTCATTCTATTCAGCACAGTCTAATTTCTCAGCCATTTAAAGAAATCATAATCTAATGCATATCTAGCTAGATTACTTACTAAATTCTAAGACTCCATTCCTGTTCTGTCCCCTGCAAAAACATCACACAGACAGACAGACCCTTTGTTTTTCTCTTCCTCCAGCTTTGAAAGTATCTTGTCTCCTCATTAAAAAGAAAAGGAGTACTTGTGGCACCTTAGAGACTAACAGATTTATTTGAGCATAAGCTTTCGTGAGCTACAGATCACTTCATCGGATGGTTTCAGAGTAGCAGCCGTGTTAGTCTGTATTCGCAAAAAGAAAAGGAGTACTTGTGGCACCTTAGAGACTAACAAATTTATTAGAGCATAAGCTTTCGTGAGCTACAGCTCACTTCATCAGATGCATACTCATACTCCTCATTGGTCATTGTGGTCAGATGCCAGCGAGGTTATCCTAGCTTCTTAACCCTTTACAGGTGAAAGGATTTTTCCTCTGGCCAGGAGGGATTTTAAAGGTGTTTACCCTTCCCTTTATATTTATGACAGAAGGGTGGTAGTTGTCGATACTTGCCACCACAAAAAGGAAGTGACAAAATGGTATCACACCTATATGTAACTAACCACAAAATGGTTTTATTGTAAACCAGTCAAAGTTACAGCTGTTTTGGAAAGTTTTTATAGCATTGCCCTAGGGTCTGATCATGCCTGTGCTGAAGCTGGGACCACAGAATGCATATGAATTCCATCATCCATTGCATGATACACTTATTCAGAGTTTAGACATAATTGCATGACTTGCAATGTATTTGCCCAAACATTTAATTATAAAGAGAAAAAACAAACAGTGAAATGTGGTGGAAGCATTTTTTTCTTCTTCAGTCTTTCTGATATTTTCAAAGTAAATACAACTCGGCATTTTGGATGTTACGCCACTTTCCTTAAACCCTCTTGCTGAGGTCAGTTCATGCTGTACAGAACTCATACAGAAGACGGCTCCAGTTATCTTTCCCACTGATGTTTACAGGAAAGTTTTCACTATAGTCAGTGTACAAGTGCAGTGACCATAGCAACTGCCCAAGAACTCCAAACACTTCTTAGCAGCAGCAATTCCAACTCCGTGGCTTTTTTTAAAGCCCTAGCAAAAATATATTGCCCTGCTCCTTGTTTTTAAACTGATATTTTCATTAGGGAAACCGTAGTTAAAAATATTTTATTATGACATTGTCTTTACTGATCCCCTGTTGAGTTCCTTTTAGTGGATCTCCCTGTGCATTTGTTTTCTGCAGCTGGTCTAATAGTTTGGGGCAGATTCTCAGCTGCTGTAAATCAGTGTCACTCCGTGGAAGTCAATAGAAATAGGACAGTTGACACCAGCTGAGGGTCGTGCACTGTTTGTTAAACAACAAGTTGATCTTATGATTACTTAAACCGTCAGGGCATTTTTTCTTCCTTGTGATGCATTATTTATTATTGGTTTTGGATCACAGAAGCACATAGAGTCTGCAATTGAAATCAGAGCCCCATTGTGCTAGGTGCTGTACAGAGGCATAATAAAAGACAGCCCCTGTCCCAAGGAGTTTACAGTTTAAATAGACAAGACAGACCAAGGATGGGGGAAAAAGGAAGGATTTTTATCCCCAGTTTTCAGGTAGGAAACTGAGACACAGAGAGATTTCTTTTAGGGAGGGTCACATTTTTAGAGGTATATAGGTACCTAAAGATACACAGAGGCATCTCCTGGGATTTTCAAAAGTGTCTAGGCACCTAACTCACATGGGAACTAGGTGCCTAGGTGCTTTTGAAAATCCTACTCGGTGCCTAATACTTTGCCCAAAGTCACACAGGAAGTCTTGTGGCAAAAGAGGGAATTAAACCCAGATCTCCCAAGTCCCAGTCCATTGCCTTAAACTTCATCTCAAAGGAGGAATGCATATAACTCATGTTAATATTAATGGGAGTTCTGTGCATCTATCAGTAAGACACTAGACTGCTAGGACTTTGAAAATTAATGTTTGATTAACCGAACCTATTAAAATTTAAGTGACCACAGTTTCATGTGTACTTCTCAAATAAGGGGAAATGAGTATCGTGTCATCTGGCTACCTTTTGCATTTGGAACTGGCTCGTCCAAACCTGGAACAGAAGAGTTGGGGTGTTCCTTGATAAAAATATACATGAGACATCTGTTAAACAATGACACATAGTACAAATGGTTAATCTTAAAGTGAAATGATTTACCAAAGAGTTATCCTACTTGTAATTGTCAAACTAACAAAAATCTTCCCGATTTGACTAACCACAAAAGGCTATGCTTTTATTTTAGGGCCTAATCCTTACTTATATGAGTGTTTGCAGGATCAGGCCCTATATTCCATTCAAATATGTTAAGTAGGATAATAAAGTGGGGTTTTCTTAGTCAAGAAATCTTTGTCACTTTCATATCCCCAGGGAAGGATTGCGGCTTTAGCACACAGCTGTCATTCTGGTGCAGTTTCCACAAAGCAGTTAAAAACCAAGGTAACAGCAACATTTTGAGTGAAGGGGCATGAAATGTGGAATAGGTTCAGTGTATTTCTGTGCCATTGTTGGAGTCCTATTCAATCTGAAGCTGAATAGTAGAGTGATTAGCATATGGGCAAGTTTCTAAAGCATTGGTCTGTACGTTTTTTCTTAAATGACAAGTTTTGTGGCATTTATTTTTCTAACTGAGTTGGCATGAATCTTTGACAAATACAAACCCATGAAAAAGTCAGATGGGGTTTTGGAGAAGGCCCATTTTGATAAAATCTGCACATTCAAGGTTACAAAGAAGCTTTCTAAAGACTGGGCTCTAAGGGCTATTACAGAATGTATTCTGGACACAAAGTTTTTTTTAATTAGTAGATGGCTACAAATAGGATGTGATACTGTTGACCATAGGCCCCAGTGGAGTCCCCTGCATGGATATAATTATGCCTTTAGAGACCCTGATAATGCTTGCGTTGAAGTCACTTGCAAAACTGCTGATTCTCTATCATTGGCAGTACAAAAAAATCTGAGGTTGATAGGAGTCAAATGCCATTGAGAGCAAACTGTCTGCTTACAGAGAGGTTGCAGGGCCTGAGTCTGATTTCAGACAGGCATAAGTTCTTTGGTTTATGCATCCACTCACGAAAGCTTATGCTCAAATAAATTTGTTAGTCTCTAAGGTGCCAGAAGTCCTCCTTTTTTTTTTGCGAATACAGACTAACAAAGCTGCTACTCTGAAACCTCTCATTTGACAGTTATGTGAAATCTTCAAATCAAGACAGGATGCCTTACTGGACCATATGCTTTAGTCAAATACAAGCTATCAGCTCAATATAGGGGTATCTGGATGAAATTCTATGGCTTGTGTGTTATACGGGGGTCAGACTTGAGGACGTAAGTCTATGAATGAAATCAGAGTCAATCCACGCATATCAGTGGAGCTGCGCCAGTCCCTCATAAGGGCCAGTTCTCAGTCAAGTGGTTTGAAAGTGTTCCCATGATAGCCTATTGTTTTAATGGAGTTATAACATGCCTTTGAACCTCTGCTGGGCTGAAGGGTAGATGACATATAATCAGGGGCATTTTTCCCCTGCAGTGTATATTGTAAAATAGTCTAGTGGATTGAATTTACAGTCAAGTACAATAAATGAAAAGTAAAAATGAACCTGTTTTGAATATTTTTGAATATTGACTCTGTTACTGTCATTTAAAAGCATTTCCTACCCCATTATTCCATACTATGCACTCTGGCCTTCTATTGCCATCAAAAAGGTACGTTTAGACTAACCTATGATTTTTGATTAAGGGCATGAGCTAAATCCATAAAGGCCAGGGATATTCTAAGTAAGGGTTTGGAACCCAGTCCTGTTCCCATTGCAGTCAATGGCAAGTTTCAGAGTAGCAGCCGTGTTAGTCAATGGCAAGAATCCCACTGACTTGGGTATTCTGGTTCTACTCTGCTTTTTAGAGTCTTTTAACCTGTGCAACTGGGTTTAGTCTGCCAGCAGACCAGAATGGTAGCATTTCTGCCCTCATTCTGCTCAGAGATACATGCTTTCACAAGGGCGAGGCAGGGGAAATCAGGCTTTCAGTTCCTTATCTCACTTTGGTCTGCTCAGGTAAAGCTTTATCCAAAGCCTACTGAAGTCAAGAAAAAGAACCCTCCCCCATTGGCTTGAATGAGCTTTGGATCAGACCTGTATCAAGGGGGGGGGGGGTCTCGAACAACTGGCTGGGTTCTGTTGAAGGGGTGTTGCAAAATCTCGGTGCTATGTAGAGAGTCACAACCATCATTCATGCTGTGATGTTCAGGTTAGACACTTAAAGGCATTTGTGTGATATAACAGTAAGTGGGATTCTAAACTGCAGCACTGGTACTAGTAGAAAGAGGCTGGATTCAGAAGTCAGCACAGGACAGAAACCAAGATATATTGGGGTTGTTTTTTAGGTAGATCAGATTTAAACATTTGGGTCTGAAACTTTGAGCTCAGCATCATATTAACTCAAAGCCTCACAAGTACATTACGCTGCAGTGTTATTATTGATTTGTATTCGTAGTGCTAGAGGCCCTGACTGAGACAGGGCCCCCCTCGTGCGAGGTGCAATACAAACACGTAGCAAGAGACAGTCCCTGCCCCAAAGACCCAAGTGAGAAAGGCAGGCTTGTTATCCTCATTTTTTCAGATGGGGCATAGAGGGTTTTAGTGATTTCCCTCAGGTGGTACAGGAAGTCTGTGGCAGATCTGGGAATTGAATCTAAAACCTCCCTAGTCCCAGTCCCATAAGTCCTTGCTTCCTCTCATGAAATGTGGTGCCTGTGATTGTGCTTTCAGAGGAGGAAAGTACACTTTTTTTTTTCTTTTCCCTTTAAAATATCCAGGCTTTGGAGGACACACTGCATTTCAAGCTTTCTGGTGTGTCTTACCCTATATCATTTAAGGTTGATTAAAGCTATCAGTTAGACTGGAGGAGAGGTGAGGGAAGGAATTTAGCTCTTTTGGTAGCAATTAATGATTAAAGAGTTGTTAGAAGTAATTTTGTAATACTTTCTTTTTTCTCTCTTTTAACTTGAAACCAGTTCCTTAGCAATGTATGTGCCCCATTACTGAGGTTTTGAAAGCTATTACGAGACCACAAACCTGCTGGCGGCTCTTTCTGCTGCCAGGGCATCTGAGCATTAAAAAAAGCATTGGGGGTTCAATCTGAGGATATGCTGATTTGGAAAGAGAATACAAACAAAGAGGCTGTTCAGTGGAGAGGCTGAGGCTTGGCTTCTAAACTAGAGCAGTTTAAGATTGGTGAAGCATCCGCAGGACTAGAACGGTATGAGGTGGATGCAGGAAAGTATAAGACTTCTCAACACAGCATGGTTTTGTTTTCCAGGTGAAGGAATAAGCTGTAGGTGCTTGTCTCTTTTCCCTACCAGCGGGGGAATCGGCAAAGGGGTGTGAATATAGTTTTTCATTTTTGTAATGGAGCGGGGAAAGATTCTCTTCCCACAAAGATAGGTGGATTTCTCTCCCTAGCATCTCTGGCTCCAGGAGTCCTGCTTGTGTCTCTGTCTGACTGCCCCTCAGTGCTGCCACAATCCCAGCACTCCACAATGAGCTGGTCAGGAAGGGCTATTTACTTCTGAAATCACAATCCCATCACTGGTTGGCTAAGGAGACAGACACGGGGGAGAGTTGAGGAGGGAGCTACCAGAGATATTGTGGTATAAGGCATTTTATAAATCAGTAGCCAGATCAGATAAAGGGGCAGAGTGGTCGAAGAAAAGGAATGGAGATGGAAGAGAAAGCACTGTACTCTGCCCCCAGTAATGAACTCTTACGTGGTCTGCAGGAGAGAGTAAAGAGGGGAGGACGAGAGATGGAGGGGCAAGGGTCTGCATCCACGTTTGTCCATGTTCATAGGGCAACAACTGAAAGTGGAGAGTTGTGAGCTCTTTGGAGCAGGGACTGTCTTTTCATTGTATGTGTACTGCACCTAGTACAAAATAACCCAGCCCCCAACAGGGGCCTTTGAGTGCCACCACAGTACAAACAAATAATACTCATATAAAAGGAGAGAGCTGCCTATAATGTCCCCATCCAGCCAACTGGATATTTGGTTGTAATAGAGGAGAGCTGAAGGGTTTATGACCTTTCTCGCATATTGTTTGTTGTTTTTGTATTTGTGGCCAGGATAAAACCATGCCCCATAACCTGCCAGTGAATAACAGAACTCAATATTTTGATGCTTTCTCTCTCTCTCTCCTATTATGGTATTAAGTTTTTCCTCAACTTGATTTTCCCATAAATTATCCAGGCAGAGATAACTGGCATAAAGACTCAAAGCTTTAAAACAATCCTGGTTAAGCTGATTAGCATGAGTACAAATGGAAGAAAACCTAAGTATCTACATGTCAAGCACAAGGAAGCAATAAAACGTCAGGTCCATATTTTCACTTCCTTAGTAGATCAAACTCTGGGTTGTAAAGTGATAACTGCATTTGGTTCGCAATATGAACATGCATGGTACAAAAAACACAACAGATATAAACCTGTATGTCCTAATAACAGCTATCTGGAACAAAAGAATTAAAAGGGACAGTGTCAACTATCCCATTTATGTCAGGTGGGGTTCCCCCCCCTTACTATTTAGGTATTACAAATAACTCCTAAAATGAGTGCACCTGAAAAAGATTAGAGTAGAAAAATATTTTTCTTTTCCCCCCCCCCCCGTTTGTTTACACTGTGTATCCAAGTGCACAGGGAGTCTTGTCACTGACTTCAATGGATCCAGGATTTCTGCATATAGTCAGTTTCACTATTTTCCATGTACAGTCCTGCAATCTTGCTTCATATGAGTAGACCCCTGTGTGCCAGTCCTGCAATGCATTACTGGATTTGGGGCATTAGTCAATTTTTCCTCTTGTTTATGAGACACTTTCACATTACAACAGGGAAGAAAAATATTTTTATTAACCTAGAACAAAATGTGATTGTAAACCCACAAAAATTAGCAGGGGGTCTCAGTGGGAAATCTGAAATTACTTTTAAATCATTTCCCTGTATTGTTTTTGAAGTGAACTAGATTAAAGCTTCCCCATCCCTTCAAAATCAAATGAATTGGAGCAGTGCAGCATGCCATTGTATTACCTTCCTGCCGTAGTGCATTATTATGGAACGTCTGACAGACTATTTAACATGTATTTTTAATATTAGGCTTAATAGAATAACAAATGTACCTCTGCAGAGCTCTGATTGATCTGCTGAATGGCATCTGAAACATTAAGCTCAATGGGTGTCCGAAGGAATATCCATAGCAACGCTAATCAGTTGTTAGATATGCGTTATCATTTTCCCATTCTTTTGTTTCCTATCTTCCAATGGATTCCCACTGTAGGCTTCCAGTACAGGCTGCCTCTTAGCTATGAGATTGGAACCAAATCCAAGATAGGCGTGAAAGTCCTTATGCTTTTTCATGGGTTATGGTTAGCGGAACAGCCTGGAAGGATAATGATGGCACAATCTATCAGCACATTGTTCTCAGGACTAAGAGCTTGCAAACAAGATGAGTCATTAGTTTTATGGTGCCTCTGCAAGTTGTTGGCTAATGCAGGATGCAGATGAAGACTGGCTATCAAAAGAATGCATTCGATCTAGGGACTGTAGAAGCGCTATACAAATCATTAGAGAGCGTCAAGTAGAATAATTTTTACCTGACAAACCAATCATTGTGATAAATTGGGGTATTTGAAAATCTCTGTTATTATTTTTAGCCCGTTCCGATGACTGTGGGTCGAGAAAGTGAACAACCCTTAAATCATAGCTTTTTTGCACAAAATTGCAGTTCTAAGTTTCCTAAAAAATGTATAATGTAGAGGAATTTTTATATTTATGCACATCACTTCCCCCCCCGCCCCCCCAAAAAAATTGCCACTTAGCCTATGAGTGAAGAATACCCTTTTAATAAGATCTCTTGAATCGCTGTACTTTTGCTCATTAATTTTTTCCGGGCTATGATTGGAAGGGTCAAATTCTGCATATACTCACATCATATACAATCACATGAAAGTCAAAGATGTCTGTGCAGCCCACTGTTGTATACACGACCCTTTAGGCTTGACTCACAAAGAATATGAATCTGTTATAGCTGCCAGCTAGAAGAATTAGTCTTTTATGTCTGGCTACAGAAGCTCATGCTTTAGTTGTGGAGGTCCTGGGTTCAATTGCCAGTGACATTCAAGATGATAGCCTTTACAAAAGCGCAGATGTCGACCCATGGAGTATTGGTAACATGGGTTGTTACGTTACTAGTATCTTCTACTTGACTTCAGCAATCCATCCCTGTCTTGCAATGATGTTTCCTTTTGTGGATCGAACGAAGCTGAGAACCAAATGAAGGAGAATTGAAAATTAGTTTAGAATTTGATTAGATTTGAGTTTCAAAACTTGGAGTTTGGGGGGCTCAGAGTTCACCACAAAGGGAACAGCAGTGACACTAACCAATCAGCTTTGAAGGCTGTTAATGCTCAGGAAGAAGGAGGATCCTTTGGTTAAAGATTGTAGTTTATAAAATAGATTCACTCCCTGAATACTCTCAGTCAGTTTGTACGCCTGTCTGGTGGTGTGGGGAAGCAAAGAGATATAACCTAGTGGGTGGGTAATGAGCAGTTTAATTCCAACCATCATGGTTAAAGATTAATTTTAATTGTGCTCAGTTAAATTGGATTGTAGCATGATGCCTTCCAGTGATGGAAACTCATAATTATTTTATAATCATTAATTAATTCCTACAGAGTTGCGAAACAACTGCCTCCATGCATCAAGCTTCACTGACTGTTAGGTGGAGAATGCTTCTTTGTTAGTTAGTAACAGGAGTAACATGTGCATTCTTGGTAGGGGAGGTGGCACTTTAACATTGGGAAGTGCAGGAAGAAAGCAATTTGGCGCGTATGATTGTGGGGGCGGGAGGGAGGGGGAGATTTTTCCAAACTAGTGTGATAGTGAGTGAAAAATGACACCATTTCCCATAGTGTTGAGGGCAACTGGTTGATCCTGTGCTAGGATTTTAGGTTGCTTTTAGGAAGGTGTTGACAGGGGAAATAATAGTGGGTTTGATATATACAGTAGCCTTTTTGCCTCTGAAGATCTACACTGAAATTCTAATCAAATCATAAAGAAAATGAGTTGCATTGTCACAACCTAGTTCCCAAGGGAGTGTTTGCCTACAGAAAGAGAGCAAGGAAAGCAATGAGAGTGAAATGACCGGGCTTGTATCAGATTTAGGGCCCTATCCTTCAGTTCTCATTCAGGCAAAACACCCAGCGACTGGGAAAAAACATGAATTCCATGGGAGGTTTAGCCTGGGAAAAAACTGCGAGATCAGGCTTATTGATTTGTGTCCTATTAGCAGAAAGCATGAAGAAGCTTGTTCAGTACCCTCCTACCATCTGCCATGGTAAGAATATCTCCTTTCCTGAGCACCACAGAAGTTCACTACTTTAAAAAAAATCAGCTAAAATCAGCATATGAAGTTTGGTGTGTGGGGTGCATAAGTCTTGACACCAACTACCTGTGAATCATCCAGCAGCATGTTCATTGGCACCCCTTAATAGATTAAGATCTGGCATCAAGTCTGCATGTAATTACAAGCCACACACAGAAAAGACATAGGCAGCTAATGAACTCTTGCCAAACCCGAGCTCAGTTTGTGAAGCTTTTGAAGTTTGCTGGTCTTTCAGCAGTTTATATAGTAAGCATATTGAAAAGCATCAAATCTTTCCTTTTGACAGGATTTAATAAAGGTTAGTTTGTTGAATAACTAAGACCCTCCAAGTCCCAGTCTGAGGGCTAAAGCATCTATTTGCTTATTTTTAAACGAGGCAGTGATTGGAAATAGAAGGCATTCCTAAGAATTCTCAGAGATCCTGTCTCTTAACAGGAGCCAGAAATATTCCTTTTTAAGAAAATAAACTATTTTTATTAGAAATCATTAAATAGTTTTAATGGTGTGGAAAAAAATGCTTTCATGTAATTAGAATGCTTAAAATACTTGGCTGTGAAAAGATATTTAAAATGCATTCTCTGTATCTATACTAGGCTCAATATTTTAAGGTAGGTGGTAAAGGAGTTTGAGAATGTTACCGTCTGGGAAGGGAGTATACATTTTAATGAACTCTGGGAGCCGTATTGTGCAGTGCTGAATTCAGATGTTATTTGTGCTTTTCTCATAGTTGCTGTGGCATTTGCTCAGTGCTTTGTTCCTGTGATTAGATTTCAGCCTGAGCGCTTCTCCTCCTCTTTTCATGTCTAATTTTACAAAGGGAGTTGTTGTGGAGGAAAAACAATTTCCATGAAAACCTACGATTTTCAGGCAAACATACCAGGCTGATTTCATGGCAGTACCATGGTGAAGAGGAATAATGTTACTTGGCACTAAGCCCTTCAGAAAAAATGGAGAGAACAGTGAAGGCTTTGTCGAAATTTACCGCAATAAAGAAAAAGGGACTGCCATTCCCTTGGGCTTCTTTAACCTTTTTTCCCCAATTTATTCACACATTGCTTGACAGCAGGGCACTGCATTGTTACAAGAGATCTGAAAAGGGAAGTTGGGAATTATCCATTTTTGTGTTTAAAAGAACACTACACACATTGTGTCCCTGGAGTACAAGTGAATAGCAGGCTAGCTGCTGCCTGCACCATTAGAATTAGGAACAAACTTGGGCCTGATTTAAACTGTAATTGACGAAAACGTGGGCATAAACCAGCACATTACCTGCCTGCTTTCAAAAAGCAACTGGGCAAAGTATCAGCCCTTCAAATGCATTGCTATTGCCATTACAGTGTTGACTTCTGCTGCATTATGGTAGGAGCTAATTTGATAATGGTGGGAAATTGTGCCAAAGTGTAAGCTAAGATGAAATAGTAATGGTCTAATGCTGCTCCTTGCATACATGGAAGCCAGGGCCTGCATTTTTGAAAGCGGCTAGTATATTTTTAAGTGCCCAACTTGATACGCCTACTAGGGCCCTGATTTTCAGAATGTAGGTGCTCAGCAATTTCTAAAAAAACAAACCCATCTAAGGTCCCTGCAATTTGGGCACCCAAAAATGGAAGCGCTCAAAATCCCTGGTTGCTTTTGAAAATCTCAACCCAAAGAATGTTGGGAATATAAATAATGTGCCAGGCAAATTAGTTGCCTCAGAACCTTTCCACAGAGGGGGAGGAACGTCAGGGTGGCGATTCATCCTCCTCTGGTAATGGCTTTTGAGGGATTTCTCAGCCCTGTAGACAGTGGCTTTCCCTTTCACTGTACGTTTTCCAGCTACTTCACGTCAGAGTAATGGAAATCATGAAAGGTCTATCAGTTCACTGTGATGTGGTTGTGTATGAACCTGTGTGCCACATGACAAATCCAGGAGACTTAGCACTTCTGTATTCCCAATGAAACCAGGAGATTGAGGAGACCAAAACAGGATTTTCAAAGGTTTAAATTTCATTCCTAGTTAAAATGGCTCTAAGGGGACGTCTGATTTAGTTCTACTCTCCCTGTTATCCATTTCACAGTAGTCCATATTCTCAAGGCATTATGGTTGCTATGGGGATCTAGTTTACAGCATCCAGGCAAGATCCTCACCTGAAGGAGTACGTGGGTTGGTCTGAGAAGAGAATGGGCAAAGATTGGGGGTGGGATATTCAGAACAGTGCCCATAATCTCTTTGGGCAACTTGGTTCATCAGTCCTTACTCAGGAAAGCTCCCATGGACCTCAAAAAGGACTGAGTAAGGACCTCCCTGCTGGCCTTCGGATAAGAAAGTGTTTATTTAGGCCTGGTCTATGCACACTATAACTATTTCATTTATGGGTGTGATTTTTTTTTAACTGATGCTACCTCTAGTGTAGATACTGTTATTGTGGTATAAAGTTGTCTTATGACAATGTAGCTTATTCCCCTTCCTGAATGGTAATAAGATATAGTGATATAATCACCTTTATGCAAGTGTAACTGCATCCACACTGTGTGTGTTTGTGTGTACTGCTTTAACTATAACAGCAAAGTTAAACTGGTACATCTTCAGTGCGTAGACAAGGCTTGTTAGGGTCTGATCAAAAGTTCATTAAGGTCAAACTCCTGTTGATGTCAATGGGCTTTTGACTGGTCTCTTAAACACCTGCCCTTTTATCTTTGTTGTGTGCTGCATATTGCTTCTTGGACAGGTCTGTGGAAAATGTACCAACCTTTGGTTATCTAGGGGGGGGAAAGCTTCACTTCCACTTTATCCTGGGAGTTGCAAAATGCTGTACCATTTATTCCTGGAGAACTTCCAAAAAAAAGTGTATTATCTATGCCAAATATAGCAAGAGGAAATAAATTATAAATAAAAAGTGAGTAGTGAACTTTTAAGTAGAAGGTCAAAAGGGTTTTTTTGGACTACAAACTTTTTAAGCTTTCAGTACTTGTATTCAGTTACAGAGTTATATCCCTCCGTTATTTATGCAGGTGGCCGCTGCTTCAAATCTGAAGAAGGTTTCTGCCTTTACAATAGGGTACATTGACAGAGCTGCATCAGAAAACTCCTTGCTGCAATCTTCAGTGCTACAAGCATTGTCTTATCCTGAGCAGATTGGAAAGGGAAAGTTGCTCCAAAAACATGCTTAATTGCAGCTGAAATGGTTGGACAGGAATCTCAGGGGGAGAGCAAACAAAGCTTGGGAGTAAAACAGATGAAACTGAAAATTTAATTTAAAAAAGGCCATATATGGACAAGGTGAACTGGCTTCACTTTTGTTTCAAAAAGCTTCTGCATTCACCCTTTCATTTTTTCCCCCCAATGTATATGAAGTTTTGTGAACGTCAAAATGTGGAACTATGAAATTGCAGGGATATTATAATGAATGTTGTATGAAAAGTATCCAGGGGTTATAGCTTATGCTGTTTGAGGACTGTATGCTGAGAAATTGAGGCCACTGTGTGTTGTTTGCATATATATTAAGGGCAAGCTCCATCAGTCCCTATTCACAGGAATAATCCCATTAAATTTCACCATATGTCACAACTGATAGGAATAGACTAATCCTGCCCCCTCTCCTTGCACCCAACTCACATTGACCTCAATAGCAGGATCTGGTCCATAATTACAATAAAAAGTCTCTGAATACTTGGGTTTGTTCATGATTCCTATTTGTGTCAATGGGAGTAGTGTGTCTCAAGGAGAGAACAGATCCATTTACTCTTAAACCAGTTTAAAGAAAGCTCCCAGGTTTCCTTGAAAGAATATAATTTGGGCTTTGTGGAATTCCTTCTTTCCCACCCTTACTGCCTTTGCCCCCCCCAAATTATGAACTTAATCATGGGATTCGAATCCAGAGGTCTTATGTGGTCTCAGACCCTTCCATTGGCATGACAAGTCATAGTAGAGCAATTTATACACAAACATGAAGTCATGATGAAGCAAAACTCATTCCAAAATTCCATTGACCAATATAGTAAGCTACATTCACTGCATTTATAACTGAAAACATAATAATCTCCTCAGTATATTTTTCACATGGTGTATTTGCCATGATTATGGAGACGTTGCAAACCCATTTTAAAACCATTTCCCATTCTATCTGGGACATCCAAGGTCAGCCGTGTCATATCTGCCTATTTCTTCCAAATTTTCAGATTTATAGAGGCATCTTGTAAGATCTTGACACTTTGGATTTTTACTGCATATCACATTTTATTTCTTGCTTTAGACCATCTAAAATGACGTCTTTGTTCCCATTCATGTTGAGCTGCAGCTGGCTCTGGTTTAGCATTTATAATAGCTTTTGTATTCACCCTATCTGACACTGGCTGTCCTGCCAGTCTGGCCTTTGTTTTACCACATGAACGCAGAATTTTATATACACCTGGGAAGTGTGTCTTGGACAAGGACTTTTAATTCTTATTAGTGCATTTTTAGCCATTAAAAAAAAAGTGCACTTTAATATAAGCCTTTTTAAATACAGAACTGCAGGTAGAACTCCGAGGAGGAACACCTGAGTTTACTGCTTGATATTTTCTTCTTGTGTTATTTTCTCTTTCTTTCTTTGTATGTGTTGTTTACCTCAGTAAATAGGTAACAAACACTTTTAGAAGTCTAGTCTTGCTCCCACCAAAATCAAAGGAAGACTCCCATTCGTGTAATTTGGAACTGGACCTGGCACCTTAAGATCCCAATAGTAAAGTGAAGCCTTTTCTGCTTAGACTTTGAATCAGAAAGAGTTTGATGGTGATCTGTCAAACCCTTCTGTGTGTGAGGATGATATGCCATTTGTTTTAAATGTGTTTGCTGCCAAGATCTTTTCTATATAACCAGCCCGGAAAGCCCACACAGATAATCACTGTCAGCATCTGACCTTTTAACAGTGTTATGCTTACAGATGTACCTCAAAATCCTGAAATTGTTCATTGCTGCTTTCCTGATAAATGCATTTGACCAGTAGGTGGAGACATAGTTTACCTTGGGCCAGCCATTCCCAAATTATTGGTTCATGTGTCACCTTCTTAAAAAAATTGTTGTGAAGTGAATGGATGGAACATCAAGCTCAAGTACCACTAGTAAATTCCTGCCTTAGGCCTCAGCATTCCAGTGGGATTCTCTGCACCCGTGGTTTTCAACCTTTATTCATGTGTGGGCCCCTAAAATATTTTGAATGGAGGTGCAGGCCCCTTTGGAAATCTTAGACACAGTCTGTGGACCCCCAGAGGTCCGCACTTCATAGGTTGAAAATAACTGCTCTACACCAAATCACAGTCTCATTCACTTCAGAAGGAATACACATGTGCAGAAGGGTCATTAGTAGCACATCTCATTGAGGCCATAAACATTACAGGGATGTACATGCAGGAATTAAATATTCTTTCTTTCCAGGTTATTTGAAGCACACTGCAAATATCATGTGGGGAAACAGAGAGAGATTAACGTTGCTCAGAAAACATGAATAACGAGCTTGTCGCAAATCATTAGACAGCAAGATTCACATCTTGATCACAGTGTGCTCTGCTTTCTCATCGCCACACCTGCAGCAGACGATGGACTTGGCAGTCTGTCCATGCTTAAGTTAAATTATGTCTCTGCCTATTGGCTTAAATGCAATTAATTATCGTAGAAAAAAAGGTGAAATGAAATGCCACCCCTTTTGTAAGCAGGAGGGGTCCCAGACCAGACTAACACAGACAGAAACAAAGGTTAGTGAGTTGTGTAGCAAAACCTGTTGTGAGTAGAAAATAAACTAAAGCCTGTATATCTTGGTTAAAATCAACATATGGTATCATATGACTTTTTCCATAGAGTTAAACAATCAAATTGAATAGCGAGTGATGACTTTCTATAGGATTTGTAGGATTCTAAAGCAGGTTTATGACCCACATTAAATTGAGTGGGGTTTTAGAGTCATTTTTATCCCTATTCATTTCTGTAGGACTTTTCCGTAAGGGAAGTGGAACTGCTAATTGATTTGAACGGGGAGTTCTATTTAAAATGTGGATGGTAAAATTTGGCCACTTGTTAAAGAAATCAGATCAATTTCCATGTAGACAAGGACAGAGAGAGGTGTACGGGACTGCTGGAAACCAAAGGAATAACAATTAAAAGAAGCAGCCCATTGCAATAGGGAGCTAAAGTGACTTCATTTACTTTCAATAAGACACAAATATTAGTAATTTAGGCTGAGATTTCCATAGGAGTCTAAAGGAGGTAGGCACCCAAATTCATTGGGCGCTGGGCCTCTAACTGCCTCAGACTGCTTCCGAAATCCCAGCCTTAGGGCCCAATCCAACACCCACTGAAGTCAACAGGATCCTTTCCATTGACCTCAGTAGGCATTGGCTCAGGCTTGCTAATTTTTTTTTTTTTACTGTTGATAAAAATCCCACTGGTTTCATTGCTGTTGAAGCCCCTTGGGAAGGCTGGCATGGTAGGGTTCCCTGTGCGTGACATGGGGGAGGCACCTCAAGTCTTCTTTTAAATATTTGTTTTCTAAATGAGCCATACTCAGAATATTTCACATTAGCAGCAGCAGCCAGGGCTAGTGCTTTCCTTGTCTGAAATGACAATTCTTCTTTAAGAGCTGGGGAAAGTCTCAATAGGGGCCCATCTTAGTCTAATCTGGATTTTATCCAGCCTTCAAAATCTGAAGAAAAATTGTAAACCAAATAAGTTTTATACATTCCCAAGCCCAGCCATTAATTACTCTAAAAGGAACCCCTGTCACTTACATGTAACCCAAATATTTATACTCTATGTCCTGAGTGAGGAATCGGATACACCACACAGCCCCACCGTATTATTCAAAGATCTTTTTCAACTATTAGGCTAGAACCCTAATGCAGTGAAACTTTAAAAACCTCCATAGTGTCTGAGTATAATAGACTCTAAAGCAAATACAGTGCAGAATACTTGTAGCAAAGGCTCAAGTAGCAATTCCTGACATTTAGCTGAGATGCCTATGATGGGAAATATAATTCTTGATGATCTGTGATGTCTAGGGAGAGCAAAGAATAAAGATTCTTCCAAGGATTTAAAAAAAAACCTTCTAAAAAGAGACTGTGTTTAATTTAGTGCAAAGGTGAAGCTTTGGCTAGGAAGATCAGAGCTTCATGGCTGGGTCACCTCAGTAACACCTCCCACATGACTTTATCAATGGGTGGCCAATGAAAACTTATCCTGTTTTTTTTTTTTTTTAAATCTGCACAAGTGCTAACTTTTCAAAGACTCCAAGTTTCAAAGCATCTCAACACAGAATCCTTTCTTCAGCCTTTGATTTTATGCATGTTGGAAGCTGGTCAGTGAGTGCATGTTTTGTTTTGTTTTTTGTTTTTTTTTTCTGTACGTTGTTAGCATTCCCAGGAGGTATTGAAAATGTATTGAGTGTTGGGGAAAGACATTAATAAACAGGGGAAGAGATGTCTCTCCTTGATACTAGATTTCAAAACTTGACTGGCCTCCAGGATAATTTATTAAATATAAAGGCAAATACATTTAAATCCTTTACTGAAATATCTTAGGGTAGGACACCAGCCGCGAGGGGTTAGAAAGTCTCTTTGACTTCCTCCCAACAAAAGCAACATAATTTTTCACTGCACAGCACCATGGAGTCCTGCAGTGCCTAACTGAATTCATTAATATCCACACCTGCTTCACGCTGCATTTAGCAGCGGCTCGATCCAGCTTCAAATGAAGTCAACGGATAAACTCCCATTGGTTTTAATGGTCCGGGATCAGGCCTCAAGAGATTTCTATTATGTTCATGGTTTGGAGCAGAGCCCTGTTGGGGAGCAGAGCATATCTAGTTCAGGGTGTGCGGTTGGAATTTCATTGTTATGTTATTACACCAGAAACTCTTTATATGACCACAGGGTAGAAAGATCGTCCTGAATTTAAGAGATTGGACTAGGAATCCAAAAAAAAAATGCATTTATTTCCCAGCTCTGCCAAAATTCCCTGTGTAACCTTGGGCAAATTCCTTAATTGCTCTATGCCTCTGTTTCCCTATAGGTAAAACGGGGATAATAGCACTTCCCTACCTCACAGGGGTCTGATGGGGGTAAATCTGTATGTGAATGCCTTAGGGACAGGCTACACTACAGTGCTATGTCTGCACAGCATCGCTGTTGCACGTCTCATGAAGATGCCCTTTGACAAGGGGAGGCTGCTCTCCCGTCGGTGTAATTACTCCATCTTGGCGAGAAGCATAAGCTGTGTCAGTGGGAGAGACTCTCCTGCCGACATAGTGCCGGTGTGGACATTGCGAAACTTGCATCACTTGGGGGGTGGTGGGAGGCTTTTCATACCCTTGAGCGACATAAGTCAGATCGACTTAACCGGTAGTGTAGAACTGCCCTCAGGTAGTAGGGAAATGGTACGTTCTTGAAGCATTACAGTAAAGTGTGCCTGCCATTATCTAGGTGTCCAGAAGGGAACTGTCAGTACTAAAGAGGATGTGATCCCTTTGCGCTGCAGGGGTACTAGAGGACAGGTCTATTCATGTCAACCTTTCCCATAGAACTGAAAGCACAGGTCTCACCTTCCCCCCCCATCGCTGGGGCCGCAGCTCAGGGTGGGTCTGGGGCCAGGAGCAGTGCCGCAGCCAGGGGCCGAGGCTGGAGGTGGGGACGGGAGCTGGGCTGTGGTTGGGGCTGGCAGCCAGGCCGGTGGCCAGGTGCAGCTCCACTCCCGGCTTTGCCCCCAGCCTCGGCCCCAGCCCGGGAACATACCGCGGCCCACGTGAGAGGCTGGGGGCTGGTGCGGGGCCAGGAGCTGAGCTGGGCCATGCCAAAGCTGGGGCCAGGGCCAGGCGCAGGGCCAGGAGTCAGTTACGTGGCTGGGAGCGGGACTGGAGTGGAGAGGGGCTGGATGGCGTTCCCTCCCTGCCACTTTGGGGGCTGGCCTGGCCCTTCCATGCCCCGGCCATGCCATGCCCACCCCGTTTGTTCCTCCACACACCCCTGGAGTGAGGGGACACCTCTCACTTTGGGGATCTCTGGCATAGATGAACATGAGCCATGGACAGAAGCACCAGGATAAATCGGTACCAGAGATCATTTTAGGATGGAGTGACCATTCAACTGGTACAATCTATTGCCTACTACATGGATCAACCAATTGCCTTGGTATGGACTTACCACCTCTCCCTGCTTTCTAGGGGCTGCCTCTTTGACTGCCATTACTTTTTAAACATTCTGAGGGCTCCTGCCATTGTCTTCTAGTGATGTTAAGGGATCATGGGGGATGTTAGCTTTTAAAAGTTGGGTGCCTTAAAATGTTGTCCAAATCTTGAATTTGGACACACTAATCAGTTTGTAAGGGCACAGTGTATACGTTTATGGGAAAGTGTCAATATGAGCATCCAAAATGCAAAATGTTTTATTAAGATTCCACAGTTGAAAATTGGACTTGCCTTTTTATTCTCCTTATGGCACTAGTACAGGAAAAGTGATGGGACCAAACTTTGCTCTCCTGCTGTAACTTCATTGATTTAACTCCATTGTTTGTCACCCTTCATGACTCTTGCCTTGTCTTTCTGATAGACAATTGCAACCTCTCTAATCTGGAAGTCTTTAACTCTCTGGTGAATATACCAGTGTAAATGAAAGCAGAATCAGGAACATCTCTATAAGGAACCCTGAAGGGACCTTTCCTTTTGTTCCTTTACTGTGTTCTTTTTCATTCATAGCATCTTCTGCAATATCCATTCTCCAAATAGCTTCTGGTAGTAGTACGGGCTTCCCCATGTTGCAGTCTCAGTGCTAATCATTGCCAGAAAGCATGAGAGTGCCTGAAAGTGTGAGTGGTGACAGTCACTTAGACAATCTGTGCTCAGAGAGATAATCTTTTCAAAGAAGGGCCATCTTTAGCAGGGTATCTGGCAGCACATTCTTTATTACAAGAGTGGTGCCTTCTGTCACTTGGATAATAACCTTTGAAAGAACAGCCTCTAGCCCACAGTCTAGGGTATATTATATCTTCTAAGCAATATCCGTTCAGCTATTGAGGGTATGTTTATGCTTCTCTTGTACAAAAAAAAAAAAAGAAAAAAGAAAAGAAGGGAATCTGAGGTTACTGTTTGCAGGAAAAATGTCAAGACTCTATTGGCAATATCCCACTAAACCACAAGTTTGTAGGAGAGAAAACAAAACCATTGGATTTTTCTAAACTATGTCTATGCGCATTTTAAGAAAACTATACACCATGTATGCCACTTATGCTCTTATTATAGCTGTGGCAATCAAACATATGATTGAACACACAGAAATACTACAACCTCATGCTGTTCAATGAATGAAGGGAAAACAAATCTTTATTATTCCTGGGTTCATATAGTACACAGGAACACTATTGTTCGTTCTTTCTTTCTTTCTTAGCTTTCAGATGTGTTTCATTGTTTGTGGGAACATGTGTTTTACAGACCTGTCATGTGAAAGCTATTAAAAAGAGGAACTGGAGAAATAACAATAAGCCATGTAACTGTGGTATGTCTACTCCCCAAGTTCAACTGTTATGCTGCTGTTTCAAGTGGTGGTGAAACTGGATCGCACCAAACAGCATTAGCTTTTTGGGTGCAATTTTTCATCAGGATACTCTGGATCTTTAAAGAAGGTTATTAATATCATATTGCCAGCTTAAGAGATACCTTTCAGAGCCAAACTGGCTAGGTTTCAAAACTCTTGGAGAGTGGAATGAAGATGAGCTGGATCCACATGAGATGTCCAATTTTATTTGCAAAACCTGAGATGAGTTGACAAGAGGAATAGTTCTGAGACATTTATTCACTATTTCATTAGTGTGTTGGAAAACAGACAGCCCATTGCAGGCAGTCTGTGTGTTTAATATTACCAGCTCCTTACATTCTTATAGAAAATCACACACACAGTAACCCAGAACATTGTGCCAAATTGTGGTCTCCGCTATATTTGAGAAACTGAGAACAGAATTCAGCTCTGTGTGTGTGTGTGTGACCTTTTTCAGAGTACAGTTATACATTGCACATTGTGCATCATTTATTTAAGGCAATCAGCAAAAAGTAATAACTTATGGATTAGAAAAATCTGTTAAAACAGAATGAAGGAACTCCAAAATGGATTACAAAAATGTAAGCAGCTTAACTTGTTTACACACAAATTGAAAACATTTTTAAAAAGAGCCTTTGATTTTACCTTTCTGGACAAAATCCTTCACTAATTAGAGCATAGCTGTTTATGACAGCAGTAAAACTGCTCTAGGCAAATCATGTGAAAACCAAGAAGCAACATTTCTTAATTTAAGAGAAAAAATCTTATAATTTTAAAGTTGTAGGAGTGTAAATAAGAACTCAGACATTTAACCCAGTTAGTGGTCAATAAATATTCCATGACACTTTTTGCAATAGTAGGGTGAGCAGTCTTGGTGTTTTAGCCAAATGCCAACTTGGATAACTACATTACCTAAATGCTATCCTCCGTAGTTTCAAACATTGTTTTTTGTTGCTGTTTGTGTCATGTCCAAAACTGTTGAGTAGTGTTGCTGCATTCTTAAATTGTTTTTTGCTTCACCTCAGTGGGGTGTCATTTCAGAGGTGGAAGAAGATTTTCCTATATGTGTAGTTGTAAATCACTTTGAGAGGGTTACAAAGAGCTTTTGGATCAAATGTACTGATCCTGCTGTTATTGAAGTCAACAGCAAAACACTTGGTGAAACCGAGGCACATAGACCTCTTAAGTGGCCTGCCCATACTCATCCAGGATCAGCAACAGAACTGGGAAAGATTCCCAATCCTCTACTCTAACTTCTAGACAATGCTACATTTTTCTGAAATAGCATTATTATTGCTATTATTGAATTATACTAGTGCAACAGATCTAAGTTTTATTATCTTGTACCATAACCAGTTTTTATTGGTCTGTGACCATATATTGTACATCTGGTTTGAAGTTTCAGCTACAGTCTTTAAAACTGTTTTTAAAACGTATTTCTCATGGTCGCACCCAATAGGATCTGATGTGGTTTCACCAGCTATTGTAGATGGTTGGATAGATGCTGTGTTTGACTAGCATTCAAAAAGTGTTCAAAGAAAGGTTGCTCTAATGATGTTTATATCCTTTGTCTACGTTGGTGAGACAAACTGCGGTAGAACCCCTTTAAGACACAGAGGTATATTAACTATGGAAATGCAGTTTTGTTTTATTTTTAAACACTGTATCGAAGCCTGTGTAGATGGGGCTTGGCCTGGTCAATATGGCAGGAAAAGCATGACCTGATAGTTTGCTGTTTGTTTATTCAGTAAGTCCTCCTACAGTCCTGCTGAACTCAACTTCCATCACGTCATGTCAGAGAGACATTTTCATTCTCTGGTCACAGCACATAATAACATAAGACCGGCCATACTGGATCAGACCAAAGGTCCATCAAGCCCAGTATCCTGTCCTCTGACAGTGGCCAATGGCAGGTGCCCAAAGGGAATGAACAGACAGGTTATCATCAAGTGATCCATGCCCTCTCACCCAATCCCAGCTTCTAGCAAACAGAGGGTAGGGACACCATTCCTCCCCATCCTGCCTAATAGACATTGATGGACCTATCTTCCATGAATCTATCTAGCTCCCTTTTGAACTCTGTTATAGTATTGGCCTTTACAACACCCTCTGGCAAGGAGTTCCAGGCGCTCTGTGGGGAATACTGTCATATTTTTTCCATGATTTCTTGCAGTGGGATGCTGTTGGTATTCATTCCTGTGAGTTAATATTTGCAGTATGCACGGCTTCACTAGGAGCGTGCAGCATTTACATCTGATAACCACAGCAGAATAGGTACTTTCCCCCAGGAGAAACTTAATAAAACAGTTCCCAATACTGTGCACTTTGGAAACTTATTAGGAAAAAAAGAAAAGCATCATCAAAGGTATGGTGCATTGAGGAGGGCTCTTTGTAGCTTTTTGTTCGTATTTGTCCAAATTACTGATTTTTTTCTTTTGTGTTGTTCTCTGTTGTTTGTCTTTTCTCTCCCCCAGCCGGTCTGCCCTTTCTGATCATTGAAACCAGCACAATCCAGCCGTACCAAAGGGGGTTTTACTGCAACGACGAGAGTATCCAATACCCTTTGAAAACGGGCGAGACGATTAACGACGCTGTGCTGTGTGCTGCAGGGATTCTCATCGCCATCCTTGCTGTAAGTAAAATCGGTCACACTCTTCTGCCCCTCTCTGACAGGACTGTATGTTTGCGTCGTCTCCTAAGCAGGTAATGCTGACAGGGCCCTCTTGACACTCCCAGACAGCGTGTCAATCAACGCAAAAAGACTATTAGAAAATCTCTGCTCAGCAATTAATTTATAAGGATTGGGAGTTAGGACTGTGCCTGGAACAAGTTAAAAAATCTACTGCAACAGCAACAAAGACAAGATGGTGTTGGTAATAGGATATGAAGCCTTTTACCTCAGGGTCAGTTGTTCAAAATCAGTCCTGGTTAGTGACTGAAACTCATTACATCCAAAGACAGTCTGGTGTCCCTGGTGAAATTAACCAGTTAATAATTTGGTGAGTAGCTGGAGGTTGATTTGCTTAGTTTGTGGCAGAAGAGCTCCCCATTTCAAATACAGCTATAGTAATGAGCACAGACCTGTATGCAGACAGTTGAAGTAGATAAACGAAAAGGCCTATGGTCTGCTCTAGCACCTATTGAAACCAGGAGCTTTTCTGTTGACTTTTAAATGGAAATGGATGGGGACTGATGAGACTGGCCTACTGTCCCAATGAAAGAAGCCCTTTCCATATCAGATTATCAGTATAAGGAAGCATCATTCTACTGATGTGCCTTTACTGTGTATATGAGGCATAAATTTCAATCATCTTCCACAACACGCCCAACAATCTGCAGCCATGTGCAAATGAAAATATAGAGCAGGAAGAGTAAGATGTTTCTGAAGCAAGTAAACAAGTCAAACTATTTGGGCACATCCTGCAAACTTTGCAATCTAAGATAGAGTTCACATTTCAGGGAGCATGTTCCTTACAAGCTAAAGGATTTAGTGCCAATAAGGATTTGGCATGTTGTGTCCACATTTGAGTGATTGCTGTGGTATTTACATAGTCCGCATTTCATGCAGTTTTTAAAAAGAGGTGGTGCCTTTCCAGCCAACTGCTGCATGGAAAAGTTTTGGAGGCAGTATTAGGGCTTTAATAAATAATAAACTAGACATATATTAAAGGGCAGCCTTACTTGTGTCGCCTTTCTAATTACTTTTGATATTTTTTTTCCTATCAAATTTCCCACTGCTGTGAGGAGGGATTATGTTGTGTGTGAATATATTTGCTTTAAGTTTCAGCAAATCCAGCCCTGGAAGAGTCGGCTGAGTTGAGGCGCCTTACACTAGTACATTTATCAGCTATTTACTAAAAACACTTTGGGCTAACCATGTAACAGGAGGCCTCATTACACTCAAGTCACAATGCTCTACTAAAATTTGACAGGTGTCTGTAGTGACATCATGAAAAGCTGAAATGAAGTGCAGTTTGTTATTTAAAAACAAAATAACACCTTTGGAGGTGGCAGATCCTTGCCCCTGTTCCAGTCCCTTGGCTCCACTCCAGCAGTGCAAAAGAATATCTAGGGATTCCTTTGATGTGGGGGGCATCCATTGGTGACACACCCCGGCTCTGCACCACCTGCTCCACCCCATCCCAGCCTGATGGAGAGGGGTGTGGACAGAATTTGCACTCTGACATTCCCAGCTGCATAATGGCCTCAGGCAGGTCTTAGTGGCCTGCAGTCTGCTCTAATGTATGATAGGTGCCAGACCCAAGCTCCCCACGACTGGGAGAGTGCAAAGATGGTTTTAAACCACCTTTCTCCCCCTCCCCACAGGTCTAGCACCGAGCGTAGCTCATTTACATGCCCTTCATTTTTGTTTAAACATTTATATCAAGATACCATTTCCATTCCCTCCCGCCCCCAGCATTTCTGTATGAGAAGTACCTAAGTTTCCCTTTATACCCGCTTCTAGCATAATTTAGTTTTTTCCTTAAGGATTACTTTCATAACAGTCCTTTGCTTAGTTCTGTCAGCTAAAGCAACTGTATTGTGGGTAGGCAGGTTAAGGCAGGGATTCTCAACCTTTTTCTTTCTGAGCTGCCCTCTCTCCCCCTACCTCCACATGCTGTAAAAGCTCCACAGCCCCCCTGTGCCACAACAACTGGTTTTCTGCATATAAAAGCCAGGGCTGGCATTGTAGCAAGCAGGGCAATGGCCTGGGTCCCCACATCACAGCGGCTGTCGAGTAGCTACATTGCTCAGACTTTAGCTTCAGCCCCTGGTGGCGGAGCTTAGGGCCCTGGGCTTCAGCTTCATGTGGTTGGGCTATGGCTTTCTATCCTGGGCCCCAGCAAGTATAATGCCGGCCTGCTTGGCGGCCCCCTGAAACCTGCTTGTGTCCCCCCAGGGGACCCCTGGTAGAGAACCACTGGGTTAAGGGACAGAAAGAAATGACTTTAAGCTCCTATTTCCCCTAGCTTTCATTCTTTGTTCTACAAGCACTGTAATGCCCAATATCTTTAGCACATCTAAGCTTTATGCTGTTCGTTCATACTTACATACCTGGTAGTTCAAATAGTAAATTGTGCACATGAGTTTTCCTTTCCTTTTACTCCATCAGAAGCTATGGCTGTAAATTAATCAGAATCGGGATATTGTCTGTTTAATTAGAAGGTTCATGCACTCTGGGTAGAATTCACTTCACATGAATAAAGCCAGAGGTGTTTGTTATTGCATGGATGAAGTGCACCTGGTGTGTGTAGGGGGCATTGTTGGGGGCTGTGGGGAAGAATTGTCAGGGAAGGAGTTGTTTATGTGAAATCCACTTCCCAATGGGAGCAGCATGAGGAACTGATGCACGGGCTCTCTGTAGCTGCTATGCAAGCCTGTGGGATACAGTAGCAGTCACACCCTCTTTATGCCACTTTCAGATGAATGTGGATCCCTCCCTCTGATTTGGCCCAATCACTGCCTTACCCCCACTAGCCTTTGCAGGGCCAGAGGGAGAGAGTTTAGCTTGCACAGAGTACCAACTCAAGGCTTAAGCTGTACAGAGGGGTCCTGTGCTGAATCTGTGCACTGGGGTGAATTTCGTCCTATAAATTTTTCCCTCGGGGAAATATTTCAAATGTATTTCAGTCTGATCCTTTCAACCGTGATTAAAGCTACATTATAGTCAGTGCAAAGATAGGAAGCGATCCCCAGTGGAACTCTCTCTCCTGTCAATGGGAGTCATGTATGTATAGGGTTGAGGATAGCATATGACTCATTGTGTTGTGTCTATCAAACAGATGGCTGATTTCTTTTCAAAGTCATCCTTTGGCTTGGGTTATTCCATTTCCAAGATAATTATCTGTTAGTTTCCCCCATCCCCCAAGCAGAATTGAAATGAAGCCAGGTTTCAGATTTCATTGATCGCAGCATCATTTGCCAGTCAGTTTATTCATAGAGCCATGGGCAAACAGTCCCAATAATTCTCTGTCTCTCATTCCAAAAGTGAAAGTGAAAAAAAAAATCTATAAACAAGAAGAAATTTTTACCCTGCAGGTAAAATTCCATGCCCCCAAGTATGGAAAAGCCATAAAATAAAATGAAAAAAAATCTCATTTTCACATTACTGCCTGACATACCGTCATGTTGGCTCCATGCAGAATCTGCTTCTGATCAGTAGTGAGCCAGTGGCAAATACAAGAGTTGGAACTGAAATTGGAAACATAATCAACTGGCTATTTAATCCATCAAGTTCCTAACATGAAATGGCAGGTCAATTAAAAAGAAAAAAAGTTTCCCTGAAAGAAATGGATGTTTTCTACGTAGGTTTCACTTCACTCACAACAAAAGTAAATTGGTAAGGAAAATACAAAAGCTCAGTTATTTGTTGCTGAGTGATACAAATGGCTAACAAGTGATTTAAGAAACAGATTTCTTGCTATGGCAGAATATATGGAAAATTCAAGTCATGCTGACCTCTTTTTCAGATGTAACCCAGATACCAGAATTTTTGTAGTATAATATGAATTCCTTGCAAATCCACAAAGCACCAATATCTCTTATTTCATTTGAAATGTTTGCTTTTCAAAGACATGACTGTAGATAGGAGCAATTTAGGAAAATAAATAAAACAAAAAAAATTTCATATTCCCAACTCCCAGCTTTAAATACTGGCACCGGCAGAATCTTTAGGCCAGAGCGAAAGGTCCAGGTTGTGTTTTATGTGTCTTAAAGACTGCCACAGTTCTTGCTAAGTAAACTTTAGAGGTGAAGACTTCTGCTTCTGTCAGGACATAGGAGGATATGCATTTGTGTTCAATGCCTACATATTTACTGATTTGGAGGCAAAGACTGCCCTTGGCATTACACATGCATAAGACCCTTGAGATACTAATTGCCCCTAAGATTTTTGCTCTCAGACCTCTACTAAATGCTCATAGACTCATAGATTTTAAGTTCAGAAGGGACCATCATATCATCTAGTCCAGGGATTCTCAAACTGTGGGTCGCAACCCCATTTTAATGGGGTCGCCAAGGTTGGTGTTGGCCCTGGGCCCCCACAAGTCTGAAGCCCACGCCCCACCACCCAGGGCTCAAGCCCAAGCCCCACCACCCAGGGCTAAGGTTACATGCCCCCACCCAGGGCAGAAACCCTTGGGCTTCAGCTTTGGCCCTCCCCTCCCCCGCCTGGGGCGATGGGGCTCGGGTGGGCTCGATCTTTGGTTCCCCCCTCCTGGGGTCATGTAGTAATTTTTTGTCGTCAGAAGGGGGTCACGGTGCAATGAAGTTTGAGAACTGCTGATCTAGTCTGACCTCCTGCACATTGCAGGCCACTGAACTCATCCACCCACTCCTGTAATAGATCCCTAACCTCTGTGCTTTTACTTGTGGAAAATATTTGACCCTCATGGAGACTAAAGGCCTCTTTTTATCCATAGACGAGGCTTGGCATAAGCTGTGATAATACAATTCTCCACACTGACCAGCCAGTAAGCATTAAAAGCCAGTTGGGAGGGACTCCCTGTATAAGGGAGAGAATGATCATGTCCATTCAGTTCTTAGCCTCTCTGTTCCGAATGCTAACAAGGGAGGGGCAATTGCTCACTAGAACTGAAATTCAACCTGTGCGGAGGACAGCACAAGACTTATGTATCACTGATGTTCTCAAAGAGGGCCGACTGTGGTGCACAAGCTTAGTGGTGGTTTTCTGCACAAGGATGAGTTGCACCTGCTGATCTTGAGTGAGGCCACAAACCCATTTCACATAGGCCACTGAACAGGTGGTAACAACTGACAATCACTTCCAGCTACACTTGGATTTGAAGCCATGCTCTGGTAGTAAAAGGTTCTTTACTCCATTTCCTGAGCCCCCTTATGGATAATATTGTTGTTCATATCCAACTCCATGTACTGTCAGATCTAGAGAGCTTTCGAAAAAAACCAACAAGTTTTCTAGATCAGCTAATTTATAAGAATACGAATGTGGATAGTCAGATACTTTATATTTCAATGTTAAGTGCTCCCATTTGGCAAGACACAGAAAAACAATACCTTGGAGTCAAAACTGATTAGAAAGCCCCTGAAAGTGTAATTACTGGGGCAACTGGATAATTGATGATAATTGCATATAAAACTTACACTTGATCAGAAAGATTGTAGAAAAGACTAGAGAGAAAAGTTTGTTTCTTACTAGTGACTATGTTGAATGTTTCCAGCATTTCACACTGGGAAATTCTCTATATACCGCATGCAAATTATTTGCTGGAGACACAAGTCAGAAAAGGAGATTAGTACCTTTAAGAGTTGTTTGTTCAGGATGAAGTTTCAGTTTGTGCACATCTGTGCTGAATTAGTTTTCTAAGACCCTCTTTATCAGGGAGAGCATTGCCAAAAAACAACTTCGCCCTATTTTAGCTTTTCATTAACGTTCAGCCATGATTTTAACTAAAGTGAGGAGGGGTCATGACTACCCAGCAGTGTGTTAGCGGGAGACTAAAGTCTCCAATTTACAATCTGCTACATCTGTGCAATTACCAAGACCACCAGCAGTGAGAAAAAATATTAATCCCTAGACTTTGTTGGTCCCTGTTTAAAATGGTCACATGTCTAAGCTTTAAGGAGATCCATTTGTGAACTCTGAGAATAATGGTACATCCTGTGGTGTCAAATATCATCCTTAATTCAATTTATTTTCCCTCTGCAGTTCTAAGCCTTATAAGATGCAGGCCCCTCTTCCCTGCATGACTAGATGCACCCAGCCATCAAAGAAAGTTGCAGTAAGCAGTTGGGATGAAGTATCCTTCTGCGGTGCAGTTGCAGACTGGTCACCTTCACTTTGAGAGTGGCAAAATCCACAGGCCATTTCTTTGGGTATGTCGATGCTATGAGTGGCACAGCTGCAGCTATGCCACAGTAGTGCTGTAGTATCGACACTTCCTAAATTGATGGAAGAGGTTTTTCCATCAGTGTAGGTAACACAGCTCCCTAAGCGGCTGTAGCTACCCGGTGGTTAGGTTGGCTTAACTACAGCTAGATCAATCTAAATTTTATGCGTAGACCAGGGCTTTGTGTGTAGTGGAAATAGATTCCTGGGTGCCCACAAAATCCACAGGGGATTCTTAAACCATCCATTCGCAGATAAATGAGCAAACACCGAGAGAAATTGAAATGACAGTGGCAGGGAGAAGAGCTGCCTCCAAATGACAATTAGAAAGCATGAATGGCCTTTCCATGACACAAATGAACTGTGGTCTGCCACAGCAGAAATGTTCAGGCATTCTTTTTTGGTCTTCATGCAAATATACTTCCTGGCTCACAGCCTGCATTTGAAGATAGTCCAAAATCTAAATAAACCATCATCTGCAGAGCACTTGGATTCTCAAGGGATTACAAATAACTCTGGAACAGGTCAGCTGCAAGACCCTAGACAACCTCAGTCAAGCCCAAAGGGAGCTCGATACTAATATTCTTTTGTAAAATGTGACTGTGGTTTGTAAACCTTTCATGGCAGGTCAATGGCCCCGATGTCTTTCTGCAAGAAGTATGGAAGTATAAGTGCTTGCTTGCAGCATTTGAGGGTTTTTTTTTACTTCCCTTTGATAAAGCCTGCATAGCTATTATTTCAGTTACTTTAGGTCAACCTTTGTTTTTCAAACCCTGGTACTCAGAGTTCAAACCATGATACAGTTTCATCTCCTCTTAGTCTAATTGCAATACTTTTCCAGTTTATTAGTTTCCAAATGTTGTGCCAAGTTTTTAAAAAGGTAGGTAGGGGAGAATTCTCTTTTGCTTGGAGTTGGCAGGCTGCCATGCTGTGAAGAATATTGCTAGCTGTTTCAGAAAGGGATTAGCATGAAGGCATTTTTCCTGACAGTTAAATTTACATATCACAATGCTGCTGACTGGAATAGAAAGGGGAGTGAAGGAGAAAAAAAACCCACCTCATTTTATTACTCAGGTATAAAAACATTGAAAGTAATGAATAAAATCCTAAAGCTGTAAATCTGGAGCTCAAAAATTAGGGTGTAACGTGACAGAACAATTTAAGCCTTTGCCTCTTTTGGAGAGGTGAGACCTTTGGACTTCATTTCATGGCCTGATTTTCATTAAATTGCCTTTTAAGAGTTAGGATTACAAGAAGCCAGGTCCTCAGGTTCATAACTATGATTTAAGACAACATTGTCAAATCCACAACACTCCCCCCCTACATGGCATAAGAAATAAATAATTTGCTGCTTAATAACTATAAGGACCATTGGAACTGGAAAGTCCTGCGTTTATGGAAGTTTGTATGATTTAAATTGGGTCTGGCCATTGCAAATTTTGGGGCAGATTCTAAATACTTTGACAGGTTTCAGAGTCCGATGAAGTGAGCTGTAGCTCACGAAAGCTTATGCTCTAATAAATTTGTTAGTCTCTAAGGTGCCACAAGTACTCCTTTTCTTTTTGTAAATACTTTGAGGATCTCAGAATCGGATTCTTTCTGTTCATTTTTTTAAAGCTATGAAAAATAATTTTAAAAAACCCCACTGAAATGTTAAACTTTTTTTTTCTGTATGGAATTTAATAGTAACTTTGCACCTCAAAGAATCTTGATTCTTTTGTCTCTGTTATTAGGTTGTAATTGAATTCTGATCTCTGTTACACTGGTATAAATCTGGGGGAGCTGGAGCATTTGAAGTCAATGCAGTTATTCCGGCTTTATACTAACGTATCCGAGAGCAGAATTTGATCCAATAACTTTAGCTTGGCCTTAGAATTTTTCCTTACGTTTAAAAAAAAAAAGTTGATCTTGATTTCTGGAAAGTATAAAGAAAAATGGAAAATTTAGGATGTGTCGGAGAAGAGAATTCCAAATGGTGAGCTCCTGCAGGTGGCAGAATGCTCTCCCACTTGACATTACTTGAGATATTCAGAACAAAGCAAAGCATTGTAAATTATACCAAATATAATCAGGGAACAATTTGCACCATCATGGGAAAGAACAGAACGCCCTAGCAGGTGTTTTTTGTCTTTGATATCTATGATTCCATGAACATCATCCAGTTACAAAGGTTTCTCTGGAACTTAAGGGATCTCTGGTTTGACCAAGTTCAGCCTTATCTGTGTGTGAAGAAAACAAAATGGTTGGACATTTCTGAAACGGAGTGTACTGTACTGACATACTGGTCTGTTATTTGCCTTCCTGTTGTGGATGGACTGCCTGCTTTATGCGTCAAGTACATAGTGAAAGGAATGGGGAATGTCTCTCTCACCCCTCCCCCGCCCCCCCCAAAAAAGGTGAAAATGCTATAATCCACTGTGGTTTTGTTATAGTAAGAACAGTGGCATTCCTAGGGCTCTCTCTTGCTCAGGTGGCTGACTCAGGCCAAGTGAGCACTTCTTAGGAAGTATTCACCTTTTGGAATCATTTGCTGTTGATTTGGTCCACAACTGCACTGTGTATCTTGCTATGTCCATGAAGCAAGTGTCCAATCGCCAATATGGTGATGCCAAATCTTTTTAGGTCTGACTGACTGCTTTTGTTGAAACGGTAATATGGGATAGCTAGAATCTACAAACAAAAGAGGTTAAACCAGTTTCTTCATGTCTCTGGGCATGTCATTGTTACCTGCAGGCTAATAGAGGGGGGAAAGAGAGACTGGTAAGTGCCATTTTACAATGATCCCGGCAATAAAGAAAAGCATTTTTTTAACCCCGTGTTGCGCGTTCTGAGATATAATGGAATCTAATAGGTTTCAGATGGGCAAGTTGTTCTTGGAATTCCATCAATATTTATTTAACTTGAGTCTGCTTCTAAGACAGGATTTGCAGCTAAATATGTATCATTCAGAAACATGCTCGCCTTCTGTCTGAAACAAAAATTCTCTCACTGAGAAGTGTTAATATGCATCTGGCCTTAAGCCTACAGTAATTAATGGGATTCTGAAAGACTTGAATGTAGGACCCTGTAGTTTATTTCTTAACAAATGCTCTTTTATTCTGAGATCTTATTATCCTGTATGGTTGCACATTTACCTCATGTGACCTCTTAATACAAAATGTGTTTTTATTTATATATATATTTTTTAAAATTCCTCCCTCAGATCATAACAGGGGAGTTCTACCGGATTCACTACTTAAAGGAGAAGTCTCGGTCCTTCATCCAGAACCCATATGTGGCAGCTCTCTACAAACAAGTGGGCTGTTTCGCCTTTGGCTGTGCCATCAGCCAGTCCTTCACAGACATTGCCAAAGTGTCTGTCGGACGCTTGCGACCTCATTTCCTGGAAGTTTGTAATCCAGACTTTTCAGTAATCGACTGCTCTGAAGGCTATATTCAAAACTACACCTGTAGGGGAAATGACAACAGAGTCCAGGAAGCCAGGTGAGAGGCATTTCCTTGACAACATAGGGGGGAAAACGGTTGTTTCTTCCAAAATGGTGTCCCACAAAATACTCCTCGGGTCCCTTCTGCCAGCAATGGATCATTTAGAAACTTCCTTCTCTGGGAAGACTGCCACTGAGCTACTACTATTGACTGGCAATTTCCCTAAGGAGTTACTGAACTCTGCTGAATAATACTTCTCCTTCCTTCTATTAACTCCTACACAATTGTTTCATGAATGCTTGCTCAATGTGGGAATTTACCATAAGAGCTGACATCACAGGTATGTGGTTTGGATCTACACGGCAAAACAGCCCTTCCTTTATGTAAAGACAGCAAACAGTGTCAGGAAGGCTTTTTCAAAGCCTTTATGTCGTGTTCATTGGATATTTAATTTTGATATTTTTTTGGGGTGAACTTTACAAGTTATACTTATTGTACCCTGATTGGTGTTTGCCTAAATTCCCAGATATCTTGGGCTGACTTGTAAGTTACCAGTCTGCTGAGTATATAACAGTTCATAGTTGTGCTGCCCCAAAAGCAGACCAGGAAGGGAACTGCAATCCCATGATTCTCCACCTCTTGATCCGTAGAGGAAATAATTTGCTACTGGTCTACTTATCATGTTGCCATGCTCAGCTGCATTGGCTGGAGTGTCAGGATGGGGGTGGAGCAAATGCTTGATATGTACCCTCCTCATCCACTCACTCTCCACCATACTGGGTGTGGGGGGAGCAGCAGCCCCAGATAAGTTGCTTCCCCATCCACAATGCCAGGTAGCCCATACTGAAAAAATAAGGGTGTACCTTACATCTCCTTATTCCCCTGTTGTAAGAGGCAGGTCACAGTCCTCCCTCTTGATTATTCATAGGCAGGTTCAATCTAATATTATAATGGCTGGTTCATATGTGTTCTCTGTCTTACAGGAAATCCTTCTTCTCTGGTCACGCCTCCTTCTCGCTCTATACCATGCTTTATTTGGTGGTGAGTACCCTCCATTTTTTGAGAGTCAAACCTGTTTGCACACCTCAGCATCCCCACATGGGACGCTCACCCCCAATTGTAGCAATTTGGCAGCTGATTACATTGCTCTGACTACATCAGAAGACTGCAAGGACTGAATAAAAAACTGCCATTAAAAACTCAAAAATACTTGAACTTTTTAGCATTTTTGGTCTTGTGACTCTTGAAATTTCTGTCCGGTTACACAGACCTTGGCTGCACCAGGACTGTTACCAAGTTTCCAGATCAATCCTGCATTCCTTGCTCAAACTCCCACTGAAGTCAACAAGAGTTTGGGGTGAGCCAAATAAGGAAGCTGCATCTCCTAAAATCAATGCACAGGGGCTCTATTTACAGTTATATTAGGCAGCTTGCTCTGGTCTCTGCACTTGATGAATATATAAGCCTAACCTGCTGCCCCTATAGGTTAAAGTCTGGTTTCCATGTTACATTTGCGGCCAAATCTGAAAGCAAAGCAGGTGAACTGGCCTCCCCACACAGTCTGATCTAACACTGTGGGCTGGTCTGTTTTTCTCTGTCAATGAAAAATGGTTCTGCCCTTCCTCTACTCTGCCCTTGAATAGAGCAGTGTGCCAAGGTGCTTCCTGCCTTTAGCTGCTGGAGGCATGCTTGATAGCACTCATGAAACAACCCAGCACAGGTCAGTTATGGATGGAACTACGGTAAACTTTTTTGGAAAGGAGATTTGGACAGTGATTTGTGTAAAAAGTAATTAGGAAAAAGGTTTTTAGATACTTTCAAAGATTTGCGGCCCCCATATCTCCTGTAACCTTAGATTGGAAACCAAAGAAACAGCGCTGTACTTATGAAAACATTAAACATGAGCTTTTATTTATCCACGAGCTGCACTTCCCCACCCCTCCTTTACTTTGCCATCTGAAAAGATAAATTACCACGGCTCTCTCCTGGTTTTTAATCCTGGATTTTTTTTTAACTCCCTTCCCCCGGCCTGGAAGCAGTTTCTGTAATTTAATTACTGGGGTTTTTAGACAGTTGGGGGGGTTCCATTAATTTATTTCCTCATTTTCTTTTTTCTTTTCTTGAAACATTTCAAATTTATTCTGTAAACATTCACGCCATTTCCTCTAAGCGACGTTAAAACAACGTTCTCAGTGAATGGCTGGGGAGATGTGATGTGAAAGGAATTGGACATTTCCCACCCTATCCCGCCCCCAAACAAAATAGGGTTCAATGTTGTGTTTGTGTGTGTAAGAGAAAGAGAGACCCAAGGTTGTGGCAACAGTTCTGCACTGTTTCTGAATGATTGTTTTGTTTTACCCATCAACAAAAATCACTACTTCAGTTTTCCATGAAACAGTAACTCCCCCCTGACCCCAACACGCCATCGTGAGTGATCTGTATTTATATACCATAAAGTGCAGCAGCTTTAATTAAAGTTAACAGGTTAAAAGTTCCTTTGCCGTGTCAGGAGAGGAGGGGAATCATTCATAGTGCTAAAGCCCACGCAGTGACGTTTCACAGAAATCTACGCCCTTAATGGCTGATTTGCAAAACTTTCCAAACTGCACTTGGAGCCACTGCTTGCCATGAGTATTAAATAAGATTCTGCAGGCAGTCAAGTAGGTCATCTCTAATAGGCTCCCAGGCTTGGCTTCAGGAAACTGAGGATGGCAGCTTTAATTAAACAGGTGGTTGGTTCTGTCAGAACAATAAGCGAGACTGGTGCTGTCTTTCTGTGTTTGATCCCATTGTTTGCTAGATTCTGCCACCACCTTTTCAAGGCCTCTGCTGATCCTGATACCACAAAGGAGTAACTCACACTCTTAAATCATAAGGACTCTGTTCTGCTGCTTCCTTTATTAAAATACACGGGGACAAATCTTGAAGTGCTGACTCAGGCAAATCCCCCCCCTTCCCAAGATGTGCCTGGTGTCTTCAACGACAGCAAGAGATGCCAGTCAGCACCTCTTGGGATTTTTGCCCAACTGGCTTCAATGGAAGTTGAGGAAAGACCTCCAAGTTTCTCTCTCCTATGTTAAAATCACTGTGCGGGTTGTTTTATTCTCACAAACTTTGCCAGGTTTTTTTCTGCGAGACCAGCAGTTACACAGCAAGTTAGAAACAAAAGGGAACACTGACCGTTCAAATACGCAGGATGGGCCTGACCATATAAATGCTCCGTGCACTGGGTTCCCTGCAGAGGCCAGAGCCAGGCCTGGAGATGGCATCTTGCAGGAGATGCTCCCACAGGACGTTAGAAACAATGCTTTTTTGGTCCTGCCATTTTTCACCACTTTGCCCCAGTGCCTGCCATATATTTTTCTCCGACCTCCACAGAAAGCTTGTAACGACTGCCCTGTATTTGGGGTAGCGCACAACTGAATAGTTGCAGCCCATGAGTCTTCTGCTAGACTCCACCAGAGGGGCAGCATGCTCATCTGAATCTACTGGGAAGTGCATTGTGGGACAGGGCCCTGGTTGCAGCGGCTAGCAGTGATATCATAGAATCATAGAAGGTTAGGGTTGGAAGGGACTTCAGGAGGTCATCTAGTCCAACCCCCTGCTCAAAGCAGGGCCAATCCCCAATTTTTGCCCAAGATCCCTAAATGGCCCCTTCAGGGATTGAACTCTCAACCCTGGGTTTAGCAGGCCAATGCTCAAACCACTGAGCTATCCCTCCTCCACACTTATATCAGAGAGAGAGCGAGATTGCGGCCATGGCACTCCAACAGTAATCAAGCTCTGATTTCTCGTCCCTGCCCTTGCCCTTCCCATCGTCCTCATATGGAAGCACTTCGGCTATCAGCACTCTGCGGCATCTGCCTCTCTTCCCCAACCCACTAGAGACTGAAAACAAAACAGTGTGGAAGCTGGCTTTTGACCAGTACAGCCTATGTCCTCCAAGACTGCAGTCTGGAAGGCACTGACCTCTGCTCCTTGGCTGGGATATAACAATGTGACCTGTGACATTGGATTGGTTCCATTTATTCCTCTGGATAGAGGATTACTGGCCCAGAATTCCCAGAGGTTTTTAAGGCTTGAAATACTGAGCTAGGATTGGTAGCAGGCACAGTCAGGCTATCTGTTCAATTGTGCTCATAGAGCTGGGGCAAGAATTATGCTAATGGGTTTGATGGAAATTGAAGAGGGGGGAAAAAAAGAAACAAACGGAGACATAGTTTTGTACAGTGTGTGTCTGATGTCAGGAAGCCAGTCCCTCTCCTTGTCCAGTAGTGGCCTTCTCTTTGTCATTCCACACCTTCCTACCACTCTGTGCAAGAGTCTTCTCCTTTGTATTTTCTGCTACCAAAAGCATAATGAAAATATACCACCCCAGCACAAAATCCATAGTACTGAAAAGCTGATAATGATAGAAAAACTAATGATATTGTATTAGTGGGTGTTAAAAAACCCTCTCTCCTTCCCACTTGTTTGGGTGAGAGGAGCTTTATAAGACTGGTTTGAAACACAGATAAATCACTGCCAAGCACTATTTTTGCATGCTTCTAATATGTCTCGGTGTCAGTAAGTTTGATGGACCCATCATCTTGATGTAAACAAATTGTTTGCTCTCCGATTCCTGAGAAGCTGCTTAGCAAAAGTTTGGCTGCTGCACTGCTGAGGGCTCATGTGATGGAGGATTTCGCAGGGGCTTGTGGAACAGGGAACTGGCTGCATTTTTTCAGGTACCTCCTGCAGATTGGGGGTCATTAGTCACCAGGTCCTTTTTTAAAGACATGCTTGGACAAATTTATGGGGGCTTAGTGAACAATGCAGAATTTCACCTTCAGCAAGTATCTCATTCTTAAATGATCAGTCACAGGAAACCATTGAGATGTTGTGTTTGTGAGTGGTTGGGTATCTAAAATAATTCACTGATGTGCAAAATCCTCAATAAAAATATATATTGTTCATGCAAACCTTCCTTTTCAGCAGGTCTGTGCCATTCATTGGCCAGATCTCTGGTCATGAGAGCCTAGATGGAGAATTCAAACTCACTAGGAAATATGTACTTGTGTGGGGAAACACTACCAAAACCTGTCAGACAGCTTTAGAAAATGTCCAGATTTTGTGGTGTCCAAATATGGGGTGGATTTAGCATTCCTGAAGGGTGCCTGACTGATAGCCCCAGCCTGTCATTTATCCACAGAAATGATCCAGAGTAGAAATAGTATTGCAAGATTCCCCCACAGTGCCCAACCCAAGTGCTCCAACTTTGACCTGGAGAGTGTAGCCCTGGGAATGAGAAGATGGGACAGTCCTTGGTTTCCCTGGTGATGCTGTCGACTAGTGTAAATTGTAGTGGCTCCCCCCCCCCCGGTGAAAACATTTATCCACTAGGAATTGAACCGATAAAATATCCAAATGGGGCCAAGAGTTGTGTTATTACTTGCCCCCATTAGTGAAACAGGAATAAATACTAAATACCAGAGGGGAGTCTATATTCCAAATCCTTACGGAAGTGTCTCCAGGAAGACATTTAATACACACAAAAAGCACTTGGGGCTCAATTTGAAACACAGATTCAGGGCTACATTTTGTATCATTTTCTGGTCATCAAAAACATGCAATTAACGTCACCTGCTTTGTATAACAGTTTACAAAGGGAAATGACTCTCTGGTAATCCTGTTAGTACTAATTTTTCTTGCCTTGTTACCAGTTGGCTAAGTAGAACCATAACGCTTATTGTAATTTTTATAGTGGAATGGGTGAAGGGGAGCTATACAATTTGGTTTGGAAATGTCCAAGAAGGTTTGAATGTATTTGTGTGTACACTAAGGGTGTGTCTTTACAGGGGGTGGGAGTGAGGAAAATGTGTTCTTCACTCAAGGAAAAACCCTACTGAAGACAAGGAGGCTTGTAGTTTTCATAGGAGTTAGCAGGTCAAGTTAAAGACTATAAGGAAGCCTGGTGTTTATCTCAACCTGCTAATGTGAAAACTACAAACTGCCTGATCTGCAATAGGATTTTACTTCCTGGTAGTTAACTTGAGTTAAGAACGCACCTTTTTTTCTCCCCCCGAGTGAAGACAAGGCGGAAGGTCAGATAAGGCCCATAAGGATGTTGAACTACGAGGATGCAGATGGCCTGTACAATAGGACTTTTCAGCCCATGTGGATCATAGAGCTAAGCACAGTGGGGAGGAAAGGGGAAGCCGGTGGATTCTAGGGCGATCATTAACCTGAAGGAACATCTTTGGACTAGCTATGTTGATGCCTTAATGCCCTGGCTGAAGGGAGAATTCTATTCCTCAAGCCCTACATAAAGCTTCAGCTTTGTGCTGGGAACCAAACTTTTACTCAGAGTTCTTTTCTCTGTTCTTTGAAAGCAAGAATAGCAATGAATTTTTTCCCATCTGTCAATGAGCATAATTAAGGAGAAACATCAGTTATCAACCTGCAATTCAATGCCACATGGTAACAGAATCTTCCTAATAACCTCACAACTATCTGAGTTCTTTTGTATTCCAGTGATCCTCATTCCCTCATGAGAACTGAGATGCCAGCAGTTATTACTTAGGTTTGCTGTTATTATGCCACCTTAGTTTAACTGACTGATTGCAATCCTTTAGCATTGTTCTTTGCTTGTGGCTTAGCGGGGAGAGCTGGGTCATGGAATACTGTCTCTGGTCCAAGAATGGTGTGAGTTTAGTGGCATGCAGATGCAAGCTCAGGGGGCGTTCTGGAGTCATTTAAGAAAAACAAGTGCTGGGTTCAAGTTCTACTTAGCTGATAATTTTGGGGTTTCGATGGGATCAGGGCCAAAATGTGACCCCTAGATAACTATCTGCAATTAAATTTCAGATTATACAGTCGACAAAAGGAAGAAAATGCAAACGTGCTTTTGCTCCTATGATGTCTTTTGTGCTTCTAATCCTGCAGTTCACAATCAGTCAGCAACTGCATCCCGTCAGTCTAGTGGACTTCGCCAGGGATGAATTTGGCTTAGAGAGCTTTGCCCAAATAAGCATTCCAGGATTTGTGCCCTCTTCAAAGGGCGGGTGGGGAGGGGGAGGGAGAGAGGTTTACATGGAATATAACTTCAGGTCAAGTGTATAGAGTCCAGTCAGGGAAACACGATAAGGCCCTGCCAATGCTCAGAGCGAAATCTTAGGAAAGAAAATGACAAATTTCCTAGATCTGGCTGAATGCAGCCGTGTGATATGGATGGGGTGAGATGGGAGTTCTGCTTGACAGCCAAGTTACTTACTCAGCACCTTCCCAGTAAACGCCTCCAAAGCATAAAGATAAAGTGTATATATTCTTCTCTCCCTGCCTGCTCCTGACTTGTAATCCTACAGATGGACATAAACTGTTTGTTTGCTTAGGCTCACTTGCTGACCACAGTCTGTTCTCCCTGACATCTGTGGAAGTTCCCTGGCAGGAGAAAAGCTATGTATTTCTCCTAAAGCCATCTTGGTACTGTGGTAACTTCTCCTCTGCCAGCACTTCTAACAATGGATAGGCTCTCTAAATAGCTACTACTACATATTATTGCAGGTCACTTCATCCTCCCTTCCCTTTTGCCTTTTGTCAGGCCTGCTCCTTTTAATCATTGTATGTTACTTTATTTTAATGCTACACAGTGGGCTGCAGTGGGAGTAACATATTTTACATTATTATCTTACCCCCAGCTAGGCTCACCCATAAACTTCTCCTACATGGCAGCATTTACACATTTAGCAGAAGTCACTTGCAAATTGCTTACAATCTGCTCTGAAAAAGATTAGCAGAGAAGCTGCTGGGGTTTTCCTGCCTTACATTATACCACTGATTTTTCTGTGACAGGAGATTCTGATGCTTTCTGTTTTTTCTTTAGCTCTCTGATTTGCTTTGCTTTTCTTTTCTTCCCATATGATATGTATTTCACACACACACCAAGGGCTACAGTTTCAATATAGCCTCAGTCCAGCCTCCTAAATTCATGCCTGGAAATGTTATGTTTTAGGTAAAATCTTCTGTGTATTTATCCTCACAACCCCCTTTGAGGTAAGAAAGTGCAATTAGCCCCATTTCACAGAGGTGGAACTGAGGCACAGAGAGGTTAAGTGACTTACCCATGGTCACACAGGATGTCTGTGGCAGAGCAAAGAATTGAATCGGGGTCCCCCAAGTCCCAGGCTAGTGCTCTGATTTTTGGACTGTCCTCCCTATTGCACTTGCATGTTTTTTGAATGTCCAAAATCAGGTGTATGTGCATAAGAACATAAGACTGGCCATACTGGTGCAGTCTAGCCCAGTATCCTGTCTTCTGACAGTGGCCAATATCAGGTGCCTCACAGGGAATGAACAGAACAGGCAATCACCAAGTGATCCATCCCTTGTCATCCACTCCCAGTTTTTGGCAAACAGAAGCTAGGGACACTCAGAGCATGGGATTGCATCATTGATAATCCTGGCTAATAGCCATTGATGGACCTATCATACGTGAAGTTATCTAGTTCTTTTTTGAACACTGTTTTATTTTTGGCCTTCACAACATCACCTAGCAAGGAGTTCCACAGTTTGACTGTGTGTTGAAGTGCATGCAACTTGGGCACTAGAAGTCTTAATTACCTAATACAGGCATGCATTGCTCTTGTCCCATATTTACAGAAGGACATGTGCAAGTTTGAACTGTGTGCATGCAATACCTGATGTGTGGCACAATTAGGACATTTGTTTTTGAAAAGGTGGGCACACAAACAGTTGCACTTGTACATTTTGAAGCCATTTTTTCTTGTTTTACCCCCAAATGTCTTGAGTTTGTCACTGTTGAGCTTATGTTCTATTTAAATTCAATGCTCGTTTTTAATTGGTCATTTTTAAATTAAATTATTGCTTTCTCTACTCTGAACTCTTTAGTCAAAGCCTTTGGGCTGCAATGAGGAGAGGACAGGGAAGTAATTCAAAACAGTATACAGAAGGGGATAGATGCATTATTGTTGCATATCAAACATTTGAAACCTCTTTCTTAAGGAATTAGAATGAACATTGCTTAAAGCTTTATGTATGAAATTAGCTCTTGAGTTCTTCTAGCAAAGCTGAGCAGCACTGTGTGTAAAGTGTAATGCTGTATACAGGGTCCATGCTTGTATCTGAATGAGGCAGAGGCTGCAATTTTGCATCTGAACATCGGTGGCAATGAAAATTTAGTTGACATCCCTCAGCTGCTTTAAAAACCACCATCCTTGATCCCAAAATGTAGACTTTTAAAGGGACAATACTGTCTGTATAAAAACTTCAAGAAAGTGCATTTGAATGATAAAGGAGCAGATTGTGAGCCCCTTAAATCCTGTTCTACAGTATTTTATCTCCACAATTAGTTCCCATTGATTGATTTCTTAAGAAGTAAAGGACTACTCAGTATGACCAAGGGTTTCAGAATTTGGCCCAGAATGTGCACATAGACATTTGAAAAACAGTCAGAAGCCAGTTCACTGTTAATGAAACACGTGGAAGGTACTGGTTCCGTGAATAAAAAAGTGCCCACCATTACATAGTTTTAAATTGCTATGTAGTGTTGCACTGTGCTATTAAACAGCTTAAGTCTTCCACTTCCGAGATGACTGCATTTTAGCAGTATCTGAAGAGCATGTACTTTGAGCAGTGCTTTTAAATCCTTCTGGATGAGAGATGCAGTTTGTTTATAAAGTATTTTTATGATTAACTAGTTCTTTCCCAAGCATATAAATTATTATTAAAAACTGAAGTACAAATGTGTGGGAGTGAATTTACCAGCATATATGTTGCTGTATTCCATAGACTCTGTAATGTGCTTTGGGCAACACTGAGCTGCTTTGGTACTGCTCTGTTCAATCCTAATTGGCTATCAATTTGGATAATATGAAGCATCTGCTAGATTGGTGCAAATGGGTCTTCAAATCATTTTAACGTTATTCTGTGTACTTTTTCCAAAAGGGGCAAATAAAAGGTTTGTGAAACAGACACAATGTATTAAACCATTTAGTACGGCTTTCCAGGTTTGCCTTTGCACAGTGTTGCTGTGTTTTTTGGGATGCTATGGAAATATCCATGGGCTTGATTCTCATTTACACAAAGGCCACTTTACACCATTCTGCCAGCAGAGCGGCTGACCTAGAAACCTTACTCAATCACCATTTTTTTCCATGTGGCTACTGGCTATATTTTCTATTTCATTGGTAAGGAGGGCAGAGCTGTGTAGGGTGTTTAGCTGGGCTACAATTCCAGACATTAGGGGGGTTTTGTATTCTGTCTTGCAAGTGTTAATGAAGAAGCTGCTGCTCCTGTCCCCTCCCCAGGCACCCACATACCCCAGACAGTGCTATGACTTCCTGACCTACATCCTTCCCACATCTCCCCCATCCAGCCCTCCCCACCCCACCCCACCCATCTCCACTTCCTCACTCATGCACAGGAAGGGAGCACTTTCTGGGAGGGCATTGCTCCTCTTGGCTCTGCCTTGTGGGGTGATCGGCCTCAGGCAACTTTGATTTGTGGACAGAAGGTTCCAGTTTTCCTGTCGTCTCTTCCCGTTTGGTTTCCCCAGTTCCCACAGGAACCTGGGAAGTAGGTTGTGCCCACCGTTTGCAAAGGAAAAAAGCTCAAGATAACTGTAGGTGGGACAATACCCATTTGACGTCACTTCAACTTCTTCACTTCAGGTCAAGTCCTTTTGTTTCCCCTTGTAAGTAAAAGTAACAGTGCCCTCCCACCCCCCACCACAACCACACATACACCCCTCTCTATGTTTTGAGTGACACAAAGGCACTGCAGAATTCTGTATGCTGAAGGATCAGGGCTCAATCTGGCAAAGAGAGGGTCTTTCCTGATATGAGTAGCCCCAACATAAGGTCTGCTTGTGTGAGTAGTGAGTGCACCCCACTGTAACATGTCAGTTATTCTGGAGCAGGGCTGGCTCTTTGTTGGTCCATTAATAATTATCCTGTTTGCACAGATTGAAGGAGGTGGATATATGCATAGTTACCAGCAGCTTTTTCTTGTGGAAGAGTTCCTGAATTTAGATAAACAGCTTGCCTCCCTCTCAGATTAGCTTTTTATTGGTAAATGTTGGTAAATGTCAAGTTCACGGGTATTCACAGAAACTGACAAAAAATATTTCCATTGATGATCATTGAAATTGACAGATAGGCAAAGAAAGAAAGTGAGAACTTACCAGCTTTTGACATAGGATATTTGCTTTGTATATTTTAACACATGCTGTTGGCACTTTATGTTTTAATGGCTATAAAGCTTTAATTTTTTGAATCTCTACACTGCCATTAAATAATTATTGTCTGACACCCCCATGCCCAATTTCCCACAGTTGTGAAAATATAAATTGATCATAGAAAAAGATGCTTAAATCCCATAATTTTGCATAACTGAACATTTAAATAGATAAAATTGGAAAAAATGCTTAAAAATAAACATCGATATGATCTGCTGAAATTATAAAAATAAAATAAAAATTGAATTCTGCCAAGTCTAATTCTGGGTCTGGCTAAATAGAAGCAATAGTGTTAACGTGAACTCTCATTGCTCTGCTTGGATGAAACATTGGATAAAAACAACAATTCTCTGTTACCTTCAGCAGGCTTGTCAATGCAAAATGAACTGGAATTGGAAACACTCGGTGGTGTGGACCGCTTTCTCGGAGGGTCTATCTACATCGGGGTGGCCAACCTGTGGCTCCAGAGCCAGATGTGGCTCTTTGGAAGTTAATATGCGGCTCCTTGTATAGGCACCAACTCCGGGGCTGGAGCTACAGGCGCAAACTTTCCAAAGGGCTAGGGGGTGCTCACTGCTCAACCCCTGACTCTGCCACAGGCCCTGTCCCCACTCCACCCCTTCCCACCCCCTCCCCTGAGCCTGCCTCTCTCTCTGAGCCTCCTGCATGCCACAGAACAGCTGATTGGGAGATGCGAGGAGGTGCTGATCAGCGGGGCTGCCGGTGGGCAGGAGGCGATGGGAGCTGAGGGGGGCTGCTGACGTATGACTGTGGCTCTTTGACAATATACATTGGTAAATTCTGGCTCCTTCTCAGGCTCAGGTTGGCCACCCCTAATCTGCACAGTGAGTGACAGCCTGCAGCAGGCAGTCTTAATGCCCGGGTCCACAGACTCCGGCTCATGCTAAGGTGCTAAAAATAGTTAGGTAGACATTGCATCTTGGGCTGGAGCTCAGGCTCTGAAGCCCAGGGGTGGGGGTTGGCTCACAGTCCAAGCTCCAGCCTGAGCCCCCAGAAATCCAGCTCCCCTTGCCGCTCACCACTGGATTAGAATCCCACCCATTCTGCTGCCATGACGACTACCTCAGGCACCCCTCCAGGGCAGCTTTTGTTATCTGAAGTAATTCATCCCCTTTATACCCCCCCCGCCCCTCCCGCTATAACACACTACCAACCAAGTTCTGCCCTTGTATACATGCATGAAATTCCTGCTGTGTCCAGTGGCAGCCCACTGCACGCATCCAAGGGCAGAATGACATTCCTCAGCTCCATTTCCACAGCTAGCCGGTGCATTTGTTCTACATTGCTGCACACACTGTGACCGAGGTGTAAAATTAATGCTCCCCTTTGTTTTTCTTTTCAATCCTTAGTTATATCTGCAGGCCAGATTCACATGGAGAGGAGCCCGTCTGCTACGTCCCCTGCTGCAGTTTACCCTGATCATGATGGCATTTTACACAGGATTGTCCCGTGTGTCTGACCACAAGCATCACCCTACAGATGTGCTGGCAGGATTTGCACAAGGAGCCCTGGTGGCTTACTGCATAGTGAGTGGCATCTCTTACTATTGCACTAATGACAGGGCAATCCTGGTAACACTGGAGATGCTGATGGGGAATAACCTGTGAGAGAGGCTATTGACCATGTTAGGAAATCTAGCCACTTCAGGGCAGCTGGGGCTGTTGAGAGTTAACATTTACATGGTGGATGGCTCTCTCAGGTGGGTTGCAGGGTAGAAGATGCAGCATAAACCAAATGCCTCTCTAAAAATCTGTCTTCGTTGGGGGCATGGATGTTGCACAGAGCAGGTAGGGAGTGCTGTGAGATGTGAGGCAAAGAGGACTCAATCCTGCATCAGAGAACTGCTGCAATGCCACCTGGTTAGTCCTGTACAGCAACTGCTCTGAGGCTTAAGAGCAGAGAGCCTCATTAGCAGGAGGATGGCTGTTAAGCCCCTGTGTCCTCAGCTGTGCACGTTCTCCACCCCCGAACCCTTGCAAATAAGGGAGCAGGCATGCGGGGCACTTGACAATGAGGACAGCTACACGTAGTGCTTCCCCCTACTTGGCGCTAATGAGTAATGACATGGACAAATGCACCAGCCAAGGATTTGCAGGATCAAAGTCCATATGTAAAATGTAGAGAGTCTCATCTGAAACTGTAGTTATGTAAAACCCACACAGCATCTTAAGTGAAGCAGCTGAGTTCTGCTCTGCCCTATCAGCATTAGGGTCAGTGTGTTCACTGATTAGCAAGGATTCAATTATCAGTGGCCCTCTCCAATCCAAGCACATTATCAGTACAGCTCAGGGAGGCTAACATGCAAACACTGGTGGCAGTTTTTCCTTAAAGTTTAAACACTCCTTTGTTGATGCAAGCTGTGTTGCTTTTCAAAGCTCTGCAGAGGATCTATACAAAATCAAAGATCCCAGAAGATTGTCTTGGAGGTGGGGAACATATATGTTCCCTTCAGAGTTAAACCAAAAAAATTCCCTGCCTGGGAATGTGGATCTTGGGTTTGTTCTTTTGATTGTAGTTGTTTTTGTTTTGTTTTTTTATGTGGCAAAAAGGTTTGTGAGAAAATGGTTTACAAAAGCCATGATTGCTTGTCTGCCACTGCCTGGCTTGTTCTCATGCAATTTACTTTCCAAAGAGTGACCTGATTGCACAATCCTTTAACTCAAAGTGACACATGTAAACGTTTAATGTAGGCAGAATGGGAGGCACTGGCTCCATGTAATGACGTGATTGTTTTCAGTGTAGTTATCTTGTTTAGAGACAAAGGGACTGGGGGCTAAAGTAATTATGTGGCTTTAGAAACTCCTAAAACCAAGTTTTCAAAAGGTTACACACTTTTTATTTTGCTTGATCTGGAAGTAAAGTAAACCTTGAGGCAAGGAATAAAGTTTATTTGCAGGAGTGGAAAATAGGTTGTTTGTGCATTTTCCACTTATTGATAAAATGCTAAACCTGAGCAAAAACTCAGACAAACGCTGTAATCTAGTCGTTTAAAAAACGATTAACCCCTTTGGGTGTGGGAATTGGGCTTTGCCATTGCCGAGTGCCAATGCACCATTATGGCTTAGTGTCAGCAAATCCTAAATGCCAGTGCTAAAGGGTTAATTGATGAAAGTCTTCCACATAGACCACTACTGTGTGTGACTTTCCTTCTTAAATTTGCCTCTTTTATGCATAGCAGGAGCAAAATCATTATGGTTCATATGTATCTTTTGTTCAAATCTCACGGTATTCCTCAAAGCCTGGGAAACCTTTAATATCCTGAGCAGCCAATTAAAGAAACAACACCTCACTGTTGAAAGCTTTGGAGCAAAAAGGTCTTGAGCAACCTTTGGAACAGTGAAGCAGGTTTTCTCAGATTTCAGAGTAGCAGCCGTGTTAGTCTGTATTCTCAAAAAGAAAAGGAGAACTTGTGGCACCTTAGAGACTAACAAATTTATTTGAGCATAAGCTTTTGTGAGCTACAGCTCACTTCATCGGATGCATTCGATGCATGCATTCGATGCTCAAATACATTTGTTAGTCTCTAAGGTGCCACAAGTACTCCTTTTCTTTTTTCAGGTTTTCTCAGTTCAGGTGCTTCAAATGATGTCATGTGGCTTAATGTCTAGATACTAACCGTGTATGTAGTCAGACTGGTTTTTTATGAGTATATTTCCTAAGCCACATATTCTTCTTTTTGTCACTTTTTTAAAGCTTTGTCACAAAAGAATATGCACAACAACATGATAAAAGGATGAAACACGATATTGATCTAAGTAGTGGGTTCTGAAACACAATAGAGGTCCAGATGCTAGGGACAGACATTCGTACATTTCCTGTCTAGTGACAAGTTGCAAATCTGGTGGTCTCCTCCCTGACCCTTTAGCAGATGGCAAATTGTACTGGGCCAGGAGGAGGGTGAGAATGTTGCTCCCATAGGCTGATTTTCCTGTGACGAAGTAAATCAACATAGGAAGCAGCTGCCTGGTTATTTCACAAACAGGCCTGGTCTTTCCCTTCGATCTCAGGACACACCCATTCTACTCACCGCTCTTTTGTATGCCTCCATTCTTGCCCGGATGTGGAGGGGGCACTGGTCATTCATTGACCTGTTCCTACTGCCTGGAAACGATACAAGGGGTTTCCAATGGGATTCAAACCCAACCCCCTGTCACATATTTGTCCAGGTACAAATAACAGCTAAAATATTCTTGGAACCCTGATCTCACTTGTTTAAAAAATGAGGGCCAGGGTTAGTATTTTCCCACTATGGGCCTACATTTCTTCCCTTCTTTTGGGGGAGATGATTGGGGGCTGCCTTAGCCGTAAGAGGCAAGGGCCCTATCAAGCTGCTAGGCTGCTGCCACTGTGAAGGCACACCAGGGCTCCCTGCAGCTGGAATCAGGGCAGTGGTATAGGAATGAGCAACGTTCCCAACTCCTGCCAAATTAAAGTCAGTATGTCAGAGGAACAGCTCGCATGAGTAAAGGATCCAAGATCAGGCTTTCTCTAAGTCCTACCTTAGACCTTCTCTTGTAAGCAGTAGGCTTTTGTTTTCTTAATAGAATTCACCAGCTTCCCGTTCCATCCTATGCCTAGGGTCAGACTCACCCCCCAATTAATAGCCCTAGATCCTAGAAATTTGCATGCCCCATCTACCACTATGTCCCAGAACAGCTCAGAGATCACAGGGTTGCATCCCTCCCACCACCCTGCAGCTTCAGGGTCAGCTCTCATTTGCCGGCTGCACAACTTCCCTGCACTCCCATGCCAATCTCTCCACTTTCTCTTTCTCCCTCTCCTGCCCAGCTGCTAACTGCTTGTAGACTAGCAGTCAGCCACTCTTCAAAGGTTGTCTCCCCACCCCCCGCCCCTTGCCAATATGGCCTTGCTTATGCTAAGGCGGGACAAGAAAAGCTCCTGATCGTTGCATCAAGTGTAGAATTTGTTGTTTGTTAGGTTCGCTTTCTGGGCTGGATGCTATGCAGCAGCATCTTGCTGTTAGCAGCTCTGCTCCACAGAGTGAGGCGAGGAGTAAGTACTCCGTCATAAGCCACAGCTGAAACCTTGAGGTGTCCACAGTCCTAATGCATCACATCCCCTCCTATGAAAGAGGACTTAGGCCTGGGAGCTCCCAACTCACTTCCTTATGCTCCCCACCAGATCCGAGCCCCACTCTCACTTCCACATCACCTAATGAGCCCTCCCGCCCCCAGGATTCTGCTACACCTTTGTAAAACAGATTTCAGGCCAGTTCTGAAAGCTGGAAACTCACTGGAACCAGTGAGGCAGGGGCAAGATTTGCCTTGAAATGAATTGCTAGTCAATATCAACCATTACAAATTACAGTTCTTTGTCTTGCCCTTTCCTTATTGAGCTAATCAACCCATAGAACAATAAACTCCTGCTTGTCATGGAAACCTTTTTGGAGATGAACACTGAGTAATTTCCCTTTCACTTGGTTGGGGCTTTCTTTCTGTTACATTACTAGCTGGTTAAGATAATAAAACCAGGCTTGACCTTTGATTCACAGGGCATTCAAGGCCTCCTTGCTTAGCCACAGTTTTATCACTCCTTATTACATTGTGTCAGAGAGGGGTGACTCAAAATCATTTCTTACAGCGCTGAGCCTGAAGAACAGCCTTCTGCTGTGACTCAAGAACTGTGTCTCAGGCTGTTGATATTAAAAGGCCGTTAATTGCAGTAGTAATCATGCTGTAATTCTCCATGGAAGCCAGTTGTGTGTTTCATCTCCAAGAGTTACCAAAGCTAAAAGTTGTAGCAGACACATTTGTCCTTCCTGGCCTGAAATAACAAACACAAGACATTCGTGTCAAGCACTTCCAGCTGATGAAACATTTTTACTTGGTTCCAAAGTGAAATATGATGAGAATTTCCGAAAATCAAAGTAGCACTATAAGCAGACTAATATGTATCACATAGTTTATATGAGTGGAAACATTTAAACAGACAAGATACCTTTTGGTGTCAACTCATAAAAGTCATATTAGTTTGTTTTACTGTTGTGTATCTGAGTATGGATTTCTTTAATATGATGAAAAGAAATGGGATTATTAAGTGGAAATATAAGATACTGACTTAGTTTGTATAGTACAATCCCAGTTCTCTGCTGTCAATTTTTTTTTATGGATGGAAAGCACCTTTTACAGGAAATGGAACAAATCTAAGTAAAAACTTTGCACATTTATTAGCCTTTTTTAGTGTTAAACAGTTCAAGCATTAGGAGGATTTAGCACACTGTTTGACCCTAAAAGATCATGTTTCAGGATTCCTATAAGTGTGTACATAGCCTCAAGCTATGCTAGAGAGAAATACAGTTTAAAGGGGAATTAAAACTACTACCAAGTATTTGAATTAAACCCTCAAAAGCAACAAACTGCAGAGTAAAGGCTAAAAAACAATCAACCATAGGATAATACTCCATCCATAACTGACATTTATAAAATAAAGCCACATTCAATATAATCCCCATCTGCCTCTTGCACAGCACCTATCTCCTCCCACAAATTGATTTGTCATGCATTTCTTGATGTATAAGTTGGACACTTTTCTGATTGAATCCGATGGTAGGTGGCAGGCATGTGAGAGAAATGGCAACAGAATTACTCCAAAACAGCTGGTTTATTTTATTTTATTTTATTTTATATTTTGAGTACTACAACCAAAAAAAGAAAAATATTTTACAGCAATGCATTCTCTTGTCGGGATATTCTGAGCATGATTTTTGTTTCTTTTAGAAAGGTCTCATCCAAATCTCTGTTTTTGTGGGTGCAATTTTACTCCCTCAGTTTACTGTAGCACAAATGCTAGCATTTATTTGTCTAATCGGCAGATATGTGGCGCAGTAATTTAGCTAGACATCTGAATGTCAGCATTTTCACTCAAGGAAAAAATACTTTTTTTAAATGTTGGGCCTCTTATTCTTTTCTGCTCCAGACAAATATTTATGGATAAGTCATAAAACTTGAAAAGTGAAGGATTCAGACCCCCAAATTCTCAGTTTTAGATGTAGCAATAAATTGTCATTTCAGATCAGGCCAATTGTCCATCTAACCTGGTTTCCTGTCTCTGATAATAGCTTAGAAAAGAGGTTGAGGTGGAAAAGGAATATTCCTGCTGTATAGTGCATCTGAACAGCTGTATGATGGGGAAGGGAGTGAGAGGAAAATGCCTTCCTGTCTTCACCAATAAACCATCCTGAAACATGCGGCTCAATAACCCTTGTACTTGGACTAGTTAATGTCATTGTGTAGTCTAGTCTTATTTATGTAAGCATTTTATCCCTTTTCCATTTGAGTGTGTTAAATCAAACACTGCAGTAGGAAGAGATACAAACACATTTATAATTTGAAGGCTTCCATCCTATCAGCTTGATTGGAATTTAGGAATGTAGGACTTTCTATACCAGATCAGCTCACTAGTCCATCCAATCCAGTATCCTGTCTGCATCAGATGCTTTAGACCCCATAATGGACCATTAAAAAAGGATAACCTTTCCTAAAGGGAAGCTTAACCCCCCACAGCAAATGTTTGGCTTATGCTCGGAACTAATAAGCTTCTAAGGAAGCTTGTGGAATCCCCATCACTGGAGGTTGAACAAACACCTCTCAGGGATGGTCTAGGCGTACTTGGTTCTGCCTCAGCATAGGGGGCTTGATGACCTCTTGAGGTCCTTTCCAGCCCTGCATTGCTGTGATTCTGCAAATGTTAAAACACCAAGTATCATTCGCCCTATCACTTTGGCTAAAGTGAAATGCGATGCGTTATCTATGGACAGCTGTCAAATTTCAGTGTCAAAATAAGTTTCAGCTCAGCTGGTAAATTCTGACTCACAGACTTATCAAAAGTGGGGCAGTGAAGTAGCCTGGGTGCTTGTTGGCATGTGTGTTTACCAGTCACTGATGTTTGTTTTTGTTTATATCAAACTTCTGCTGCTAAATAACAAAGATGAGTCCTCTCTGCATTTTGCTGTTTACGGAGAGTTACACTGTATGACTGTTTCCCCTTCTGGTTTCAGGTTTAAGTTTAGTAAGGGAGAAAGTGCAGCAGTCACGCTGGACTGATAAGAGTTAGGCCATGGCTGCCAAGCAGGAAATGAAGGTTTCCTTCCAGTACTTTGTTTCTTATTGTGTTTCTGCCTCCCTAAATTGTCAAACACTGGCCTTTTCACATCCGGCAGCGTGGTTACTTCATTGGGTATTCAGGAATATCTCCTCCTTCCGTTGGACTCTGACTGCTAGACAGTCATCCTGACTAAACTTTAATTTTGTAGCTCATGTGTCATGAGAAAAGGGGAAAGAAGAGTATATCAAGCAGCCCTGATTCATTACAGATAGCGTCATTTGTAGAGTAGTTTTAACTTTTGGGCTTTTAATTACCAATCAGAGATCGTTTTAAGTCAGTGGGGCTATTTGTGTGAGTCAGGCAAGCAGGATTTAAACTTTGGGGGGGAGGAAGGGTTTCTTTGAGTCTAGAATATTGATCATTATTATTATTATTTATTTGTATTACTGTAGTGCCTAGGAGGCCTGTGCCTGGACCAGGACCTTGTTGTGCTCGGTGCTGTACAAACACAGAACAAAAAGATGGTCCCTACCCAAGGAACTCTCTTTATTTGTGGGCTTTCAAGCCTAAGCTGTGGAGTTGTGTGTTATCAATCTATTTATAGAGTATAAGTGCAATCATTTATTAATGCCCACAACAGTTCATACTGAGCCATTATCCGTTAACCTCCCAACACCCTATGTGGCTTGTAGACAAGAATTGCACATGCCTTTGCCACAGCTAGGAAAACAGCCATACGTAGGCTAAGGGCCCAATCTTACAAAGTGCTACGTATGCCTATTGCCCCAGTGGGAGCTGAGGATGCTCAGCACCTTCTGAGACCAGACCCTGCGTCTAAAGACACACGGTGAGGTGGTATCAAAGCTGGGAATTCCTAGGTCCCAGTCCGTGGTCAGTCATTTGCTAACAAAGAATTTGGTTGCAGTAAAATAGAACATGAATACTCTCTCCCTGATAATCTATCAAATAGTGTTTGAGTAAATGTTGCGACATTGATTTCTAAATTATGTTTACAGGTGTTTTATGTGTCAGACCTCTTCAAACCCAAGATGAAGACCTCCCTGCCTCCTCCTCCAATCCGGAAAGATATCCTTTCACCTGTGGACATCATTGAACGGAACAATCACCACAATATGGTGTAGACCTTTGCAACCCTCCTCCCTCCACAATCCTTCCCCCCCCCTTTTTTTTTTTTTTTTTTTGCAAAAATGACTGCTGACAGCAACTACCTGCTGCTCTCAAATCTCATCAGACAGTAGAATGTAGGGAGAGACTTTCTTGCCCGACTAATAAGGTCTTACTCTCTGGCCTTTTCACTTGCAACATTTGCATGAAATGGGTGTTGTTCAACTAAGTCAAAAGCAACAATGAGAAAAACAAACAAACATCGACGCCGGAATTCTGGATGTGCAATTGGTTGAGTGTTCATGTTGTAGTGAACCCAAATTGTTCATAGCATAATGAACACTAAAAGATTATGTAAAGCCGGCCATCTTAGCTTTTACTATGAAGATTTCCAATGCCGGTAAGAAAAACTCAGAACTAAATTATGTAGCACTGTATACAAGAAACAGCACTGATTCAAGATTTGGGATTGGTTTCTAAATGTCACCGCTCTTTTCCCCTCCCCTCCTCTTTGTAATATTGCTTATTTACAACACGTACCTGGTGACATTAGTACTGTACGAGGCATCAAGCCTACACAAAATTGACAAATGGCCTAATTTTAAAAAAGGCTCCCTTCACTATTTCTGGCCCTGATAAATTGCAGAAGGATTTTCTGTGCTATCGCTGCCACCTTTGGGAGTTCACGTCATGTCAGTTGTTAGTGGTCGATCTTGTTGAAGATATGTTAGCACTATGAATTTGGGATTGAGTCCCAGGGAACATTGATTCTGCAGTTTTAGGACGGGCTGCTGGGTGGAACGTCCTAACCTGGATTTAGAACAGTTTTGAGCATTCCCTCATCTTCTCTGTTTAGGGTCTGGTTATAAGCCATTCAATAGACATTAGGCCAAATTCTGATTTCAGTTACATCAGTAGTGCATCAAGAGTATGTAAAAGAGAGCAGAATCTTGCCTACTTCTCCTAGCTTTTTTGCTTTCTGTTGGAAGTTAAAGACAAATATTGAAGATCTATCTTAAAACTTTGAAAAAACACTAAATTGAAAAGGGATCATGCAAACCACGTGGAATGGCCATTTGCACATCTATATTACACAATCCGTCCTATCATTTCAGCTATAGCAAGCTATGATTTTTTTATATATAAATATTATATAAATAATGTATAAACATTAAAAATTAACTATGTAAAATATTATTTCTGAAACAATTTTTTAGATATATCCACTATGATTATAAACTGTGTCTTGACCTGTGTTATTTACATTTTGCTGCTTAAAAAAGCATTGAATTAATTTTTTTTGTAGTCGACTAAAATATTGTAGGTCTGTGGTAGTAATATTTTAATGAAAATAACTACAACTAGAGACAATTGTATAAAAAAATCATATTAAATTGTCTGTATTTTTGTAATGTTTCATTTTGTAAAGAGAAGAATATTCAAAGACTTTTGTAGAATACAAAATTGAAGTTTGTATCTGCAAAATTATTGCTGTATAAATGTGCTTTTTAAATAAAAGCTCATAACATAACTAAATATCCTATTTTAACCATGTTCTGCATTTGTGTTGTTCTTAGATTAATCTGAATAAAATGCACGGGGTGGTATATGTGGGGCTTTACACTGCACTGGGTAAATGTTGCATATATCTGTTCCAGGCTCAAAAAAGCCATGAACCTGATCCCATTTTAAATGAGAGCTCTGATGTGGGGGTCACTAAGGACATGCCCATACTGTGGGCATTACAGAAGCACCACTGCAGAGCCATAGTGTAGATGCTTCCTATATTGATGGAAGAGGTTTTTTTGTCGATGTAGATAATCCATGTCTCCGAGTGGCAGTAGCTAGGGCGATGGAAGAATTCTTCTGTTGACCTAGCTGCGTCTGCCCCAGGTTTTAGGTCAGTCTGACCGCAGCACTCAAGGCGTGAATTTTTCATACCCCTGAGCGATACAGCTACGCTTGTCTAAATTTTAAGTGAAGACCAGGACTTTGGCTTATTTCTGTCACAAGGCAAAAGTAACTGAGATGGAAGCCCATAGCTAAACCCCTTATTTACCTAGTAAGGATGAGCTCTCCTCTGGCCACACCTCTTTCTTACCCAGTGCTCTTGTGTATGAAGGAGTGGTGCTCAAGGAGCTTGAAATTTACTTCTACTTATTTATGTTAAGGTAGGCCCCTCTCTGCTGGGCACGATGCAAATGGGAGAAACAGTCCTTGCTCTGGAGGGCTTATAGTCTAAATAGAGAACACTGAACAGGGAAATAGAAGCCTAGAAGTCAAGTGACTTGTACACTGTCATGCAGAAGATCAGTGGCAGGGCGAGAACCAGCTTTCCAATCCTGCGCCCTATCCGCTAGACCACAGTGCTTCCAATTAACATCAGGGGCTGCCAGGCACTTAACCGTACATGTGTCACGTCTGCACACATTTGCACTGGAGCACAACAGCCTCGCGTTGTCTGTTGTGTACAGGACAAAGACCCACAGGCCACAGTCTGCAGCCCTGCCACTTTCCACGCTCTGCCTCTCAGCATTTTCAAAGAAATCTCTTTTGTCCCCGTTCTATTTATGCCACAGTTTTCTTCCGAGACCAACAATTTCTCAATGTAATAGGAAACTTTCATCTGGATGGAGATGGAAGATCTTTTCTGAGTGCAAAAATAAACAAAATAAATAAAAATGTCCACATCTGTTGATGTCCGCAGACAGGTGGCAGTTAAAAGTCAAGGTATCTCTCTGATAGCTCACTCTGGAGTGAAGCATGGTAGCAGCAAAGATGCGTAACAGTTTGTGATAGGATGTGAATTCCACATTAAAGTGAAATAGCAGGGGGGAAATTAAGCAGGCAGAACATGGTAGGAGTTATTATTACTCATACTGAAACTGTACAGCTGGGTAAATGCTCCTATTCTTAGTGCAAGGGGATTTTTTTATATTAATATTCATCAGCCGGACTTATCTGAAAGATGACATCTCTAGCTGCACTGTGTCCAATAATATCTCCAGTACTTTCTCAGAGGGAAGAGTCGCCCCCTACTGAATCATCTTCAGCAGCCTGAATTTTCCCTTAAGGGAAACCCTAACTGGGTTTAGCAACATGCAGCCCACAAACAGACTGTAGCTGAATGCAAAATTTTCTAAGTGCTATGAAGGCAAACTTAAGGAAGTCTTCACTGTTGGACTAAATGAAGTGCTTGCTTGGATTTTAATGTCAGGTCTTAAACCACCGAGGCAGGAGGGCAGGAATACACATCTATGGGTGGAAGAGTAGGGATTGGAGGAGTGTCACAGGAAATGGGAAGCAGAATAGGAGATATTAGGAGCAGTGGGAGGGATTGGGGTTTCTGACTGCTTCTGGGAAGTATTAATAAGCGAAAAATGAGGAATGGCAGAAAGACTGGGTCAGTCAGGAGAGTGGAAGAAGAGGAATGAAGTGGAAGAACATAAGAACGGCTGTACTGGGTCAGCTAAGTGGTCCATCTAGCCCTGTATCCTGTCTTCCAACAGTGGCTAGTGCCACATAACTTCAGAAGGAATGACCAGAACAGGGCAATGTTGAGTGATCCATCCCCTGTCATCCAGGCTCAGCTTTTGGCAGTCGGAAGTTTAAGGACAACCATGGGGTTGTGTCCCTCCCCATCTTGGCTAATAGTCAATGACAGAGCTATCCTCCAGGAACTTTATTCAATACATGTTTTACTGGTTAGGGCATCAGACTGGGCCTAAGAAAACCTGGGTTCTATTTCTGGGGCTCTGCCACTGACCTGCTGTGTGACCTGAGGTAAGCATGGCCCTTTCGGGGGTCTGTTTCTCCTACCCTTTGTTTGTCTTGGCTATTTACATTGTAAGCTCTTCAGGGCAGGGGCTGTCTCTTACTTTGTGTATGTACAGTGCCTATTAGGATGCAATGGGACCCTGATATCAGCTCATGCATCTAGGCATTGTGGCAACACAAATAATAATAACTGAGTGGAGATGGGTCTAAGGGAATATCCAGAAGTAAGGTTGTTTTTGAGGAGTGCCTACAGAGAGGGGATATTAAGGAGTAGGATGGTACAGTGGGGAGGTGCTTGGATGCCACAGACAGAAGACAATGTAATTAGGGTGACCAGATGTCCCGATTTTATAGGGACAGTCATGATATTTGGGACTTTTTTTAATATGGGCTCCTATTGCCCCCCACCCCCGTCCCAATTTTTCACACTTGCTATCTGGTCACCCTAACTTTAATAGAGGAAGATTTAGCAAATGGGGAGGAAAGATATAGATTGCTAGGATATGGGTAGGGTGCATTAGTGAAGAGCCTATTAAAGCTAGTAGAGAGTAGGTTTATGGAGGACAGGCATATAAGAGGAGAATAAATTGATGAAAGTTAACAAATCATGGGATTTAAAGTGTATTATGGAAAGGAGTCATGGAGGTTTGTGGCACTTTCTGGCACCACTTGAGTAGTTTCCTGACTTTTACAGAGAAATGAGGTTGCAGAATTAAGAAGATCAGAGGTCTTCGGTATCTGCAGAGGTGTGTAATTTAGCTTGCAACTGTTGTACCACTAGCAAGCAGTAAAAAAGTCTATTAAACATCATATGTGTGTTGGAGATCCAGCATAGCTGGATTAAAATAGTGGGGAGGAGATAATGAAAATTAAACAAAAGTTTTAAAAAAACTAATCACACCAGAGAAGACAGACAAGAGATGCTGACAGGCAAGCCAAGGAAGTAACATTTGGTTGAGCAGAACAAAAACAAAACAGAGAACAGGATAGACGAAGAATGGAGTCAGAAAAGAGAACAGGAGAATCTCAGGGGATGCAAGCTAAAGACCAGATGGCAGGTTATAGGAACAGGGTTAACTGCAGAGGGCCTAGTAAAGGTCGGAGTTGATTGGGTCCAAAGTAGCAGAATCTGTCAGATAGGAGAAAAAGAGGGAAGACTGAATAGCGTGAGCACAGGTCAGCATAGTTCTAGAATACCTTGTTTGTGCAGGCAGTGAGTAGAGTAGGCTTAACTAAAAAGGTCTAGATTCCAGAAAGGGCAGCAGACACTGCAGACAATAGAAGATTCATCTGGAGAAAAACAGGTAGGTCATGATCAACGTGTAGCTAGCAGGAGGGAAGTTAATGAGAAGCCAATGAAATGGAGAACCAGACAAGGATACAGGAAACTAAGGGAGCAGACTGAAGTCCAGTGAGGTAAGTTAAGCCTTTTAGAAGTGGCCAATGGTCAGAATCTCTCTGCTGTAGATGGTCTTCAATTTACAGCTGTAAACTGGAGCTGTCTAAAGGATGGCCAAACGCAGCCTACTTTCATCTGTACGAGATAGATCTTGTCCACATGGCTACTTCCTTCACTAGGTGAAGTAGAGCAGATATGGAATTTTATTGTTGATGAACTCAATCAACCAGCAATTTCAGTTACACCGGGAAAGCTATGAGTCCCTGGCTGGTTGGGGGGTTGGATTAAAAAATTAAGTGCATCTCTCTGCAAATTAGGAACATTGCTGAATCCCCAGGTAAATTGCTGATATGGCCCTTAGTACTGCCAAAAATAAAAATTGGATGCCATTCTTGGAAGTGATAAGGTCAGCCCCTAGGGAACATGAAAAATTGCTTTCAGCCGTTGATCTTTTGGCCTTTCTGTGAAAGTTTCAGAGCTGTGGGGGAATACCTACCAAAAACCCTATAGTTTTGCCTGCAAACATATTTAACATATTTGCACCTGGGGCTGCATGCAAGCACCTGAATTTCATGGAGTAGAGACTTTGGCTCCAAGGTAAGATTTGAAACTTTCTGTGACAGTAAATTACCATCCCCAGAAAGAGGTCTAAGCAATCTTCAGACAGTAAAGGTATTCTGGTACTGTTCAGTCATTTTGATGTGTGTAGTTTTCCATACTAGGAGGAAGTTTAGAGTATATTCCACAAGCAGAGGCAATTTAATACTAAAGATCTTTACTTTAGACTTTTAATTTCCCAGTGTTTGGGTACAGGGTTTTTCTTCGCTCTTTATAAAGATAAAACCAAGAACAAAATTTGGATCCAAATTCAATTAACAAACACTGCTAACATTGAGAGCTGGGGTTTGGGGCCAGACCCAACTCTAAGACTATATGTAACCTGGATCCAAGAAAACTTTGAGAACTTCCAAAGACATTTCCTCCCACCTCTGACTCCATGATCTCTCTCTCGCCACCGTACCTATGACCACCTCTTCCCCTTGACACACTCTTCTCCTTATTCCCCATTCCCAATGAACTGATTGATCTTCCTCTTATCGACACCTTTTATAGACTTGTTTATAGCTCCTGCCAAATATCTCCAGTGTTTAATGGATACTTGTGAATGGAGGTTGACATCTCTATTGAATTAAGCAGAAATTAGGGAAAGTTTGGGGATAACAGGGAGGATCAGCTAAACATCACCTTCTAAGACACATCTCCCGAAAAGTCTTTCAGAGTGATCTTTGCACCCTACCCCCCAAGCTCATATTGGTTCCAGATGCATTATGTGTGTCTGAATTGTGTTATGTCTAGATTGTAAATTCCTCAGGGCACAGACTGTCTCCTTATGTGTTGGTATAGTACTGATCAAACTGTCAGCAATGACTAATTGCCCAATCCCTTGTTTTCATCCTATCCATAGCTGATAAGGGAAATGATCCTGAATTTCTTGTTCACCCAACACTCGCAGGGAAGTCACAAGAGAGATCAATTCTCTTATCCACACATATCATTTGTTTTTCTTAGAAAAGTCTATGTCTACAAAGCTTATTCTCTACTTATGGACTAAACTCCTATAGAATACACTTTGAGGTGTTATGGTAATACTACTACTAATAATGTCAGCAAGGCACTAAGTAATTGTGTACCTTCCTAGTAATCACAGTATTGGTGCTGCCTCAAGTAAAAATGTATCTTTTTATTTAATCTAGAAATAAACTTGATCTTTCTGTAACCAGATAACTTTCAATGTCATGTTTTGGGACACCTCACAATACAAGTCTGTTAGTGAACTCACTGGTAGTAGCTAAAATATCAGCATATGCAACCTGTAATGGCCTTAAGTTTACAGTTTTTGATCTCACTTTATATTAAAAGTTCATAACCAGAGGGAACAACGAGCTGTTATTTTAAAAAGCATCTTTTAGTGTTGCCACATCAGCAGAAATGTTTATATATATTCTTATCCCAACTCTGTCACTATGACCCCTTTGTGCAGAAATGAATTCAGACCACTTCTGATGGGAATCTTTGAAGTAATTAAAATTGGGCAAAAGTTCAAAATATTAAAGGTGTAATTTCTCTCTCTACCCCAAACTAACAAACATTCACTTCATTTCTACAGGAACTGGTACAAATAGCTTGGCTTTTCCATTCAAGATTTTTAAATATTTATTTGTGTGTGTGTGTGTGTGTGTGTGTGTGTGTGTGTGTGTGTGTGTGTGGTTTCAGTTCTGTCGTGTTGGGTGAGCTCATGCTGAGGTATAAATTAAACAAGATAGCATACACATTACACTATGCTAACTTTTTCCCAAAAGAGACACCAAAAGTAACTATGCTGTTTTAATTAAGGGCTCAGAAATAAAACTCTTTTCACGATAAAGTGAGGGCCAGGTTAGCCCCATTGACTTCAGAAGGCTCTGGCTCCCTGTGTGTACTGCAAACTAATGGACAAATATTGTGTTCTCATCAATTTATGCTGGAGAATGAACACTTTTTCCTTACCGAAAATTTGAATACTGGTGGAAGGTACACGAATAACATCTCCGGAGTTTTAACGGCTTGTGTATACAATAAAGTTGCACCAGTTTGACTTAAGATGTGAATTTAAACCAATTTAGTTAAGCCAGTGCCAAAGACTGTGTGGATGCTTTTCTTTCATTTTTCACCAAACTTATTGCTGTTTAGTTTAAGTTGGTTAGGAACAGGATTGAGTTAAACAGAAATAATACAGCTGAAAACAAAATAGGAACTGGTGGGAAGTTTTCCATTGAAACTGTTTAAAGAAAATACAGGAAACTGGATTTTAATTAAGTGACTTTTTCCCACTCTGGAAAATTTCATTTTTTGTTGAAAAAAATGATATACCCAAAAACTGAAATATTTGAGCCAAACCCCAAAATATTGTGATTCAGATATCCCACATTTGTTCCTCCTGGGAGTTGTAGTTTGGTTACCTCATGTCTCCATTCTCCTTTCTCGGCCAGGCTTCCCAACCTCACTACAGCTTCCACTCTGCACCATGGCCAGGGTCTCCCATGATGCAACCACCTCCCCTCACCATGAGAGGAGACCATGGTTCATCATGGGAGATGTAGTCCAATCTGGCAGGCCAACCTTTAAAAGAAAGCTGCAACTCCCACAAGACAGCATTTCCTAATCAAACTATTTTGGTTTTCAGCCAAAATATTTTAGGTGTTTGATTTTTCACTGAAAAGTTGTATTTTCTGCAAAATAAATAAAGCTAATTTTCCAACTTGCTGTTATGAGCACACAGAGGTTTGCACTGGTTTAACTAAATAGATTTTAAATACTGATTTAAGTTAAACCTATGCAACTTTCTTTTTGTATACAAAGCCTAAGTCATCCTCCTTTCCACAGAACAGGTACAGCAGGAGCATTAGTAAAACCTGTGAGGCATTGCTAATCCATGTGGTTAACACAACAGCTCCCCTCTCCTGAATGTCACTCCAAAACTGAATCAAGACCAACTAGAACCATATTTGAGATTCATGCAACAACTTTGTCCAAATTAGCCAAAAGGATCCATTATGATCATGTAGTCTGACCTCATGCAGAACACAGTCCAGATTTCACCTACTGATTCTTCATTTGGCTTAACAAGTTGCTGCAGAGATAAAGCATATCTTTTAGAAAGGCATCTAATCTTGATTTAAAGATTCCAAGTGATGGAGAATTTATCACATACCTTGGCAGTCTGTTCCAATGATCAATGACACTCACTGTTAAAAATGCACTGCTAATTCTTTCCTTATTTTTCATTTCCAGCTGTCTGTTTCTGTGCTACAAACAAAATTGGAAGTGAGAGTGTTGGGAAAATTTCAAAATTGTTTGCTCATATTAGATCTTTGCCCCAATTTTTTAGACCCAACCTCTCAGATAAGCATCCATGCTGTGGTTGCTCATCACATATGGGGATTTGCTCATCACTAATTCTTCTAAAATTAAGATGGTTGTGTTCTACACTCAGTCTGTCTTTTGTCCTCTGTGAGATTGTCACATCAGTGTTGTCAAATGTGTTGGTTGTGATAAGGCCACTTAGCACCACACTGTGACCATCAACTCATATCATATAAGCCACCAAACAACCATGAGACAAGAGTAACTTTTAGTCAGAAATCAGATTTCTCCAAGTGTCCCATTAAAAGAAGGCTTTGTATTCCATTTTAAGGCTCTGAGCCTTCCAGTCCTCTGGAGAATGACAATTTTGTAACCTTTTCCCACTCTACTGGTGCCATATTTAACCCCTCATCTCCATCTAATGGAGCCCAGAGTCCATATCAGAGGGGACAACAATTTTTCAAGTGGATGGTTGGTTGGTTCATCACTGTAGAACTGGCTTCCAACAGAGATTATACTCCACCAAGACTTGCCACTTCTGTGGCATGGTACAAGACCCATCTCTTCATGAAGACCTAATGGATGATGTGACAGAGTGCTATCTGTAGCACCCTGGTCACTTAGGTGATTGCATAACCAAAAAGCTAACAGGCTTAATTGGACTCAAGTAACCTGTTATGGTGGGGATGTTGACATTTGGGGACAATGGTTGGGCTAATGAAGTAATTAGCTCAGTACAGGGGATCTTGGCTGTGCTAGGGCAAAGGATCTGGATGCAATGGATGGATGAGATGCTGTACTGACTAATTGAACAACAAAAAGAAATGCAGAAGGACCCAGCAAGGAGAGAGAGAAGCACTTCTGTGTTGGCAGATGAGACAGCAACAGGCCTTACAGGAGTTCATCAAGAAACAGTCCCAGGTATAGCAGCATCTCCTGCAGAGGCTGGTGAATGCCAATGCGGGAACAGGACATTGGACAGTAGGTCTGGGACTATGTAAGATGGCTTTGGAGGATGACCCTGATGCCTTTTTGATAATGTTTGAGCATTTGGCTATGAGTGCCAGATGGGGCATGGGGCTGCAACTAGACCCTTACCTCACCGGTGAGGACCAGGTGGCTGAAATAGCTCTAAAGGAGCATCAAGCCAAGGACTATGACACACTGACAGCGGCTATTTTGGATAGGGTGGGCATGTCAGTGAAGAAATACCACCAAAAATTTAGGACAGCAGGATGGAATGATGGGGTACATCCCCGGGCATTCATACAAAAGCTATTGGACAGGTCCAATTGGTGGCTGAGGCCAGAAAGACAGGACACAGGGGCCGTACTAGACTCTATTACTCTGGGACGGTTCACATAGAGCTTCCATGAGACTCTGAAAGGTTAGGTACTGGCTGGAGTTGCTGGAGTCCTCTGTGACATAACACAGAAGTATGTGGAGGCAGACTTTCCAAGAAAAGAACTCCTCTTCCCCCCCGCCCCCACTCCGGAAGGAAGTGGGAGAAAAAGTTTGAGGAGCCGCTTTCACCAAAGCCTGGAAAGGAGATGATGTCAGAGGTGAAGAAAGTTGCCTCTAGTGTCCACCCAGTGGTGTGTTATCAGTGAGGGGGTCAAAGGACAGATAAAGAAAGACTGCCATGCATAGACCACGGGATTCTGAGTTCTGTGGTGGGTGGAGGTAAAGGCCAATCTGGTCATAAGGACAATTCCAGTCAAAGTGAACTGGACAACCACAATTATGGATTCTGCAGCTGCATGTTCCCTGGTACGGAGCACCTTGGTCAGGCTGCAGTGGTGACAGAAAGGGGTGCTGACTACAACAAATTGTGCCCACAGGGAAAGGAACACTTAGCCCAGTAGCTGTTTTTCCAGTGGAGGTAGAAGGGAAGTTTAAGTGGCAGAGAGTGGGAGTTCTGAAGTTGTTGCGCTGTGCAGGAATAATTGGAATGGACTGGTCTCCATTTCTGGTAGGAAAAAAATGGGAGGATGGAGGAGGCAACCTCTGTGGTGGGGCTTGTGTAAAGAACTCTCTGTCGTACACCCTCCAGGCAACCCTTCAGGACTAGTGTTAAATAATGCTAGACACATGACAACAAGCTCAGAGAGAATCCAAATGCTAGTGGACTTGAGGGGGGGGAGAAATACTGGCAGGGGGCACTATATCTGGGAGTGATGGATCTAGTGGACAAGCAGGGCAGAGTCTCAGCCAGCTCCCAGGGGGAGCAAGTCATAGGCAAAGCCCGAGATGGAAAATATATTAATGAGGGAGAGAAGGTCCCTAATAATGAGGCTCTGGGGGGGAGAAGAGGGGGATCTTAGGCAGATAACCTCTAGCCTGGGGCACGGCAAGTTGAGGGAAGAGAGAAATCTCTATATAGATACAACCCAAGGGCAAAGAAAGTTGGAGGAAAGGAGAATGGGACACGAGTGGTGTGGTAACCTATAGGTCAAGGTGGAAATATGGGACAAACCTCTCGTCTCTGAGTTTACTTTCTGTGGGTGGGGGTCCCTTGTCTTCCACTGGTGCCACATGGACAGCCAGTGTAAAAGGGCACACAATTATCTGGTAGAACCCCAGCCCTGCAAAGTGAGTAGGGCTCCAATGGGGAGGAAGAGTCCCCTCCCTTCCAGGAGGCAATAAAAGGTCTCAAATGACATAAGAAAGGGGAAGGTATGTGATAGAGTGCTAGCGGTAGCACCCTGGTTACTTAGGTAATTGCATAACAGAGAAGATTACAGGCTTAATTGGAATCGATTAACCTGTTATGGTGGGAATTGTTGACATTTGGGGGCAATGGTTGGATGAATGACCTAATTAGCTCAATAAGTGGAAGAGGTATAGTTGGCAGGAAAAGTAAGTAAAGGGAGAGCTCAGAGAATGAGCGGGGTGTGTGGAGAAAGCTGGGTGGAAGACTCCTCCTGACACATGGCTGTGTTATGTTCTGCAGTGCTTGGTATCTAAAGATTAAAGGTACACGTGGGGAAAAGAAATAGGCTGTGTGTGTGTGTTGTGAATAAGAGACCACCCAAATGGGCCAGGCAGTGTGGCACACTGTGTAGCTGAGGGAGTGCCCTGTGGCAGATGGGCCGCATCCTCCATACTCTACCTCAGGTCTGATTATCCTCAAACTTACACTGGTATACATAAAGGGTGATTCCTATCAAGTCAATTGAGTGATCAAGGTGGAAAACCAGTACAACACTAGATTTAGGTCTTTGGAGCCTAATTCCTCTCAGGGGAAGTGAGGAGGTGAAGTTGGAGAGTTAAGCTCATTGGGAGCAGACTTTGTCCGCTGGTGATGAGCACCTTAAATATTCATGCAGTAGAAGTATTAATTGTGTGTAATAATTTCAGCTTTCCAAGGCAATGCAGACACATTGTTATAAAAAAATGGTAGGAAATCCACACAAGTTCTTGAAATGCAACTATTTGCCTGCAAAAACATAACAGGCAAATGTAGCCTTGGCCTTGATCCGAACAAACAACTGTACATTGTGTCAATAATGGATAACTGCATAGACACTGGCTCATGGAATCTTAAAATAATTCATCAGGCTTTTCTCTCCCAGTGGCTGCTCCCTGACCTACTAATCTACAGGGAGCGAGTCAGTGGACGGTTGCTTTTTTAGTTGTATTTGTTAAGGACAAGATATTCAAAGATCTTGAATGCCTTCTGCTCCCCTGAAAACAGCATTTACAATAGGTATGTAATTGTATTTTCAGGCTCCTGCATTGGGATTTGGATATGGAAGGCAAAGTCATGCAGGGTGTTAATCCATGCATGCACTGTTATGCAATACATACAGTAGCTCCCAAAAGCAGATGGAGAATGGGCCTGGCTATAAACTTAACATGCGGATTAACTCTTCAGAGGAAATGCTTATGCAAAGCAGTATCCTGCAGAGCAGCTCCCCATACAAATAACTGTATTGTAAGGCACACATGTCTCTAGGGACAATAATTAGAAAAAGGAATACCCAGGGAGCAAATTGACCCATCAAAATATAGTCCTTTTCTGATTTATCAGGGAACAACTGTTTGTACATATTGGTGTGACACTTGGACAATTTAGCATCTCTAATCAGGCTGGAGGGTCAAACTACATGAACTACAATAGTGACATATAATATATTGAGTATTGTGTATAACTAAGCTTCAGCATACCCTGTATACTTTATTAGAAGCAAAATATAAATATTTCCAGTGCAAGACACTTACTGTACTTTGAGTTTGCTTGCCCAGTAATGCTTGGTTTAGAAACCATTTTTGGTTAGCTGGTGGGAAAAACTGAATAGATTTCCCCAACCTACTTCCATCTTTTTCTCTGCCAGCCTCTACACTGTCCCTTTGCCCCCAGGCCTCCCCAGAACATAGGGATCAACACAGGATAAGGAAGAAACAGGCTCATGTTCATATATTGGCTGCCATGCTTTACCTATACTATGTGTGTGGGGTGGAATCATGTTATACAGACAAGAGATTTAATAAACAGCATAAAGGGGAAGCAAATATGATTGGAAAAGGGGCAAAGGCTCCACATGAAGGTTAGTATTATTACACTGCATTCTTTCCCCTTCCCAGCCAATGGAAAGCCATTCATAACTGTGCTTTGGGGGCTCTGCAAGAATTCAGGGCAGTTGTAAGTCGCCAGAAGAGAAGTGTCCTCAAGGGACTTCTATGCGGCATTTCCCTCTGAGGGGAAGTTACTCTTGCTCAAGACGAGAGGAACTTGTAATGGAATTCAGTCTAGTTTGAAGAGCCCAAGAGGTGTGCAGCAGCACCTGGCGGGTAGGGGTGGAGACTAGCCAAAAGCAGCACAGCATGGTAGGACTACCAAACTAGTGCTACAGGTGGACCTTTGATCTGCAGAGAGCCCAAGAACCACATATACTGACCCTGCTCCTGCAAATCTCAGCTTTATAAAAGGAAGACTGGCCTCAATCTTGGCCTGTCCGTCATTCTACTGAAGGTCCTTCTTCCAACTGGTGTTGTGGAGCACAGAAGTCATGTCTCTGTCCTTGTCTTCTGGAGCTTAATTATTTATGTTACAATAGCATTTAGAGGTCCCAACCGACATCAGGATCACATTGTGTTAAGTACTGTACAAACACATAATAAGACATTCCTTTCTCTGAAGAGCTCATAATCTATTTATAGTCTGAAAAGGGACTGAAAAGGGGAGCATTATTATTAATTTACAATGGAAAACTGGGGTATGGACAGATACAGTGATTTCCCTAAGATCACACAAAGTTTGTGGCAGTGCCAAGAGTTCAACCCAAACCAGGGTTACAGTCCAGTGCCTTAACCACAAGACCCTCCTTCTTCCTCTCTTGGGAAGTGGAGGAATCTTGTAAATGGATTCCTGGATACATTTCTCTTTTATAGGATGCTTTCACAAAACCTGCTTATTTTAACCTATATTCCTATGTTATCTTATCTTTAGGTATGATTTTTTGGTAATAAGGGGTAATGTTCAACTTTAAGAGTAATTAGCCATTGGAACAATTCACCAAGCATTGTGGTGGATTCTCCATCACTGACAATTTTAAAATCAAGATTGGATTTTTTTTTCTAAAAGATCTGCTTTAGGAATTATTTTGGGGAAGTTCTGTGGCATGTTTTAGACAGGAGGCCAGACTAGATAATCACAATGGTCCCTTCTGGCATTGGAATCTATGAATTATGCAAAAACCTTGAATTGAGTCTCATAATGATGAATGAGAGAATAAGACATTCATTTATTTCCTTTAAGAATGAGTGACAATCTGATTCCAAATATCATTTTTGGTCAACCATAATACACTATCATTCAAAAGTAATTGTGTAGTCTTATGTAATGTATTGGAGTTATTTGAAGGCAGCAGATATGCTAGATGTATGTAGTTACTTAGGCCAAATATGTTTAGAGTTTCTCCTACACATTTCTGTAATTACTAGAGCTGGTCATACATTGGAATTTCCAACCCAGGAGAAATTCTGATATTTTGATGTTTGGTTTTTTTCATTCTGAATCAGGATAAAAAAGTCAAAATACCAACATTTTTCATTGAATGGAAAGTTCTGAAAAATTTCCCTTTGGAAATATCAAAATGTTTTGTGTAGGTGTTTTTGATCAAAATGAAATGCTTTGACATTCCTGAATCAAAATGTGTCATTTGGAGTCAGTCTGACATTGAACTGCATCTATCTGAATTGCTGCAGTGCCTATGGGTGCCTCATGCCCCATTTTTTTCCCCTATGGGCTGGGTGGCTGGGCCAGACTATGTCTCCCATGATACACTTTGGCTATTAAACTCCCATGATGCAGCGCACTGGTTCCACAGAAGAATCATACTTTCCCTGCGGGGGTGGAAGAGAGAAGGGAAAGATTTTGCAGAAAGGAGTTTTCCATCAAAGAACCATTGACAGAAAATTCCTTACCTGCTGTCCGTGTTATTACTGGTATTGCAGCTGTGCCTCTGGACCCCAGTTCTAGTTCGGAGCCCCTCAGTATTAGGCAGCATACACATAACAGAAAGGCTGTCCTTGCTCTGATAAATTTATCATCTGGTGGTTTTTTCTATTTGATGTTGTTTTATTTACTCTAGCAAGTACCTCAGTACACTCCAAAACAATAGAAGGGATTTCTTAGCTATGCTAAGTGGCAAGACTCATTGATGGTCAAATCTTCAGCTGGTGTAAGATTACTCCATGGAAGTCTATGGGTATATGTACACTGCAATTAACAGCTGCGGCTGACTGGGACTTGTGCGGCTTGCACTAAGGGGCTGTTTAACTGTGGTGTTGAAGTTCGGGCTTGGGCTGGAGCCCAGGCTCTGGGACTCTATGAGAGGAGAATGGACCAGGCTCCATTCTGAGCCCAAACATCTACACCTCAATTAAACAGCCCCCTAGCCCAAGCCTCATGAGCATGAGTCAGCTGACATGGGTTAGCTGTCGGTGTTAATTGCAGTGTAGACTAATCCTATAGGGCTATGTCCATTTTCATCAGCTGAGGAAGTGGTCCAATATATTTACTCGGAATGGGCGTTCAGAAATGGATGTTGACTGGAGTTTTGCTACTAACTTCAATAAGAACGGGCCCATATGCTATGCCTCTCAGGGTTCATTGTACATAGCGTTTACTTGGTTCTTTTCTTTCATTTCCACACATCATATAGCCATTCTTGGATAATCACCAATTGATTCTCAGTGTAAGTTAGCCTTGATACCTCCCTCATAAACTCACAAACGTCCATAAAGGTGATATGCACATTTTCACGTATTGCAACAACCCACTTACACGTTGTTCACAAGACCATAAGTCCTGGCAATAAACGGGGCCCATTGCACTCACACTGATATACTGTGCATGTCCTACACACCATAACATATAATACTTAGAGCTGCATAAGCAAATCATAATTAGAGGGCAGGCAAATGAATCATCCTTTGTTACATTATGTAAATAACTAAATCCAAGTCAAAATAATTGCCAGCAGACTGATTTGAAACCTCATTTAAGGACGAATACAGAAATGTTGCTTTCCTTACTGAAAATATCTGTTCTCGTGATGTTCAATGTTTGAACAAACCCTGTCTAAGTCAAAGTGAGAACTAACTGCCTGGTGGTGACATATGTTTTATATTAAGAAACTGTTTGAGGGGCATGTATGACTTAGTGGATAAATCATCAGGTCTGTCCCCTTCAACTAGAGAATAGCCTGTGACCCTAAAGGAAAAGAAACTTGGTCTGAGCTTAGTTCTCACTGGAACAATAGTTTACATCATAGAACTTATGCTTCACCAAGAAAAGGTTGGTGCACCGGAAAAGGTTGTGGACTAAACTAATAGGAAACCTGAATCCTATATAAGTTCCTTATATCAGGCCTTGTAATCTGTATTTAAGAGCTGATTCTTCAAGACCTGCCATCATGGACCCGTTCTATGGGTTTCCTTTTTTTATCTGTAACCTTGAACGTGAACTTCTTGATTAAATACAGCCAAAGGTATGAAAAGGATGATAAGAAAGGCCAAAGATATGGAACACAAATAGCAAAGGAAATAAAGAGAAATGCTGAGATGGTCTTTAAATATCTTAGGAGGAAACCAGCAAGGAGTCAGTAAGGCGACTAGGAGACATGGGCTGGAACTTAATGACAGATGATGCTGATATTACTAGGAAGATGAATGGATTATTTACTGGCACATTCACAAAAAAAGCTGAACATCACATCCTAGAGATTGGAGACGTTTTCCTGGGAGGGGAAGAAATGTTAAAAAGCTTTTAATAGCTTCTGTCCAAGCAAGATAGGTAACAAACATGAGTATTAGGAGGTTACAAGGAAACATGCTCCAATGAATTACATGCCAAAAATCTGAACAAAGTAAACAAGGGCAAGAAGCATGTCTATTCTGACAGTGTGTTAAGTGCAGAGGAAATGTCAGGCATAAGAGGATGGTTATGCATAGTGGCTCCCAGTCCTGTATTTAAGATCTGATAAAGGTAAGGTAGGAAATTATAGGCATCTACAAATAAGTATAGATCTTCGGTCTCAGATGTGGGAAGCTGCTGAGAACACTGATAATAGATGAAATTGAGCAACAGTAGGAAATAAGACCATACTAAGGCTATGTCTACACTACCACGGTAAGTCAACCTATGCTACGCAACTCCAGCTACATGAATAATGCAGCTGGAGTCGACATACCTTAGGTTGACTTACCGTGGGGTCTACACCATGGGGAGTCGATGGGAGAAAATCTCCCATCGACTTATCTTACTCTTCTTGTCGGGGTAGAGAACAGGGGTCGACTGGAGAGCAATCTGCAGTTGATTTGGCGAGTCTTTACTAGACCTGCTAAATCGACCACCGGGGGATTGATCTCAGAGCATTGATCCCCGCTGTAATGTAGACCTGCCCTAACTCCCATACTAGATCAGACCAGTGGGTCCTCTAATCCAGTAGCCTGTCTCTTACAGGGATCAGTATTATATGCTTCAGGGAAAGGTGCAAGGAGCCCTGAAGTGGTCAGTTATGGAATGTCTCCCCTATGGGCAAGTTATCTTCCTAACTCTATTGGTTGGAGTTTGGTTTCTGCTCTGAAATATGAGGCTTTATAGCCCATCTAATGTTTTTATTTTTAAAACAGATAAATTTAATAAATAAAATCCTTCAAATTCATGAAAAGTAAAGCATAACTCCCTCTGGGTCCAGGCCCAATTATGCCTAGACACCACAATAATTGGAGGCCTATAGATACTGTAGATTCATGTCCCAGGATTCTGCAAGGAAACAATGTGCTGCCAGATGTGATGTAAGACTGAACATCTAACCATCTGTGCCACACTATGAGACTGTGGCATTTTTGGGTTAAGAAGAGGTATTAACTAGTCCCATTGCTCAAACCAGAATTTAACTACAACAAGTACGCTCTGCCTCCCAAATCAAACCATCAGCAGGATGTCAAAATATTGGAGTTCAAAATAGTATCAAAGAGTAAAATGTTGTAGCGTGCTGAAACAGGGATTAACAACAGTTAGAAAGTTTAATGTCCCCCAATACTGGATTGTTTAAGAATTTATTGGAATGTTTAAATGCCGCTTCATCTCCATTTAGATCTAAAACAATCAGAAATCTAAAGACTAACTTCTGAGGTCACCAGACTGTTTGTTTTGTATTACATAATAATTGTAATTATACTTTACTTTTCATCCCTAGATTGAAGAACACTTCACAAAAGTGGGTAAGTATCATTATTTCCATTTCACAGCTGGGGAAAATAAGGATCAGAGAAGTTAAATTACTTGTGTGCAGGGTTACTCAACGTCTGGTTTTCCCAGACAAAGCCTCTTTTTTGAGTGTCCTTTCTCTGTCCGGGGAGGATTTTAAAAGTAACAGGCAATGGCCCTGGTTTTTGCAGAGCAGAAAAGCTGCAGGTTAGAAAGAGCCCCAATTAGTCTGCTTCTTGATTGGTTCCTCCCCTGCATCTGCAGCTGATTGGTTCATTCCCCTGCAAGCACAGCTGCTGGATCCCGCTCACCCAAGCCCCGACTCTCCGCCCTGGGAGGCAGTGGCGGATTAGGGGTCTGTAGGGCCCTGGACCAGAGCAAGTTCTGCTTGCAGTTCCATTCCCCATCCCCCAGGCTGGGCCGGGGCATGAGGGCTTGCCACGCTCTGCCCACCTGATGCTTCTGCTGGGGGCAGGAGTGCTGGATGGGTGGAGCAGATCAGGGCAAGGGGGTGCCCATTTTTCCCGGGGCCTCTCAATTGGCCGGGGCCCCTGGGCATGGTCCCTATTGGCCCAGTGGCTAATCTGCCACTGCTGGGAGGGAGTCCCACAGAAAGGCGCTGACTGTTGGCTGTTGCTGTGTCCTGGACTTGCACCAGCTGCCCTACCAGTGTAACAGGGAGTGACATTGTCCCCCACCTCCAGTGAGTACCCCCGCTGCAGATACCTCTTCCAGCACCCCCAACTGAACCCCCCAGCTTTCCAATCCTCCAGCCCTCTCCAGTGCCCCAGCAGTGTTCTCTTTTTGGGAACCTGAAATATGGTAACCCAACTTGTGTGTCTAAGGTCATGCAGCAGGGCTGGGAAGCAAACCTAGTTTTTTCCTGATTTCAAGTCCTGTGCCACATCAACTGGACCACACTGCTGCTTCTAAATAGATTGCATAGAGCAGTAGTTCTTACGCTTTTGTACTGGTGATCCCTTTCATACAACAAGCCTCTGAGTGCGACCCCCCCTTATAAATTAAAAACACTTTTTTATATATTTAACCCCATTATAAACGCTGGATGCAAAGCGGGGTTTGGGGTGGAGGCTGACAGCTCACAACCCCCGCCCCATGCAATAACCTCGCCACCCCCTGTTTGAGAACCCCTGGCATAGAGTTAGCCACACTCTCACCTGGGAGTTTTTCTGCCCACAATTTAACTCTCTCCAGGTCCCTTTCTAGTATTTCTCATTTCCAATAAAAAGGAAAGGACAAATATAGGTAAGGAAAAGTTGATTTTCAGCTGCTAAATGCGGGTTACAAACAAAAGAGTAAAAAAACCTCCCTCTCCCTCTCTCTCTCTCTCTCTCTCTCTCTCTCTCACACACACACACACATATACTTGGCTGTGTCCTCTTAAGAAAGAAGTAAATATTACATTATCCAGCTAAAGACCTTCATTTCAAACGGCTTCATAATTAATCAGAGTTCAACTCCATTCCAAGAGTCAGCTCCAGGAAAAACATCAACTTGTTTTTTGACAAGAAACACTGAATCTTGGGGGGGGGGAATAACAACCCTCAGTGCAGTTAAAAGAAAACAAATTTTTGAACGGTTCTCCTAATATTTGAGCAGGGGTGGTTTATAATGTGTGAAGTCATTTGTACTTTGGGTTTTGCAATATGTTGGGTTCTTGCCTGTGACTGGATAATCTTTTGTGCAGAAACAAACCAGCTTGCAAGGGTCACTTGGGTTTTGTGATTCACATTTTAGTGCCAGAGGGTATTTGATATCGAAAAGATGGAAAAAGTCATGTCCCACAATTTTGGCAGTCTGCATATGCTTTATTAATTATGTAAATCAACTACAGGAACTTTTACGTAGGTATTATCTAGACCTTTGTCCCCACCCTCACACATGAACACAGGTGGGACAGGTACATTTCCTACAGATAAATAGCTTGAGGATTAAGAGCAAGAATAATATATTTGCATTCCTTAGGAGTAGGACAGTGTAAATTTTGCCAGTTTTTGTTCAAACCATCTTTTAACTCAGTTTCAGATAATTCAGTCTTACTCCTCAGAGATTGTTTCAGGTTTATTTGATCCCAGCATAGTGAAGGGAGAATTACTACTGAGTTTCATTAAGCTCTGTGCTTAACAAGGTTTTATAAAAATTCAGGAAAAAATGGTTTATTCAACACACAAAACTTAGGCCATGTCTGCACTAGCGAGCGCACAGCTGTACTGATGCAGCTGTGCTCCTATTGTTTCAGGTTTATTTGATCCCAGCATAGTGAAGGGAGAATTACTACTGAGTTTCATTAAGCTCTGTGCTTAACAAGGTTTTATAAAAATTCAGGAAAAAATGGTTTATTCAACACACAAAACTTAGGCCATGTCTGCACTAGCGAGCGCACAGCTGTACTGATGCAGCTGTGCTCCTATAAGATTGTTCTTTTAGCCACTCTATGCCAACAGGAGAGAGCTTTCCTGTGCACATAATCAAACCACCTCCAATGAGCAGCGGTAGCTGTGTCGGCAGGAATGTGTCTCCCACCAACACAGTGCTGTCTACACTGACGCTTCTGTTGGTGTAACTTATGTTGCTCAAAGGGTTTTTTTTTCATACCTTGAGCGACATAAATTATACTGACCAAAAATTATACCGACAAAAGTGCTAGTGTAGACATAGCCTTACTATGTGACAAACAGTTGCCAGTAGTGTCACAAAATCAAAACAAAATCAGGAAATTCAGTGTCAAACCCCCTTTTTTACTTTTAGGGGCAAAAATAAGTCCTGATGTAACTCTTTACACCAGCAACTATTTGAATTTGACCTACGTTTCAGTGAAAGGTTTATGTATTCCACTAAATTTTGCATGAAACTCACAAGGTTTCATTGCTTATTTTGAACCTGAGATTTACAAAGTTTTATGCGGCCTCCTGTTTTACACAGATCACATGGACTAAAAGGAAACTGAATCAGACATCAGGTGACACCCATTGCCCTGAATGCACAGATCAGGTATTTAGGTGCTAACGGTCATGATAAATGGATCAGTGATGGGAGAATGGTAAGTGCCACTTTTCTGATTATGCAATAGGTTAAGAGGGTGTAACTGTCAACATTTCACCACAGCAAATGTTTGAGTTTTAGTAAAGCTGGCAGAGAAAACAGTTCTCAATTTAATTTGGGAAATTAAGTTAATCTCCTGAATAATCAATCTAGGGGTAAGGGGGAAGACTCAGACTGGGATATTCAAAGTTGCATAAGGGAGTTTCATCGGGAACTGAACACCTAATTCCCTCCCAGCTCCAGTGCAAGGAATGTGTAGGACTAAGTTGTGGACATCAAATAAGATTAGCAGATACTTTAGAGTTTCACATAGAGATATAAAATGGAAAAGGAATGAGATTCCTAAAGGGTTGTGAGAGATAAAGTAAAAGCAGCTTAGCTAACACCCTTCTAGAAAACTGGTAGAATGTCAGGTCCATACAAAAACAAGCAACATTCCAAGCTAGGGAAAAGGTTATTATCAACAGCCTGAGCTGCATTGAAAAGGTGAGCGACTCAAGACTTAACTGATAACATCCACAGATACAGTCCTGTCAGTCGAGTGGCACCATAAACACTCCTCAAATTCCAAGGAGATAAAGCAGCTCTGAAAATCTTATCCATTTTAAGACTTTCTAGATATAAAATTGCATCTAATGAGTAAACATGTTATATTACTCTTGAATAATCTACCCATTTGCCTCGAGGGTTAAATTATCAAAATTCCCTCTGTCTGGCCACAAAATTTGAGCCTGTGAATGTTTTTTAATGTTAATATTTTCAGAGACTAACTGGTGACTGGTTTCAGAGGGGTAGCCATGTTAGTCTGTATCAGTAAAAACAACAATGAGTCCTTGTGGCACTTTAGAGACTAACACATTTATTTGGGCATAAGCTTTCATGGGATATAAGTCTCTAAGGTGCCACAAGGACTCCTCATTGTTTTTATCTGGTGACTGAAGACACTTGATGAAGCTTTTACAAAATGGTCTGGACAAACCCAGTCAGTTTAGTCTGGCATTTAACCGCAGCTCATAGAATTGAATGGCTGAATCCATGTTCTTCCCATATAGTAAATACTCACTATAACTCTCTGTGACTGTAATGGAATATCTGATAAACATGCCATTCATATGGGAGCTTATTCAAATAAAAACTAGTAAGATGAGGTTATGAATAACCTGGACAGCATTAGGACATTTTAGATTGCTCTACCATCAAAAGTACAAATATGTTTAGCAGTGGTACAGCTTGGCCATGAGATTTATACTTATATTTGCATTGTTTTGATCATTGCGTGTAATAAGCAAGCACAAAATTGCACACAGAAACAGCAGAGCAGGGAAAAGCCACGTAGTAGGCTGGTTTGGTTTTATAGTGAAAAACAAATGGGATTATAACACGAGGCTGGAAGTAAAGGAAAACTTCCAAGTGTAGTGAGGGAATAGCCTGTCAGAGTATGAGATACAGCTCACTTCATCGTATGAGAGCAGCACTGAAAAGAATTCTTCAGTTAAGTGAGGTAATGTAAACAAGACCTTTCCTTGGAGCAACCTAGAATGATATGGGTCAGAATAATGGGTCAGAATAAATACTGGGTCACAATAAACATGGGTCAGAATAAATACTGTGGACATTATGTCCCTAAGCCTGGCCTGGTTGGGGAAACTTTCTCTTTTTTTTTTTTTTTTTTGGCCACAAACGCAAAGGTTGGAAGCTAGTTTCAAGAGTGTTTTAAAGCTCTCACTTTTCTATCAAGTTCCCTCTTTCTCCACTTATTAGGGGCCAATTGTAACAAGGATGCAACCTTTTGTGAGTCTTCACCTCTGAGGATGGAGACCCCCTTTGCTGGCCTCTTTCTATAAGACACTATTTTATAAAATGTACTGTCACTGGGGTTCTGCAAAGAATTTTGCATGTAATGTGAAACATGTGTCACTTATTTGTGCTTGGAATCTTCTAAGAGCCAGAGAACTCAGTCAGCACTGAACTGGGACCCTTCTCCATGGAGAGTACCGATAGAGGGGACTCGGAAAGTTATACAAGAGGTGACAACTTGGGTGTTTTTGTGTGTTTCAAAAGTGAAGGATCTTGCATATAAAGGTTATAAGCAAATCCTTTTTCCTTTTTGGAAGGGGGCAGGTGGGTGGTAACATTTGGCCCTAATGACAATAAAGGAAGGAAGGGGGGGAAAAGGAGTGAGAGAAACTGTAGATTAGAAGATGACAAAAGCAGAATAATGGGGACATGACCCTCAGCAACCAGATTCCCAACACACTTCCAGGAAACAGCTAAGGGCAGAGGTGGAGATGGCAGAAGATGCAGAAATTTCAGGAAGATGGTCATTTTTTTTTAATTGGTGATTTATCATCCAGAGGAAAAAAAATAAGGACAGAGATAACTATCCTAAGTTGTTTGTACTCCTGGATTTAGCTATTTGAAACTGTGGGTTGTATACCAAGGAGACGCTATATGGCAGTTCACAACACAGTGGTTACTGTGCCCAATTCTCAGGTTTGCTCCAGCAGTACAAAGCAGCTGTATCCACCTTAACAGCCTCCTGATGGATTTTATTTTAGTGAGGGAATCCCAGGGGATGTAGAGCCAACGTAGGTGCTCTATGCCACCTTCCTCCTAGCCTCTGGGAATTTCCCAGGAGAAAGAGAATGGCCAGGGAATCCCTATGACTCAATGACCTTCAAATGCCTGAACACACTTCTTGGGAGAATGGATATGTAATTAAGAGCAAGCCTAAAGCTGCTCTAACTTATATCAGGCCCTAGCCAACCACAGGATTTGGAGGAGGGGGGGGAACAAAAGGTGTCAGCACAGTTGTGATAATATATCTCAGCCACTGTCCGGGTTCTAGCTTACTAAGTCTTAATGCAAAAAGGAAATGTGAGAAATAATAAAGACAATAGCAGAAAGAGGTAGAGGGGTGAGTATGTGGACAGATGTGAGAGAGAAGGAGAAAGGGATGTTAGCTCTATTCCCCAGGTTTAGACAAAACTTTACAATACAGGGTAGAATAATTAGAAATAAGGGGCATGGTTCCCATTATCCTGAGTAAAACCTGAGTGTGTTTGGTGTGAGTCAGGCTTGGTGTCTAAATGAGCAAGCCAAGCAGGATCCTGCACTATCTAATAGAGATGCTTTCTGAGCTTCTGGGAAGCACCCATTTTTATACAGCCAAGACAATATAAGAAAGAACCTAGCTACATGACTGAGCTCATTATTTCCTAACCAGTTCCCTTGAGAAGGCCACTGGTCCCTATATCACCCTCTTTCCCTGACTCTCTTATTGTAGCAAACATTGTTTTAGTTAGTCAAGCAGACTACCACAACACCACATTTGTCTGGTTACCAGCAGCAGCGTAGCTTTTCCCCGTCAGATCATAAACCCTGACAGGAACGTATGTACTATATGTAGTGTTGCCACCTTTGGGTGCAAAAAAACAGGATACCTGGGATGATGCTGAGCCCATAAAACTGGACAGCTGGCAGTGTGTTCGGAACACCCTTACTGATTTCCCAGGACAGTTACCTCAAAAAGGGATTATTCTAGGAAAACTTGGATGGGGCAACTCTAGCAATAGGGCTTGCAGTGATATTTCTTGCATGTAAGGTTATCTTTCAATGTTATAGCTAAAAGCCATGTTCTCACTAATGCTATACACAGTGGTAATAAGACCACTCTACTTTCACTCTAAATGTAGGCCTTTGTCTTTGTTTTGTTTTGCTATGCTATTATGTTGTTGTAATAAATATCCAGAGGAATTCTGGCCATCTGTTGTATCCTTTGTTTGACATTCACCACCGCATCTTCCCAGTAGTATAGTAGCATATGATTACATACATGCCATATAAATAATTCTCAATGTCAGTGTTACTTTTCTTATGGAGCTCTTCCTTCAGATCCTCTCTTTTGCATTTCCTATCCACATTCACACGCTTGCATTACTTGTCTAGCCTATATTTTACTCTCTTGGTTCTAGCTTGAGTTTCTTTTAGTAAGGGAAGTCTTGATTATATGTTACAGCCTATAGACTTAAATCACAGAAAAATGAACACAGAGAAGCATTCCCTTGAGGTCAAAATGTAGTCAGCACTCTCTGATCAGGAGTCAGACTGTTTCCAAGAGAGCTGGCAGGCACAGTGCTGAGGTGCACCTTCTATTTGCTCCAAGTGACCCTAACCATGAACATAAGGATTAATGCAGCCACACCACTTCCTTAAGGGAAATTGTAAACATTCCAAGTCAGTCCAAGGTAAACTGGGTGTAGGTCAATTTTTTTAAAAGGGCTGCAATATTCATGTCTGGGAAGAATCCTATATGATTCCAACACTGGGAAAATGTACAAGCGAGGAAGTAATATTTATATAAGTCAAGGAAAACACTGTTTCCTTCTTCAGCAGGAAACAGCAGCTATTCTCAGAGCTTCAGCGATAGGAGGAGAAATTAAATAAAGCATCGGCAGCCTATACTTGTTTTATTTCTGTGGTTTTACAATCTGAGTCAAAATAAACACATTTTTTAATCTCAAGAGAATTATTAGGGTAATAATTGAGAAAAAATGTTATTTACAAGTTTCAGTGGAACAATTCAGTAAATTACTTAAGCTGAAACAAAAGATTCAATGCAAAAAAAAAATCTGAGTTCATGCAATCATCTAGTTTAGTTTTGAAAGTGTTAGGGCTGTGATCTCGCAATCTCTGCACAGACAAACCTCCAATTGATATCAATGAGTGTTTTGTCTGAGTAAGGACTGCAAAAATCAATACTATTGGGGCCTGAGTGTGGTCTCATTTAAGCCAGTTTACCGCAGTGTAATTCCATTTATTTTAATGGATTTTTGCCCCTTATTTATAATGACCCAGCCCCATAGTTACCAAAACAACAAGCTTCTATGTCCAGGGATTGATTGAGTCATTGTTTACAGTTTTCAGACTAGTAGCCGTTTTAGTCTGTATTCGCAAAAAGAAAAGAAGCACTTGTGGCACCTTAGAGACTAACAAATTAATTTGAGCATAAGCTTTCGTGAGCTACAGCTCACTTCATCGGATGTATCCGATGAAGTGAGCTGTAGCTCACAAGAGCTTATGCTCAAATTAATTTGTTAGTCTCTAAGGTGCCACAAGTACTTCTTTTCTTATTGTTTACAGTGTTAGTTTATTTTGCCTTAGGATATACAATGAGACAGATTTAATGGGAATGATAACTTTACATTTCCATACTCTCATGTGTTTAAAATCTTAATCTTTACAATAAATTCATGAATAACAGATTTTTGCATGTAATCTCTTTAGGATGAGGGGGAAGATTTTCTTTAAATGAAATTGAAAACAATAGAAAAGTTGGATCACACCTTCAGGTGAATGCATGAGTTGCATCTATTTCCGTAATTACACAGTCCCAGGTTCTGTAACTACACTACGCTTGGACCCCAAAGTCTCTGTGAAATCAGTGGAAGTTTGGGTGGGCATGGACTGCAAGACTGAGACTCTCCGTGTGTTTATTTGAAAGGTCTCACATCCTCCATGGCATATTTAGAGTTCCTTCCCCACAATTTTTTCATTGTCTTGCTTACTGAATCAGCTCCAGGACTGAAATTCATTTTCTGTGACCACGCAGAAAAACAAAACTTTGCATAAGTATCTGTACAGACCCCCGTGTGAATAAGAAGGGGTGCAAACGGAACTGAAGCAAGATTTTCTTTAGAAATTGCTGAAATGGTCACTGACCACTTTTCTTACTATTTGCCCAGCAGGAACCAGTCTGCCCATGGGACTCCCAGCAGTCCGTAGTAAAAGCAGAAGACAAACCAAGATATGAAGGAGAAAATTCCATGGGTCTGATCCCATGGTCTTCCTCCACACAGAACTCCCACTGACTTTGATGGGTACTCTGTATGGTTAAGGCCAGCAGAACCAGGCAAGGCACTTACATTGATGAACTCCCAAGTGTTTCCTAGACTGATTATTCCTGGCATGAAATTGGCAATAGCACTTGCAGCTAGAATTTAGGATAACCAGAGCTTTTTAAATCCTTCATTAAATATTTTAAATACCTTGTGTTGTTCCAACCATTTACATGTCTTCACTTTTCTGTCATGTGATGTTGTGTATGATCACTAAGCTGATAAAGTGCAATTTGCACTTACAGCCTAAGATTAGAGCTTCCAGTCCCTGCTTACTCAACTGAGACAGGCTTACTCTGAGTCACAGGGCTACTTTAAAATTCAGAACTTCATAGAGCGTTAAATACAACTGTTTCAAAATGGAATTCCTCTGCGTTCCTTTTTATTTATAAAACTCCAAATCCTGATCCAATGTAAATCAATGGTAATTTTGTCATTCACTGTATTATTACAAAAAGAAAAGGAGTACTTGTGGCACCTTAGAGACTAACAAATTTATTTGAGCATAAGCTTTCATGAGCTACAGCTTACTTCATCGGATGCATTTAGTGGAAAGTGAAGTGGCAGTAAGCTGTAGCTCACAAAAGCTTATGCTCAAATAAATTTGTTAGTCGCTAAGGTGCCACAAGTACTCCTTTTCTTTTTGCGAATACAGACTAACACAGCTGCTACTCTGAAACCTGTATTATTACAGTAACACCCAGAGGCCTCAGATAGGGCTAGTGCTCCATCTTGTTAAGCATTGTACAAACATATACAGTAATGAGAAACAGTCCATGACTTGAAGATTCTACAATCCATGAGCTCAGTCTAGTAAAGGAGTAACACAAAGGAGTAACTTTACTCACATGAACAGTCCCATTTATTTCAATGAGAGCATTCCCGTGAGTAATGCTTCTTCTGTGTTTATTTTCAGGGACATTGAGACAGGACACAATGTGATAGTTGCCATTTTAACCAACATCAGAGATTGAACTACAGCTCTCTTCAGCTCAGAGCATGAGCCTTCACAGCTTGAGCTGAAAAGTCAGCCTGTTTAGCTGAGAGCTGTACTGGACTGAATCTTATGTGGATTGTGCACAGAAGGGGACGTGTAACATACACTGACCAGTGGGTTACAACAAAAAGAGGTTAAAACAAACAATTAGATGGTCTCCACTAATTAAACATTTGTTTGTTTTACATTATAAGAAATATTCAAGGAAAATGAAATACAGTAGATGTCACCATCTCTACATGTTTAGCTATTGTCAGATGATCATTTATCATATGTTCCATGTTAGTCTTGGGGAGTGACTAGAGAGAGGACTGGTAGTGGCTTTATGGACTAGCTCAGTGAGGGAATTTTACACTGAAGGGGTTGTATGGCAGAAAGCACACCGGTGTTTGTAGAAGAAATGGTCAAATGGATAATGCAGATTGGCCTCAGTGATGGAGTAGAGGGGACTAGAGGCTGCAATAAAATACAAAAGCAGATAAATATGAAGAAACAAAACTCATAAACGTGAGGTCAAGAACATGTCACTGTATATGGTAGGGAAAGAGGAGACTGTGGATGGACCCAAAATGGGAGGGGTGGAGTCTGTGTGTGAAACCTTCAGAACAACAGGCCCAAAAGATGATCATAACAACATTGTTTTCAATGGACATGTGAGGACAAAGATGGGTCTCAGGAAGGGTAGGGAAGAGTAGATTTGGAGTGGTATATTACCTATGGATCCATACTGGATCGCAAGAACATCTTGTCCATTCAAATCTATTCTCTGACTTAAGACATTGTTTAAAGGCTAGAGGTTAAATACCCAAGAAAGGGTGTAATTTTCATAAATAGGGTTCATATTTCCCATCTGGAAATATATATGGAAAATCATGTACAGATGATGTCTAAAAGAAAAGGAGGACTTGTGGCACCTTAGAGACTAACAAATTTATTTGAGCATAAGCTTTCTTGAGCTACAGCTCACTTCATCGGCTGCATTCGGTGGAAAATACAGTGGGGAGATTTATATTCACACACACAGAACATGAAACAATGCGGTTTATCATACACACTGTAAGAAGACGTACATCTAAGCCTAATTATCTTTGCTTTTGTTCTACTTTCCTGATACTTTTTAAATACTCTTACTGGTATTGACCTGGGCTTTACTGCTTTTTCCACTATAAACTTTTTACAAGGTTGAAGATTCTTTGTTCTCTCTGCCCCCCTCCCCCATCCCTTTGAACTGTTTGTTGTGCTGTTCCTTGCGTGTGCTTTTTCTCTTCCAGGGAGCCATTGGTGAGACGGAAAAGGCAGAGGATGTGAACTCCCATATACAGTACAAATATAGAGGATGACCCATTAAACGTTATGTTGAAATGCTTCCCAGACAAACGGAGCGCTCTCCAAGATGCTAAACAAAGTGCACTGATAATAATGGGGATGAGAGATGTAACGCTGATGACTGTAATGGCATTAGGAACACTTGTTACCAAATGGTTAAACCCCTCAATGCTAAAGTGCCAACCTTTGCAGCACTCTGCTTTAGCTATGATTACCTGTTTTCTGAGGTGTATAATTTGCCTAATATCTGTGATGGAGTCATTTATATTATTTCCAGGTATGAAATGCATTGGATCCCAGGGCTCTTGCTGCATACATAATGGTTAAAAGAGTAAATACATTTTAGCATTGCTGGCACATTTGGAAAGGGCCTTTAATGATAATTCAAGGGTGGAATACAATAGTTTTGTAGATAAGTAATTGATCTATTAGTTAAAGCAAGAGGCAGGGAGCCAGGACTCCTGCATTCTATTCTGTCTTCCCAATGATTTACCATGAGATCTTGTTCAGGTCACTTAACCTCAACAATCCTCAGTTTAACAATAGGTGTAACAATGCGTAAGTACTGTGAAGCTTACATAGTTATGACTGAGTTGTGGCTAACTCCAGTTCACACCTGCAGGAGGCAACCAGAAAGCTGAGTGCATTGTGTGGTGGGGACTGACCAGACTTGCATAGCCATCAGTGCATTCTAGTTCAAAGAGGGCATGAAAGTTGTTGCATGGATTCAACATGAAGTACATAGTACACAAGTACACAGAATATAGCGGTGTTGGGAGTGATATGAAATCCTAGCGAGGGTGGAGGTCATGGGCCAACAACGCCGTGCTCCTTGTACAAAAGGCCAGCAATGGGCAAAGTGGGCAACACATATTTTTAAAGATATAGTAAGTCCCACTTCTGAGTGTTTCTCATGACGAATGTTCAGCTACCCTTGATTAACTACAAACTCACTCACGAGTAAGCCTCTGGCTGCTGAAGTCATAAGAACATAAGAATGGCCAAACTGGGTGAGACTAAAGGTCCATGTAGCCCAGTATCCTCTCTTCTGACAGTGGCCAATGCCACGGCTTCAAAGGGAATGAGCAGAACAGGTAATCATCAAGTGACCCATCCCCTGTCGCCCATTCCCAGCTTCTAGCAAACAGAGGCTAAAGACACCATCCCTGCCCATCCTGGCTAATAGATATTGATGGACCTATCCTTCATGAACTTACTGAGGTTTCTTTTTTTAGCCCTGTTATAGTCTTGGCCTTCAAAACATCCTCTGGCAAAGAGTTCCACAGGTTGACTGTGCGTTGTGTGAAGAAATACTTCCTTGTGTTTGTTTTAAACCTGTTGCCTATTAATTTCATTTGGTGACCCCTAGTTCTTGTGTTATGAGAAGGAGTAAATAACACTTCCTTATTTACTTTCTCCACACCAGTCATGATTTTATACATGTATACATTAGTTGTCTCTTTTCCAAGCTGAAAAGTCCCAGTCTTATTATTCTCTCCTCATATGGAAGTTGCTCAATGCCACTAATAATTTTATTGCCCTTTTCTGTACCTTTTTCCAATTCCAGTATATCTTTTTTTGAGATGGGGCAACCACATCTGCATGCAGTATTCAAGGTGTGGGCATACCATGGATTTATATAGAGGCAATATGATATTTTCTGTCCTATTATCTATCCCTTTCTTAATGATTCCCAATGTTCTTTTAGCTTTTTTTGACAGCCGCTGCACATTGAGTGGATGTTTTCAGAGAACTATCCACAATGACTCCAAGATCTCTTTCTTGAGTGGTAACACCTAATTTAGACCCCATTATTTTATATGTACAGTTAAGATTGTGTTTTCCAATGTGCATCACTTTGCATTTATCAACATTGAATTTCATCTTCCATTTTGTTGCCCAGTCACCCAGTTTTGTGCGATCCCTTTGTAACTCTTCGCAGTCAGCTTTGAACTTAATTATCTTGAGTAGTTTTTTGTCTGCAAATTTTGCCACCTCACTGTTTACCCCCTTTTCCAGATCATTGAATATGTTGAACAATACTAGTTCCAAGACAGACCAGTAGCATAGCCGGGAGGGAGCGGCCGCTCCCGCTCTGAGCACAAATGGCACCTTTTTAATTTATAGGCGCCTTTTAAAATTTTTACTCACCCGGCAGCACTCCGGGTCTTCGTCAGCGGGGACCTACACATGCTGCAGCTCCTCGGCGGCACTTCAGCGGCACGGGCCTTCTCTTGCTCCGGGTCCTCGGCGGCATTTCGGCATTTCTGACAGACCCCTGGGGGACACCACTATTTACCTCTCTCTCTTTTGAAAACTGACCATTTATTCCAACCCTTTGTTTCGGAATTAAGCCCATAATGCTTTGGTTTTCCAGGTGAAAGTGGCTGTGTAAGTGCACATAATTATAATGATCTAAAAATGTATTTTGCCTCCATTATCCTGGAGCAACCACCCTGTAGAATTTGTCCAACTGTATTTAAGATTGGAAGCTCTTTGGGACAAGGACCATCTGTGTGTACAGAGCCAAGAACACTGGTGGTCTGGGCCAGCATCTTAGGTGTTTCCACACCACAAATACAGTAATGATAATAATTAAATTTCAATTTTATTTTGGGTGAAACCTGGTGATCATGTGACCATATAAAACCAAATGTAACTTTTCAATCAAAAATAAAGAGGGTGGAATATCTTCACCTCAGCACCAGCTGTTGCAAATACCTTCAGGAGTTAGAGAGTAGCAGCCGTGTCAGTCTGTATTCGCAAAAAGAAAAGGAGTACTTGTGGCACCTTAGAGACTAACAAATTTATTTGAGCATAAGCTTTTTTTCCATTGAATGCATCCGATGAAGTGAGCTGTAGCTCACGAAAGCTTATGCTCAATAAATTTGTTAGTCTCTAAGGTGCCACAAGTACTCCTTTTCTTCAGGAGTTAAGCATTCCGTTGACAAAGCTAATGTTTTTACAGCACATAGACATGTAACATACAATACAGTACTATATGTTCTATTGGTGTCTTTAAAAAAAAAGCTTAATGGAGAAACAGGCTGTTAGAATACAGGATACTTTATAGGTTAGCTCTTCTCCATCCTTCATCACCAGATATTTGGCCAGTTTTTGTTCATCAGATTTGACAGTGTACAAATACTTGGATACAAGCTTATCACGTCAGCTACAGGTTTCTTTAGAGCAGTTTGCCCACTAAAACACTTACATAAAAGCTGTAGCTATTAATGAAACTTATTCTTGTCACACTGCTTTGTCTACAAAATCGTCACAAATCTTGCATTTGATTTTTCAAATCAAGTGAAAACAAAATCATCTTTATTTTGTTCAACAATTGTTCATATACTTTCTGAAGAATGTAGAATGCACTAAAAATGGAAAGCAGCTGGGTTTTCTTCACATAAAGTAGCTTCTTTTGCTTTTGAACATAAGCAACATCCTTGTTTTCCAACAAACAAACAAATAAATAACCAGCACTGTTCCAAAATGAAAGCCTGAAAGTCAGAACTCCCTTGGGGATTTCATTTGCACTCTGGTCATTCGTACAGTTGATTACTGTGTTACAGGATTCAATAGATGACTTCATTCCTAATACGCCACAGCAAGTTTTCCCACAACATAAGGGTATTTTTTTTTAATTTGGGAGGATTTAACTGTGGACATTTGTGTGTTCTTTTGTTGCTGCTGTTGGCTTGTGATAGTACCATAGGAGAGAAAAAATACTGCCTTGGGAGGAGGTGTGTGCATGTATGCGTACGGGGTGAGGTGGGGAAAAGGGGTTGCATTGGTAGTGGAAAAAAGACTTTCTAAAATGACACCAACATGTAATGGAAGGGAACAGCCCCGCGTGATCTGTCACTGCTGCAGGGCTACGAATCTGAAATTCCTTGTGGTCTTCTGAAGTTTTACTCTGATATTTTCATGCTTACATTGTGACTTTGTTGTATTACCTCACAGTCTCTGTCTGTGGCAGTCTAGGAGACAAAAAGTCCTTCCTAGACAGTTAGGGCGCATGGTATTAGCACATTAGATCTGGGCCCGCTGCACACTAAGAAGATCACTTCAGATGTTGGTTCTAAAGGTTTGCCTACACTTAGGTCTGCAGTGGCCACAGCTACATGAGTGCAGCTACCTACGCTGGTGGGAGAGTTTCTCCCATTGGTGTTGTGCTCTACCTCCCCAAGAGGCAGTAGCTATATTGACAGGAGAACCCTTCCCATCAACATAGCACTGTCTACACGGAGGGGTTAGGTTGGTTTAAGTCTGGATTTTCCACACCAATGACTGACATAGTTATACGAACAGAAGTTGGTACTGTAGATCAAGTCTCTGTAATGCAAACAAAAAGGACTTCTGTAAAGGTAACAGTTTTTAGAAGAAATGCCACCATTAAGAATGGAAATGCTTAAGGCCATTGAAAGTCCAAAGAAATGACACTAGAGAGAATTAATAAAGGTGGTGTCAAAGCAAAACCACAATCTGAATGACCCCCAGACTTTAGGGGAGTTTGAAGCAAAGTCCAGAAGAACCAAACTTGGTGGCTTGGACCCACTCACAAAAATAATGTAGAATAGGCTAACATTTTTGATGTTCAAAATTGGTTCGGGATTTGTTCATGATGATTCACATTTTTGGACAAAAGGTTGAAAGAGGCTGTTATTGTATCTGAACTGCATTGTCGAGCTCTAATAAGCAGCCTTTCTTGGTGAATATCTCCCACTCATTGCTCAATAGCCAGGATAGCAGCAGTTACAAATCGACAAAGATTTGTGAAGTTCTTACGGAACATGTGCTGTGGTTAATTATTCTGCTGGCTGCTGGAGGAGTAAAAGCAGATGGTGCCATTTTGTTTTTTTCCTGCCTCTACCTTTTATTGGTCATGCCTTGTAATTGAATTTTTGTTTCTTAAACTAAAACATGTGCCACAGCTATGGTTTTAAGGTGGGTAAGAATTTTGTAGCACAACACAGAAAGCGGGCAGCAAACAGTACAGATGAGAGAATGAGCCTTGCAGCAGTTTTAATTCATTAGTTCAAGCAATCAGTTGGCAGAGTACACAAGCAATGCCTAGGAGGTGGTTGGTAATGGCTCCCCAAACTAAAAATCTGGCTAGATTGTAATATTATCAGAATGAGAAAGCTCTGGCAGAGATGGACTTCAATTTGGCCGCTGACTCATTGTGGCTATAAAATTCTCAGCTGGCGACCACTCATTGCATCACTGTTTTCTGATTAAATCCTTATTAAGTGCAGAAATGGCAAAATGTCCTGTGAGTGGAATGACAAATGTTGGAAGGAAAGATCTTCACGGGGGTTGGGAGAGCTATGAACGGGGTAGCCATCACTAAACCAGCAAATGGGGGAAATGGCTTTAAGAAAGTCAAGTCTCTGTTTTTGCATGCTATGGTTTAATGTAGCAGTAGAAGCCCAAAGACAAGATTCACATTTCAGCCTAAGGCCCTTTGTGGCAAGGAAAAAGGGCTGTAAAGGGGAAATTAACTCCTCTAAGTGAGAATAAAGCCCCAGATCCTATGGCACTGTGTCTCTCACAAGGGATGGAGTGAGCTCAACAAGCTTCTTATTTGTGTCTGATTTTTGTTCCACCGTTTTGATTTCAACTATCTGACCCTTTTCCCATTGTCCTTCTCTTTCCACACCTGTCTGACAGTCAGGCAAACAAGGCTTGCCAGCAGACAGAAGGACCCAGAGAATACTTCTGCATCAAACAGTTCTACTGAACATGAAGACAGACCAGTTAGAGATTGGTCCATGGAACTAAGTTTGGATCCAGAATGCCCAAAGTCCAGGGATGTGTGGATTCAGAGTTCTTGTTTGGGCTCATTTGTAGCACCAAGAATGATCAACACTCACCAGCACAACTGGGAGCAGTACTTTAAGCAGTAACTTTTTATTCCAGTTTAGCCTATCATCTCTCTTCATCTTATAAGTGTTGAGGGCTTGATTGTAATCTTTCACCATCTGCTCCACATAGGGGTAGCATGCAGCTATGCAGTGTAGATCATCTCTACCTTCCCCTTCACAGAGTTCCCATCTGATCCCTGCATCCTCCTTTCTTCATGTTGAAAGGAAGCTGCACCAGCATGTTTCCTGGCACAGCTTACTTTGCTTCCACACTGGCTCAGCTCTGCTGATTGGAGCATCGGGGGGATGGAGCTAAGGCTCAAGTCCCTTCCCATTCTTGCCTGCCCACCTGCTTGGGAAGGGCCAAGTGTCATGTTTTTCCGCAGCTAGCTGCTAATATGTTCCTAGATACAGACCACACATAATAAAAAGACAAACCCTTTCCTAAAGAGCCTTGATGCAGCAGCCGGAAAATTATATTTGTTGTCTACTGTTTTTACGGCACACTTCCTCCCTCTTCATGCCTAGCAATGAAACCGAGTCCCAAAGTCGCTGGGCACTTATTAAGGATAACGGGATAAAAGAAACTCCTGGGAAACTCCATCTGAAATGCAGAAAGGATATGATAGCACCACAATTTTTGCAACATCCTGGTATGGAGATTGTGCTATAAATCCTTTGGTAGTCGAGCTGGATTTAAATGACAGTGACTGAGTATTTTAGTAATGGCCTTCCTGTGTCAATCTACAAATGGAGGAAGTGGCCACCCTCTGCTCATTTTGCTTGTTTTCCCACTTCTCTCCAAACCTACATTATATATTTTTCTTTATTACAATCATCTTCATTGCCCTGTTTACCCATGAATACTGAAACATATGTCTGATCTTATAGCCCACTAGTCACCCCAATCTGTACAAAAAAAAAAAAAGAGGAATAACGAATTACAATTCAAACATGGAATTTAAAAGAAGGAACATTAGGAAATAATTAATGTTTGACACTACGGCTATGTGGAAAAATTCTGACTTGGGTTTTGTGTATCCCAAGCTATAATTTGGCCCTAAGGTTTATAGGACATTCTTTTTTTTTTTTTGGTGTCATCAATAATAGAAAGCTTATTTTGTGTATTGTGATGAACTAGCTAGTATATGTATCTATACTGTTGAGTGAAATAAGAACTGCACAACCACGTCACAGACCCTATACCACTAACACTTAAAGGAGGGTCACATTTAGCTCAAGTGGTAGGGGTTAATGCTTTTGTAGGAGGACCAGAGTTCTAATTCAGCTGCGGTTTTGCCTAGCCTTGGTGTGTAGCATAGTGACTGCTCTGAAGTCCTACCTGGGTGTGGAATATTTTTCCTTTTTTTAAAAACTGTGTATTAAAGTCAATCAATAGTCATCACCAGCCTTTTCTGTTACGTGTTCTAATTCTATGTCTGGAGGCAGGAAGGGCTGCAGGAGTCAACGTGTGATATAAATGCTGGGTAGATGGGTTTTGACTTGTTTAAGGAATAACACCTTTCATACAACAGTGAGGCGAGACCAGCTGATGTTTGTAAGGGTTCATTCAGAGTTCTATAGCGCTTGTCTAAACAATGTTAGAAAATGCTTGTCTGCACTTTGTCTTACCCATGCTGGGGGCTATTCTCCTCTTTCTGATGTGCCTGCCTAACTCCTGCGAAGAGTGTGCACTGAATAGAGAACATACCCCTTTCTTTGTGGAGCTGCATCAAATGGTCAGAGTTGAGAGCTCTGGTGATCAAGCCCCTTAAAGCTTATGAGCTGTCTGTCTCCCACCCAATAAGCTGGCCGTGAATGCACCCTATAGACTCAAAGAGCGGGCCTGAAAAAAAGGGGAAAAAAACCAAAAAACCACAGTTTACTTATCTGAGCTTGTGGGAGATTCAAACTGTGCCAAGCGTGGGAGCCAATGGATGGGAATGTTTAAAGCAGGATCCTGGCATTGTGACTTTCGTCTTGAATGTTTATTTCTGACATGTTTCAGAGTGGTAGCCGTTTTAGTCTGTATGAGCAAAAACAACGAGGAGCCCTTGTGGCACCTTTCACTATTTCTGACATGTCTGTGTGGCTTGTGCCTCTGGCACTTGGACTGCTGAGTCTCAGTGAGTGAGAAGACAAGAGGGGAGCAGGTGTAAGAACACAGATTGCGTGTTTGTAAAAGAATGAAGTACACAACATAAATACTAGGACATTGGGCACAGTCGTCTGCTGTCATGCATGGTGCAGCTGAAGGGAGGAACCAAAAGTAGCTCTAAGTCATCTTTATGCCTATCTGATTTTGGGCCAGCTGGGGCCAAACCAGCCTCCAGGGTAAATTAGAGCAGTGGAGGGCTAGGACAATGTTCTAGGGATTGTTCCACCATTCATCAATCAGAAAAATGAAACACACTTTGGCCCCTTCTCCTCCTATGCCCGGAATGCCTCCTCCCATACCCAGCCAGCCCTGCCAGGTCTCCCAGTACAACTCCAGCTCCTTAGCAGGACCAAGGATCTGACCAATCATCTTTCAGTTTATTCACTGTTTGGTCTTTGACATTTTTTGCCCTTTATTGAGTCAGATCTGATGTAAGTGGCTGATTGGATACAACAGAGTTGCACCTGCTTACAACAGTTCTGAATTTGGCCCACTGACTCTTCGCTAGAGCTGGAATATTTCTAAAAAAAATGTATGCAGGTTATTCTGCTTCCCTCACCCACTCCGTCCACCCTCAATTCCCAGGTTCTGTTTGTCTGAACAGCGATCACTCTATGTGAAGAGCAGTCTCTGAGCTTTGTAAGTATTGATCCCTTCACATTTCTAAACATGGGCCAAATCCAGTGCCCGTTGTTCCAGTGATCTTATGGCCCTTACTCTTTTTTTTTTTTTTTTTACTCTTCCCTTCCTTGGATTAAATTCTCACTGCCACCTGAAAACGACTGAGTAAGGGACTCAGGATTCGGTCCATTAGATTTTGCCACTTACTTGTCTAAATAAGATAATAAATGCTCCTGCATTTCAACTCGAACTATCTAAAATAAGTGTAGAACGGGAGAAGTGAAAATGGAAGTCTTGGTGGCTTGAGGTGTTGTTTTTCTAAACATTCCCCATTAGTAAGCAAGCAGTCTCTTAATACTGCATGGTCCCATAGAGATCTTTAAATAGCATTGCTAGGATTTCGGTAAAACAGGGGCGCCGAGCTTTTAAACACAAAGAAACTCGGGAATGGTTTCTTTTTTCATGAGATCTGAGCAGATCACTGTTTTCTTGGCCTCTCCTCTTTTTTTTTTATTGGACATCTGCTGGGATCTGTATTTTTTTGATGGGGCGGGAGTAAAGGGGGTTGGGGTGGGGGTAATCACAACATATTCTGCAAAAAAATCCCGGATGCTATAAATGGAAGCCCCCAACAGTTCAGATCATCTGAAGCAAGATGAAAATATCAGGCATCCAAGAAACATATGTGCACATGGCTTATAGCCCAATCTCCTAGCTAGGGCTCTGCATTAAATAAAATGCAGCAGGTCATGTTGCTACAGCTATAACAGATTACTAGGTGCAGTGTGCACGCCTCTATGGAACAGCAGGTTTTTAAACAACTGGAAATGTAGATCCTGTTTATGGATAATGCAAATGGCTTCAGTCAGGCACAGCTGCATTTTAGGAGGTGAGGTTATGAGGCTTTCTTGAAGATTTTGGTACTTTGCAACAGAATCCTTCAGAAACCGGCCTGTGCCAAAGCTAAACTGGAGAGCAGTGTCTAAGAGGACTATTGACTATGACCTACATTTTTAAAGGATGATATGAATCAATCCAGAACTTTGGCAAGAGTTCGCAGCTGGGGGGTTGCGTTTTAAGCCAATGTCAATTATGTCATTACTGAGCCTGCAGAAGCTATTACTAATGTTACTTTTACAGTTCACTGCCGACCAGAGAAAAGAGTTTTTCACACTGTTGTCGTTTTGTTGGAGCAAGACTATACGAATCACAGATGGCTTCCTTGCCAGATGTAGCCTCGTGGGACTGCAGTTTTGAGTTTACAAGAGGTTTAATGAAAACTTGGCACTTTCCCAACTTTTGGTGAATATTCTTGGGCTGTCAACTCACGCAAACAAGTCAAGATCCCAAAAATTTCCAACTACTTCTCCCTGAACAGGGAAGTGGAAAAAGTTTTACCTGAGAAGCAAAACCTAAACAAACAAACAAACACCCCAACACCCCACCACCGTCAGCCTGAGTCAGTATGCATTGAAATCAATGGGAAGGCTCTCACTGACTTTTGTGGACCTTTGATTAGTTCCCAAGTCTTTGTTGTTGTGGATGACAGCAATAGCATATTTCAGAAGATGAGGTGCATTGAATAGGAGGGGGAAGCTCTAATGTCATAGTCCTTGCTTTTGATGTCTGCTGTTCTTTTTAAGTTGTGTCTTTTTTCAGCTCCTTCTCAGATTAAAAGTTCATTTGGTAGACTTTGTGTTTGCTTTACTTTTCTCAGTAGTACAAGGAGTTCAATGGGATTGGGTTAAAAGGAATTGTCAAGAATATGCCACAAGAATGATGACTTCTCTTTCTCGCAACCCAGTCCTTGGCCGCGGGGTGGGGGGTGGGGAATTGAACTAACTGATTTCACTAACACCACACTGTCACATCTTTTCCACATTATTTTAATTTTAAAGTATATAATTCCCCTCTTCTACTCCCCCCAGTCCCCATATTTGTAACTAACATAGCTTATCAATGGCTTGACATTCTCAAACAGCATCTCACAATAGCTGTGTGATGTTCACTTGAAGTGAAACAACTGGATGGCTTTAACTACAATAGGAACAGGTGGTAAATCTACCTACACTATCACAACAAACCCCACCTTTAGAGGTTCTTTGGACTAGAGAGCACTACCACCAACTGGTAAGTATGAGTCACCTGTACCTATCTACTGCTGGCCTCAAAATGTGATCTCAGCTGTGGGATGGGGGTGGCTGGGAAGAAGAAACCAAATAGCTGGATGAAATCTCTCCTAGAAAATGCATCATTATTCCTAGAAGTATATCCCTAGAAGTATATGAAGAGGGCATTTCAGAGGGTAATTAAAAAAGCCCGCTGCTATTCATAATGGGTAGAAAGGTAAAGCTCCCATCTGATTTGTGGGCCTTTAACAACCCTGTCCTCCCACCCTTGCATTTGCTAGAAAGTGTTTGCACATATTTAAATCTCTCTGGCTTGACTCTAATACATTTTGGTATCATTCCCCACCTTAAGTTCTTATGACAGAGGGTTTGATTCTCCACGGCCTGGCACACAATAGTCCCATTTGCATCTGGGTAAAGTGGGAGTACCAGAGCAGCACAATAGTGTCTTAAACCCACTTGGCAAAGGTGCAAATGCCTGTGCCATAAGACAAAAATCATGGGGAGTTCATCTTGTTTCCACAGATCTAGGGTCAGAGCCCCAGCTGTTGTAAATCAACATTAACTTCAAGGGAGCTATGTTGATTTACATGGTCCGAGAATCTGGCCCTTCATTCTTAAGCACTGTTATTCTATTGCCTTTCACAAGAACTAATTTCACTGTACAAAACCAAAACCAGCTGGAGTAATTTTCACTAGATTCAAAGCACATTGAAGTCAATGAAGATTTTTCATATGACTAAAGTGGGAGTTGGATCAGGCTCTAGACCACCACAATGGCACATCTCTTGTCATTTGAAACATAAACCCTTCACCGCAAAGTGATGGACTTCACCAAATGCAATATTCATTAGCCTTAAATTCTGCAGCAATGAATATTAGAAACCACACTAAAAGAAATCACTGGCAATATGATGATTTGACTTTACAATCTATGTCTCTTGCACTTTTACTTATGCCCAGGTCTCTTTAGGCTGTCCTGCCTACCTCTAACGAAGCTCCTTAGATACCTTCACAGCTGCATTTTCTTCCTTGTTTTACACAGCAGGGAGCTTATTGTTCGTACTCAAAATATAACACCAGTAACAACAATGTGAAGCTTCTGTTAGCAAGGAGCATGGTGCTTATGAAATAATTTTCAACTTGCAACTGGTCTAAGTGTTTTAGAGAGCCATTTTTACTTTGGTGATATGTCAGAAGCCTTTATACTAGTGATATATAATACTTACGCCCCCCATCCTGCAAAGATTTCTGTGCAGGTGGAGCCCTGACCTTGAGTGGAGTCTTATTGACTGTTGGAGTTCTGCATGGAGCTTTTTGTAGGATTGGGGCCCTAGACTGTTATCACTTTGTAGCAGAGGAAGGACGATTCCATGGTTAGGGAGCTAGGGGACTCGGGAGACTGGGGTTCAGTTCCTTGCTCTGCTACAGACTTTCTTGGTGATCCCAGGCAAGTCACTGAAGGTCTGTCGACGCTCATGGTGGCATGTAGAGTGCAGACACAGTATGTCCAGCTAGACTCGGTATACACAGCAGTGAAGATGGTGGGGGATGGCTTAGGTGAACCTCCAGGGCTTATGCCTGAACCTCCAGGGTATATATATCCTACCCAGGCTCCCTACATGCCCAAGCAGTGCCTCCCATGTCTACAATGCTATTTTTAGCAGTGTAATGTCCTGCTGCCTCCCCCTGCCAGAGCCTTTCCTTGCCACGCAGCAGTGATAAGTGTGGCCAGAGCCTGCCTTTCATAGTGGTGTGTGGTGCCTCTATTCTACCCGCTGCCATAAGTGTAGACATAGTCTTAGTCTCTCGCTGGGCCTCAGTTCCCTTATCTGTGAAATGGGGATGAGCACTTCGCTCACTCATAGGTGTGTTATCAGGATAACTACATTAAAGAGTATGAGGAGCCAAAGTAATGGTGCCCATATAAATTCCTAGAGATGGATGGCATGCCTGGCTGATAACGCACAACATTACCCAAGTTAAAAATAATCATAGTATTGTGCACTTAACTCCTTTGGCTTTTACACCTGGTAAATGCAAGACAGGAAATCTGGCTCCATGATCCATCATGTCAGGCTCTGAAAAGGAGCCAGCTTGGGTGAAATTTGAGTCAGCCATTAAAAATGCATTGAAGGTTAAAGCAACATGAACATTTTAGTCAGCTGTGATGTCATCTCTAATACTTTTAAATGGGGGGGAGGGAACAGTTTACCAGAGGTATAGGAGAAGAGAGGGGGGAAAACCCACACATACATTTAAATATTCAAAGCTGCTATCGGACATTACTTCAATATTGCGGTAATTTCCTAGATGGGTTTAAAATTTGATTCAATTATGAATCAAAAGGAAAAAATGAAAAAGGATGTGAAATGTCGGCTTAATAATTGCTTAATTATTTGAATCGGAACTTGTTGAGCTATGATATATGGCAATGACTGGGGAACTGGCTAAGACAGCATATGAATAGTTACTACTAGGTGCAGTGCGATGTGAATGGGAAGTGATTACTGTGTGAAATGAATGGAGACTGGGTACAGTATTGTACATGAGAAATGAAAGCAGACCTGAACTTGAAACAATATGAATGAGCACTTCTAAGATGCACTTTAGATCTATTTCTGGCTGGTTGTGAACTTTGAGGTGGCAAAATTAAGAGAGAAAGATCTGATAGATGTAGAATATAGCAGGACATCGAATCAGATAGCTTGAGCAGTATCTGATATACTCCCTGATTTGTTTCATTACCTGATAAAGTAAAAAGAAAAGGAGTACTTGTGGCACTTTAGAGACTAACAAATTTATTTGAGCATAAGCTTCTGTGAGCTGCAGGTCACTTCATCGGATGCATTCGATGAAGTGAGCTGTAGCTCACGAAAGCTTATGCTCTAATAAATTTGTTAGTCTCTAAGGTGCCACAAGTACTCCTTTTCTTTTTGCAAATACAGACTAACACGGCTGCTATTCTGAAATCTGATAAAGTAACACATTTTAAAAATTAGTAAATAGCATCATGCTCACTTATGTGTAAATATGCAAATAGCGCCATCCACAATCATGATGACCATAATTCCGAACAACTAATTGTCTTTTAAGTACCAGGGTAGGAAATATTTTGTCTCAAGTTGAAGCTAGTGCTGTGTGGCAAACTAGAATGGAGGTCCTGGAGAATGGGTTCAATAACTGGGAGCTAGCTAATAACACAATATGTAATTTGGCAGCAGATTATTCCCCCAGGTGTGTGGAGGGCATTCCTCCACCTGTCATTTGCCCCTGCCTGCCTGTTTGGGGGTAGGGAAGTGTTGTCTCCACAGATCCATCCCCCACTGTTCCCTGACCCAGTGAAGAACTTGTCATGGATCCATACGTGGGAAGAGAAACAAGAAGGCAGGCTAGGTGGGGGGGAGGCAGGTGCACTATTCACATCTCTCTCTCTTGCTCTCCTCGCCCTAGACACCAGTAGATACTCTACGGTAAAGCCTGAGTTCTTCCATTCTGTAGAATGCCTATTTGGGCTTTGCCAGAGCCAGAAGAACCACATGGATTACATCCGATGAGTTGCATCCGATGAAGTGAGCTGTAGCTCACGAAAGCTTATGCTCAAATAAATTTGTTAGTCTCTAAGGTGCCACAAGTATGCCTTTTCTTTTTGCGAATACAGACTAACACAGCTGTTACTCTGAAACCATGGATTACATGCTAGTCATATTGCTTACGGCTTTTCTGGAAGGGGCTTAGGTGAAGAGGGCCGTATAAGGAATAGAATAGAATGCTGGGAGTAGAGAGGGGAGAGCAGAAGCACAGAGTCTGCTTACAGATAAGTCTTGCCTCCTGCATATTCACTGTGATCCTTCTCGATCTCATTGGATCTATGGGTATGGGTGCCAAACCCACCACCCATTATGTGGGTCAGGACCCTGTTCCCTGCAAGAATATTCTCAGGTGGAAATTTTGTAAAGAGGACCACATAGGGGAGCAGTCTGAAATAAATGGCACCATGCTTGGCAAACAGGTATGGAATAGGCACCCTGAATACTAGTGTGAAGAGTTGGTGCAGAGAGCTGAATCTTGTACTTAAGAGCTACACCTAGAGAGAAGGGGTGCCCGTGTAGTAGCTGAGATGGCAGACATAGCTGTGGGGGGATTTTCAGCTGGCGGATGAGCAAAAAGGGACAGGTAGTTCTCTGGGGTATGTTTATAGCAAAGCTAGCACAGAAGGAGAAAATGCATCTAAAATAGGCAGAGGAGTACAGAGGGAAGAGAGAGCTATCTCTTTCACTGTTGTGTACTAAGACTAGAGAAGACAAATATATAGAATGTTGTGAACGAACATTCAGGAATAGCAGAAAAACAATAAACCTGCCCAATGTGTCTGTGCTGAAAGCCATTTACATGCTTGAGTTGGCATACATCAGATAGCCAATACAGCTTTGCCAATTTACACCAACCAAGGATCTGGCCCTCGGTACTTACTCCAGATCTAGACAAATGTTAAGAGTGTGACAAATGAAATAAAGAAATGAGAATAAAACTACATACACAATAGTGGTTTTGCCATTTTGATGTACTTGTATGCTAATCTGAATCATGCTAGTAAAGAAAAATGGAACTGAGGTTATTTTCTGACAAAGAGATGCTTTTCAGAGGGAACTGGAGAAAGCAGAAGAGGTTAAGATTATAGGTCACATAGAAGACAAAAGGACTACTGATATGAATAAAGCCAGAAAGGTTTGGCCTTGTATAGAATGATGAAGTTGAAATTAACTGACAACAACCACTGGAATAGCATCATAGAAGTTCAAACAAATCAGCAGTCAGCAATTATTATTTCATAGAATCATAGAAGATTAGGGTTGGAAGAGACCTCAGGAGGTCATCTAGTCCAACCTCCTGCTCAAAGCAGGACCGACCCCAACTAAATCATCCCAGTCAGGGCTTTGTCAAGCTGGGCCTTAAAAAACCTCTAAGAATGGAGATTCCACCACCTCCCTAGGTAACCCATTCCAGTGCTTTACCACCATCCTAGTGAAATAATTTTTCCTAATATCCAACCCAGACCTCCCACACTGCAATATGAGACCATTGCTCCTTGTTCTGTCATCTGCCACCACTGAGAATAGCCAAGCTCCATTCTCTTTGGAACCCCCCTTCAGGTGATTGAAGGCTGCTATCAAATCCCCCCTCACTCTTCTTTTCTGCAGACTAAATAAGCCCAGTTCCCTCAGCCTCTCCTCATAAGTCATGTGTTCCAGTCCCCTAATCATTTTCATTGCCCTCCGCTGGACTTTCTCCAATTTTTCCACATCTTTTCTGTAGTGGCGGGGGGGGCCAAAACTGGATGCCATACTCCAGATTTGGCCTGACCAGTGCCGAATAGAGGGGAATAATCACTTCCCTCGATCTGCTGGCAATGCTCCTACTAATGCAGCCCATTATGCCGTTAACCTTCTTTGCAACAAGGCCACACAGTTGACTCATAGCCAGCTTCTCGTCCACTGTAATCTCCAGGTCCTTTTCTGCCAAACTGCTACTTAGCCAGCCAGTCCCCAGCCTGTAGCAGTGCACGGGATTCTTCCATCCTAAAGGCAGGACTCTGCCTTTGTCCTTGTTGAACCTCATCAGATTTCTTTTAGCCCAATCCTCCAATTTGTCTAGGTCACTCTGGACCATATCCATACCCTCCAGTGTATCTACCTCTCCACCCAGCTTAGTGTCAACTACGAACGTGCTGAGGATGCAATCCATCCCATCATCCAGTTCGTTAATGAAGATGTTGAACAAAACCAGCCCCAGGACTGACCCCTGGGCACTCCACTTGATACCAACTGCCAACTAGACATTGGGCTGTTGAGCCCGACAATCTAGCCAGCTTTCTATTCACCTTATAGTCCATTCATCTAATCCATACTTCTTTAACTTGCTGGCAAGAATACTGTGGGAGACTGAATCAAAAGCTTTGCTAAAATCAAGGTACATCATTCACCCTTTCCCCATATCCACAGAGACAGTTATCTCATCAAAGAAGGCAATCAGGTTGGTAAGGCATGACTTGCCCTTGGTGAATCTGTTGACGGTTCCTGATCACCTTCCTCTCCTCCGAGTGCTTCAGAATGGATTCCTTGAGCTCCTGCTCCATGATTTTTCCAGGAACTGAGGTGAGGCTGACTGGTCTGTTGTTCCCCGGATTCTCCTTCTGCCCTTTTTAAAAGATGGGCACTATATTTCCCTTTTTCCAATCGTCCGGCAATTGTATTGCTAGTGCCTAGGAGCCCCAGTCGTAGATCAGGACCACATTATGCTAGGCACTGTACAAACAGAATAGAATAAAACTGTCCCTATACCAAAGTACTTACAATCTGCATTTCTAATGGTACCGAAGTTTTCCACTTTCCAGGAGATTTTTTGCAACCTGAAGGAAGAGATGGTAGTCTGAAATGATTGGCTTTTCCGATTAATGGCACATGGTTAGTAGAGTAGATTTTTTTTTAACTCTAAACATTTCTTTTGAAAAAAAAAATGGCTTTTGGGGGGCAATACATTTTTTAAGTTTTTCATTAACGTGCCTCCATTTTTGTCAGCAAATAAAAACATCCCAAAATTTAGATTTTTAAAATAAAAAAAACAAACAAACAGTTTTTAGAAAATCAGGTTTTGGCAACTGAAAACTCAAAAGAGAGAGAGAGAGAGAAAGGCTCACCATTTTTTTGGTTTCCAGGAATCAAAAACCAAATTTTTTTTAAAAAATTCAATTTTGGGGCACCAAAACCTGAAACATTTCAGCTGGTGGGCAAAAAACTTTCAGTAAGATTAGAGACAGGCCATTTTTTTTTTGGTGCCAAAAACTGGAAAAAATGTTTTCGAATGAAAACTCCAAAACATCTGTAGAAAAACTGACAAAAACAAAAAACTGGTGAGAGAATATATATTTGTCAAACAGCTTTAGTAACCAGGCACTTTGACATAGTTTCTCTTTTAACAAGATATTTGTATTTGTATTTCATAGATACCAAGGCCAGAACTTAAAGCTAAAGTTGCCAGGAGAATGGAGGCTGCCTTTCTCCTAATTTTGATAACACCGCTGCAGCCCTTACACTCCAGCGTGGCTTCTTGGTAACCACTTCCCCACCATTTAGCAGTGCCCGTGGCAGTAGTGTACGAATCCCTTTTCAACACATTCGTGGTCCACATCTGCAGCAAGGCCCAACTGGTTGTTTGGAGCTCTGTGACTCAGAACCTAACATCCAGTTGCTGCCCTACATTGAGGTTTGCTGGGATCAAAACACAATGATTCAGAGCTCAAGAAAACATTGCCAATTCAAGCCATTGGAGTTGGAGATTTTTCCCCACCTAGTAAATTTTACTTGAGCTGCATAAGTCTTGTAAAACATTGGACTGTCTAATAAGAGATACCATTATTCCATTTGCCTGTAAAAATGACTTTTTTCCTATGTCCCAAATCAGAGATGGGCTTTTGTTTTGTTTGTAAAAACTAGTTTTTGAGGAATCTGTCCTTTGTACCAAGGACCCTTGAATTCAACAGCAGCAGCACTTACTACTTGAGTCAAAGCAGCATTGTTAGTGGAAGTTACTAGAAGTAGCAAATATTCTTTCCCAGTCTTCTGCTACTGCAGAGCCCATCAAATGTTGCTGCTTAGTATATGGCTGAGTCAATACAGTGGCATTTCAATTCACTGGAAGTCTGAGAGGTCCCTTGTCAGCAAGACTTTGATTTGAGTAAATCACGGCTGCCTGGGCTGGTGTCTAGTGATACAGCCCTTTAGTTGCTCTTTGTCAGCCTAATCATACTCTATACACAGCCTGCAATCCCATGGAAGTGCTAGGGCTGCTTCTGCACCACTTGCACAGCACAAATGAGACACCCCATTGTTAAAATACAAAGGAGTCTGTTTGCAGCTCTTTAGCAGCCCCTTTGCACCATGGGACTACAGTAAAGCCAAAGTCTCTTTTGGATGGGAGTAAATTGATAGGGATTTTCTGTTGATCTTCTGATCAGAATGTGCTACAGCTACAGGATGAAGAGATAGCAGAATGTTTTCAAAAGATGTTAGCGGATGTGATGAGAGATTTCTGTAATTCATACCCATGGAAGTAGGGGCCGAAGTGTTATTCTTTCTTGCAACTGAACAATTCTCGCCTCATTCTCTCTCTGACTCCCCACCGGGCCGTGCTCAACATCGCTGGGACTATGCAAGGCGCGCCAAGGCTAAAGAGTCAATAAGCGTGTCTTGTTTAAACTTTAGGGGGAGCAAGGGAAGGGAATTCTGAATCTTAATGTTCGTTTTCTGTTGTGACTATACCTACAATGAAACCTCTGTGTGTTTTATCTGGAGCAGTTAAAGGAGCAATGTGGCTATTCTCTAGAGGGGAAGTAAAATGCTATGTAGCAGCTGAAAAGTGCTAAGAGATGTTAGGGTGAAGGACACGTAGCACATCTTCCTGCCTAGAAAAGGAAGTTAGATCTGAATTCTGTACAGCATCGTGATATGGTTGCCAATTTTGGTTGGACGTATTCCTGGAGGTTTCATCACATGACATAATCTTTATTAAAGTTTAATATTTAATTCCTGGAGACTCCAAGACAATCCTGGAGGGTTGGCAACCCTATATCATAAGAATGTTTTCCCTCCAAACCACCATTGTGAACAGTAGTTCTATTACAGGGAGATTATTCTTGAGTTTCTGCTAGTAGCACGGTTGGAGAAATCACTGGTGGATAAGCTGCATAAGTATATTGGGGAGGCGAGGGGAAAGACGACCACGAATAGTTTAGGTTTCAGAGAGGTAGCCGTGTTAGTCTGTATCATCAAAATCAACAAGGAGTCCTTATGGTACCTTAGAGAAGGACAAAATATAGGACAAAAGGGCAAATAGGACAAAAATATAAGGCATGCAGAGGATAGGATGTGCAGCTGCTGTTGTGGGCTAGAGGACTCCTCTCTCCATGCCCACAGAACACCTGACTATGATAAGGAGGAGAAAGAATAGGACATGGGAGGATATGATCAGTGAGATCCTGCAAGCCAGTGCTGCATTGAACCATGAACAGAGGGCCTGGATGAATATTTCAGACAGTATGGAGAAGGAAAGAGCAGACAGGAGAAAGGCCCAGAAGTCCCAGCAGGAAAAGGAGGAGGAGAGGGAGATACACCAGGACATAATAGGGCTTCTCCAGCAGAAAACAGATTCTGTAGACTCTTCTTGACCTACAGGTTCAACAAGCACAAGGCTTGCCTTGCTTTGCACTCAGTGGAGAACTCCATTTCTGCATCTCCCTACACTCCCGCCCCACATTCCACATGGCATCAGGACCCACATCCCTACCCCTACCACTCCATGCTGAGAACAGTAAGAAAAAACACAGCTTCACATACATACATCAATGGCTCTCACAGGTCAGTGTGCAGCCCAAATGAACTTAGATGGACTTAGATGTTTTCCCCTTCTTAAGTCCTGTTCTGTTAATTTATTTCAGAAGTTTTTTATTGTATTTGTTTGTTACTTGCATAGGGTGAGCAGACGTCCCATTTTTAAAAGGACAGTCCCATATTTAAGCCCTCCTGCAGGTGTCCTGACTTTTTCTTAAAAACAGGCAAATTGTCCCATATTTTCTGTCTCCCCTGCATCAGTACTGGCGGGTCCTGCTGCTGGCCAGGTCCCTGCTCATCATGGGGGGGGGGCCCAGTGGCTGATAATGGGGGTGGGAATGCAAGGCTGGTGGTGGGGCAAAGATGCAGCGCACGGGGCCAGCCACTTCCCCTGTTTGTCTGTCAGCATAGCCCGTGCTGGGTCTTGGCAAGCAGGGCCCTGCCGCCCACCCCATTTCCAGCCAGCACTGGCCGCGCGCCGCAGTGGTTGGTGAGTGCGGGCAGGCGCCAGGCAGTGACAGGTTATGTGTCACCTCTCCTGTCCACCCATTAGCCCCTTATGTGCTCCCCCTCTCGCTATCCTTTCCCTGCTTTGCCCCTTCATAAAATCATATAATATCAGGGTTGGAAGGGACCTCAGGAGGTCATCTAGTCCAACCGCCTGCTCAAAGCAGGACCAATCCCCAACTAAATCATCCCAGCCAGGGCTTTGTCAAGCCTGACCTTAAAAACCTCAAAAGAAGGAAATTCCACCGCCTCCCTAGGTAACCCATTCCTGTGCTTCACCACCCTCCTAGTGAAAAAGTTTTTCCTAATATCCAAACTAAACTTCCCCCACTGCAACTTGAGATCATTACTCCTTGTTCTGTCATCTGCTACTACTGAGAACAGTCTAGATCCATCCTCTTTGGAACCCCCTTTCAGGTAGTTGAAAGCAGCTACCAAATCCCCCCTCATTCTTCTCTTCCCAGAGACAATCCCAGTTCCCTCATCCTCTCCTCATAAGTCATATGTTCCAGTCCCCTAATCATTTTTGTTGCCCTCCACTGGACGCTTTCCAATTTTTCCACATCCTTCTTGTAGTGTGGGGCCCAAAACTGGACACAGTACTCCAGATGAGGCCTCACCAATGTCAAATAGAGGGGAAAGATCACGTCCCTCGATCTGCTGGCAATGCCCCTACTAATACAGCTCAAAATGCTGTTAGCCTTCTTGGCAACAAGGGCACACTGTTGACTCATATCCAGTTTCTCGTCCACTGTAACCCCTAGGTCCTTTTCTGCAGAACTGCTGCCTAGCTGCTCGGTCCCTAGTCTATAGCGGTGCATGGGATTCTTCCATCCTAAGTACAGGACTCTGCACTTGTCCTTGTTGAACCTGATCAGATTTCTTTTAGCCCAATCCTCTAATTTGTCTAGGTCACTCTGTATTCTATCCCTACCCTCCAGCATGTCAATCACTCCTCCCAGTTTAGTGTCATCTGCAAACTTGCTGAGGCTGCAATCCACGCCATCCTCCAGATCATTAATAAAGATATCGAACAAAACAGGCCCCACTCCACTTGATACTGGCTGCCAACTAGATATGGTGCCATTGATCACTACCTGTTGAGCCCAATGATCTAGCCAGCTTTATAGTCCATTCATCCAGCTCATACTTCTTTAACTTGCTGGCAAGAATACTGTGGGAGACCATATCAAAAGCTTTGCTAAAGTCAAGGAATAACACATCCACTGCTTTCCCCTCATCCACAGAGCCAGTTATCTCGGCATAGAAGGCAATTAGATTAGTCAGGCATGACTTGCCCTTGGTGAATCCATGCTGACTGTTCCTGATCACCTTCTTCTTCTCTAAGTGCTTCAGAATTGATTCCTTGAGGACCTGTTCCATGATTTTTCCAGGGACTGAGGTGAGGCTGACTGGCCTGTAGTACCCCAGATCCTCCTTCTTCCCTTTTTTAAAGATGGGCACTACATTAGCCTTTTTCCAGTCGTCCGGGACCTCCCCCAATCGCCATGAGTTTTTGAAGATAATGGCCAATGGCTCTGCAATCACATCCGCCAACTCCTTTAGCACTCTCAGATGCAGCACATCCAGCCCCATGGACTTGTGCTTGTCCAGCTTTTCTAAATAGTCCCAAACCACTTTTCTCCACAGAGGGCTGGTCACCTCCTCCCCTTTGCTCTAACAGTTCTCTGTAACACAAACTAAAAAAGGTGGTTCATAGTGGTCCCTCCTGGTCTTAAAAATCCATGAATCTATGATCATGGGATATGAAGCGCTATGATCATAGCTACTAGCTACTTGCTTGACACAGATTATAGAACTTCAACCAGTAATTCTGGCATTAAACCCATAACTTCTGTTTGAGCAGTAGACTAATTTTCATCCTAAAGTTTGACTTCTTTCACATTTACATTGCAATACAAAAGATTCCAGTCATTTTAAAAAGTAAACATAATGAAATGGTACAACAAGGTAGACTTCAGAATTAATCACAGACACAGTCATTGCTGCTGGAAGTCACTATGCCAGGATGCTAGAGTTAAAAGCTAAAAATTGCCAGGGAAATCCATTCCCCATCCCCTTGGAATAAAAGCACTGACTAGAGCCAGGCTACTTTCATTCCAATTAAATTTTCATTAAAATTAACAAGGCCCATTCAGTCATTTAAAAGAGAAAAGGGAAAAAAGGGGAACTATCTGCAAGTGTCATCACTAGTCCAAACAATCAAAACATGCTGTACTATCATTGATCTAAGTTGAATGGGGACTTGGTTAGTCAGTCGGGATGGGACCATAAAGTAGATGTGTCACTACAGACCCGTAGATGCTTGTATGATATTTTCTCCTTTATGCTATGCTTTACCATGTGTCAAGATACCTCTAGAAGCGATGTTATAATTTTCTGAGACATGGTTTTCTGTTGAGTGCACAATAAATAAAAGCACTCTGCATGTAACACACTACAGGAAATATCTGCTTCACATCCCACGATTTGTCTACATGCAAAGCCAAACAAAATTCACAAAGTGGGCATAGTTCTGAACTGGATTGGCTCAGGGGCCAGAGACCACTCGGCCTTGTCACCCAGGACAAAGACAATGTTTTGTCACATTAACATTTTAAGCTGTGTAAAGCATGAGAGGAAAGGGACACTTTGAAGATTGTAAGTGCTATGCACTAGGTTGCCATTAAAAAACCTACACAGCTCCCACTGACTTTCATGGAAGCAGAATAGGCCCTTATTGTGGACACCCAAATGTTATCAATATTTTTTCTTACCTGGATTCCTGTTTCTCCCTACAAAACTGAGACAACTTGCATTGGCCATCCATGTTCTTTTGGACTTTCATAATAAAATATCATCTTCAAAGGCATATGTGATGACTAGATTTGTCACAGTCCATGAGAAACAATTTTAGCAGTCATCTTGACGTAAGACTTGATTTAAATGCAAAGTCATGCACATTGGAAAACATAATCCCAACTATACATACAAAATTATGAAATCTAAATTTAGCTGTTAACACTCAAGAAAGATCTTGGAGTCACTGTGGATAGTTCTCTGATACATCTGCTCAATGTTCAGTGGCAATCAAAAAAAAAAACACCCTTACAGAATGTTAGGAAACATTAGGAAAGAGACAGGTAATAAGACAGTAAATATCATTATGCCACTATATAAATCCAAGGTATGTGCACACCTTGAATACAGCTTGCATTTCTGTTGTCCCATCTCAAAACAGCTTTTAGAAATGGAAAAGATACAGCAAAAGGCAACAAAAATAATTCAGGGTATGGAACAGCTTCCATCTGAGGAGAGATTAAAAGACTGGGACTGTTCATCTTTGAAAAGAGAGGATATCGGGGGGTGGGGGGGTATGACAGAGGTCTATAAAGTCATGACTGGTGTGGAGAAAGTGAATAATGTAGTGTTATTTACCCCTTCACACAGTACAAGAACTGGGGGTTGCCAGATGAAATTAATGGCAGCAAATTTAAAGCAAACAAAAGGAAGTACTTCTTCACACAATAAACTGTCAACCTGTGGAACTCATTGCCAGGGGATGTGAAGGCCAAAAGTCTAACTGGGTTTAAAAAAGAACTGGATAAGTTCATGGAAGATAGGTTCATCAATGGCTAATAGCCAAGATGGTCAGGGATGCAACCCTATGCTCTGGGTGCCCCTATATCTGACTGCTAAATGTTTGAGCTGGACGACAGGGGATGAATCATTTGATAATTGCCCTGTTCTGTTCATTCCCTTTGAAGCAGCTGGCTTTGGCCAGTGTCGGAAAACAGGATACTGGGCTAGGTGGGTCACTGGTCTGACCCAGTATGGCCGTTCTGATGTTCTTAAGACACATGGACATGGAGACGAAAGCAATGGTTTACATGATTAGCTGGAGCTACAGAGCCCACAGACAGAAAATTTCAGGACAGTCAAATAAGGCCAAAGGGCCAGAGTGAAATGACCTAGATTTCACATTCACCTTCTCTCTCCTTGTATCATTTTCTTTTTCCTTCTCAAAGATGCCCCTGGTATCGCACTCTGATGCTATTTAGAGTATGTCTACACTACAGCTGGGAGGAAGCCTCCCAGCCCCGTTAGACAGACTTCTGCTAGCAGGTCTCCAACTACAGTGCTAAAAATAGCAGAGTGGATGTGGCAATCAGGTGGCAGTTCAGGGGCTCAAGCCCACCTGAGCATGGAGGCCAACCCAAGTCTCCGTCACAGCCACAATGTCCACACAGCTATTTTTAGAGTGCTGGCTCGAGCCCTTCTAGCATGAGTCTATCTGTCAGGCAGGAGAGGCACATTTCCAGCTGCAGTATAGACATACCTTTAGAGGTTTGCTTACTTAGATCTCAGCAGAGATTTGCCAGATGAACTATTTTAGCAATGTAACCATTTGTTGTTTCAAAGACCTGAACGCGAGCCCTTTATAACTCTGGATTTTCTTTTCTTTCACTCCCTATTTTCCCCTGTCACGGTGACAGATGAATTAATTAATTCACCTTTCCTAAACCAGCCAATAGCCCATCCACAACTACTGACATCAGCACTATCTTCTGTGCATACTTCACTGATCACCCTGTATCAAAGGCACTGACCTCAGCCGACAAGCTGGACCAGGTTTATTCTCTATCAGGTGGCTCCTCAACCCTGACAATGTTCCAGTGTAAATGAGAGCTCCCCAACTAATATGGCTCATGCCCTTATTTGACATTTCTGTCATTAAACTTGTCAAGTTACTTGAGGGATTTATCAGAATGAAGAGGTTTCCTCTGTACACCCTTTTTTTAATACCCCAAAGCCTGGCTGAGGACATCTGCTTGGAAGTATGGTGATTTGTCTGTCTGACAAAATATATGCTTCCAAAAACCAGCACAATGTGGGCTGGAATAAGATAGCCCTTTAACGATATTATAGGCAGCAGTTTAGTAGGGCCAGAGTAAAACAGATGTCAAGAGTAAATTTAAACAGTAAAAACACTGTGTATCAGATATGAACAAGACCTTGCTACAGTACCGTACAATGTTATTCAGAGCTGGGTATGATTATATCTGTGGCACTGCAGTCTTCTGCAGTTTGTCTGGAAGGAAAGTCACATAATTCTTTCACCGCTGTAGGTAGGCCCATGGATCTGAGTCCCTGCCACCCAGAGAAGAGACGCTAAAGAACATCTAATGATACTATAGAAGCACAATGACAAAACACGATACTTCCCAGTTAATACAACTTCAGAAATGACATTTTTGCATTTTTGAAGGCTGAAGGCATCAGCCTAAATTTCAACCAACTTCTCCTAATGATTTTAACTGTTTCCTCAGTTTGTTTAGCTATAGTAAATCCTGGGCGTTTTATGAATATCGAAGGAGTATGAATGATAAGTTGTATGCAAAATGGAGATGATCCAAACATAGATTTGTGAATGAATGATTGTTCCGATATATTAAAAACTAGATTTCCCCCCCATTTTATTGCATAATGGGCATATTTTATTGACCAAAATAACAAACTAACAAAAAATAGAAAAGAAAAGAATAAAAACAAGATTTTTTTGGTTCAACATCTTATAAGCCCAGTTGGTTATGTTCAGAGTGGCCATAGGTTTTACATAGGACAGCAGGCACTCACTCTCTACTGCCTTTGTACCACTCAGTCAGCTCAAGGGGAACAGAGACTGTCCACAAGTCCCTTGCCAGGGCTTTCCCTGGCAGGGGAGGGAGTGCCCTAAGTGGGCAGGCAGCCAGCAGAGCAGGCTCTTGAGCCTCCCCCATCCACATCCCACAAGCCCTGGAGCCTGGAACGTGACAGGGATGGGGAAGAGGAGTGGCTTTGATGAACTCCAGCAATCCCCAACTGGTGGATAGTCCCCTGGGAACCATAGCCAGCTGTTGTAAATTACAGCAGCTCCCAGGCTGTTCTAATATGTGTCCAGGCAGCGAATCTGGAAACTCCAACCAGGCCCTTGTGCCCTGCAGTGCCCAATGGTAACTGGCTGCAGCCAAGAGCCTAGCCCCTAGAATCTAACACAAGATCTTTTTGGTGATCAGTGTCAGACTGTCAGGTGTATGAGCCTAACAAGCACTTTCCTACATTTTATAAAGCACAAACAATACATTTCTCATCATACTGCTCCTTCTCCTCTCCTCTCCCCAGAGAGCATAGTACAACACACACATTTTGCATACTCTGAAAACTATAAATAAACCCACATTTTGCTGGTTCAGCCTTCTGCTGGCAACCTTTATGTACTTTGTCACTGAAGCCCAGAGTGCCTCTTAAAGTGACCATTTTGTCCTGGCAGGACTCACTCACTCTGTAGCTCTGCTAGAAAATCTGACTTGGTTCCAAACTAACAAATAAAAGAAGCACCACTCCTTACTTGCTTTTGGCTCTGCAAAGGACTGCTGACCTGCGGGGATGCTCCATGCCAGAGGAAAGGAAAAATAAAATACTGCTTGGCAGGGTAAATGAAAAGAGAAAAGGAATTTTGTGGAAGTGGATGTTTCTACTTGCAGGCATTAGTTACCAAGAACTAAATAGTCCCTTGGTCTTAATGAATAAAGGCGTTTGATTGAAAGGAGAATAGCTCCTCATACCACATTCCAGAAAAGCACCAGGCCTGAGTTTGCACCCCAGGGATGAAAAGGAACTTCCATTTCTTTTTCACTAAGGAGGTTACTTTCAGATACTATAACAAGTTCCCCCTGCCTAACTTTTCTTATTGTGGATCGGCACCTCCCTTGCTACAAGCAGGAACACTTCACTAGAAAAAACAGAACTACAAATGGAAGAGAAAGAGACAAGAGTCTCCAGCCCTGCTTCCAGACACACACACACACACCCTGTCCAGGTGACTTCATGCCCTCAGAGGGAGGTGTTGGTGTACACCCTAAATGTGTCCTAAAGAGTTGCAGTGGGTGCTCAGCATCTCTGAAAAGCAGGCCCTCAACATATTTGAAAATAAAAGGCTACGGTTTTGAAAAATGACTATTGATTTTGAGGCCCCGATTTTTGAGGGGCCAATTCTGAAGGAGTCTGATTTTCAGAGGGCAGATCCTCAGCACTTTCTGAAACTCAGGCCCCTTACAAGTGGGACATCTAACTTTGAGGCACCCAAAATTACAGCCACATTTCAAAATCTTGACCAAAACATTTAAGTTGTGTAAACAAGATGTGACATTGTTTTGTAAGGATTTTTTTCCTTCACTAACCACGTGGAGTCCTGTATTTCATTACCTTTCTTTACAAAATTTCTGGACCTAAAAGTTCATTTCCCTCTTATAAGCAAACAGAAGAACGCAGCTGCCACCCAATATTCTTTAAATAGAACCACATGTAAGCCACTTAGTCTCCAAATATGAAAGCAAAACATAATGCTGTCATCACTGCACAGCACCGTCAATCAGAGCCACTCTGCAGCATATCTTATACCATGTTTAGTATATGGCTATGTAAAATAATGAAACTGTGTGACAGGTTCTAGGAATCACAGAGAAATGGATGAGGGGTCGGTGAAACTGAAGACTTTAGATCTGGATTCTTTTACTGAGCATGAAATTTGGTGAATTCAGACTCATCTGTTACTTGCTCTTGGCGGGGACGGGTGTTTCCCACACCATATACTTCTTGAGCTTGGACGCTGCCTGGGTTATCTTATTATCTGATCAAGAGGAACTTCTGCACTCTTTTTAGTTGTACCGTGTGCCATCTCTGCTGAAATGTTTTGCATGGCAGTTCAGTAAATCAAGTCCTTCTCGCAGTAATTAGCACAACATACTGCACTTTCCATTTTCAAAGCATTTTGGAAACAAACTAATCCTCACAAATGTCACCAATGATTGTATGCAGGCAGTTGGAGAATACACACTAGATGGTAAGGCTTTGCTTGGGAAAAGTCATGCCGTGAGACTGAGGAAAATGAGAAGGCTGTTACTACATGTACTCAGCCAGGCCTCTGCTGTCACAGTCTCTGTTAACACAGCTACATGGCTATTTATGTTCACACTAGCTTGAGTATGTGCACACGAGCAGGGGAGTCACACCCCTAGCTCATAGTGCACGGGTGGAAGGGTGCAAGGAACCATTTCCACAGCAGCAGGGAGGGACAAGAACCTAAATCTCCCATGAATGCTGTGGAAGGAGAATGGGTACTGTGCTGGCCAGGATGTCATGGTCTTCTGGGCATGATCTACTGAGGAGGGGATCTGGCCAAGCTCCTAGTGAGTTACTGCTCATGTTAAAAGAAAAGGAGTACTTGTGGCACCTTAGAGATGAACAAATTTATTTGAGCATAAGCTTTCGTGAGCTACAGCTTCATTAGTTGCATCCGATGAAGTGAGCTGTAGCTCACGAAAGCTTATGCTCAAATAAATTTGTTCGTCTCTAAGGTGCCACAAGTCCTTCTTTTCTTTTTGCGAATACAGACTAACACGGCTGCTACTCTGAGAACTGCTCATGTTGTTATCTGCAGCACACAGATCTGGTGGTGCACACTTATCCCTTTGAATGGAGAAGGAAGCGTACCCCAACATGCACGCTCCCTTGACATGGCTTCATGGACTTCAGCCATTCTGCCAGGCACAGGCAGAACAGCTCGCATGGATGCTGTTTTGCTACTCCCTGTTCCAAGCCTGGCTCCTACTTGGAAACACAGGGTAGTGCTGTCAACATGTAGTTGCTAGGAAGGTATGAAGTTTTTCTGGTGCCTGCCCCCTACAATCACAGGAAACTGATCACATGGAATATGGCCATCTGATTTTGACGGACGATTCTAGCTCAGTGCTCCAGAAGTCGGCAAAGCACTCCCAAGGTCCCCGCCAATATGCTTTTGACAAAAATTCCTTCTACACCAAAACTAGTGGCCACTTAAACCAATGAAAGAACCAGCAGGGTGAAATATTATGGGCCAAGCTCTCAACTCCAAAAAATTGGTGTAACTCCCCTGAAGGCAATGGAGTTATGCTGAGTTACATGAGAGGTGAACACGTTGAGGGCAAATCCTCATGTGTTGTAAATCATAAGAACACAAGAATGGCCATACTGGGGGAGACAAATGGTCCATCTAGCCCTGTTTCTGCTCTTCTGATGGCGGCCAGTACCAGCTGCTTCAGGGGACATGAACAGAGCAGGGCAATTATTGAGTGATCCATTCCCTGTCATCCAGGCCAGCTTCTGCATAACTCCATTAATACCAGCTGATGATCTGGCCCTTGAAATCCAATTATTTCTTTATTTTTAATGAAAATGTAGAGTTTGGCACAGGTCTATGGGTAGACAGAGAACCTCATGTTTAGAATAAATTCCAGAGAAGGTTTGTAGCTAGTGATCTACAGCACTTATGTGCTCCCTATCCCTTTAGTATCTGAGCGCATCTCAATCTTTAATGTAGTCTCCCCACAAAAATCTGGTGCATGAGGAAATACCATTACCCCTATTTTACAGATAATTTCTCTGTGCCTCAGTTCCCTAAAGGCTTGTCTACACAGTGCAGCAGTGCACACCAAAGGGATGTGATCCGTAGAGCATTCTATGGTGCTGTGCTCAAAGTGGTCCATGTAGACCCTGTTGGTGCACTCTATAAGGTATCTCATGCAGATTGATGTAGTCCTGTTTGAAACAGGACTACGTTAATGCTCACTAGAAACCTTTTACAGCATGTCAGCAGGGTCTACATGGGGCAACTAGAGTGCAACACTTTCAAGCACATTTGCACCCTTCTAGTGCACATTACCACATTGTGTAGACAAGCCCTAAGTGACTTGCCCATGGTCACATAGGAAGTCTGTGGTGGGGCAGAACACTGAACCCAGGTCTTCTGAGCCCTAGGTCGCTAATACCAGAAAGGCAAAGATGAATGTATTATATCAGACTGAAATAGAACATTGCATTTCTTTCACTGCACTTGAGACCTTGACTCCTTCCGCTACTGAGAGCTGAGGCAGATGTAGAAGAGAAGGAAGGGCCACCAACTGTGTACAAAATATTCAAATAATGTATAGAATTATAAGAAGAGATTGTGATAAATAACAGGGACCTGATGGTAGCTCCACCATTCATGTTGCTTATAAAAGCCCCAAAAATTGCAAGGGGTAATTTAATGTTTATAATGTACACCATTATTAACAACCCGGATATGAAAAGGAATTGCTTTAGCTCTGTTTGGTATTACACTTTTGCGAGGGTCTAATCCTAAATGCAACAGCAAAGACAAGGCCAACTGAAAGATTAGAGGTGAGGTTAGGGTGTACACCATGAGAATGAACGGCCAGGGAGAGGAGCCCCTGGTGGACTCCAAGAGTGAGCAGAAGATGGGAAAGAAATGAGTTACCAAGGGACCAGTTGGTGAGGCAGGAGGAATTAAGGAGCACAGTCCATGAAGTCCAGAGTGGACTTCCACAGCATTTGGAAGCCAGGTGTGTTAAATGCAACAGAAGGAACCAGAACAATGAAGAGAAGAGAGGACAAACATTTCAGGGGAATGTTTGTATTAACATACATCTAACTGCATTGTCGTTTCAAAAAAAGGAAATCACGAAAATATTTCTCTTCATCGTTTGTTTGGCCGAGTCCAACCTTGTTGACAGGGCCTTTTTAACAAAAGAAAAGGATAATGTAAGAAATAAATAAATAGCACTGGAGTCTGGAACTTCTGGGTGGGTGAATTTCTGTGTGGGATGGCATTTCCATTCCTTTACATGTGCACTGAGTGAAAAAATAAGTTGGATGCTTATATGAACCAGCTGGCATTGGTTTTAAATATTTGTTGTTATTCATATGTATTTAAGAATGAAACAAGGGCTGTATAATGCTGAGTAAATAAACACACACTCACTAATCTTTCTGTTAGGAGGACTGTGTCATTTTTTTAACACTTTTTACCATACACTCTAGGGTAACTTTCCAGACTAGGAATCAATGACATCTGGTAGCACTATAACCCAGGGCCTGATTCTACTCATAGTTACAAATGTTACCTTTTTGGCTTCCAGGGTGCAATACCACTGTTAGAGAGGAAAATCAGGTCCCAAAAATGTCTTAAAAACACCTAATAGTCTAGGGCCTTATTCTGAATTCACTTACTTCCTTTTTACACTACTGAGGGTGGATGGAGAATCAAGCAATCTGTGTTTTATTTATAGTCAATTGGAATGTTGTGTGACTTGATATTTGTTACACATTTTCTCAGCCTCAATAGGAACAATTTCAATAAAACAATTGCTTTTTAAAAACCTACAATAAAGTTCCTATTAAATCTAACATAATTTGTTATGTGAGACATTTAATCAAGTCAGAGGGAAGACTCCAGAATGCAAACTGTGGCCGATGGGAAACCATTCATTTCACAAAGCAAATTTGTTCAACAGAGAGATTCCCTTGCTGCTTACATCAACTTTATATCAATGTAATGCCATTGACTTCAGTGGAGTTACTCTTGATTTACACCAGAATGACAGGAAAACTGGCCTAAGAGGTCACCTTAGATAGGATTCTTGAACCCAAGTTATTAATGGCATCATTAAGGTGTATATTAAATTAAAGTAAGGCTTCGATCTTCTTCCCATTGGCTTCAATGGAAATAGTGACAAAGATTTAAGAAGGTGAATGGTTTTGCACACTAGGATCAATGATACATGCTATTTATAACAAATAAAACAGCTCGAGAGCTAAGAGAAAAATGGAAATTGAGGATGAAGTGTCATGAATTTGCTACTCGTCTCATGAAATCTTACAATGTTAATTCAAGTCGGCTTGGATATAAAAACCAACACATGGGCTCAAAGGCTGAGTTTGTGAATGCCTTCTGTCACCACCACAGCTCCCAAATGGCTGCATTTTCTACCACCAGGATCAGTGGCTGAGACTTGTCTAGGGCTGAATCTAGCCCATCAAAATGTGTTTAACAATAACATATCTATGTTCATTTGTAATTGGCAAGTCTTACATGAAGAAAAAAAAAAGACAAGCAGGTTTTTGAGGTCAGGCTTGACAAAGCCCTGGCTGGGATGATTTAGTTGGGGTTGGTCCTGCTTTGAGCAGGGGGTTGGACTAGATGACCTCCTGAGGTCCCTTCCAACCCTGATATTATGTGATTCTATGATTCTAAGCAGGTACTGCAGCAACTGTAGTTCACTGTGAACCTCATGAATGTTCCTGCAGGTGCACAAGGGGAGAAAATAAAAATTGGGTAGGTCAGTTAGCTCCCCCCCCTGCAGAGGTTGTGAGATCTGAGGGTAGGTTGGTTTCCACAGTCAAGGCAAGGCAGATCACTGGCAAAATACTTCATGCTCTGGGTATGTTCAAAACCCTCTGTGTTATTTATTTTGGAAACCCTTTATTATAACTGTTAAATATTATCTCTGTTGAGAATGCCCTGTATTTCTAAAGGTAAAACTATGGATATGGTAAAGTTCACGGTGGGATTGCCTGATGCAGTTTGTTTGGCCTCATCCGATTTCATGGGGTGCACACAATGATAAGGAAGTTTTAGTTTATTTGCCAGTGCAAGGGCAACACAATTGTAGATCTTCATGGCCCGATTCCTGCTGCTGTTGAAATAAATGGGATTTTTGCCATTGACTTGTGTGGGAGTAGGAGTCGCCCAGAGTGTAGGGTAGCCATAAAATTAGAGCACTGCAGAACAGTATTAATTATGGTATGGTTAGTGTAGAAGTGAATTCCCAGTGGTATGGGAGATTACTTAGTGGTGGAGTGGTGTGGGATCTTGCCTACTATTATGGATCATTATTATGTTAGATCTTGCACTGTGTTCCTAGTTTAATAAATACACCTTTCTTCATCTTTAATGAGACAATCTGCTAAGACTTTGTTGTGGTCTGAGCTGGATGAACACATCGGCTTGGGTAGGGGTTTATCAAACATGACGGGGAAGGAAGGCTTGCACATACAATAGATGTACCTTTGAAGACCAACAGTACGGCTACTGACTTCTACTATACTGTGACCAAATCCAGGTGCATCAGAGTATGAAACCCTCACCTGCTACCTACTGTCATGTACCTGATTGTGCAATATTATCTCATGGGAATTCTGTCCCTGGCTGTTGTTTGGTTTAGATCTTGCAGCATAAAACCTACTATCCCTTGTATTTGTAGCCTAGCTCATGTAGTTGCTGATATGACTATTTCATGTGTCTAATTCTGTTTTCTATGCACAATATGTAACACCATAAAAGCATTCTATCTTGAAGAATTACAAAACACAACTTCCATGTAACATTGGCTATTAGCTTAATCTCTGGTTCCCAGCATGTAACAGGGCTTTGGACAAGTACAAGAGGTCTGATCCCACAGGCCAAACACATTTGAATAGCCCCACTGATTTCAATGGGAGTACTTCCATAAGTAAGTTTACTCATGTTTGCACAACTGAGCCTCAAGGTTTTACTCCGATTGACTTCAAAGAGCTTTGGATCAGCCTGCAAGCATTTGGGGGCTACATGGGGTCCATGGTTGGGGTGGTGTCTAGGAGAAATACAAACTGAATAAAGGATGTGCTATGATGGGAGCAGATTTCATTAGCCTGAACTTTTCCTGTTCATAGATTAGTTGCTGAGAAGAATGTATTTTTAAATACGCACATGGAATTAATTTATTTAATGAAGAATTTTCCTGGAAAGGAACTTGTTTTTAACATAAAAAAAATGATGGGCTCTGAATTAACTGTTACCAGTCAAGAAAGAGATCTTGGACTCATCATGGATAGTTCTCTAAAAACGTCCACTCAATATGCAGCATCAGTCAAAAAAACTCAATGTTAGTAACCATTAGGAAAGGGATAGATAAATCGGAACATATCATAAAATTTCTAGACATCATAAATGACTGCTTCTTGGAGAAGCTACTCCTGAAACCCACAAGAGGAGAGGCAATTCTTGATTTAGTTCTAAGTGGAGCACAAGATCTGGACCAAGAGGAGAATATAGCTGAAGCACTCAATGACAGCGACCATAATGTAATTAAAATTAATATTCTTGTGCGGGGAAATGCCAAAGAAACCCACTTCAGTAGCATATAACTTCAAAAAGGAGAACTACACAAAAATGAGGAAGCTAATTAAAGGGAAATTAAAAGGAACAGTCACACAGGTGAAATGCTTGCAAACTGCATGGAAGCTATTCAAAACCACCATAATAAGGCTCAAAGTAAAGATATACACCAAATTAAAAAAAAAACACCTAACAAAAATATGCCACCATGGAAAAACAGAGTAAAGAAGCAGTTTGATGCAAAATGACATCATTTAAATACTGGGTGTCAAATCTTAGTGCAGAAAATAAAAAGGAGCAGAAACTCTGGCAAGTCAAGTGTAGAAGTATAATACAGCAGGCCAAGAAAGAATCTGAAGAGCAACTAGCTAAAGAAATAAAAACATCCAGTATTAAAAAAAAAAGTACATCAGATGCCAGAAGCCTGCCAAACAATCATGGGGGCCACTGGTCTATTGAGGTGCTACAGGAGCATGAAAGGTAGAAAAGGCCATTGTGGGGAAGCAATGAATTCTTTGCATCAGTCTTCACTGCAGAGGATGTGAGGGAGATTATCAAATCTGAGCTATCCTTTTTAGGTGACAAATCTGAGGAATTGTCCCAGATTGAGGTGTCATTAGAGGAGGTTTTGGAATGAATTGATAAATTGAACAGTAATAAGTCACCCAAGACCAGATGGTATTCACCCAAGAGTTTTGAAGGAACTCAGATATGAATTTTCACAACTATTAATTGTGGTATGAAACTTATCACTTAAATCAGCCTATGTACTAGATGACTGGCAGATAGCTAATGTGACACTGATTTTTTAAAAGGCTCCAGAGGCGATCCTGTCAATTGCAGGCTGGTAAACCTAACTTCAGTACCAGGTAAATTGCTTGAACTTATCAGATACATAGATGAACACAATTTGTTTGGGAAGAGTCAACAAGGCTTTTGTAAAGAGAAATCATGCCTCAGAAATCTATTAAAATTCTTTGGGGGTTCAGCAAACATGTGAACAAGCATGATCCAGTGGATATAGTGTACCTGGACTTTCAGAAAGCCTTTTTGACAAAGTTACTCAAAGGCTCATCAGCAAACTAAGCAGTTATGGGAGAAGAGGGAAGATCCTCTCATCGGTAACTGGTTAAATGATAGGAAACAAAAGGTAGGAATAAATGGTCAGTTTTCGCAGTAGATAGAAGTAAATAGCGGGATCCCACAAGAATCTGTACTGGAACCAGTGCTGTTCAAAATATGCATAAATGATCTGGAAAAGGATGTGAACAGTGAGGTGGCAAAATGTGCAGATGATACAAAATTACTGAAAATAGTAAAGTCCAAAGCTAACTGCAAAGAGTTACAAAGAGATCTCACGAAACTGGGTGACTGGGCAATAAAATGGCAGAGGAAATTCAATGCTGATAAATGCAAAGCAATGCACATCGGAAAAAATAATCCCAACTCTACATAAAAAATAAGGAGGTCTAAATTAGCTGTTACCATTCAAGAAAGAGATCTTGGAGTCAGTGTAGAGAGTCCTCTGAAAACATCTACTCAATGTAGAGTGGCAGATGGAATGTTAACAATCATTAGGAAAAGGATACATAATAAGACAGAAAATGTCATAATGCCACTATATAAATCCATTGTACTCCCAATGCTGTTCTGGTTTGCCACATCTAAAAAATGGTATATTACAATTAGAAAAGGTGCAGAGAAGGGCAACAAAAATGATTAGGGGTATTGAATAGCTTCCATACAAGGAGAGATTAAAAAGACTGGAACTGTTCAGTTTAGATAAAAGACAACCAAGGGGCGATATGATGAAGGGCTAAAAAATCATGAATGGTGTGGAAAAAGCGAACAAGGAAGTGTTATTTACCCCTTGACATAATACAAGAACTAGGGGCCACCCAATGAAATTAATAGGCAGCAAGTTTAAAGCAAACAAAAGGAAATACTTCTTCACACAATGCACAGTAAATCTGTGGAACTCGTTGTCATGGGATGTTATGAAGGCCAAAAGTATAACTGCATTTGAAAAATAATTTGATAAGTTCATGGAGGATACGTCCATCAATGGTTATTAACTAAGATGACCAGGGACACAACCCGATTCTCTGGGTGTCCCTAAACCTCTGAGTGCTAGAAGCTAGGACTGAACAACAGGAGATGGATCACTTGATAATTGCCATGTTGTGTTCACTCTCTCGGAAGCATCTGGCAGTGGCCACTGTTAGAAGATAGGCTACGGGCAGTGGTGAGCTGGAGCAGGTTCACACCTGTTTGCACAAACCGGTTGTTTAATTTTGAAGCCGGTTTAGAACCGGTTGTTAAAGGGGTGGGCAAACTGTGGCCCGCAGGCCACATGGTGCCTGTGGCACCATCCTAGATTCATAGATTCATAGATACTAAGGTCAGAAGGGACCATTCTGATCATCTAGTCCGACCTCCTGCACAGCGCAGGCCATAGAATCTCACCCACCCACTCCTACGAAAAACCTTACCTATGTCTGAGCTATTGAAGTCCTTAAATCATGGTTTAAAGACTTCAAGGAGCAGAGAAGCTGCCCTCACGTCACCCATGCCCCATGCTACAGAGGAAGGCGAAAAACCTCCAGGGCCTCTCCAATCTGCCCTGGAGGAAAATTCCCTCCCGACCCCAAATATGGCAATCAGCTAAACCCTGAGCATATGGGCAAGATTCACCAGCCAGATACTACAGAAAATTCTTTCCTGGGTAATTCAGATCCCATCCATCTAATATCCCATCTCAGGGGATTAGTCCTATTTACCCTGAATATTTAAAGATCAATTACTTACCAAAATCCCATTCTCCCATCATACCATCTCCTCCATAAACTTATCGAGTAGAATCTTAAAACCAGATAGATCTTTTGCCCCCACTGCTTCCCTTGGAATGTTATTCCAAAACTTCACTCCTCTGATGGTTAGAAACCTTTGTCTGATTTCAAGTCTAAACTTCCTGGTGGCCAGTTTATACCCATTTGTTCTTGTCTCCACATTGGTGCTGAGCTTAAATAATTCCTCTCCCTCTCCTGTATTTATCCCTCTGATATATTTATAGAGAGCAATCATATCTCCCCTCAACCTTCTTTTAGTTAGGCTAAACAAGCCAAGCTCCTTAAGGCTCCTTTCATAAGACAAGTTTTCCATTCCTCGGATCATCCTAGTAGCCCTTTTCTGTACCTGCTCCAGTTTGAATTTGTCCTTTTTAAACATGGGAGACCAGAACTGCACACATTATTCCAGGTGAGGTCTCACCAGTACCTTGTATAATGGTACTAAAACCTCCTTATCCCTACTGGAAATGCCTCTCCTGATGCATCCCAAAACCGCATTAGCTTTTTTCACAGCCATATCACATTGGCAGCTCATAGTCATCCTATGATCAACCAATATTCCAAGGTCCTTCTCCTCTTCCGTTACTTCTAATTGATGCGTCCCCAATTTATAACTAAAATTCTTGTTATTAATCCCTAAAGGCATAACCTTACACTTCTCACTATTAAATTTCATCCTATTACTATTACTCCAGTTTACAAGGTCATCCAGATCCTCCTGTATAATATCCCAATCCTTCTCTGAATTGGTAATACCTCCCAGCTTTGTATCATCTGCAAACTTTATTAGCACACTCCCACTTTTTGTGCCAAGGTCAGTAATAAAAAGATGAAATAAGATTGGTCCCAAAACCGATCCCTGAGGAACTCCACTGGTAACCTCCCTCCAACCTGACAGTTCGCCTTTCAGTAGGACCCATTGCAGTCTCCCCTTTAACCAATTCCTTATCCACCTTTTGATGTTCATATCGATACCCATCTTTTCCAATTTAAGTAATAATTCCCCATGTGGCACGGTATCAAATGCCTTACTGAAATCTAGGTAAATTAGAGCTACTGCATTTCCTTTATCTAAAAAATCTGTTACTTTTTCAAAAAAGGAGATTAGGTTGGTTTGGCACGATCTACCTTTTGTAAAACCATGTTGTATTTTGTCCCATCTACCATTGACTTCAATGTCCTTAACTAATTTCTCCTTCAAAATTTTTTCCAGGACTTTGAATACTACAGATGTCAAACTAACTGGCCTGTAGTTACCCGGATCACTTTTTTTTCCTTTCTTAAAAATAGGACCTATATTAGCAATTCTCCAATCATTCGGTACTACTCCTGAGTTTACAGATTCATTAAAAATTCTTGCTAATGGGCTTGCAATTTCAGGTGCCAATTCCTTTAATATTCTTGGATGAAGATTATCTGGGCCCCCCGATTTAGTCCCATTAAGCTGTTTCAGTTTCGCTTCTACCTCAGATATGGTAATATCTACCTCCATATCCTCATTCCCATTTATCATGCTACCATTATCCCTAAGATCCTCTTTAGCCTTATTAAAGACTGAGGCAAAGTATTTGTTTAGATATTGGGCCATGCCTAGATTATCTTTAACCTCCACTCTATCCTCAGTGTTTAGCGGCCCCACTTCTTCTTTCTTAGTTTTCTTCTTATTTATATGGCTATAGAACCTTTTACTATTGGTTTTAATTCCCTTTGCAAGGTCCAACTCTACTCGACTTTTAGCCTGTCTCACTTTATCCCTACATGTTCTGACCTCAATTAGGTAGCTTTCCTTGCTGATCCCTCCCATCTTTCACTCCCTGTATGCTTTCTGCTTCTTCTTAATCACCATCCGATGAAGTGAGCTGTAGCTCACGAAAGCTTATGCTCTAATAAATTTGTTAGTCTCTAAGGTGCCACAAGTACTCCTTTTCTCTCTAAGATGCTTGCTCATCCAGCTTGGTCTACAACTCCTTCCTATGAATTTTTTCCCCTTTCTTGGGATACAGGCTTCCGATAGCTTCTGCAGCTTTGATTTAAAGTAATCCCAGGCCTCCTCTACCTTTAGATCCATAAGTTCTTCAGTCCAATCCACTTCCCTAACTAATTTCCTTAATTTTTGAAAGTCAGCCCTTTTGAAATCAAAAACTCTAGTTGTAGATTTATTTTTGTTAATCCTTCCGTTTAGTTTGAACTGAATGAGCTCATGATCACTTGAGCCAAGATTGTCCCCTACAACCATTTCTTCTATGAGGTCCTCGCTACTCACCAAAATTAAATCTAAAATGGCATCCCCTCTAGTCGGTCCAGCAACTACTTGATGAAGGAATCCATCAGCTATCGCATCTAGGAAAATCTGAGCCCTATTATTATTACTAGCACTGGTCCTCCAGCCTATATCTGGGAAGTTAAAGTCTCCCATGATCACGCAGTTTCCATTAGTATTTACTTTATTAAAAACATTAAAAAGGGCTCTATCCATATCCAAATTAGATTCCGGAGGTCTACAGCACACCCCAAGCACTATCGTAGGAGAGGCTTTACTAGTTATCTTCCCCAATGTAATTTTTGCCCAGACGGACTCTGTCTTATCCATTGCATCGCTTCTTATTTCTTTACATTCTGTGCTAATAAGCGATGGTCACATAAACACCACCCTAAATCGGAAACCTACTGACCGCTATTCCTACCTACATGCCTCTAGCTTTCATCCAGATCATACCGCACGATCCATTGTCTACAGCCAAGCTCTACGATATAACCGCATTTGCTCCAACCCCTCAGACAGAGACAAACACCTACAAGATCTCTATCATGCATTCCTACAACTGCAATACCCACCTGCTGAAGTGAAGAAACAGATTGACAGAGCCAGAAGAGTACCCAGAAGTCACCTACTACAAGACAGGCCCAACAAAAAAAATAGCAGAACGCCACTAGCCATCACCTTCAGCCCACAATTAAAACCTCTCCAACGCATCATCAGGGATCTACAGCCTATCCTGAAGGATGATCCATCACTCTCAAATCTTGGAAGACAGGCCAGTCCTTGCTTACAGACAGCCCCCCAGTCTGAAGCAAATACTCACCAGCAACCACACACCACACAACAGAACCACTAAGCCAGGAACCTATCCTTGCAACAAAGCCCGTTGCCAACTCTGTCCACATATCTATTCAGGGGACACCATCCTAGGGCCTAATCACATCAGCCACACTATCAGAGGCTCGTTCACTTACACATCTACCAATATGATATATGCCATCATGTGCCAGCAATGCCCCTCTGCCATGTACATTGGTCAAACTGGACAGTCTCTACGTAAAAGAATAAATGGACACAAATCAGACATCAAGAATTATAACATTCAAAAACCAGTTGGAGAACACTTCAATCTCTCTGGTCACTCGATTACAGACCTGCGAGTGGCTATTCTTCAACAAAAAAACTTCAAAAACAGACTCCAGCGAGAGACTGCTGAATTGGAATTAATTTGCAAACTGGATACAATTAATTTAGGCTTGAATAGAGACTGGGAAAGGATGAGTCATTACACAAAGTAAAATTATTTCCCCATGTTATTTCTCCCCCCCACCCAACCCCACCCCCCACTGTTCCTCAGATATTCTTGTTAACTGCTGGAAATAGCGTACCTTGCTTGTCACCATGAAAGGTTTTCCTCCCCCCCCCCCCGCTGCTGGTGATGGCTTATCTTAAATGATCAAAAAGAAAAGGAGTACTTGTGGCACCTTAGAGACTAACAAATTTATTAGAGCATAAGCTTTCGTGAGCTACAGCTCACTTCACTTTGAAGTGAGCTGTAGCTCACGAAAGCTTATGCTCTAATAAATTTGTTAGTCTCTAAGGTGCCACAAGTACTCCTTTTCTTTTTGCGAATACAGACTAACACGGCTGCTACTCTGAAACCTTAAATGATCACTCTCTTTACAGTGTGTATGGTAAACCCATTGTTTCATGTTCTCTGTGTGTGTATATCAATCTCCCCTCTGTATTTTCCACCAAATGCATCCGATGAAGTGAGCTGTAGCTCACGAAAGCTTATGCTCAAATAAATTTGTTAGTCTCTAAGGTGCCACAAGTACTCCTTTTCTTTTTGCGAATACAGACTAACACGGCTGCTACTCTGATACCTCATCATTGATATACAATGCTACTCCACTACCTTTACCTTTGTTTCTGTCTTTCCTAAACAGCACATACCCTTCAATACCTGTAGTCCAGTCATGACTACTATTCCACCATGTTTCTGTTATCCCTATAATATCTGGTTTCACTTCCTGCCCCAGTAGCTCTAGTTCCTCTATTTTGTTACCTAGGCTCCTCGCATTGGTGTACAAACATCTTAATTTTTGCTGTTTGGCCTTGCTCACATTTTTTACCCTATTAGGCACAGTCATTCTTCTGCTATTATAACCTATTAGACTAGTATCCACACCGCCCTCGCTCCTTATATACATTCTCCTACCCACGGCTGTATCCTTTCTTACTTCGTCTTCTTCCCTCTCAATGCTAAAATCTGGCGTGGAGATTACCTGGACATCTCCCAACCATCTCCCACTAATTCCTAGTTTAAAGCTCTCTTTATCAGTTGTGCCAGCCTTGATCCTAGAAGTCTATTTCCTTCCCTACTCAGATGAAGTCCATCCCGAGAGAACTGTCCTCTGTCTGTGAATGCCTCCCAGTGGCCATACATCCCAAAGCCCTCCTTATAGCACCACTGCCTAAGCCATCTGTTGACAGTCATAATCTTGTCACACATTTTGTTGCCCTTCTCTAGGAACAGGAAGGATCCCACTAAAGATCACCTGAGCCTCAATTTCCTTAAGTGTCTTCCCCAGCCTAGCATAGTCTCCCTTAATACTTTCCAGCGAGAATCTAGCCGTATCATTTGTTCCCACATGAAGGATAATTAGGGGATTCTTTCCCGCTCCCTTTAGGATCCTTTTCAACCTCAGGTCTACATCCCGTATCTTAGCACCCGGAAGACAGCACACCCTTCTATTCTCTGGATCAGATCTAGTTACAGGCCTGTCTATTCTTCTCAATAAAGAGTCCCCGATCACATAGACCTGCCTTTTCCTGATGACAGTGCTATTCTCCAGTCTCTCCCCTGTTCCCTCCGGCTGCAATTTCTTTCCATTCCTATTTTCCCTTATAATCCTCTTCAATCCATCTTGTATCCTCCTGGGGCTCATATTTGGTGTAGTCTCCCTTGACTCTTCCGCTTTTCCTATAGGACTAGCCTCTCTTCTCTTCTTCCTTATCCTTCCACCTTCAACAAGTACCTGCTGAGCCCCTTCTTCATTTTCCAACTCTGCAAACCTGTTCCTAAGCTCTATTTCTCCTTCACTAGCCCGTCTTTTCCTCTGCCTGGTTCTTTTAGTCACATGCTTCCACTGACCACTTTCCTCACCCAGTCTCCCCTCAAAATTCCCCAGCCCTGCTTCCATCTGTGAGTCTGAGCTTTTCCCTTCAGATACCTCATATCTTTGCTCCATCATCTGCTCAAACCCCTTCCTAAACTCAACGAGACTTTCCACCTGCATCTCCAAACCTCGGATCTTTTCCTCCATCAGCTCTATCAGACGGCATTTCATGCAGAAAAAACTCTTACCAGGCCCCCCCTCCAGGATCATGTACATACCACAGCTTCCACATCCAGTCATCCTCAATGTGTTTTCCACTACAGGAGTCACTCCCACAGCTGCCTCCGTATCTGTCATCGCCTTCCCACCTAAGTCCTGTTAACCTGGGAAACACAAGTCACACCAAAAAGACCACCCCCCCCAGCAAAAGCAAACCCCAAACAAGCACCACAATACAAACTCCCCTTTCAAACTCCCACTCAAACTCCTCTGTTTGCTAGCTCCTGTGCCGCTGCAGCTGTCCTTTTCCTCCCACCTGAGTCCCCGGCTGAGGAAGCACTCCTGAGAATTTTTACTCATCCAGTGGCACTCCGGGCCTTCGGTGGCACTTTGGCGGCGGGTCCTTCACTCACTTCGGGACTTCGGCAGCACGTCAGCGGCAGGCCCTTCAGTGCCGCAGAAGACCCAGAGCGACTGAAGGAACCGGTTCTTCAGCTTCTGGCAGCTCATCACTGGCTACGGGTCTAGATGGACCATTGGTCTGAGCCAGTACAGCAATTCTTGTGTTCTAACAGTGGGATATCATTACTGAACAAAAGAAAAAAAATAATCAGGGCTCAATTATTTGTTGTCAAAACTGATACTTCCAAAGTGTATTATTGCAAGGCAGCAGAAAAAAATGCAACTCACTCCATTCAGATAAAGGTTCAGTAATGTTCATGAATCAGGCAAATGTGGTGCCACAAGCCAGGGCTTCTCCCCAGGTTCCTAGCATACACTGCCCCCTACCAGTGTCCTTTAGAAGAGTTTATGGTCCAAACATAAGCAAAACAAACAAACAATTCTTCAGCTCACCCTTTTTAGCCAGGCCTTTTTCAGCTAGCTCTGTTCTCTACTGGCTCTGTTACTCTTCTGCCACAGCAGGTTCCTTCCTTCCTGGCCCTTTGCTCCCTGACCCTCTCACAGGAAATAGCACTGCCTGCCCCCAGTCAGTCCGTAGGACCTCTGACAGATCTTTATAATCCCAGGTATAGCTTTGCCTCCTTTAAATTGGCTCAGTTGGGTCCACCTGTTTTGACACAGGGGAGCTGGGCCTGATCTACTCACAGGGACTGGCTCCTCTGTGACACACAGGTTATGGTTGTGCATCAAAACCATGTGGAACTCACAGCTTTGTATGGGTTGTGCACAAAACCAGGTGAAACTGGGTAGTTTGACTGGGGTTTTCACTGAGTTTTGAGTTGATTTCAAACCCATCAGAGACCCTAAAGCTCAGGTTGTGTGAACCATCAAGTGTTGAAACCAAAGATTGGTTTTTGTGAATTGCAGTTGTAGTTCAAACTGCTGAGTCTCACATACCTCTAATAATGGCTTTTATATTTGTTTTTTTTATTTTATTTTTTAATGAGATGTATAATGCATTTAATGCTCTGTAATTACATTTTTGGGGACTATTGTGTCAGAATTGATTAGAGAGTATTGTACTTTTCAGTGATTAAAGTAACCCTGTCAAATTAAAAATCAGATGCTGTAATGAAGTGTTTATTTTTTATTTGTGAAACACCACCCTCTCCTGGATGGGATCACAACTGCTGAGCCATGTGCTATAAGCCCTATACTAGAGCAAATTGAAAAAAAACCAACCACCACAAATCACTAAAAATGTTTTGAAAAATATGCTATATTTTTTAAAATTAAAATTAGACCTTTCATCAAAATTTCAAAATGTGAAAAAATTGGACCAGCTTTGCACTGCTAGTCACAAATGAATAAGCTCAAGTGGCAAATTGTAGGAGTAAGATGATCTCTGATTTATCCCCACTGTCACTGTTAAGCTCTGAATGGCGATGAAGTGCAGCATAATTACAACATTCCTAGGTGGTCATGGCAGGTACAATAATTGCATTATTCTAATAATAATTTTGGTTGAGTGTAACTGAAAGTATTTTAAAAATCTAATTACTGTACTCTTCACCATTTGCTTACTTTTTGCATTTCTAGTGTATCAGACCATGGAAATAAATATGAGGATTTTAATGTTGCTTCTGGTCAGATTCACTTGCAGGCTCGCCGGCTTTTGTGCAATGCCAAAAAGATTCACTGCAAAAATTGCAAAATGTTCAGGGGAACATTTCCGTCCAACCAAAAAAACCCAATTGTTTTCACTGAAATGGAAAAAAATTCATTCAAATGTTTCTTCTCATAAATGTTTGTTATCATAATGTTTCTACAACACCTTCATGTTAGGTCTGAATCTAGTTGGCACTGTCCCTTTAAATACGAATAGACAAACAGGTTTGGCTAAAATAAGCCTGAAACTTTTATTTGTCCAACAACAAATCAAATCCAAATCTTATCTAAGAGGTGAAACAATTGGGAGAGAAAGTGGAAATACCATAAATAAAAATGATTCTTTCAGCATTTCAATCCCTGGAGGTACTGGCTAATGCACAAAAAAGCCTGCTCTGGACATTGGTATGTCCACATCCAGCAATTCAGTTTGGAAAGGTGACGGGTGTTTGTTTTTGATCAGTGGAAAACACATTGTCCTTTGAATCTTTCATAGTAAAATTAAATATTTGCAACATAAAAGAGTGGTATCTGTGTGTTTTAAGCACTTAATGTAAGCATGTATAGCATGGATCAGATACTATTAGATATGATTTACTCTGAGCTTGGTGTTGTACATCACATAGAGTAAGACCGTCTCTGCCTTCAGATGACAGACCTATACAACCAAATAGTGTAGATGTATAGAGGTGAATTTGATTTTTTCTGATTCAAAAAAATATCATGTGTGAGTTGTCAGAAGGATTAAGGTTTGAGACACTTAGCCCTGGTCTACACTGGTGGTGTATCGGTCTAAATTACGCAATTTCAGCTACGTGAATAATGTAACTGAAGTCGACGTACTTAGATCTACTCACTGTGGTGTCTTCACTACGGTGAGTCAACTACTGCCACTCCCCCGTCAACTCCGCTTATACCTCTTGCAGTGGTGGAGTACAGGAGTCGACAGGAGAGTGCTTGGGATCGATATATTGCATCTAGACCCCCGCTGGATTGATTGCTACCCACCAATATGGTGGGTAGTGTAGACATACCCTTAGATTTGCTGAAGGTGATAGACATTTGTTTTTTAAGGTCTAACAGCAGTTCTTTTGCAGTCATAGAAACAAATGATATGAATTAGAACTGTTGACTTTAAAACACAATGGTTTTATTAGGGAGCATTTGTTGAATTTTACCAGCTTAGTTTAATGTTAATTTATTGGCACATGAATTCTGGGATTTGATAATTCATAGATTTTAAGATCAGAAGGGACCACTGTTCATCAGTTTGGATCTCTTGCATGAAGTGGGAAATTGGCTCAGTAATTCCAGGATCTAGCGCAATAACATGTGGCAGAACTAGAATATTGCTTTCAGAATGACATCCAGTCTTGATTTAAAGATTCCAAACGATGGAGAATTAACCACATCCTTTGGAAAGCTCTTCCAATTGTTAATTACCCTCATTGTTGAAAATGTGTGCCTTATTTCTTGTCTGAATTTTTTCTAACTTTAGCTTCGAGACATTGGTTATGCCTTTCTCTGCTAAACTGAAGAGCAGCCTGTCTCAGACAGTTGCTCCTTGTATGGATACTTATTTAATACAGGCTTACATAGCATCTTGCTTCCATGCATCGGGAACTTGCCTGTGGAGTTTTTGTTTGGCAGATGTCAGTCACATAGAACATTCTGACCTTTTGCACTTCAGTCAAGTCTGCTATTTCCAGACTGTTTATTAAAGACAAATGATAGAGCCTCATCTGGTTTTCCCCATAAGAGGGAATTATAGATGGAATATAGTTTTTCTTGCCCATGGAGTTCAGCTGTATGCAAAAAGAGTAGCACAGTGAAGCATGATAACTCTTTGTCCCTGGTTTCAGAGTAGCAGCCGTGTTAGTCTGTATTCGTAAAAAGAAAAGGAGTACTTGTGGCACCTTAGAGTACTCCTTTTCTCTTTGTCCCTGGCATGTCCTGGTGTGGGCAGGAATCCAGATAGGCACCTGAGGTTACACAAGAGGTTAGTAATAACCAAAGAGTGATGAGAAAAGTCCACACTATTGCTGGCTGTTGTGAAACCTACGGGAACAGCATTAACTCTTTAGGAGCTTTCTAGTACAGAGCCTCCAGTGGAGCCAAGATGGGAGGTTGCTAAAACTAGAGAAACTAAGAGATTTCTTGCCCCTTCTACGGACATCAGTGTCCTTCATCCCTCTGCTGAGTGGTAGCAGATGTCTGAGGTGTTGCAAGTTGGCTTCCCAGTGGAAGAGAAAACAATGATGTGGAGCCTGGGTATACTGTAATTGTAACTTGTTTTATTTACATACATACATACACCAGGCCTGGAACAGAGGTGGTCAAACAGCATGCAGGCAATCCCTTCTTTCAGGGATCTCAGCCCAACTCCAGTACCAGAGTCAAGAAATGACACTCTTCAGGAGATTAAGGCAAAGAGCAAACTCTCCTAATCCTTGTACTGCCCCCCTTTCTAGGAGCACTCTACACAGAACCTTGTATACCAAAAACTAACAACAACACAGCATGTTTTCCCAAGACCAAACATTTTCAAAAGCAGAACACACAAAGAAAAAGAATTGGAAGACTATGTGTAGTAGCATCACCTGATGATGTCTGGCATAACAATATTGGTTAAGAGAGTAATTTGGGGATTTTTTGAGTTATTCCAGTACAACCCAAATTTTGATCAGTATCTGTTATAACTAGAGATGCAGAAGCATTTGGAGTTCCTTAACAAATGCTTAGCTTCTATTTAAACAGAGAAAGAAAATTCAAAGGTGTTTAGAGATTCAGGCTGGGGTTTTCAAAGATGCCTCAACGAGTTAGACACCCAGGTTGTATGTACTTAAATCCCTTATACGCCTTTGAAAATCCCAGCCAAAAAGGAGAGTATAATTCCAATTTCCAAATTCTTTTGTTGCCGTAGTCATTAAACACGTGTATAATAGAACATTAATTGTAATTATGTATCATATTCTGTCTATGTACAGACAGTAGGAAAACAGCAAGTCACACAGATTTTGGTTTAGTTGATGAGCAGAGACTGAGGTGATTAACTGTTTAGGTTCTGGACACAAGTAGAAACACATTCTTTTTCTTAATTTATTATTTGTTGTTTTGACAAAAATAACAACAATTATTAGTTACTTTACAACAATAATTAGTTAAGTATTTAACTGGAAATATCTATGGTTTTGGTCTTAAAAACCAAAACCCAGCTGATGAGAATCCAAAGCCATCCTACTTTTGCCCATACTCTAGTTATGAGATACATATTTAGCCTTGGTTTCAGAGTAGCAGCCGTGTTAGTCTGTATTCGCAAAAAGAAAAGGAGTACTTGTGGCACCTTAGAGACTAACAAATTTATTAGAGCATTGAAACAATTGGCAAGTGTTGAAATTTAGACACCTGTAGTGCTTTGACTTTGCATGAGAACAGTGAGTGTGATTTTGGCATTGCTTTTTGTGTTTTGCATGTATGGACAAATGCGCACATTTTGTGGCTGACTTTAACTGCATTTGTTAATATTTCCAAAGCCAGATCTGTGAATGTATTTATTTTTAATGCACTTTAGACTGAAAGACTAGCAACCTTATTAACATCATTCAGCCTTCCATGAAATATGGTAGATGACAAGGCACAAAGAATGGTCAGCAGTGCCTCTTGAGCTTCAAACCAAGGGCCAGGTCCTCACCATTTTTGCATGGCATGGAAGGGATCAAAGAAGGGGGCAAAATTGTATTAAAGAGCCTAACGCTCAGGAAATCTGATCACTACACAGTATGCTCCATCCTCCTTGCAAGCTTATGGAAATGCGTCTATGAGTACTGCAGGGCATCTGGGAGTTTTGGGAGCAGATACAGGTGGTGGGTAAAGCCAGGGAGGCTCCATCGTCTTCACTATAGATTTCTAGGTTTAAGTCCACTTAGAAATTAATGTTACTCCCACATTTGTAAGTTCTCCTCTGTGGCTTCTTCTTCCACCTTAGACAAGCAGGAAGGCTAGCCTCCCTAGTGAGACTTTGGGAGTCACCAGATGGTGCTGTTACAGATAATCTCGGAAGTTCTCTTTAATTAAATATATAAGTAGATAGATCCTGGAAGAAATACCATTAACTGTGATGCAGTTCTTTTTAGGCTGGAAACTTTTGCTCATTGCCTGAGTGTCTCTTTGACGTGAATAAATTTTTAGGTGCACTGCCACTACCTACAGGATATGTCCCACACAAGCAAGACTAAACACGATAATAACTTTATATAGCAACACTAGCTATATGGATAAAATCTTTCCTAGGCTTTTCCAAGGATCTGCTCGTTTGTGATATGCTATATCCATGGAGCCTGAGACTCTGTAGGGGTTTCCCTGTCTGGGCAGCCACAAACTCTTCCCGTCAAGGGATGATCAAGTGGTAATGATGAAGGTTGCAGAAGCTGGTGAGTCATTTTCCCTCTTATGTTTCCCTTTCTTTCATGTGGAAGGGAAGCATTTAATCCATTGTTTTAAAACCCCTTATTAAAATGTATTTCACAACCCAAATGATCCAATAATCTTGAAAGGAATGTGGAAGACAGTTGGGTGATTTTTCCCAGGAAAAAAAGCAAACTGGGAATAAATTGTTTTCCAACCACATACAAGTTCATTTTCTTTTCAAAATCCGAATTTATTGTTAACGGGATTCATATCCAGTTAATGTGGATGTCAACCCGTTGGAATGCAATGTTGGAAATGACAAAGGATTAAAGTGATATTGATACAAACCAAATGTGATTGCGTTGGAAAGGAAGCAATATTTATCTTCATGCAGCTGGTGTCATCTCTATGTTCTGCCTTCCTTCTGGGTTAACTCTTAGGCATTCCAAATGGGAAGAAATAGTATTACTCTGGTCCCTATATGACTGGGACAATATAGAATATTACTGAGTTTGGTGTAAAAAAACGTAGAGAGTTTATTACACAGAAATTCCTTCACCTAATAACAGTGGCACATTAAACTATATATTGAAAATATATTTTGTTTCATTATTAGACTATCCAATTTAATCCATTATTCATTATTATTTTTATTACAGCAGAGCCCACAATATTCTAGGCACTAGACACCCACACACACACAAAGACACCATCCCTGCGCCAAAGACTTACAGTCTAGCTATTCTATTTTTTCTTTTAATTAGAGTCCTGCTTGTATAAAAATTTATACCCACAGATGTGGATATCTGTGGATATAAATCGGCTATTGCCCCATGCTCGCAGCTCCTCTGGTGTGGCTGTACTGGCCCCAGCCCTGCCCACATCCTTCATGCAGCTGTCTGTGTGGCTCTGTCTCCTGTCCGGGGTCTGTACAGCTGCACTGAAGGATGGGGCTGGGGGGCAGGGTTGGTGGCAGTACAGCCATGCCAGAGGAGCTGCCGGTGCCGGGCACTGGCTCCTGGGAATGGCCACCCCACCTTCGGCTCCTTTCACCGCTGGGGTTCCCGGGATAGCCCTGTGGTTCCACAGGTATCGTTTTCTATCTGTGGATATCCAAATCCGTGGGTATAAATTTGTATCCACGCAGGGCTCTACTTTTAATGCAACCATCACCATAATACCTAAGCACTTATATGGGTGCTTTAGTCCATCCTTATTAAGGAAAGTACTTAAACATGTGCTTAATTCTAAGGGTACTATCCTGAATAAGAACATATGAATGGCCAGACTGGGTCAAACCAATGGTCCATCTAGCCCAGTATCCTATCTTCCAACAGTGGCCAGTGCCAGATGTTTCAGAGGCAGTGAAAAGAACAGGGCATTTATCAAGGGATCCATCCTCTGTTGTCCAGTCCCAGCATCTAGCACTCAGAGTTTTAGGGACACCCATAATATGGGGTTGTGTCCTTGGCTATCTTAGCTAATAGCCATTGATGGACCTGTCCTCCATGAACTCATCTAATTCTTTTTTGAAGGCAGTTGTACTTTGACCTTCACAACATCCCTTGGCAACAAATTCCACAGGTTGGCCTTGCAATGTGTGAAGAAGTACAAAAGGCATCCTTTAAAAAGTGGAAGTTAAATCTTAGTGAGGAAAATAAAAAGGAGCATAAACTCTGGCAAATAAAGTGTAAAAATATAATTAGGAGGCCAAAAAAGTATTTGAAGAACAGCTAGCCAAAGACTCAAAAAGTAATAGCAATTTTTTTAAGTATATCAGAAGCAAGAAGCCTGCTAAACAACCAGTGGAGGCACTGGACAATCAAGAAGGAGCACTCCAGGACGATAAGGCCATTGTGGAAAAACTAAATGAATTCTTTGTATCGATCTTCACGAATGAGGATGTGAGGGAGATTCCCAAACCTGAGCCATTCTTTTTAGGTGACAAATCTGAGGAATTGTCCCACATTGAGGTGTCATTAGAGGAGGTTTTGGAACAAATTGATAAACTAAACAGTAATAAATCACCCGGACCAGATGACATTCACCCAAGAGTTCTGAAGGAACTCAAATGTGAAATTGCAGAACTTCTAACTAGTCTGTAACCTATCATTTAAATCAGCTTCTGTACCAAATGACTGGAGGATAGCTACTGTGACCCCAATTTTTAAAAAGAGTGCCAGAGGTGATTCTGGCAATTACAGGCCAGTAAGCCTGACTTCAGTACCAGGGAAACTGGTTGAAACTATAGTAAAGAACAAAATTGTCAGACACATAGATGTACATAATTGGTTGGGTATGAGTCAACATGGTTTTTGTCAAACGAAATCTTGCCACACCAATCTATTAGCATTCTTTAAGAGAGTCATCAAGCATGTGGACAAGGGGAATCCAGTGGATACAGTGTACTTAGCTTTTCAGAAAGCTTTGACAAGGTCTCTCACCAAAGGTTCTTAAGCAAAGTAAGTTGTCATGGGATAAGAGGGAAGGTCCTCTAATGGATTGGTAACTAGTTAAAAGATACGAAACAATTTTTACAGATGATACAAAACAAAATTTGCAGCTGATACAAAACTACTCAAGATGGTTAAGTCCCAGGCAGACTGTGAAGAGCTACAAAAGGATCTCTCAAAACTGGGTGACTGGGCAACAAAATGGCAAATGAAATTCAATGCTGATAAATGCAAAGTGATGCACATTGGAAAACATAATCCCAACTATACATATAAAATGATGGGGTCTAAATTAGCTGTTACCACTCAAGAAAGAGATCTTGGAGTCATTGTGAATAGTTCTCTGAAAATGTCCACTCAATGTGCAGCAGCAGTCAAAAAAGTGAACAGAATGTTGGGCATCATTAAGAAAGGAATAGATAATAAGACAGAAAATATCAGATCGCCTCTATATAAATCCATGATACATCCATATCTTGAATACTGCGTGCAGATGCGGTCTCCCCATCTCAAAAAAGATATAGTGGAATTGGAAAAGGTTCAGAAAAGGGCAACAAAAATGGTATGGAACGTCTGATGTATGAGGACAGATTAATAAGACTGGGACTTTTAAGCTTGGCAAAGAGAAGACTAAGGGGGGATATGATAGAGTTCTATACAATCATGACTGGCATGGAGACAGTAAATAAGGAAGTGTTATTTACTCTTCCTTATAACACAAGAACTAGGGGTCACCAAATGAAATTAATAGGCAGCAGGTGTAAAACAAACAAAAGAAAGTATTTTTTCGCACAACGGACAGTCAACTTCTGGAACTCCTTGTGAGAGGATGTTGTGAAGGCCAAGACTATAACAGGGTCCAAAAAAGAAATAGATAAATTCATGGAGAATAGGTCCATCAATGGCTATTAGCCAGGATGGGCAGGGATGGTATCCCTAGCCTCCGTTTGCCAGAAGCTGGGAATGAGCGATAGGGAAAGATTCACTTGATGATTACCTGTTCTGCTCATTCCCTGTGAAGGCCCTGGCATTGGCCACTGTCAGAAGACAGGATACTGGGCTAGATGGACTTTGGTCTGACCCAGTATGGTTGTTCTTGTGTTCTTACGTTTTGTTTGTTTTAAACCTGCTCCCTATTATTTTCATTGGGTGACTCCTAGTTCTTGTGTTATGTGGCGGGGTAAATAGCACTTTGTTATTCACTTTCTTCACACCATTAATAATTTTATTGACCTCTATAATTAGATTTCTCTTTTCTAAATTGAACATTCCCATCTTTTTAATCTCTTCTCATATGGAAATTGTTCTATACTTCTAATCATTTTTGTTGCCCATGTCTGTATCTTCTCCAATTCTAATATATCTTTTTTTGAGATGGGACGACCAGAACTGCCTGCAATATTCAAGGTGTGGGCATACAATGGATTTATATAGTGGCATTATGATATTTTCTGTCTTGGTAGCCATCCCTTTCCTAATGGTTCCTAATATTCTGTTAGCTTTTTTTGACTGCTGCTGCACAATGAGAGAATGTTTTCAGACAACTATCCATGATGATGCCAAGATGTCTTTCATTTTGTATGTATAGTTGGGATTTTGTTTTCCAATGTGCATTACTTTGCATTTATCAACATTGAATTTCATCTGCCATTTTGTTGCCCAATCATCCAGTTTTGTGAGATCCCTTTGAAACTCTTCACAGTCTGCTTTGGACTTAAAGTTGGCAGATAATACTAAATTACTTAAGATAGTTGTAACCTCACTCTTCATGCCCATTTCCAAATTATTTATGAATATGTTGAAGAGCACTGGTCCCAGTACAGATCCTTGGGGGTCCCCACTATTTACCCCTCTCCACTCAAACACTGAACATTTATTCCTATCCTTTGTTTCCTATCTTTTAACCAGTTACTGATGAGAGGATCTTAGTTCTCTCTTATCCCGTGACTGCTTAGTTTGCTTGTGGGACTTTGGTGAGGGACCTTGTTAAAGGCTTTCTGAAAGTCCAAGTATACTATATCCACTGGATCACCCTTGTCTGCATGTTTGTTGACCCCTTCAATGAATTCTAATAGATTGATGAAGCATGATTTCCCTCTATGAAAGCCATGTTGACTCTTCTCCAACAAATTATGTTCATCTATGTGTCTGATAATTCTGTTCTTTACTATAGCTTCAAGCAATTTGCCTGGTACTGAAGTTAGGTTTACCAGCCTGTAATTACCAAGATCATCTCTGAAGCCTTTTTAAAAAATCAGGGTCACATGAGCTATCCACCAGCATTTGGTACAGAAGCTGATTTAAGTGATAAGATACATACCAGTCAGTACAATTTCATATTTGAGTTCATTCAGAACTATTGGGTGAAAACCATCTGGTACTGGTGACTTACTATTATTTAATTTATCAGTCTGGTCCAAAACCTCCTCGATTGACACCTCAGTCTGGGACAGTTCCTCAGATTTGTCCCTAAAAAGAATGGCTCAGATGTGGGAATCTCTCTCACAGCCTCTGCAGTGAGACTGACGCAAATAATTCATTTAGCTTCTTTGTAACAGCCTTGTCTTTCTTGAATGCTCTTTTAGCACTTTGATGGTCCAGTGGCACCACTGATTGTTTGGCAGGCTTCTTGCTTCTTACGTACTTAAAATTTGTTGTTTGTTTTTGTGTCTTTTGCTAGTTTCTCTTCAAATTTTTTTTTAGCCTGCCTAATTACACTTTTACACTTGACTTGAATCAAAGCCAGAAAGAAGAATCAGCATTTCCCATGAATAGACCAATTTCATCATTCTTTCCATGTTCAAACTGTGTTTCTAAGGCTATGTCTACACTGCTATGGTAAGTTGACCTATGCTATGTAACTCCAACTATGTGAATAGCATTGCTGGAGTCGACGTACCTTAGATCAAGTTCCACAGGGTCCACAGGGGGTTGATGGGAGAAACTCTCCTGTCGACTTACCTTACTCTTCTGGTCAGGAGTCGAGTAAAGGGGTCGACTGGAGAGCAATCTGATGTCGATTTGGCAGGTCTTCACTAGACCCACTAAATCGACCGCCAATGGATTGATCTCAGAGTGTTGATCCCAGCTGTAGTGTAGATGTAGCCTAAGAATTACAGGAAGGGACAGACTGTGTCCCAAAATCAGAGAGAAAACTAACATGTCATTAATTCAAATTCTGTCAAGTGTAAGGTCCATGAATCTTTTGTTGTTTGAGTTTCTGTTTTGTTTCCCAATGACATGTGGCTATTGGGAAGTTTCAGAGAAAGATATCACCCAAATATTTCTCAGAATCACTGATGAGGGAGAAGGAAATGCAGCCTCTAAGGGTCCTACCAATATATGCTTTCCCCCAGATTGTTAAAGTTGTCCATTTCCCTCCTATGCTTTAAAGATGAGCAGATATGATGTACATACCAACCAAAAACTGATTTCACACTCATCTGCTTCACTTAGAAGGGGCTACATGCTGACCCTCCAAAGGATAAATGTCAGGAGAGTAAAACAGGAGCCCACTCACAAAGTTACTAGTCAGTCATCCTCAGTAGTGTAGCTACAGCATCGTGGTGTCATGTGCTAGTGGCTCCTAGTATGTGCTTCATGCGGGTTTGTATTCGGGGCGGGGGAGCAGGGCTAGCATGGTGCCGCTGCTGCCCGCCACTACCCTGGCTACATTATGATTTTTAGCCTGCTAACTCGAGGTTAGCTAGCACAAGTATGTCTACACAGCTATGATTCTATGCGCCGGGAATCTCACCCCAAGCTCATAGTGCCGATGTAGCCTGAAAGAGGAAGTTTTGAGGGTACCACAGCGGGGGAACAAGTGAAACCTATGTCGACGTTGGGATCACCATGCAGAATTGCAGGGCCACCCATATGAAAGGCTAAACTCTCTGCATGGCTGACTGGGCTCCAGCCTCCATGGGCTGAGCGGCAGCGAACCAGCGGAGCAGCGGGGACAGCAGAGCAGCTCACAGCAGGAGTTTGCCTGGGACTGGTAAGTATCCGAGTGTGTGTGTTTGCTTGCTGAGGAAGTATCCGAGCGTGTGTTTGCTGGGAGGGAGCCTGAGTGAGTGTCTGATTGGCTGCTAGCCTGCAGGGGGCGGGCATTAGGGTGTCTGTGTGTTTGCGTCAGGGAAGCCTGGCTGTTTGAAAATAGCCGGAGCCTCGCGAACCAGCTGAGCGGCAGCGGAGCAGCGGGGACAGCAGAGCAGCTCACAGCAGGAGTTTGCCTGGGAGTTCGCCTGGAGTGAGCCCAGTGAGGCTTACATCTTGCCAACGTCTCTGAGGAAGCTCCGTAGTAGGTAGGTGATATGGAAGGGGGGAATTCAGCTGTTGTGACCTGCACTGGATGTGCCATGTTTGTCTTTCTTCCACAGGACAGAAGCGACTTTGTCTGTACAAAGTGCAAGCTGGTCTCCATATTGGAAGAGAAGATTGAAGGTCTGGAGCAACAGGTAACGACCCTGCGTTGTATACGAGAGACTGAGGATTTTCTGGACCAAACTCAGGATAGCCTTCTAGGGGCACAAAGCTCTAAAGATGTAGAGCAGGTTGCACAGAGGAGCCAAGAGGCCAGTGAAGAAGCTTGGCAACATGTGACCTCCAGAAGAGGTAAGCGGAATGTCCGGGTTCCAGTAACACAGACACAGGTAACTAACCGCTTTCATGTTCTCTCCACAGGTACCAATGCGGAGAGTGGACCAGATGATATGTCTGGGGGGAGAAAGCGGAAGGAGACTCCGCTGGTTGGGAGGCATGAGATGCGATGTCCTGAGGTTGGGGGTTCCACGACCACCACTCCCAAGAGGAGAAGGCGGGTGGTGGTGGTCGGGGACTCTCTCCTCCGGGGGACTGAGTCATCTATCTGCCGCCCTGACCGGGAAAACCGAGAAGTCTGCTGCTTGCCAGGGGCTAAGATTCGTGATGTGACGGAGAGACTGCCGAGACTCATCAAGCCCTCGGATCGCTACCCCTTCCTGCTTCTCCACGTGGGCACCAATGATACTGCCAAGAATGACCTTGAGCGGTGGTAGAATCTCCTTCCTTAGAGGTTTTTAAGGTCAGGCTTGACAAAGCCCTAGCTGGGATGATTTAACTGGGACTTGGTCCTGCTTTGAGCAGGGGGTTGGACTAGATGACCTTCTGGGGTCCCTTCCAACCCTGATATTCTATGATTCTATGATTCTATGAAACATGGCTCCCTTTGAAGCCATGCTGCCACTGCTTATGTCCCTCATGCTGGTGCAGTAACCCCCCTCCCTGGAGATGGGTGGAGAGCACAGAGGGGAAATGGTGATAGTTCAGTCAGAACGGACTTCCATGCAGATGTCTTCTTGACCCAGAGGGTAACGTGCTATGGAGAAACATTGCTCCTTGTCTTTTGCCCCATCGCTCCTGGGCACGGTCCCATCAGAAAGCCACAGAGATGGTGCACAGAGGTTGTGGATGGGGCTTTGGTGATTGCGGGAGGCAATAGAGAGCTGAACTCTTCAGGGCACCTCAAAATAGAGGTGGAGCATATTATCTAAAACTTGATTACGTCAATAATATACATAAAGCCATAAACCGAATACATCACCATCCGCTGCCCAGCGTGCTCCTTTTCTTGTGGTACTGTTGCCTACTGCCACAGTAGCACAAACCCATAGTGATTAAACAGGGGTCCTACAGTAAAACGGGAAACCCATCTAGTTCACAGCTTCTGCAGTGTATCTACACACACATCCTATATTCTGTGCAGGGTGAAATTCATCCTGTGGTAAGCTCCCAGTTCTGCTGTGCAAAAAGCACAGAAAGAGCACACAGCGGGGCTCAGCTGTAGACCTGATTCTATGTAGAAGAACAAGGACATCATAAGGCATTATGGGGAAGAGGTTAGTTTGGAGATATTGGGGCTACGGTTATTCACATTCAGTAGCCCCAGCATAAGGGTGCACTCTGATCACAGTGCAAAGCACCTCACCGTCAGCACACACAACCTCCCAGATCTGCGCTGTGTGTAGCACTCCCATACAAAGACACAATACATTCCTTCCTTCCTAACTGGTTACCTCCGTTTGCCAGTGCAGCAGAGAGGTTGAAACACACCCTGCCCCCCGCCTCCTCCTCCTCCTTGAGGCAGCTCTCACATGATATCTGAAATTTCACTTTTTTTTTTTTGGTTTCATTTGTTAAAGGCAAAATGAGATGCATTGTGGTCTTTTGGTTTCTACTCCAAGTGCTGCCGCCAACACAGAACCTTTAAAGAGGACAAAAGCAGTTCACTAGAGGGGGGAGTGGGAGGGAGAAGAAGACGACGATGACATCAAACACTCAATATTTCACAATGCAGCCAAGAGAGCAAATTTAATTGCAGAGGAAATTCTGGTAGGAAAAACATAATTAAAAACAAAACTGTTAATAGAGCACTGAAGAGAATGAAAACAAGTATGTTTTCCTCCCACCCCGTTAAATGGACTAAGGGGTTGTCACACTACATGCCTAGGAAGGCTTAGGAAAACTCACTGCTATGTTTGTACAGCCCCTAGCACAATAGGAAACCAGTATTGGCTGGTGCCTTTGGGTACTACTATAAACAATTATAATGATGGTAACATCATAATGCCAAGCTGTGGGCAGGTGAAGTGACTCTGCCTGAGAGGGCCTCATAAAAACTCTTCACCCACATGGGCTGTGCACAGGATTTCTATGCTGATTACAAACAGATGAGCATAGAATTGGCCATTGTGGATAGGCTAGATGTGGGGCCATGGGATCTACACTTACATGCATCCAGTGGCACTGACCCCAGAGATGAGGTGCAGAGAAATTGCTCACAGGAACTGTGGGGTGAATTACAGTTCATGCCCCAGTCCAGGAAAGCACTTGAGCATGTGTTTAAATTTAAGCATGTCCCATTGATTTCGGGAAAGGAATGTCTTCAGGGGGAATACTCAGATGCTTAAATGCTTTGCTGGATCAGGGCCAGAGTGCTCAGCACCTGGCAAGACCAAGCTTAGTTGCCAGCACAAAGCTTGATTCCTGGGGGAAGGGAGGACTCTGACTGCCGAAGGATAAGATGAAAATGATCTATCAGCCGGTGCAAAGTGCATAAATGTCCCCAAATTAAGAACTTGATTCACAGATTGTTTATGTAACCATCAGATTGCACTGACAACTGATGCGACCACAAGAATTCTAGCTCGATTAGTAACGTGGTGTCCATTCTGTTTGAACGCCCCCATTCATCAGCAATTTCACAGTCAATACAGCCAAGATAGAGCTCAGAAAGCCACACATATTTTATTGTTTTCTCATAATTTCTTTCCCACAAGCAGCGTTTGCTTCAGTCCAGAAGAAAATCAGTTTCATTAGCTAACGTGTCAGCCAGCTGCAGAATTCCATGCTTTCCATTAGGGCTTCAGGACAAGGTAAAATCTTGGAGTCTTCAAATTCCACCTCTCTTATAGGGGAAATTCCAGCAGTCCAGGGTGAATTCCACTGAATATCTTTGAGCTCCTGGTATAAAAAGACACACCTTTCTCGCAGGATAGGAGGAATTTTAAGATACCAGGACAGTAGGTAACATTACCAGGGCTTTCTTCACTGTAACAGTAAAGAGAGGAAGCACTATGATCAGTGTTTGGACCCTTACAACCTGATTAAATCTGAATAGTATCTCCAGACAACTGAGACGTTTGAAAAGTATGGAACTGGGTCTGAATCCAGACACCACTAGCAGATCCGTCCATAATTTCTACATAGGCAGTCTTCAAAAACGGGGAAGCATGATTTCATGCCTGCGGAAGATGGGAGTGAGCAGATCTGGACTCTGTCCCATGTTCTACCATGAACTTCAGCTCTCTGGGCAAGCTGCTGAAATGCTGTGCCCCCATCTTTACAATGGGGGTAGGAATACAGCCCGACCTCACAGTGCTGCTATGAGGCTTGATTCACAAATGTTAGGAGAGTGCTCTGAGCTCCTAATAATGAAGGGACAATGTTAAGTACAAATATTAGATTTCATATTTTTAAGTCTACTGAATTCCTTGAAATTTGCAGTCCCTTTGAGAGGCATTTATTCCAGATCATAAATTTGCTGAGTCTTGGTGGCAGTGCTCTCCATGCATGAGATCCGACCTGGACTGCTTACTCTTGTTTTGAAAATTAACAGCACAGCCATTACTTATTAAGTCCTATGAAATGTGTAGAGGGTATTGAGAGAAAAAAAAGTCCCTTATCACTAGCTAATTCCATAATTTTTGGAAACAGAAACTCCATGTGTTTTCTCAATAAGCACTTCTCCTGACAGGGCTAGATCTTTCATAAACACAGCAAGAATAACCTCTGGATCCTAGCCTGCAGCAGTGAAGTATGAAATTTTGAATTCCGTGGGTCACTGTTTTTGCTTCAGCCAGATGTGGATAAAAGGCAAGGGGTGTTTTATTGTTGTTTTCTCAAGAAACAGAGAAAGTTTTGTACTAAGATACATACAGTTCCCCCCTCGCCTCGGAAACAAATGGCCAACATGTGGCTCAAATATCACCAATTGCCATTTCAAAAGATGAAACTTTTTTTAAAAATATTTTGAATTTAAATATTCCGTCCGCAGCTAATAAAATACATTTTGACTCTAAATTGGATTTAGGAAAACATTGAGGGCTGCGGCTACCTTACTAGCAAGCTGTGCATTAACATGAGTGAAACTGTAACTGGTTATGAGCTGGTGATATAACTGAAATAACTGGTATCAGTAATTCTCTGTAATAGTAATGAGGAGTCACCCAGAACAAATGATGGGAAGAAGCAGTAGAGTGACACCCCTTTTATTTTCTATTGTCATGGATCTTTCAGTTATTTTAGAACTAAAACTGGTCAAATTATTCATGGGGAGTAAATTATCAGGTGAATTTGGCTCCTTTTCCTGTGGATAGATGAATCCTAATTTCTACAAAGGCATTCATTATTCATACATGAACAAATTTTGGCCAATGTGATGTCTACAAACTGCTCAGTTCGACTACTCATAAGTCGCAGTGTGCAATTGATGACTTATATCTTCGGTCATGTCTGTTTCTCGATTGGATGACTGAATATTGACTAACAAAGAGTTACATCTGGCATGAGTTTTCAGAGGAATACTCTTTATGCTAAACTTTATAAGACTTCCTATTTTGCAGACATTGTCCTGGATAACCCGATGGTTGCCTGTGTACTTGCAAAGAACGAATAACAGCCCCATAAATAACAAATGAAAAACCTTATATATTAATTTGTGAAAATACTTATTTTTATTTTACTCAACTAACCCTACCTATAATATACTACTTTTTGAAAAACTCTCAATGCACCCACTGCATTTAATTTTCTGTTAAGACAGCAAAAGATCCAGATGAAGATAGTACCTAGGCATTATGGAGTCATGATGTAGTTTTTGGGTTCCTGAAGCTTTTGGCCTTGTTCTTGACAGTATGCCCACTGGATGCAAATAATAACCAAGCCATGTATACACCCTATCATGTCTTCTCACTTAAATTAAACTCTTATATCGTGAGCATAGACACATACTGCAAATGATATTTCACTACATAAAGCTAGGATCCAGTATCTTAAAATTCAACTGTGTCCTGTGAACAGGAAAAGCTTGAGACCTGTCAATTTTCTGAGAAAAATATTTCATTAAGGATGGTTTTTCCATGCATAAATCTGTAGTTTTCACCTGCCATTGCATGAATTCTCCTTCCTGATTAGATAAATTATTTGGTAAAGATATAGATCTGAAAAATAAGTCCTAGTATTCGTACACTGACGTTAGTCCACTAGATTCTCAGAGTAATCACAAATATCTTTGTTTAAAATTCCTTAAAATGTTTTTATGACCAGTTATAGATTAGAATTTGATGAATTATACACTGCGATCAACCAATGCATGAAAAAGCCATTCCTAAAGAAAAGGTGAAGAAAATAAGTAGTTGTGCATTTATAAATGTTCAGAACACTAATTTTACCCCTAAATAATGCAATTATTTTGCCCCATATTTGACAGATTATAATAAATGTTTAAATTATAATAATGTTTTTTGAACCATTGTGTATAGCAGATTTATAAAAAGAGTATAAATGAGGTGGTTCAAATAACATGGCACCCTGGGAAACGTTGAACTCCTCCTAATTGTGCAACAAATTTCAAAGATGAGTGCAACCCCATACAAGAGGATAAAAAAGAAAATAAAGCCTCACAAGAAGAAAGGGAGTCAAACTCCTGGTGGGAGACATCTCCCCTACCTGACTATTGCAGAAATATATCCTCGCAAGGGACAAATTCCATCTTTAGTGTAACTCCATGCACTATGTTTGCACTTGGGTCATGGTGACTAAATCAGGATGATGGAGAGGAGAAATAGGTTTTGTGGTTTCATCATTGGTCTGGAGCGCAGGAGATTTAGGTTCATTTCCTAGCTTTGCTACAGAATTCCTGTGTGATCCTAAGCAAGTAATTTAATCTCTGTGGGCCAGATCCAGGTTAGGAGCTTAAATACCTTTGTGGATATGGCCCTTAGGTTCCTATCTGTGAAATGGGATAAGAGTATTTCATTTTTCTAAGATTTTTCTGTGACACTGTAAGCTCTTTGGGGGCAGGGTCATGTGCAATGGGTCCCTGCTCTAATTTACGATCTCTTGACCTGAACTATAATATAAATAGTAATGTAAAAATCACCAAGTATATTTAACAGTGAGATACAGATAACAGCCTTGAAAATCCAGCTGCAGTGTGAAGAGTAGATTCCCCCCCATTCTAATTTATAGTTCAGACCAAGAGTTATTTTTGTTCCTGACCCTTTGACGTTACCTCAAGCTTTTCAGCGACAGAACTACTGCCCATATTCTAGAGTCATCTGAAATCCCCATGTCAAAACATCTGGCTCCTGGTGAGTGCAATACCTGCTTCCCACCATTCAAGTTCCAGCAGCAATGAGATGTCTTATGGAGATGAACTATCCCTTGATTTAACACATCAAAACCCAGTGTAAATAAATAAAGCCAAGTGCAGGACACATGTAGATCATGAACTCATATTCTGCATCTTGCACTTTTGCTCACAGCACATGTTTTTGCAGCTTATCCCCAGAGGTATCGATATTGGTGCCTTCCCATTTGTTTGGTTTTTGTGTGTGAATATTTGGCAAGAAACTGATTCTTTGGGAGAAAAGCTATGCCTCCTAATTAAGAGCTTTCTCCATGGGCTTGGACCAAAAGGCACAGGCTGAGATATCTAACTATGGGCCTGATCCAAAGCCCATTTGTCATCATCATTATTGGTGATCCCTTGATTCGAGGATGATCTCTACCATGGATTTGCAAATGGATCCTGAGATGACTCAAGAGTCCGATCCTGGGACCACAGTTCCACCTGCAGTAGGTACAGACATTTCCTTGAGGGTCAGCTGGCTGCTGGGAGAAAGTTCTTTCTTTTTCCCTTCCTTCTCTCTCTCTTTGCAACTTCAAGGGCAAGGCGCTTCTCCTCGAAGTGGACCACTGCCTGATGGAGGATGTGGTGCCATTGGGGTTAGTTGGTGGCTAGCTCTCCCAGCTTGCGATGTCCACATCAGTTTTCTTGAGATTTGCTTTCAGTGTGTCTTTGTAGCATTTCCTTGACTTCAGCGAGCATCCCTTTCCCCTAAGTTTATCACTTTCACTATAGAGCAGATTGCCTTCCACTAACTGGTTTCTGGTTTAACTGTTTTTGCTGATGAGGGAACTTCCTGTAATTTCTAGGTGTAATTTAGTGTATTAGGGCAGCGAGCATAGCAGAGACTTTCCTTTCTCCTCTGACATCAGAGTTATGTATTGATTGTTGCTCATTTTAATTAAGCAACTGGCTAGAGCAGGATCTCAGTTCTGAAGAGGCTTTGCTAAAGGAAAGAGGGGAATAGCTGCTTCTCGTTGCTGGTGGGAGAATCACTGCACATCAAAAGATGAAGCTTCAGCTGTTGATGTTTCTCCCGTAAAGTAGAAGCAGCAAACCTCACCTCTCTCAATAATATTATGGAACTGGAGCAAAGGTTGTTAACACACTTTCTAGTATAAGTTCAATATTAATTCTCCCTAACTACCACAAAAAACCTCCTTTTCCCCTGAGATTTCATGTGTATCATTTTCTCCTAGAGCTCATTCTCTGGAGCTGGCTCATTTGAGAAGTCTTTTATAAGATATGCTACATCAAATATACGACTGGCATTCCACTATTAGAAACATCTAATGTTTTTGCTATTGCATATCTCAAAAATAATTTGGACTAGGGACTCCAAGTTCTGGTACAAACATTAGTCCTTAGTGAGAACTACTATAGTGTTTAGGAATATTTTAAAGTATGTTTGGTACTGATCAGCGTAAACTTGTGTACTATGGTAAATCATAGTGTGTAAATATGGTAAATAAATTGGGCATGGTGGCACACGCCTGTAATCCCAGCTACCTGGGAGGCTGAGGCTGGCAGATCATTCAGGGGTTCTGGGCTGCGATGTGCTATGACGATTGGGTGTCTGGTGCCTCTGACAGCCTGGCCAGTGGGTGGCTGAAGGACTGGCTAGAACAACACGAATGATGTGCTGTGATTGGCGCTCTCTCTGTGAGGGCTGATGGACTGATCGATCAAGGTGATTGTGGTAAATCAAAGCTCTGGGAGCGCCACAGTGTCTCCATGGACATCAATGGGCCTGATTCTAATCTCAAGAGTTTTCACATCAGTGTAACTCTATTGATATTAATGAATGTCGTCCTGATTTACGCGGGAATAAGCAAGATCAGAATCAGGCCCAGGAGGGCTGAAAGAAATCATGGACATCTTGTAGATTCCATAGGCATCACTTGCAATGCTTGTACCGCACAGACACTATTTTATAGGTCTGATTCTGCTGTCAGTTCTGCATGGCTAGACCTCAGTGCCCTCACAGACCTCCATTGGTTTAATGAGACTTTATGCAGACGCAGGGGTCTGTCCAGTGTCTGAGCTCTTTGCCTGGTCAGGGCCTAAATTGTTCACCTAACAAAACATGTTCTTACACAAGAGAGGAACATGATGCAGCTGACACATTCTTAGCTGCTGGTGGTGGACGAGAAAACATCCTTTCAAATACATTTGTTTAACAATGAACCAAATCATGAAGAATAATCAACTGAGGAGTTACAGGGTGAAATATAAAGCTAACTGCCAGTTAGTGATTTAGATCAGGCAGGGTTAAGATGAGGCATCTCAATGTCAGCAGAGAAAAAGGCTTTAAGTGTCCTTGAAATCTCCATATGACATTTAGGCATCAATGACATCGTTGTTCAAATCCGATAACTTGTGTTCTAAGAAATGCAGCTTACTTGCTTCTGAATGGACTGTCAGTAACTGATGATGCCGGGCATCCTGTGAGTCAAGAGTTTGCTACTTAATTTAGGAGATGTACAAGTTAAATGGCAAATGGTTCAAAATCAGCATAGCTCCATTGAAGTTCAGCTACACCCATTTAAAACAACCGAGGATACAGACTTTAAAATGTTTAGCAATCTCTTCTCTTATGCAAAATTTTCAAGAGCTTTTGTGTGGCTACTGTTTCTTCATTTTTCTTTGAAAAGCCATTCCCTTTCTTTTTTATTTTATTTTTAAAGGATTATCTGCTAATCTTACCCCGTTACAAAATGTATTCATAATTCTCATGGCAGTTACTTAGCAAGTCTTAAACCTGTCATTAAAATACCTCCTCTTGCTACTATGATCTGCAGTTTTAATCCATCAAGGGCCTCTTTTTTCCCCTTTTCTCACTTTGTTCCCAAATGATTCCAATGAAAGTACGGTAGGTAGCAATTCATTATTGAAAATTTTGGAATCAACCACCTCAAGAAGTGTGAAGAGCACAGAAGGCCAGATCCTCATCAGGGACTTGATCCTACAAGGTGCTGAGCATATGGGGCCACAATCCTGTAAAACATATGCTTAGCTTTAGCCACATGACTTTGCACTGCTTTAGTTAGACAACTCTCATGCTCAAAGTTAAGTGCTTTGCAGTATTAGGGCCAGCATGCTCAGGACTGTGTAGGAATGAGCCCCTGATATAAGTGGATGTGGCTCTATTGAAACCAAAAGAGCCAGACACTGATTTATACCAGCTAAGCTTTATGGTGCACAGAGGCAGTAAAAAGTGGAGGATGATCAAACCTGGTGCAGAGAAGGGATTGCTCTGAAAGAAAACAGGGATGTGAGCATGAGAAAAACACCCTGTAGCAGGTTGTGGCCTGATTCAAAGGAACTAGATGGGGGTTAAACGAAACAAAGGATGAGGAGCGGAGGAGAGAATTCCTGGAGATGAGCACAGCTCCACCTTAATTTCTACAATGCTTTTGTTAGGCAAGGGGAAGGTTCAGAAGCATTTTGGATAGTCTTTAGATGGTCCAGACATCTTTCCATTGGAATCCTTCAAAGGAGAGGCCCGATGAGATAAAATGTATCAAAGAGAACTCACATTTGCTTTAAGTCTAGAGATCCCTCCGGGGGGAGGGATTGCTCGGTGGTTTGAGCATTGGCCTGCTAAACCCCGGGTTGTGAGTTCAATCCTTGAGGGGGCCATTTAGAGATCTGGGGCAAAAAAACCTGGGGATTGTGCCTGCTTTGAGCGGGAGGTTAGACTAGATGATCTCCTGAGGTCCCTTCCAACTCTGATATTCTATGATTTTCCTTCACCATCATCTCCTACAGAAAGCAGAGGCATATCTCTGGGGAGATCTGTGACCAAAATCATTCTCAGCACATCTCTATGAAACTCTCACATGGGACACACTAGCACTTACAAGTCACCACGGGAATTGTGTAATACATACAGCACTAGTTTGAAATCAGATATCTCCTGTATAAAATGTTCCACAAGATAATTAGGCTGGAAGTGGTATTTTTAAATGCATTAAGTCCATGAACTTTTGAATGTAAAACAATGTCATGTTTATATCAGGAATAAAGCTTTGTGTTCCTTTTTGGATATCATGTGTGAAATTGCCTTGTTAGTAATTAGATGCTAATGCAATAAATAAAAGCATTGTGGCATGGGACAGCTGCGCTTTTCCAAGTGGAAGCTTATATGTATATGATTAATGACCAAAATGGGATCTCTGGGGCTCTGCACTTATACTGCATACAAACATAGTCACATTTTGAAATGGGTACATGGCATTTCTTTTTCTTTTTTTACATTTTAATAAGTGAGGATTTTTGTGTTCATGGCATACACACAGAGAAGTTAGTTAAAAACATCAAATATACTTTGTGTATGGTTGCAATATAACACTATTTTATTTCTTAGAATCCAGAACCCAAACACATAAGAAACAAAACCAGAGAGAGACAAAGCAGACTGCTCTGTAAGTTACAGAGGGACAACTCAACCCACCTTGTTCTAGGCTGAGTCTTTACAGACTGAATGCTGAAGACCCAGATCATATGCTTCCTTATAGAGCCCCCTAGCCTACAGGCAGGACCAAGAAACCGCTTACACTTAGAGTAGTAGATAGCCATTTTAACACAGTTTTCTATGTACCACAATGATGATGATAATGTTTCATTTATATACATATATGTGATAAAGTGACATATTCATTTTGTATAAGTGCTGTTGATAATTAAGCTGGTTGGGAATTTTTCAACAAATCTTGACACACATAGGTTGAGGACTAGAAGACTAGAGAGGACTTTAGTCACAGCCCTGAACAGTGAGTGTTGTGAAAGCTGCATTACTCTCAGAGAAGCCCCAGGGGGCACTGCACTCAGAGACATCCTTATTGTCTTCCTGCTTCCCCCTTGCTCCAGGGGAAGCAGCAGCAAATTTCAACCCTCCAGTTGTGTCTCCCCGACTTTCTCCAAGAGGTATGTAGTCCTAAGTGATTTGCTCAAGGTCATAGAATAAGTACTGGCAGAGCTGAGAATACCAGATCTCCTACTTTGTAGTCCCAGACCTAATCCTTTATTCCTATTTCTCATGTAATGTTCACAAGTGATCAGTACCTTTCACACACACCAACTCAGCATTCAGTACTCGGGCTCAGCTCTGAAAGGGAGCAAAGGATGGGAAAGGGCACAAAGGACCTTCTTCCATTTACTCTCTACCATAGGGCAGGTAGGCACAAAAACTCTGCTGCCATCTCTGTAGGCACTAGCTTTTTTGTAAGGATAGGTACTGTGTGACCTTACTTCCGAGGGAGTGACTTTACAAATGCGATGAGGGAAAGTCAATATGGACGGGACTGTGCCATTGTCTGCGTTAAGCCTGCGAACATGCCCAATGTGAATGGATGGATTATAGAACCAGTTAATTAGGATTGCAGTCTCATGGCAACAACATAGTGTACATTTCTTGCCTTGGCTACTGGAAAACAGCACTGCTTGAAATTGTTATTCAGCATCACAAATACTGATTTGTCATTGGTTCTTTATTTGGTAGGTGGCAATGTTAGGACTCAGCTGATAGTCTGATAGTAATTCTACCCACAGATAGGTTAAATATATCTATGTGTGTGTGTATATATATATATATATATACTAACAGGTAATCAATTATGGTACCTGCACTACCCTAAATTGTATACCTAATGTTTCATATAATGTCTTGCCAAAGTTTAGAGCCAGATTGTGGCTTTTAGTAAAATTATTTGGAGAGCAAGAAAAGCATTTTGACTAACTGTGTGAGCAGTTGGCTCCATCTGAGCCTGCTCTGGCCATGGTAAACATGTAGTTTGTATAATGATTACATTTGCAACTTGTATTACCCTGATTCTGAAAGGTCTGATGAGAAATTAACACTCCTCTGTGATTCCCAGTTGCAGATGAATGTTTTTTTCTCTAGCGTGTATACTGGCTTGTATCATCCAATATCCTTGGCTTTAGGATATGCTAGAGAAAAGTTTCCCCAACATCCCTCTTAAACACTCTGTATTTTTCTAAATATTGCAGTCTCATTAACTGAAACAGGTTTTGAGGTGGCTACTTCAAATCAAAACCAGGAATGTTTTCCTCACCCAACTAAAACCTACACTGAACAGTTAGTGGTTCAGAACTATCCCAACAAAGGTAGTTTCTTTAAGAGCTGTTTGCTTTTCCTCTCAGCCTCTTTCTCCCTACCCTGAATTGTTTGTGGAAAAATGTTCTTGTGGTGGGTCATTTAGCTGTAGTGGTTAGGAAGCTGTAACTGAAGTCTGGTACTGTGTGGAAGAAAAACATGTCAAAACAGCCTTAAAAATATAGTTGAACTTTTTTCCCCCTGAGATGCCAGGATGTTATGTTTCTCCCTCCATGAAATGGTTCCTTCCCATGAAACGAAAAAAAAAATAGCCCCTGCTACCTGAGGACATTTGCTAGGTGTGCCAAGGTGCATTAGAACATAACCCTCTTTTCATGGTAGAAAAACAAATGTCTTCTTGAATAAACTTATGCCTATAGTTTCCTCTGTGTTTTTACGTTGCTTGTTCATTCACTCCTGAATATCTCAGTATCAGGAAAACATGCTTAATTACTGTTGAGTAATTTTGCCTGTTGGGCTTCAGCTCCTTAAATAAATGCCACGTGAGTATTTTTTTTTTTAAGCATTGCCAAACAAGCAGATTTCCCTACTGCCCCTTTGGCTTTTACCTAGTTCCTTTAAAGCAAATTTTGCATGTTCCTTAAGAAAACACTCACTTGGGATACTTTTACAGAGTGGCATGTACACTAAGTGCCAAAAATGGCATGAATGCATTTTTCTTCTGGGGTTTTGGGATGACATGCGTATAATGTGAACGCGTGTTGTCCCAGAGTATGCTCTGTTTTCTAGTCTTGGGTCTGAGTTCATACAGCTAGCTAGCTGAGTTTCACAGGTGGTTGCTGATGCTTATTAGATGATTCATACCTGTTTATTTCTTTATTTTTAAAAAGCAATTGAAAGCACATGTAAAAGGGGGAGCACAATGATTACAAGTGCTGCTGACACCTATTTCCAGGTTCCCTTTCCTGTTGTCACTCAGGTTTTAAAAAGCTGCACTGATACTTGTATATTCCTGCTGCTTAAAGACATGAAAATGGAGAAAATGGTTCACTGATGGTTTGCCAGAGAATTGCCACTTGAGAAACCTCTGTTGTTTCCTTGGAAATAAAAAACAAAAGGAATAATAACTGTATAATGACCTGACATGTCTCTAGCCCTTGCCATATGACTATCCCAAATCACTTGACAAATTTTACAAATTACTGACAGGGAGCAATTTGTCTGTCACTGAGATGTAGTCATATCTTGGCTGGAGGGTGGCAGTCTCTAAACAGCACATACAACAGTTCGGGAAGGGAAAAGGATACTCTCTCTACATGTGAAACTATGGGGAGAAGGCAGGTAGACAGAATGGGCCAGATTGAAAGCCCATTGAAGTTAACTATACAAGTGGAATTTAGCTGCTATAACAAAGTTATTGCCTGGTCCCCCACCCCGCAAAACATTCCTTGGGGATTTTCATGACTACATGTGATCCAGACATCAGTTTTACATCTCCTCCAAAGGATACTTCTGGTTGCTCTGTTGCTGGCTGTCCAGCTTGTCGATCCCAGATAAGACAAGGCTGGCCTAGTTTTCAGAGGTACTGAGCTCTCTTTTGCTTCAGATCAGGCTGTACATTTCCAGTTCCGGGAGAATCAACCCAAAAAGGCTGAGTTCACTGTCAGAAGCTGCCAGTGAGAGAAAATACTAAAAACCCCATGTGTTTTTTTTTCTCTCTCTTTCTTTAAAGCAAACAAAATTCACATTGCTCAGCCAGGATTTTTAAAAGGACCCTCTGGCATAGTGAAAGGTGGTGAAGTGAAAGAGCTAAAGCTAGAAATGGTACTGGCAGCAGATAAAGTGGAAAGTGGAAAAGGTCTTGTGAATCTGCCATTGCACTGATGGCAAAGAAGTCACCATGCAGGAGACTGTTCAAAACTCTTGAAATGTTGCTGCCAGGGGAGATTCCTAAAAAATCTCAAGATACTTTATAATCTACTCATTCAAGTCAATGAAAAGCAAAACTCTGCTGCCCATTTCTAATGCTATCTGCCTTTGATGCAGAAACTCTAAGAAGTGGAAGTTAGGTGAGAATTTAAATGTACATTTGCATAGTGATGAATGAGCTTGCGAAAGCAAAGCTGAAGGAGGTCTTTTGCATTCTTGTTTGCCAGTTAATATGGCCATGCACCAACATTTTATAAAATGTTCTCACTCATTTCTGTTGTAAATTCTTTATGCTCCCTCTCTTTGATTTCCATCTTTGCCTTATCTTGTTCATAATGAGAGTCTTATTCCCTGTTGGCTCCTACACTCCAGCAGACTCTAGTTTATGTAGCCTGCACATATGCTTCACATGCTGTTCCTCAGCTCCACCAGAACTTCTCCCAAATAATCTAGATGCTGAAAAGTGTTATTTTAAGAAGGTGCTGTCTTGTTATTACCCCTCATGCAGCATGATGTTCTGTACTGTATCATTCTCTGCCTTCAGGGCACTTCTTATACACAGGAAACAAGAACAGGATGGCCAAGTTTGCATAAAATATCTATTCTCACCCAGGAGAAAACACAGAGTGCTGACTCAGAGTATGTGCACAAACAATCCAAAGCCTGAAAAATGTATAGCTCCACTGCTCCTCCAGCTGTGTACTTTCCCTATAACCTTCAGCAACGATCTGTTTGCATGGTTGGCCACTTTAGAATCCACCCATCATTAAGTGCTGATCTTGAAAACTTAGAAACAAATGGTTTTAAAATTATTTTAGGGACCAAATTCGGATAATTTATACCTGTGCAACCTAATTCAAGTCAGATCTGTGGGAAACATTCGACCTGAAAACATATTTGATACCAGCCTTGCTTAGAGTTTAATCGGAATCCATGAACCAGTGGAGAGATTTCATGAGCTTTGTTCCAGTCTGTGACCTTTCTTTCAAAGCCGGATATGAACTTCTTTGCTTTATCTTCACATCTGTGAACAATCTGAGATGGCTTTACACTGCCATATCTTGGGTTTGAAACAGTTTTGGTCTGGAAAGTGCACGTGGAGAAAGTCAAATGGTATTTTCCATTGTGCCCACTAGTATCACTTCTGGTTCCAATCATCATGGGGAAATCAGGAGTTACAAGGGGCATGTGACTATGGGAAAAACTAGATTAATTCATTAAAGGAGGTAAACCCATGTGAACTGCCACTTCTCAAATAAAAAGTTAGCAGATCTATTTCACACAACAGTTAAGTTAATATTTAAGGGGAAGAAACAAAGTACATAAACATAAATGATGGACTTACATGGCTGGTGAAGGAGCAGTGCTGGTTTTTAGTAAAGGATTGTCCTTTTGTCCCCAGAAAATTGCCCATGTTAGTCATTCTCCCTTCTAGAGCTTAATCCCTGATGGCTCAAAAGCTGTTCAAGAGAGCCAGCACCAAGTACCAAGTTTTATGGTTAAGATACCAGCTTTAAACTGGGTTCTACTTCCAGCTCTGTGTGAATTTGGGCAAGTCACAGAGGATGTGTCTACACTGTGAGCCGGGGGTGTAATTCGAGCTCAAGGAGACATACCTGCACTCTGATTGAGCTAGTGCACTAAAAACAGAGTGTAGCCACAGCAGCATGAGCTGCAGGACGAGCTAGCTGCCCCATGTACACGCCTGGCACCTGGGACAGAAATGTACTTGGTGTGGCTAGCCCCTCCCACCGCTCATGCCACTGTGGCTATGTTATTTTTACACTCAATCAGAGCTAGTGCAGGTCTGTCTCCTTGAGCTGGGAATCATAGCCCCAGCTCAAAACGGAGCTATACCCATAGAGTGTGATTTTCAGAAACACTCAATGCTGGCTGCATTACGCTCCCATTGAAGTCAATAACAAAACTCCAGTGGGAGCAGAGTTAGGCCAATATTGAAAATCCCACCCTTTCTCTCTTTCTGTCTCAGTTTCCCCTGTGGATAATAATACTTTTTTGTCTGTCTTTTCTAGGGAGACTTTAAATGCTTTGGGGCATGAATTCTACTGCTGTGTGTTTGTACTGTACTTAGCACAATGGGACCCTGATCTCAGTTGGGCTCTCTAGCTGGTACCATAATACAAATAAAGAAATAATAATAATTTTTCAGTTAGCACCACTTTAATTTTGCCAGACTATGGGATTGATGTTTCACTCCTAGCTTGAGTAAGATACTTTTTCCATTGGAGAAGCAGTGTGTTTTTTATGGAATTCTCTTGGTGAAGAGAACCCCCCAGTCCCTTTTACGATTCGTCTGCTTTCTCCCTTTTCTGCTTTAAGAATCTTGGGTTTTCCTTGGTTATCTGAAATACCAATGTCTCTAACGTTTCCCCGTACACCTGCAGTGTTCAGAGAGCTTCCACAAACATTACACTCCCTTTCTTCCTCTCCTCATTCTGGAATATTACTCTGCCAATATCATTTTCTATAAATGCGTTTTCCACTGTTCCAAACATGACCAAAGTGACTTCGTTTTAACGTAGATTTGGTTCAAGTTTTTGTTTCAGTTAATGATTAAGGTGGGGCTGCGATGAGGAATCAACTGAGGCTATATACTTTTCTCAAGTACTATATGCTTATTAGATTATTCATAACTGTTTATTTTTTTATTTTTAAAAAGATTGCAACTTGAGGGCCCCATGTATCTAGCAGAGGACCAGCAGCAAATAACCCCACCTAAATGCTGTCCAATTTGACACAGTCCACTCTAAAAAGGAATGAGCATAAGAGACTCGCTGTCAATTTAGAGTGTTGGGAGGAAGATCTCATCATCCTGTAAAATCTGAACCCAAAGATTTGTGATGGAAACTATTTGAAGACCAGAACACTTTCCCCCCTTATCTTTCCGGACATTGCTGTTCACCAACATTTTTATGAGCAATATCTGTGCTTTATTTTTGCTGAGGCAAGTCAGGCACTCATTCTGTGGGATTAACAGATTTTTGCGTTAAAAGGAGAAGCTTCGAGAGATGTGCACTTCTTTCTCCTGTCTGATCCGTGGTTAGCCCTGAAACACAAGGGATTTTGGTTTTACAGGTCAAGCCGCAAAGACCTTTTTGACTCAGTATCTGAGCTAACAAGTTTTCCCTGAATTTCAGCATTTCATTTTCTTAATCTAACATTTGCAAAGGATTCAAAGAGTTTTTCCCTAGCCCACTCCATTGCTAAAGTTGTGTAAGTAATTTCATCATAGTAGGAATCACAGCCAAAATAAGTAGCTTAATGCCTTTTCTCAGAAAAAGGTTGTAAATATTATCAGTCTCAGATCCATTTTGATACTGAATCAAAATTATATTATATACTCTAGCTGTGGACCACTCTGGATGGAAAAAACTACTGACAAAAGGGGATCAGATAAACTTTATTTTGTAAAAAGAAAAGAAGTACTTGTGGCACCTTAGAGACTAACAAATTTATTTGAGCATAAGCTTTCGTGAGCTACAGCTCACTTCATCAGATGCATTCAGTGGAAAAACTGAATGCATCCGATGAAGTGAGCTGTAGCTCACGAAAGCTTATGGTCAAATAAATTTGTTAGTCTCTAAGGTGCCACAAGTACTCCTTTTCTTTTTGCAAATACAGACTAACACGACTGCTACTCTGAAACTTGTATTTTGTAAGTCATACAGAGCCTGATTCGCCACTGCCTTGCAGAGTTATTTACTCTTGTGCAATGTGGGTGTAAAACACTATTACTCTCGCTGGATAGTATTTTACACTCACGGCTCACGTGTAATCCCTTTCAATCATGGAGGCTGTTCTCAGTCATGCTTTGTTTCCCAGTCACATTAATCCTCTAGGCATCAGCCTGATCAGTCTTGCAGAATGCTGTGTTTGTGTATGGGTGTGTGTGCAAAAAGGAATGAGCAAATTTGAAAGGCATTAATGCCCAAACTTTTGCTGTGACTTAGTAATACATTCATTCTTTAATCTATGGTATTTCTGTAGCGCCAATCCCAGTAGTGCCTAGGCACTGCTGTTTTAATTCACTGCAGTGAATACAACTGTTGTGAATCCAGAGATAATTCTTAGCTTGGCCTGCTAGATACTTTCTGAGGCCTTGGTATTTCTATTTTGCTCTGCAACTCCAATACTGGATAATGTAGCCTGGTCTATTTAGTGTCACTACCTCAGGCATTTGTGATTCTTAGCAACCCAGACTAGGCAGGCATGGGATAGATGGTGAATTACATTACAATTCCAGGATGCAGTATCTTCCATAAGTATTTTTGAAATATTTAAGCAACTGAGCATGTTTCTGCCCTAGAGACCTTGCTCAGAGAAAAGTTAACATGAGATAACCACATATGAGTTAGCGTGAAAAGTAAAGTCTTTCTTAATCCTCCCTCTCCTCCCTCCAACCCCCTCTCAATTGCTCATGGCAGTATCCATTACAAGGGAAGGGTTTTTTTCCTGTGGATATTAGGTTTGGTCACCATACACTCTCCTTCCACAGGGCAGTTACCTGGTAACTTGTGCAGATCTTGGCAGGACTCAAAAGTAGCCCATCTGTAGATCTTAAGAAGCTGGAGTTATGTCTTTCGTCAGTGAATTTAGATAACCAGGTAAATCTTTGCACGTGTCCAACGGACAAATCATAAAATAGGGATTCAGATAAACTGGAATAAAAGCATCCCTCATACTCAAGGGATGTGGGGTTATATAGAAAGAAACATAAAGATCTCGCATCATAAATCCTCATCTGATTCATTACATTCCCCAAACTACATGTATGCCATTAATGCTCATTATCCGATTTTCTTAGTACCTTAAAACCAACGTTTTAAAGCATTTATATTTTTTTCAAGCCCATTCCATGTCTATGTTTGGTTAAAAACCTTCTTCATGGTGGGAATGATTGCCAAATACTTAATCTTCTCCCCTCATAAAAGTGCTTCTGGAAAGAGCAAAGATTACAGCACTTATTAAAGCAATTATCTAGAATTTCATGTTAATTTTTATGACCTCACAATAAAAATACAGTTTTGAACTCAGGGGATGGGTTTGGATGGGATGATGTGTTATGCTTAATGGGAATTTGGTTCAGTAGGAAATACACATTAGTGAAAAGCATACTTGTCAGGTACCCTGAGCTGGAATGCACCATGTATGCACTAAACACTATTCTGTATACCACAAAAATCACTTCAAAGAGACTATTTTGGCCTTCACAAGTTACTGCATCACTGCCACCAATGGTAAGATCGCTGTTAGGGTACTTCTACACTTGAAGCTGGGGGTATGATTCCCAGTTTGTGTAGACATATTCATGCTAGCTCTCTTTGAGCTGGTATGCTAAAAATAGCATTGTAGCCAGGGGAAGCTCTGCCAAGTACAAACCCACCTGAACCCTGTGAGCATATAGTTGGCATGGCTAGCCCATGCCACTGTAGCCCCACTACTATTTTTAGCACACTAGCTCAAGTATGTCTACAAGAGCAAGGAATCATACCCCTAGCTCCAAGCTTCGGTACTTATATATGGTCTCCATTACCATGGTATCTCACAACACCCCTATGAAATATGGAAGTGCAGTAGCTAATACTTAGTCCTGCCATGAGTTCAGGGGACTGTACTAGATGACCTCTCGAGGACTCTTCCAGTCCTACGATTCTATTGTCCCCATTTGATAGATGGAGCATTTAGGCACAGAGAAACTAAATGGCTTGCCCGAGGTCAGGCAGGAAGTCTGTGGAAGAGCAGGGAATTGAACCCAGGTGTCCTAAATCTGAGGCTAGCATCCTAATCATTGGACCATCCTTCTGTATGACAGGAAAGAGAATACACTGCTCAATGGCTTACACTGAGCAGCACAGTGGATTAATACACTAACCCTGCACTTCTGAAAATTGCAAATGGAAATGAGTATTTTTACCCTGGACCATAGTTGATATTCATGCTCATCACAAAACTTACTATTGCATGTGGCATAATTCAGGCAAGGCTAGCAGAATCCACTCTGGACCACACGAGGAATGGAGTAACAGGGATATGCAGTTTAGGATTGACATTCATTGCTGGAGCTGTGTGTGTGTGTGGAAGTCCAAGATATACCTGAGTCTAGTCAGCACTATTATTCTCTTGTTTACTTGACCACTAAGGTGGTTTTGTACACACATGTGTAGGTGTATCGTTATAATCTCCCAATAACACTATAACTATACTTGGTTGAAAAATCAGTGGATGTGTAGAGAACTTTTTTCAAAACTGTTTTACAGGTGGTTCAAAGTTTCAGTGAATTAAAAAAGAACAAAACAAACAAAACAAACAAAACAAACAAACACCTCCACAGCAGCCTGAAAAACCAAAAACTGACAAAAATTGTCAAGATTTTTTTGTTTTTCATCAAAATTTGAATTTGATGAAAATTGCATCCAAAAATTAACATTTGAAAAATTTCGGCCTGCTCTAGCTGAACTACAAGCCATTGCTTCAGAAAGTACTGCCCATTCCTCAACACACGCACACACTTCCCAGTGTGGGTTGGTGTCTGTCTCTCTCTCTCTCTCACACACACACACACACACACACACACACACAGAGCATGTGAGTCTGCTGTTGGAGGACAAAATTTGTCATGCTATGGCTGGGTTACACCTGCCTCTCCCCACCCTCCCTCACAATGAAGAGCCCTGCTCCAGACATGGCATACGGCAGATGCCATGGAGGCTACAAGGCAAGATTCCTCTTCAAGATCCCTGAGCATTTTGGTTTGATTCTGGGCTGGGGATTTGGCCCTTCAGAAAGATTCCCTTGCTGCTTTCAATAGAGAAAGGAGTACAGGACGTTATGATGCCAAACTCCACTGGCATGATTGGTAGCACCATTTAAAACAGGTGTATAATGCACCATAGGGTTTGGCACCTCATGGGGGCTGCAGGGAGCACCAGAGCTAAACCATCTGGCTGTCCTCCGAGTCTTCATTCCTTTGCATCTCTACACTCACACTGCAGATTTATTTCTATGCTCTATTGGTAGAAATCAAAAAGAGTCAACTAAGAAATATGTTTTCAATAGTAACATGTCTGATGAATGCTGAAGATCTAGAAAACTGATCATTAAGCAAAGACAGGAGTGAAATGAGCTTCATTTGTTTGTTGCCAGTTTTGTTAGACTGGCTTTCATTTACAAGAGAAGAAAAAATTCCAAATCATTGCTAGCCAGGTTACAGTGAAAAATATTCTTTGTTGGCAGCAAGTCAAAATATAGAGAGATATTATTTTCAGAGAGCTGAATTCACATTTTCTGATCTAAATGCACCACACTTGTCCTTTTCACTGGATTCCCTTTCCTCAATTAGTCACATATGTTTTCTGGTTCAATTAAAACCCAGCTGTTGTCCCTAAAGGAAAAACTTGCAATTACAGACTTTGTTACATTCTAGTGGAGCAGATACTTCTTCTTTGCCATTGCTTATTCCAGAGGTTGAGCCATAATGCTATCATTCTTGGACTAGAAGAGAATAAAGCAATTTCTGCTAGTATACAAAAATAAGCAGCTAAAAATACTGTTGAGCTATTTAGTGCAGAGGGTTGAAACCCCTGAAGGCTTCAGTCTAGTGGCTTAGATAACAAACTAAAAGAAAAGGAGTACTTGTGGCACCTTAGAGACTAACAAATTTTTTTGTTAGTCTCTAAGGTGTCACAAGTACTCCTTTTCTTTTTGCGAATACAGACTAACACGGCTGCTACTCTGAAACATAACAAACAAAGCGAATCTGATAGTCTCACTCTAATAACTAATGGGTATTTTTACACATCACAAAATCACTCTGTAGTCCAGCATGTTTGGTACTGTCTGCTAAGGAGTGTCAGCATATTATATCCCCATTGTGAAATATTAAATGTAAATTAACATGAACTATGGCCGTGTTTGTTGTGCTCCGTGTCTTTGATGTACGATTTAGTATGGTGTGCAGCATGTCTATCTTATTGCACCCATCATTGTGTTACTGGGCTCATTGGGAAATAATTAATTATGACATTTTTAGTTATGGGAGATGGTTGGAGATTTCATGCAATGTCAACATACCCTACTGCCTATATCACTGATTCACAAAAATCCTTATAAACACATTATCTTGGCAGAAGCAATCTTTTGAGGTAGTTAGTACTTATGGTAGGAGAGACCATGAAGAAGTGTCAAGTAGGATGGTTATGTAGAATATTAATTGGAGGATCTTATGCTGAAGTTCTTTGGAACTTTTTGTCATGGTGTGACAGGCTGCTGAGTGAGAAGCACTTAATCAGCCCCTGCCACTCCAGCCCCAATCAAGGGGAATGGATTGGGGCTGGGTTGGATAGCCCTGCGTCTGCCTGGTAACGGGCAGCAGCTGGCCGCCTCATTAGCCAGGGCTATAAAGGCTGGGAGGAAGCCAGCAAGAAGGGAGGAATGGCAGGGAAGAGAAAGGCCAAGCACAGAGGGAGGTGGGAGCCTTCTGGTCTGTTGCTGACCAGGCCTGCACTAGGCAAAGTTGGCTGTGAAACTGGTACATAGGTGGAAAGCGGTGGCGGGAAAACAACTGTAAATAAAGAACACTGGTGTTGCATCAAGCTGAGGTGTTCCTGACTGATTGGAGAGGGCAACAGGGGCCAAAACCAGAGGGGCTCAGAGTGCGCCCCACTACGCATGAAAATGATTCAAATTCTTTGGAAAGAAAAACTGAAAAGAAAATTGGCTTGGAGGACAGGTGAGTCCATCAACAAACCTCATGACAACCAGCCAGCTCCATCATTATTCTTCTGCCACTGCCAGCAAAGCTATTAGCAGAACCAGACACAAATCCAGATGCCTCTGCTTGGAGGGGAAAAGATCCAAGCTTTGACATCTGGGTTCTGCTACAGTTGTAGCCACAAAATGCTGACCCCACTGGTGGAGGCTACAGAGGGCCAGATGGAAAGAGAAGCATCGCCCTCAGTGTAGCCCACAAAATCTGATGATACAGCCTGGTTGCTGATGAAACGGCACACATACTTCTCCCTGTATGTAATCCGTGGTAACATAACCATACTGCTTTGTGAGCTTCAGGGCTTGTGTACAGGAAACAAAATCCTCTGATTCCACAGCTTTGTACATCCCAAGTTTTCCCTAATTTCTTGGAAGTTACATTTTCTGAACTGTGGAATGCTCACACTTTTGTGCTGAATGTCTGAGAATTAGGGTCATGATTTTAAAAAGTGACTAGTGATTTGTGGGTGGGAAGGGACAGTCTTGAAACACCTTAAAGGTACCTGATTTTCAGAAAACGCTGAGCACCCTGTGAAAATCAGGTCCCATTAAGATATTTTAATGTGTGTACCCCAAGTCACTGGTCACTGTTGAAAATATTTGCCTTAGCGTATGTCTGAGATAATGTAGGTACATGCAAAAAAGCCCCCCTCTCAAAACACAATTTAGGCTGTAACACTCAGGAGCCCAGCTTCTCTTTATGCATCCTTTCACAGACTGATCTGTCAAGGTAAGTGACACATTGAACACAACTGCCACACTACATCTGAAAATGCCCAAGGAACCACAGAAGAAGAAACCAGCTTGGAGAAACTGTGCCAGACCCAGACAGTTGTGCCCCATCCCCGAGCTCATTGGCTCTGCCTGCCTCAGTACAGAAAAGAAATAACGCAAGTTCAGGCAGCAACAAAAATGGATGACACATGAGCTAGTCGCAGATGAGACGCCTGCCTTTTTGTGCCTTTCCAACACCTGTTTGGACAAGTTTGCCAACATCACACTAGCTCAGTTCATCTCATCTATGAATCTGGCTGCTCGGCCTACCAGACCCATGGACTGACAAAAAAGGAGGAATAGCTGTGTTTGCATCTGACCTCAGTTACAGGAGAAACATACCTCTAAAAGTCAAAATTCTGTGAGTGCACCCACCTGGGCTGCCCAATCTATGATTACTCTGATGGAGTATTGGCCTTCAGACAGCATCAGGAGCTTCACAGCAGACTTGAAGAATCTTGTGTCATCCTTTAAATTCATCATACCGGGTGGCTTCAATATCCATGTGGATGACTCCCTCCACAAAAGGTTGGACCAGAATCTGTTAGCCAGCATGCAGAGCATTGACTTATTCCTAGGAGACATTAGTTCCTCTCATTCTGTAAGCATACCCTAGACCTAATCTTCAGGGCAGGGGCAGGCAGTTGGGACACAGCTAACATGCTCTTAGCCTAGTATAATCACCACTTGGTGATGGGAGGGGTCTCAGCACCACATACTGAGGGCTTTGTATAAATCGCATAATCTAGACCTCAAATGGGAGAAAGTTCATGCCCTACATAATTAGCAGCAAAATGCAACCCTCAAAAGGCCTAGAGATTTCATTTGGATAAACTCTCAGAAATTCAGAGGTTCAGCTGAATCTCTTGAAACGGCTGGAAATCTGTGAGGATTCCTTTTGAGATTTCTTGTTACTGATTGGGCTGATATATGATGCATGAGAACATCCTTTCTTAGGACACATCTATGCTTCTGCTTCTCATCCCCACGGGAACCCAAGACTGTAAAGGTCCACTGTGATGACAAATAATGGGGAAAAAAGTTAAATTAACTTTTTTCAAACATCTGAAAAATCTGGCTAGATTGGTGCTTTATTAGAAGTTTTTAGTCAGCTCTTAATGAGGTTGAAGTAATTCACTCATTCCAAATAAGAAGAAACATTTCAATGTCACTTATGAAAAAACATGGAAGCTGTGATTTCAGTTTGGAGTCCTCTAGTTTCAGTTTCCTCTAGTTTTAAAACATGTCATTTTGATGTTTAAATTACCAAAGGACTGGTGATAGACTTTAGTCACATTGTCTGACTGTGCAAATAACATTTCCAGTTTAATAGATTAACTATTAGCTCTGCTCCTGGGAAACTTGTCCCTGGCTGAAATGGGTGCAGAAACATAACACCCGTAATAAGGTTTCCATCTTTCTTCTATCTTGATCATTTTAATTAGTTTCCACTCAGCCATTAGTGAAAATCCAGAAAGGGAAAAAAGCAAGGAGCCAGGGGGATGCCAGGAGTCAAGTGTGAATTGTTTTCATCCTTTACCAACACTTCTTGTGTAGATTAATTAGGTGTTGCAAGATATTAACAATTGTTAAGACACAACTCTGCTTGATCATTTGACAACCTGTGTTTAAACCTGCAAAATAGATCACTTTTTATTGGAGAAGGGCCACTTAGTGCTTATGACAATGAAAAAATTTAAAGGCAGTGAAACACTTTGTAACCGACCTCAACAAATCCCTGAAAACTTGTGAGTTTTCAGTTTTTTGCCTGGTTGGCTTTGGCTTTCTAGGTCTCTCTTTCCTCCTCTCTCCCAGCAATAGCACACACAATAATTACTGACAATAAAGATGTGGTTTGTTAAAGGGAAAGCAATGGAGAGTCTTAGCACAGTGCTTGGCTTAACAGGCTAGAGCAGTTGGGGCGACCCAGATAGAAATCTCATTGAAGCCAGTAGAACGATTTCCCTGATGATGAATTCAAAACCAACATTATATCAGACTGATAACGGTGACTTATGATGTGAATATTTGTGCAGTGAAACTTGCACTAGGCACCGCACTAAGAGAAGCCTCCTGTCTTAAATGACCAATTTATAGGATCCCCACGCATTACAGTTTTATCTGATACACCTCTACTACGTGACTGTTTTGCTAGTTCCTTGGGTGGTCACTTACAGGGGGGCTTTAGCTGGGCTCTTATCTCATCAATAGAAAGGTTAATGCTTTTATAGCATTTTTGCTACATTCCTTTGTGCTGCTTGGAACAGAAAAAATACATTTTACATCATTAACTGTGGCTGTTCCATTAATAATAAAACAAATATGTGCAACTCAGGGCCAAAGCCTACCTTGTATAGCAGTGGGTGCACTGTTCATGGGCAGGGGCAGGGGCAGGGCGTTGCTATCATGCACCCTTACAGCACCAACCAAGCACTCAAGAGAATTCTATGACAAGGTTATTGACATACCAAAGCCTTGAGTCGAGAGGGCATGAACTACTGCCGAGTGGATGTAGTCATGTCCCCATCTCCCAAAGGCATAAGCTGCATATACCTGTTTATACAACAAGTATAGGCCTTGTCTACAATGGCATCATGTAGGACACTTGTAGCTACACATTGCAGTGAACAGCAGACTGCACCTACCTTGTGGCATGTAGCTACATGTGAAGTGTACCAACATAGAGCAGCAAAAGGCTCTGGCAACTTGGCAGAGAGAGACAGCGGGGAAAGGCTCTGGCAGGGGAAGGCAGTGGGACACTACACTGCTAAAAATAGCAGCTGTGACAAAGTTCCTTCTCTACCTTGGTGGATCTTGAGCTTATTGGTGGATTTACTCGCCTTGGAGCTTCATGGCAGCCCTCAGTTTGGCCATTTTCATGAACCCACAGTCCAGGTCAACTCCTCCTGTGTCTGACCAGGAGTTGGGAGGTTTGGGGGGAACCTGGGCCCGCCCTCTACTCCGGGTTCCAGCCCAGGGTCCTGTGGTATGCAGCTGTTTAGAGTGCCTCCTGAAACAGCTGTGCAATAGCTACAACTCCCTGGGCTACTTCCACATTGCCTCCTCCCAACATCTTCTTTATCCTCACCATAGGACCTTCCTCCTGGTGTCTGATGATGCTTGTACTCCTCAGTCCTCCAACAATATGCATTCTCACTCTCAGCTCCTAGTACCTCTTGCTCCCAGCTCCTCACACATGCTCACCACAAACTGAAGGGAGCTCCTTTTTGAAACCTAGGTGCCCTGATTAGTCTGCCTTAATTGATTCTAGCAGCTTCTTGATTGGCTGCAGGTGTTCTAATCAGCCTGTCTTAATTGTTTCCAGAAGGTTCCTCATTGTTCTGGAACCTTCCCTGTTACCTTATCCAGGGAAAAGGGACCTACTTAGCCTGGAGCTAATATATCTGTCTTCTATTACTCTCCTATAGCCATCTGGCCTGACCCTGTCACACAGCATAGACTTGGGTAGCACTCGGGCAGGTAGAGAGCTATACCCTAAGGCAGGATATATACCCTAAGATTCTGCCGTGTCCTTCCTTCACTTATCGAAGCTTGGCCTTGCTTGGTCTCTGCACTGCTATTTATACCTGTACTAGAGGCACTAGATGTATATGTACTCTGCATGACACTGTAAGTATAGACAGAGACTTAAAAGAAGAAGGTATTACCCACTGAGTTGTTCCCTTGCCATGCTAAGTCCCCTGCCTTGCATTGGCAGGATGGTGCTGGGACCCATAACATGATTGGCCCTACTTTGCTCCCCACCCATTGAGCAGCTCTATAAAGCAAAGGTAAGATTTTGCCCTAGAAGTTCATGATGAAAATCTCCTTTGGTGCATTTGCACTGCTCCTATAATCTACCAGCTCACTAGTATCCTTCTACTTCTGTCCAGATGCAGGCAATATGATTGGAGCTAGTGAAGTACAAACCTCAGACTTGGTATGCTTAGCAAAAGCTTGTCTGGGCCTCTTGGATGGGCTAGAAACCTCATGAGAATGGCCTTTCTTGTACCATTTCTGGTACTCCAAGGTCCTCTTGAGTCCTTTCAGCATGTTCTGGCACATCTGTCTCTACCACTGGCTGGCTCCCAAAAGGGAAGAGGGTACACAAAAAGGAAAAATAATGAGGAAAATGTAAATATGCCCAGAGTGCCACTTTTTCCCAAACCCAAAGGAGGAGTTGGTTTGTTCTGAATTGGGAGAGAATGTTCCAGCCGGTTCTTGTGTTGCTGATCCCCAGCTAGAATGTGTATGGTTGACAATGTGGAAAACTGAGTTCCTAGAGCAGGGTGTTCAAGTACAAAGGATGCCTGGAGAGAGCTGCTGATTTTACAGACCAGATAAACCGTATTAACTAGCCATATGGATGGAGTTTTGCCCTTAACTTTCCATTTATCTATTCTGCACAGGAACCTTTTGTTATTGCAACGATCCCATAAAGAATGGTGACCACAGAGGAGGCAATCGAAGTGATAAACGAAAATAAAGTAGCCCTTCAAGAAGCCATTCCCATGTCAGGGCACTTCAGTATACAAAAGCATTGTTGCTTTTTCTATAGAACCTGTCAGAACAATAGCCCTGCACATCCATTTTATACATGTCTGCATGTGGCTGAACTGCGTAGGGCTAGTCTGGACCCTTGCAGTCCGCCTTGAGTAAGAGCTAGCGCAAAGCTGCACTGCCTCAGGAACTGTGAATCACAATTCAGTCCCTGCTTCCCTTTTTCCCAAGGAGAAGTAATCTACCCCAGCCCTTTCCCTGGTGCAGCTCTCTTTTCTTCATACACTGGCACAGCTGTCTTGGTCAGTGTGCTGCAGCTGGGTCAGAAAGCCCACTCCATGCTAACCCTAATTCTAGCTGCTCTCTCTCTCTCTCTCTTTCTCTCGTGTTGTGTCCCATAAGGTGGATAATCCACCAGAAAGAGGACTCTTTACTACCCTCTATAGGTGTATTGGCCAGCTCCGGCGCCCTATCTGTTTTTACAGGGGTTCAGTGTAATTGAGCTAAGCTATCTGGGCTTCTGCTCTTTAACTTTTTAAATGTGTTGTGCAGGTCTGTACTTCAAGCTGGCCACAGCAAATGAAGGTAAATGAGTGAGGGCGAATGAAGGTAAATAAGCCCTTATTACAGTACCAGTGATATCACTGTCTGCTTTGGCACTACACACCTCTTCTATTGATCTCTAGACATCTCTTCCCCGCTGAGATTTTCCAGATACCAGATACACAGAGTTGACTGAGTACAGATTCTTGCTCCTTGCTCTCTGCTTTTAGTGAAAACGAGCTTCATCCTTGTTCAGTGAGTGGTATTGCCTGGTGACCTCTGAACCAATGCAAAGCCCTGGAGCACTGAAATTAGACTTTAGTCTGGACGGACCTGTACTAACAGATGACCTGTTATTTCATCTTGAACAGCAGCAGCAGACCACTGTTGGCACATGGCACTTAGAGCTCTGTCTTGGTATATGTTAGGAATTTTGATCCCCTACCCCCCCCCCAAGCCTGGAGACAAACCTGAACCTTATTTCAAGTTTGGATCAGTGTAGATGAACCCTCCCTGCCTGTTTCTAGCCTCTTTCCCTCTCTGATTCCTGTGATGCCCCCACACCCAGGCTCTGATACAATTAATAATCCTCCCTACCGCACGTGATGTGGGTTCTTCACTCGAGCTAGCCACACCGAACCCTCACTCCACACCAATCACCTCCTCCCTCTCTCACCCCATTCCTGACTCTACTTCTCTTCTCACTCAAATCTTCCTGACTCTTCCCTTCACTGGCACCTGATCCAAATCTTGTCCTCTTTTCCACTTCACTGTCACCTCCCTAGCTTTGAAGATCCACAGGGCATAACCAATATAATGGACTCAGGCAATGCTGTCACTTTTCCTCCCACTTTCCATCAGACCCCAGAATGCACAGTGAGCCTCTGAAGCTAAAAGCAAACAAGTGAAGCCAATCTCCATTTTTGCAAATCCTGGTGCTTCATATATTTGTCACTTACTCAATTGGAGGCTACTTCCAGTTCAACTTCGCGGGACAAGACAGCAATATCAACACTTCCCATCTTCCTAATATTCTTCCCTCATGCTCACTGTTCAAAATTGTAACTCTTTACAGGGCCTCTGTGGCTGCCAACATCTTATATCTCTTATCCTTCTACAGCAAGGCTACCTCTACTCTGCTGCATAATTTGCTGTGGAACTATTTGAAGATGTGAGCAGCTGCAGACGAAAGGGCAAATTCCACATTGCTTAAGATGTCCTCAACCATCACAGTTCCTGGCTGAAGTCACACGATACCCAGGGTTTAACCTGTCTAGTTGTGATAGCTGTCATCGCCTTATGTATGTATGGATTGAGTGTGAGAGATGCAGGGGACAGAGTTAAGGTTGTTTGGCATAATTTCGTTCTGCATTTAACTTTGAATTTCTTAGCTTTCACATGACTGTATTTCACAAAATGACATTTCCCCCCTCTTTATGCCATAAACATAAATCCAGTTTTGAGAAGATTTTTCCCCTCTCAGATTGTCAAAGGAGCAGGAATAAAGGTTTAATGGCACAGGCCATAGTTTTATGAGCTATCATGCAAACTCAGGTGTACATCAGATGATGCCAGTTGTCCAAGTAAATTCAGCGGAATAGTTGGTTTGAAATATTTGTCCATGTGATTGGGGTATAATGGTTTCGGTTTGATCTTGCAACTTGTCCACATGCAGAATATCTATTAACTGGAAAGGGACGTGGACTGGGTCTTACTCTAAAGCAAAGATGATTCAAATTTTGGCCATGTTCTTGCAAAGATGTGCTTAATTTACGCGCCACGAGTAGTCCCACTGGCCTCTACTCAAAGTGTGTAAAATTAAGAACATGAATAAATTTTTGCAAGATTAGGGACTTGGGTAGTAAAAGTTGGTTGTAACTAACTAAACTGACAGAACAGCTTTACTTGCTGATTGGTGGTTTCGTATTGCACAGAAGTACACAAACCCCCTTGTTACTACACTGTATGCTGCTCTGAGGAAACATGAATTTACAAATATGTTCAGACAGCATTATTATCCTAAAGAAACAGGAGCAGAGAGAAAAACAAGAGAAGAAAATGTTGCAATAACAAGACCTCTAATTAAAGTGTTCAGTATTATGTGTATACTGGAAGCTACTGGTGAAAGACGGCCAAAAAGCAGATTTACTGGTAAATATGAGTTCATAATGAAAAGGAAAAAAAAACCCTTGACTTTTTTGCACCAGTTTCATGCCACTTCCACTTGATTGCACAGGAAAGTAGGCGTGAATACAGACTGAGAGCAATGCAGACGGAGAGCATAGTGAAAGCATTCCTAGAAGAACTAAGCTTTTCAGCTCTGCATTTATTTTCAATGTGTAGGACTATATTTTTCAATATGCAGTGGATAAAACACAGAGGTCCTACTTATAATCAGATTAGAATGGGCTAATGGTTTCTGATACAACCCTCTCTTCCTCCCCAGACACCTTGGGGAAAAATTCAAACCTTCTTGGAGGTTCAAAGAAGTTCAGTTACATTTAAAAAAAACTATTTTTTCAAATGCCTCTGTACTTCCTTGTTCTGTCCAGATCTGGAGTGCAAGTGTCCAAATACAGAGAGGGTCAATCCAATTTGCAGATCCATAATGCCTGATTAAGTATCTAAATCCTGGGGTGCTTTCACTTTTGAGGTTCACTACTCGTAAAAGCAAGATATAATTTTTTTCTGGGGGCAACAGTAGTTCTAATTTGTTTACACACAAGCTCAGTTTCCATATAGTGATTGGTGAGTACACAAATCTGGTCATCTTTAAACTATACACAGGACAGTCAAGAAATGTGTGATACCTTCCCTCACACAAGTGCTTAAAGTCCCTAGGCAGATATGGTCCTATGCCTAGTTGAATTGTCTCCAGCTTCTTGGTGGCTGCCCTGGTGTATGCTATTAGTATTAAAAAATATCCTTTTGACATATGTGACCATCACAGCATCAGATGAAACTGAGTGGATGACACTGTGCTAGATGTGCCCAGAGGTTCTGCTTTCTAGAGAGGGTGCCTCTTGGACTGATGTAACACAAACGTTGCATCTGTTCATCTATCTTTATCACCTATGGTGTTTATAGTTTGTCATTCATCTGGTGTCTACAGTAGGTATCACAGTATCTATCCATATACAGTAGAACCACATGTATCCGAGCCTCCATGACCTGGCTCTCTGTATTAACTGAACAACCAGTGTACACACAAGAATACAGTATGGGAAATTGATGTCACCTCCATTGATGTCAATACTACTGTAACCGTTGCATCTTTTCAGCCTTGTAAAATGATCATGACTATTAGGCGAAAATGTGTAGTATTGTCATTGTATGCTAAAATAAAAAAGAAGAATCACTGGCAAAAATAGCCCAAGATTATAACACTGGAAAGCGACTCTGTGATTGCAATGAAGAGAATCTCTCATCTAAAACAAAGCAAATGGTCAGATTTTTTCCAGGCATTATATGCATGAGTGCTGCTGTATCTGCCATTCTGCTGGATACAGTACTCTATTTTGATGTGATACTTTATGCTTATTAAATATTGTTAGTTGTTACTGTTGCTGTTGTTGCAACTTAAAATGATCATTTCTGCATTTTTAAAAAGTGGTACCCTTAACTAGAAGTAACTGTTTGTGTACTCTGTAAATAAAGAAGAGGGGTATGTTTTAATGCTTTTCTGGGAGGCATTAGATAGTTTAAAAGCAACTCCGCATCTTAAAATAACAGAACACTCTTTGCCCGTTCTCCTGATAATCCGAATTTTTGATTATCTGATCTGGCCCTGGTTTCAATTAGATCAGATAAATGTGGTTCTACTGTATTCATACCTGGGCAGATACTTTGGGTATTTTGTAAAGAGGCCATTCTGTGTTTAAAAAAACCAGAAAACCAAAAAATACAAAACAAAACAAACAACCACAGACAAACACCCTCTTTACTCACAGTACTGCAGCCTGGGAATTTGCTGCTTTATTCAACTGCATCATAAACAGAGTGCGAGTGGAGGTGGGGGTGGGAATTCTCACTAATAAAACAAGCTGCGAGAAAGGAGTAGAGTATGGCTCCATGCCATAAGTATCCCACCCCATGATGACCACTTTACTACAGGGCAAATACACACACACACAATTATCCTCATGAGTCTAAGTATTTCAGCCCTAAACAGGTCTAACTAAAATATTCTTGCATTTTTTTAAACTAATGTTCACAGAAATGACATTTAATGACAATACTGGAGTAGGAACTTATTGTTTGGTTTGGGATGTTGCAACTGCAAATAGACTTTGTGGTCTTTTGCAAAGTACTGTATTCAAAGTAAAAAAGAAAAAAAGAGACCAACTTCATTTTACCGTCTGTGAGCAAACTGCAACAGGATACCAAGTGAGGAAAAAAGCAAATATGCCTAGCCCCCTGGGCTATTTACTATTTATACCACTGTGCCTAGATAAACTATCCCTTCAAAGATTAGGACAAAAATAATTCTGCAATGTGGAAACAAACTACGTATTTAACGTGATTTTATGTCTGAATGGCCTCATTATAAAAAGAGTCTGCTTGCAATAACTTTTTACCTTTTTGTACATTATCCAATGAACTGCTTTTTGTCGCTCTCACCAGTTCAGTACTTTCATGGAACCACCTTAGTAGAAGGCCTCAGTGGTTACCGTAGAAACGTCTTCCTTCCTGGATGTTGACCCACAGTGGTTGAGGCAGCTAAAACCCAGGAGAGGCCTTGTTTAAACAGGAAAGAGCAGACAGTTTAATGGCCAGCTTTGCAGCTCTATTCCTCCACAGTTTACAGTAGTGGGGAGCAATAAAAATCATAATGAATGTTTCTTTATTTTACAGCTAATGTGGAGTTGTTGTCCTTGTTTTCAGCAGATCACAACCGGAGGACATGCAGAAACAGCCTATTGTCAATCTGTTGCAGAACAATGCAGCTGACTCGCAGAAAGCTGGGGCTTGGGTAAATGTTTCCCTGATGTAAAAAGGCTTTGTCCTTTGAACAAAATGTACATGCTCAAGTTTATAGATGCGTTCATAAGTGACTAGCGCAAAAGGGATGCAGTCTGAGAATCTATATATAATGTCACTTTTCAAGTGTTTGACCATGCTTATTATATGTTAGTGTTCTGAAATGCCTGCACAAAAATAAGATGTGCACATGTATCCGTTAGAGAGAGACAACTGGATAAACCCCTCTCAGGACGGCCCATATGGGTTCTTTTTGTTTATTTTATTGTATTTATTATTTTGTGGTTGTATTCCAATGCAAATAGCAAACTTGTTCCTAATGGACAGGTGTCACATTACAAATGAGTCACAGCATCTGGCATTACTTTACATGGGTGTTGGCAATAGAGGGTCCCTCCAGGTTAGGGATGAGGCCAGGGGTCAGACTGGGGCAAAAAAGGAGAAGGTATTCTTCCATGCTCCACCCACAGAATAAGGTCCACCCATGGGAGTTGTCAAAATGAGATGCCAACATAGTAGAGTTTGTGCAGATGTTTAGTAGATGATCACATGTACTCTGGGCGCCAGAGGCACTTATGACCTGGGGCCTGGTTCCTTCTTGACTAGGGGGAAAAGAAATTGATGGTATCTCCTAAACACAGCCTGCTTGTAGCACCAAAGTGAGACATGGTTCACAATATATTGTGAAGTTCTGATCCTCCTTCTCCTTTCTATCAGGGGGAATAAAATAGTTAACACTGATGACATTTAAATGATCATCCCTGGGCATCTGGGTTAGAAACTGACTGTGGTAAATGGGGCAGTTCAAACCTCTCAGAGCTATTCTTGCAGGCTCTCTGCAGACTCTGCATCAGTTACACTCCGTTCACATTTGACTAGAGACTCATGTTTTTTATGAAAGAAAAACAGATTCTGGAGAACAAGAGATGTGTCAAGACACTGTACCACTCGGTACCAGCTGTTTTTGAGCCTGAATTGGGTCACTTTGTTGGAATAGTGGGAAAAGTCTGTACTATGCCTGTCTGTGATATACCTGTTGTTTTGTTGATAAATCTGTGGATAAATCTTCATTCTTAAAGGCAGTTAATCTAACACATTTCACAAGGGAAAATTCACTTACAGAATCAAATTAAACAAAACAAACAGGGAGAGCTGTAATTAACAAAACCAATCAGTTACTCAAGAATATTTCTCCTCAAAATCTTGAACAGCTTAAAATTCAGAAAGCAGATTTTCCAAGGTACAAAAATGCAACTCATTCATAGAATTTTAGAATCTGGACTATCAAAAAACAACCTGTGGACAGGAACTGATGAGATACAAGTCTCTAAAGAAACCGAAGATTCATGAGTGATTAGAGTAGCATAAAAACGTAAAGCCTAAAATAAAAATAGGTCCACAGATAAATAAGGCAGCTGATCCTAGGCCTGAGAGGTACGAGCTGTGAGGAGAGACTTAATCCACACAATTTAAAAATCTTAAAATGGTTGAGGAAATTAATTTGGGTATGTGTATAAATCTTAAATGGTATAGATAATGTCCATGAGAGTTATTGCTGTTAGCTCAGCAGTGATAATAGAAAGGGAGAAAACAAACCCAGAAGCCAACCATTAGGTAGTCTTTTCCCCATCAAAGGATAGTAGATGTAAGAAATAATCCAGGTACCAGGCACAGTTAAGGCAGAGACACTGAGGTCATATAAGAAACAATTTAACTCTCGAGGGAGACTGGATAGATGATAAGGATGAGCTGTGATGGGCTAAATTGCTTTTATTTCTTTTCAGGCATGTCTCAAGTTCTAATCATTTAATGTTTCCAATGATACAACAACAGACAAGGTTTAAATACCTACATGCAAGAGTCAAATAGCCTCCTGGTGACATGTTTAAATTAATATGCAGACAACTGCTCCAGAAAGCAATGGCAAACAAATATTTATTAGCTGTTCCAAAGAGCCACAGTCATAAATGTTTGTTTTTGGATTACAGAAGTTTTCATGTTTTTATTGAAACCAGCGCTAAAGAGTGCTAAAGCTTTATGCCTAACTGAGGTAACATCTGTAACTCAACCATTTACTGCCTTCTGGTAATAAAAACAATCAGAATTTGTTTTATTATGCGGTGCATAGTCCTCTTTCAGTCAACTGAGAAGATGCCAAGTACAGGCTTTAAATTATCATTTTATGTGAGTGAAATTGCTCTTGGCTTGACTATATGGTCGATTGCCTCTGATTTTGTGGTCCGTTGTGTTCTTTGGAGAACAACTGGCCCCTTCCTGGGCAAACAGCTCCTGTTAATGACCATGCACTGACACAAAATGGTTTAATAAACAAGGGTGAAATGGACATCATTAGTGCTGGTTATTGAATTAGGCCATAAAGTGATATCTAAAGAACACCCAAACATGTTCTGTTGCATTGAAAACTTTTATGGATAAGTAACTCAGAACAAAACACAATGGCCAGAGTTTTCAAAAACGGGAGCCTAAAGTCAGGCTCAGAAGTCTATATTTTAGCACCTTAATAAATAGCCAGATATCCAAAAGTGCTGAGCACCCAAGAACTCATTTTTACTTCATTGGGGGCTACATGTAAGATACAACACTATTCATGGTGAGTAATAATACCAGAATCAGACCCTATGTATATACATGCATTCTTGTATCTAGAGCATTTAATACCACCCCTGCATCTCTGTACAACATATATAGATGTACAGCATGCATTGTCTTACATGATCAAACTAGCCCATCAGGGAGGTACATATTAAGATTGAACAGCAGCTGAGCTCCTTTAAATAAATTGTTTAATGCTAATATTTTAATAGTATTTTCTAGCTATCAAAAATCTATTGTGGTTTGACCAAGATTTAAAAAAAGAAAAACTTAAATTTCAGCTCCCAAATCCATATGTAGGCTCCTAAATAAGAGTGCTTATTTAGAGTGGAAGAGTGGAAGGTGCTGAGCACTTTGGCCCAGACCCAGCAAAGAATTTAGGCTCCAGTTCAGCAAAGTGCATAAGTACATGCCTGACTTTAAATGTGTCACTTTACTTCAACAGTGCTTAAGTACCTTGTGGAATGGGGGCCTTGTGCATCTGCCATTGGGGTCAGAGTACTGCAGACTTTGCAGACCTGAGCAGCCAGATTTTCAAATGTGCTTAGTAGCCAGCAGCTCCCATCAGGTACTTATTTAGAACTATGCTTTTCTTGTTGAATTCTGCAGCATTAGCTATTGGCATAATGTGCTGGGTATTACAGACAAGTGAGAAGGCCTGGTCCCTGTCCAAAAAAGCAAACGATCTAAGAGGTTGCAGATGAGATTTTCAGTAGTGCTCAGCATTCACCGAATTCTACTCCCATTGAAGTCAGAGGTAAACTGTACAGCTCAGTAAGATAGAAATAATGATTTTATATCACAGTTTATAATTTACAAAACAACAAACATTGTGGAAAGACCCTTAAATCTGCAAATGTACATGCCTGCAGGTAATGGTGGGCCCTCACCACAAGAGCACCCCTTGTATCAGGGCATGATGTTGCAAGGGATCCTCATCTCCGGCCTCCCCTGCTGGCCACTTCTTTAGCCCTGCAATGGCCTTTCTCTGTCCATGTCTTCTCCCAAGTCTCTGTCTGGGGGTTCTGTGGCCCAGCCCTCTGGCCAAGTTCACTCCCCTTCCAGGGGTGACAAAGGGCCAAGTATTCATTAAAATGAATACATCTTCCTCCCTCTTGAGTCACTCTGCAGCCTTCTGCTCTGCCTCTACTCCTGGGCCCTGCAGAGTTCCCCCTTCTTCCCCAGCACTATTCCCCCCTCTCTTCCCCAGTTTACCCTGAGGCAGTTTACCTCAAGGTCCTCCCTGCCCCTTACAAACCCTATCTCAAGGCATCCCCCACAGGTACCTAACCTACTCCCTGTGGGTTTTTTTCTAGGCCCGCTTTCCCAGAGAGGAACCCCTCCTTGTTCCTCTCTCTTTTGCCTCCTCCATCTCCGTTGAGTTCAGCTTTGTTGAAGTACTCCTCAAGCTGAGGTCAGTCCTTCAAATTAAGCTCTCACACACCAGCTAGGATCATTTTGCTATATAATAGGCAAGGCTGAAGGGTAGCTGCTAGATCACAGCTAAGGGTGACGCTCAGCTTGTCTTAAAGAGCCTGCCTGCCTGTGACACTACCCTTCTTCTTCTATAGTTATTATTAACAAAGCATCATAACTGTTCCTGGTATGAAGGTCATGCATTATTATTAATATTGGGAAGACAGTGCTATAAGTCTGAGAAAAGGTCTCGAAGGTAAATTATCCTAGCAGCAGGCATCGTCCGTGCCCGAGTCCTCTAAGTCTGGCTAAGCAGAGAGAATATGCATTGTGATTTCACAGAAGTCGCTAGAGGCATTCCATAGCTCTATTGAGAACTTCAGTGCCTAGTGAACATGCTCAAAAGCTATTGCTCAATCTCTGCTCATATAATATCCTCAATTACCTAATTAGTTTTCATTAATATCTAATATTTTTCAAACTTGGACACACTCCAAAATGGACACTATTTAAAGTGTGTGCACTTGAAAAGCTCCATTTGAGGGCTAAGACTACCATTTTAAATGCAGGGAATATCTCCCACACTAGCAGAAGCTTTCAAAACCAAAGGAACCTTTATTGTTGTACGTGCCAGGTTACATGTTTAGCCAGGAAGTTGTTTTTGAGTTCTGTGTGGAAATGTGAAGCAACAAACTTTTTTCCAGTGGGGAAAAATGTATTTTTGTTTTTAGCTACACGTCAGAAAAATGGCAAAAAAGATTTTTTTTCTTAAATGTTCACCTTTCAGCCAAGACCAAACATGGCAAATTTCATCCCCAAAGGGGGATCTTTTTTGGAAAATTGCAGACGAAGGCAAACAGGTGGGTTATAATAATTGAAACAGATTTGCAATCTTAATACTGTAATAGCATTTGTTCCTCATCTATTGAATCAAGACGAAAAAGGAACAGCTGCTGGGGTCAACACAATGGCTTTGCCAAATGCTGTCACATGGGATTGGGGAGTGAGATCCGGGCTATCATTCATTGGAAGAACTGAATGTGTGTGATTAGTCCGGGGTGGCCAACCTGTGGCTCCGGAGCCACAGGCAGCTCTTCAGAAGTTAGTATGCGCCTCCTTGCATAGGCACTGACTCCGGGGCTGGAGCTACAGGCTCCAACTTTCCAGTGTGCTGGGGAGTGCTCACTGTTCAACCCCTGGCTCTACCACAGCCCTGGCCCCACTCCACCTCTTCTCACACCCTCCCCTGAGCCTCCCGTGCCCTCGCTCTCCCGCTCCCACCATCCCCCAGAGCCTCCTGCACACTACGAAACAGCTGATCAGGAGGTGCAGGGAAGGAGCGGGAGGCACTGATCAGCAGGGCTGCCATTGGGCCGGAGGCTCTGGGAACGGGGGGCAGAGGCTAATGGGGGGCTGCTGATGTATTACTGTGGCTCTTTGGCAATGTACATTGGTAAAGTCTGGCTCCTTCTCAGGGTCTGGTTGGCCACTCCTGGATTAGACAGATGAACCCAACCTCTCGAAGCAACACCCTCTCATGCTTCGAGAGGCTGGGATCATCTGTCTAATCCAGGAGTCTGTCTAATCATCTGTCTAATCCAGGAAAGCAAGGAGCAATTGTCTTGGAAGGGATCTTTGCTTTCAGCTGCAAGACGAGTGCTGAAAATATTTTCAAGCTGGAGGCTTTGGAAGAAGATCACAAAAAGGAAGCAACAGCTCAGAATGAATGTAGATTATTGATATGAATTTATTTATTATTATTAATATTAATAAACAGCATTTTGTATAATAAGCTCTGACAGTGACTTCATTTCTTGGTTTAGTGGGGCAAATAAAACCCTGTGCTTGGATGTCTGGACTGAAGGGGAATAAAAAATGGAATGACTATCTGCCATATCTGGCAAGAAATGATACATTAAATAAACAGTCAAAGACTGACTCTGTGCTTATTTACACCAGTTTTACGTTGATGTAACTGCATTGACTTCAGTGGCATTACTGCAGATTTACACTAGTGTGAAGAAAAATAGAATCAAGACCTCTTTTTTTCTTTCTGCTGATCTAGTTTCTATGTGACCTCAAACCCAGGCTAAAATATTTGGTAAAACCTGGACAATAATCTCCCATGCCTCTTTTCCCTCTGAAGGAGCCCACCTCTTTCTTAGTGTGGAAGAAATTAAATTAAATTTTACAGTGACTCTGCAATTTGCTCTCTTGTGCTTATCTTTATTCAGAGAACAGGACTTTTGAGATAAACCTGGGAGGTTTATGTAAACACACATCCATTTTTTGTACTTTAGAAATAGGTAATGTAAGAGTTGAAAGGTGAAGGTTATTGGCAGTTCTTGTTTATTTCACCAAGAGCCAAGAGATGGGAAACATCTGGCACTTACACACCGTGTAAGTCTTAAAAACAAAGAGACCTAGACTTTAGTCCGGCTGAGCAAGCACTGGGATAAAAGCTAATGACAGGCTGCTTATTTAAAAGGATCATAATACAGGACAGCCATGTAGGCAACCAAAGAGGATCCAAGAGACCGAATATGAGGGTAAAATTTAGCTTTGTGTTTCCAAACTAAGGATCAGATTCTGATCTCAGTTACACTAGCGTCTATCCCTTCCTGCAGGTCTTAAATAGTGCATAGGACTCTCTGAATTTCACCCACAATTAAAAAAAAATAGCTAACTGTTCATACTGATAATCAGAAATGAGGATGATGAAAATTATTGTTAGTATATTTATTATGGTAACACCTACATGGCCCAATCAAGGTTGGGGCCCTAGATGCTGTAACATTTATAGAGGATGAGATAGTCTCCAATCCCAAAATGCTTGTAGTCTAAATAGATGAGACAAAGGGCGGAAGGAGATATAGACACAGAGAGGTGATGTGACTTGTCCCGAGATCACACAGTGGGTCACTGGCAGAGCTGGTACTAGAACTCAAGTTTCCTGACTCCCATGAGTCTAAGCCACTGGCTCTCAGTGATGATATGTGTTGAATTAAAACACGCAGAAATAGCAATGGGAGTGATTGGACACACATTCTGGATTCAAATAGATGGCAATTCTGTAACAAGGGTCATGGGTAATGGAGAGAGGGATTCTGTGCATTATATACTCCATCAATACAAATGGAGAAAATATAAGTAAAGCAAGAAGACAATGCCTGGATTTGCAAAAAAGCATGTTTGCAGATAGTAGTCTGAAGTATTTCTTTAGGCACCAAATAAGCATTGCTTGACAAAAGGCAGTTAGGTAAACAAACTGAAACTCAGGAGTAGTTTTATCTGCATGTGTGTCTTCCTGACGGATTTTGAATGGGAAATTCAAAAGTTCCAGGTGCCCAACTTTGAATAGGAATAGGGCACCTAACTCACTTAGGTGCTCTTGAAAATCCCACCCTTTGTGCTTTTGGAAACATTGAACATGGTCATTTAGGCTGGATACACTCCTCCATTTTGCTGCCTCTTCTTTTACATGCTACAAAAATTGCTCGTTGCATGGGCACTGTTCCGTGATTTCAATATCCATTCCTCACACTGTGTGTTATATGAGAAAGCCAGATTCTATCATGTTTTTTTCTAAGTTGCATGAAAATTGACCTTATTTGTCATGGAAAAATCTCCTTGGAGGAAAAATAGATTCATTGGATCACAATGCCTACACCCATGTGCCATTTCGTATGGTTGGGACACATTGCACCATGACCAGGGTCTTCATTCACATGCTTCACTATCTTATGTTCACAAGTTCAAGCATGTGGCAATCTGTTTGGTGACAGTGCATGAAACTCTGAGATTTGAAGCTAACATTATCTTCTGAGTTTGGTTCCAAAACTTTAAAGGTCCATGCAACTAAGTTGAGGGCATTTATCACATTTCAGGAGGTGCATGGTACCTAGAGCGGTCAGGATTTTTGGATTCCTTCTAGATGTCTAATGTTGAACACCTAAAAACACCTTGAAAGTTTGGGAGTTAAATCTTAAAGTATTATTGATTATTCAAGAGAAAAGACCTGCAGCAGCTGTACAACCAGCAGTGTGGTATAAACCTAAAACGTTCCAGGCTAAAATCATGAGCATCTACCATTTGAAGCTAGGACTAAAGGTGGGAGTTTCAAAAAATAACTATGAGACTTAGGAGCAAAAATATTATTGAGTCACTCAGATGCTTTTGAAAATCCTGTCCTAAACCTCTTAACTATCAGCAGTAATAGACTCCTAAACCTCTTTTTTGTAACAGCCACTGGAGGATGACACAGACCCAGGTCTAGCCTACACTTAAAAGTTAGGTTGACATAGCCACAGTGCTTAGGGGTGTGAAAAATTCATACCCCGAGCGCTGTATTTAAGCTAACCTAACCCCTGGTGTAGATTTGACTAGGTTGACAGAATTCCTTTTTCAAACTAGAGGTGGATTACCTACAGCAATGAAAGACCCTTTCTGTTGCTGTAAGAAGTGTCTACACTCTTGCACTACAGTGACATAGCTGCAATGCTGTATCTCTGCTGCTATAGCACTGCTAGTGTAGATGTGGCTCTTGTCTCTCCATAGATGAGTTACCTACATCCCTTGCTAGGAAATGCTTATCCTGAGTGTCTGGGGCCAACCAGAGTTCAAGGACACTGCTGAGCACCACTTGAGGGTAAGGATTAATGGGCTTTGCCAATGCCTGTTTAAGTTAATGGAAAGCCTCCCTTTGATCTGGATCCGGGGCTAAATCCATTAACTGGAGGCAGTGACACACTCATATGGGGAACAGCCATCAGTGGGGGACAAAAGCTCACACTACAGGCATGGGCTACAAGCACAATAACAACCTCAAGCAGAGTTGTATGAAGCAGAGTGAAAAATTCATACAGCAAGAATTTCCCAGACAAAATTAGTTTGCAGCTCCATTTCTTGCAATGATCGGTCTTTGCTAACTATCTGGAACATGACAGCCATGCTGTTGCCTCAGCAATCAGATAGTCGTATATACTGTATTTCTTCAGAAACAATAGAAACATTTTTTTAAAAATACCTCTTATAAACACAGGATTAAATGACGGTTTTACGGCTCTTGCAGTGGGGTAAACTAATGCTGCTTTATTACAGCGTTTTAAAGGTTGATGTTTTTTGCCTGTAATGGGACAGGTCCACTAAAGCCGCAGAACAGAGGTGCAAATTACACCTCCCTAAGCTATTGAGGCTTCATTCATTATAGGGGTAAATGGCCCCAAGGAAGAACAGGCAGTGTTGCTATGCAACTGTCCCTTGGGGTTTCTGCTGAGGGAGCAGCTATGCCTCCCACCTATGCTCCATACAAACTCTGCAGCCAAGGGCTGTTGAAGAAAAGTGATGAATAAACATCTACATTGGACAGCCTTGCTACATCACCTTCCTGGTCAGTGTCACTCATGTTCTGAATGGCGGTTCCCTAGATGTAAGAGATATTGTCATTGTATAAATCAGGATTCCTGGGTTATATTCCCAGCTCTGCCCTGACATCACTGTGACCACTTACCATCTCTTTAGCTGTACAAGGGGTATAATACAATACCTCACAGGTGGGGGTGTCAGATTCCTGGATAAGAGGCACAATATACATTTATTAATTATAAACTATTATTTAATGAAATTGTCCACTTCTGTGCAAATAAGGCCTGTGCTCAACATTTGCAATAGTCCTGCAGCTTCCTCAGCTTGAAGAATTAGACGTACATCAAGAACCATAAATAAGTAAATAAATTAAGTTGATTAAAACTACAGTATGAATTGAGCTATTGAAAAATTATTCATGATATTGTATAAAGATGCAATGGAAATACAAACTCACATTGATAATCCTACTACAGAAGCGAAACGCTGGGAATAGGTCTCTTTCAAGACAATGGGCTTGATTTTCCTCTCACTCTGTAAAACTCAGTGGAATTACATTAATGTAAAACTAGTGTGAGTCAGAGGAGAATCAGGTCCTAGACTTTAACTAGAATGCTTTGGTAGACACGGTGGGTAAAGGAAATACCTTTTATTGGACCAACTTCTTTTGGTGAGTGAGATAAGCTTTTGAGCTACACAGCTCTGTGTAGCTCGAAAGATTGTCTCTCTCATCAGCAGAAATTGGTCCAATAAAAGATATTACCTCACAAACCTTGTTTCTCATATTCTGAGACCAATATGGCTGCAACAACACTGCACAGAAGAATGCTTATGTTTCATTTGAGAATATGCCACTACATTCCTCCTCCAACATGCTTGTATCTGTAATTGACTAATAAGCATGTGCTTTGTCATTGTGTTTTTCTGATTTTAAATTGCATCGAGAGAACAAACTCACATCTGAAGTCAACCTCAGTGTTGAAACACTGACAGTCTGGCTCTATGGAAGCTGATCTTCAAGGACAGCTCCTTTGTCTGGTGCTCCAAACAATTTGTGCACATGGCATTTGGCACTGCAACAGGAAATTAAAGGCTGTAGGAAAGCAACCTTTGGCCTTTAATTCACTTTTTAATAAAATCATTAAAAGAAACTTACTCCCTGCCAGACATAATGGGAAGTTGCCTTAATTATACTTTTAAACAAAACACGTTCACTCAGATGCATGCATGGCTTGTTCTTAGCTTCAGTTTTTGTATTTATGTGTTTGCAAGCATGAAAATATAAATATTTGAAATATAAAGTCAGATCATTTTATGTAAGCCTACCATGGATCTGATAACAATTCAGGTTTAAATCTTGTATGCTTTGTTTTCTCACTGCCCAAAGAACAATTAAATTCAGTATAAACAACTTTCATCTTAAATCAAGAGAACAGCAGCAACAATGACAAAAAAGAACAAAGAGCACAGAGTGTGTGTGTGTCTTCTCTAACAATCTGCACTGAACTTTGAGAACAAAATGGCCACTGCACTCTACACGTAGTCAAATGCATAGAAATTTATATCTACAGTATGCAGGAACAAAAAGCCATCAGTTTCATAGCTATAAACACCATACTGTAGTTCTTATTCAGGTAAGACTCCCATTGACTTCCAAAGTTGGCCTTACATGGTCATACAAGCAAATTGAGAAAAATCCATGGGATTCTCAGGCTAGAGCTGTGTCAAACCTCAGATTGTAATTGTTAAATGTCATTTGTTTATGAGACCTTCATAACTTCCAGTGTTCACATAGAAGAGCCTATTTAATCAATCCTATTAGATGATCTGAAACAGTAGAAATGTAGTTATGAGAAGGGGCTCTTTAAAAAAAAAACCCTTTACTTAAACCGAAGATGGGCCAACTATTCCCTTCAGTTACAACTGTGAAGTTTAAGAAGGTTGAATGGGTGTAGCTTACAGCAGAATTTGTCCTCACGTATTTCAGATCTCGAGCATTTTCATTGTACAAAAAAAATACGATGCAACAAATCCAGTAGGTAGTTTTTTCAATCTATAAATTCTAAGCTCAACAGGCGCAGTAGCTTTCATGTAAGATGTTGTAAAAGTAAATTTACATCATATGTCAAACATTACACATATGCATGTAAAGAACAACATTGATTCTGGTCATAAAAAAATCTGTGTGTATCTATAAAATCAGCAAGCTGTGTCTTCAGGTGTTTTGGAAAGGGGCATATAGCACATTTGTATCTTGAACTGATGATTTATAAATGACAGAGTGAGCCACTGATACTTACATAGTTTTAATTTCTGCTTCAGAGATTTACTGAGGGACTAAAGATTGGGTCCATTTAATCTATCAACCGGAAATACTGGTGACATAATACATTAGGAGGTTGCCTCTGCTGTGTGTGTTTGGTGTCCAGTCAGGCTAATGTCTAAATCCACATTTCAGTTATAAATGACCTTGGTAAATTCAAGACTTGGGAAAGGACTGGGCCCAAACTGAATAGTAAAAAGTTTAGGATGGAAATTAAAAGAGTGGGTGTATTAGTTGTAACTATCTATCTCTGTGTCTACATTGTGCTCATCGCCATAATACATAATCACCTTGTCTTATTAGAAATAGTACTACGGTAGTGCCTTGAGGCTCCAACTGAGAATAAGGCCTCCACTGTGCCTGTGCTGAACTTGCCTTGAAGACCTTACAATCAGATTGTACTGTCGTTACACTGAGTAGTATCTTACCCCATAAGAAGTCTTGTTAATTTAATGGCACTTCTGTTGGTCTCCATGGACCTTCTTGTACTGCTCCATGTGCACAATCTGGCCCTAAAAAAGACGCTAAAATAGAAATAGAAATCTAAACAAATCTAATTTATGAAATAATCAGAACAATAGGGTCCACTGATTAGAAGTGTATGGTAGAAATCTTCCCCCAAAGAGATGGACTTTCTGATTAGCGTAGCATTAAAAGCCATGTTATGCCCTCAGAAATTTCCCACAGAGGGCTGGAAAAGTAGCAAAAATCCTGTTAAAATAGCCCCACTTTTTTCAAAGGGTTGAGTCTGTCCTCACTACTCTTTCTGACTCTTGGAGCCCCTCCCTTACATCTGGTACTCCACACCTTTGGGCGGGGGTAATGGGGCACAGGGAAAAGGTAGAGCCAGAAGGAAGGCCTGTCTATGGTCTCATTATGCCGCACAGCTGTGGGGATTTACTTGCGTAAGAGAAAATTGATTCTGGAAAACATGTGAAGAACATGAGTATTTTCAGAAAATTTTCCACTCTGTTTTTAATGAAATTATATTTACTCATTTGGGTGGAGGATAGCTCTTTATTTTTTTGGCTGGCTCTGTCCCCGTTCTTGGCTCGAGCTTCCTATGGCTGAGTAATGAAGAGGACGCCACCTACTCCCCTAGGAAAAGAGGTTTTCTGAAGTACAGACTGATTGGAAAAGGGGCCCTGTGCACCTTTCTCATGAAAGAAGCTGAATGGAAAACTCCACACACAGAACAATATATTTACAAATTAAGCTTTGTCTGATGGTTCACCAGCTCAGTAGGAATCATTTGTGTGGCGGCAACTGGATACAGGGACAGATCCTCAGCTGATGTAAATCAATTCCCATTGACTACTAAAGAGTCCCCTTGACCTCAGTACAGCTACTCTGATTTACACCTTATTTCCTTGTACTCTCCCATTTATCTGTATCTATCTGTTGTCTCTTGGCTTGTATTTAGACTGTAAGCTGTCTGGGGCAGGGACCATCTATTTTAGTTCAGCACCAACTACAATGTGATTCTGATCTCTATTGAGGGCTCCTAGGCACTACAGTAGTATAAAGATTATACCAACTCGAGGCTCTTACCCTCAGAATATTTGTGATGTATATACTGTAGTACACACAAATTCAAACATTTTAAAATTATTTCTATTTCCCTGCCAAATTGCATAGAGCAAATTACTCTGATTAAAAAAACAAAAAACAAAAAAAAAAACAGTTTCTTTTCTTAGGATCTGACCCAGTGCTTATTGAAGTCAATGGCAATCTTTCCATTTTGTTTGATCAGGGCCTTAGTGTTAAGCTTTCATTTTGGATACATGATAGTTTTTATGGAAAAAGCATAGACCAGACCAAACCAGACTTGCTTGATACTGGGCCCAGGTTGTCTTCAGTGATTTGCAAGTCTTTCAACAAACTTAGGATAAACTTCAGCCTTTTAATGAAAAGTATAGTCAGGCAAGTTTTAGATGGTTTCAGTTTTTGCAAGGTAAGGTTTTTTTAGCTCGAATTGATACAAAATGTTAATTGATACTAATGTTGTATATCTGAGTAGCATATGACTTCCTGTGTGACCTTGGGCAAGTCGCATAGGAATTTTTTTTAAAAGCACCCATGTGACTTCGTCCCCTCAGTGACTTAGGGGACTCCCTGCAGGATCTGAGCTAAGGTGCCTAAGTTTAGGCGCCCAAGTTTGAAAATTTGGTCCTTGAGGGTAGTTAACGAAGTCCTCTGACTAACCTAATCCAAACTGATCTATCGTCTTGAAATTTGTATGCAGCCACTATTGTATGTCTTCCTGTCCAGAAGGAAATGTTTCTAGGTGTGCGCAGTGGTATGAATACATAGCGGAACCTGGAAGGAAGACAGACCAAAAAAGAGGGAGTAATGCAGAGTGAGGAGGTCTGATTGTAATGAATGGACAGGAATGTGCTGAGAACATTAACTCCCTGTGTTCCACATAAGCCACTTTTCAGACAGCTCCCTTTGGGCCTGATCCAAAGCCAACTGAAGTCAATGAAAGACTCTCATTGACTTGATGGGCTTTGAATCAGACCGTTTGTCTCTTGGCCCACTCTACTTCTCCCATGGTGTCCTGCATGCCAGACATAACCTCTCAATGGAAGTATGCAAGTATCCATCTATCTCCTCCTCAGAATACTTCTAAAAAGCCTCCTGTCCAGGAAGCATTCTGGCTATTATCACAACATGTGAGTGTGTTTGGTCTGCATCATACTGGCCTGTGCATTTAGACCGTAAGCTCTTAAGGGAAAGGACCTTATTTGTTTGGCACAGCTCAGCTATTGCACAGTGCAGCATACACTTTGAGTGCTAAATATGTAATATATATTAAGTAAATCGATATTATGTGCCTGATTCTCATTTGTCTCATTTACACTTAAAAGGTGGCGTACCTGTAATTTATGCCCAATTTAAGGCCTTTTTATACTGTCAGAGCAGTGTAAAGGGGTCTTATTATAAATAGAACCTTTAAGATCAATAAATAATAATGATAAAACACCCAGAAAACAGTGCCCAATAACCAATGTATGCACTCCTGATTGAAAAGAGCAAAAGAAAATGGAAAAAAACTGAGACAGACCAATTTACTTGAAGTAAGAATTTGAGATGAAGAATCCAGACATAAAAGTATGGATAGTTTTTTCTTCTTCATACAAGCTGGAGCATATTTTCTCCATAAAACAAGTAGATGGACTATCCAGGTATATTCATAACAGAATATTTCGGCAATCATATGCAAAGGAGTGAGGCATAAAGATGGAGTGCAGAGAAATGTTTTCTACTCCTGCTGTTAGCCATCACACTCACTGCACAGGGAAAGCCCAAGTTATCAACACTACATATAATGGGCATTCATTGTTGGCTTGTCCAGTGGCTCCTCTATAATTAATAATCTGTCACATTACGTGTTTGGATTTTTTTTAAAGCAATCAGTCTCACACACACACATATTTTACGGCTTTAACAGATGTAGTACAATTCACAGGGGTGGTGTGTGTGGGGGGAACTAATGTGAGACAGGATGTTTGGTTCTGTAGTTTTAATTTAAAATGGATGTTTTACAGCACTTCGCTACACTCTAGAAAAAGAATGAATGGGCATGTGAGCACACCCAGTTTGGGAATGTTATTGGCCAAAGAGATGAAAGTTTCAAGGTTGCTCATTGCTTCCTGCTTGCAATCAAGCTCATGCAACCATTACCAAAATTAAACCTTGCCACACCCTGAACAAGAGGTGTTAGCAGATCCACTATCATAAATAAATGGAATGATATGCTCTACTCCCTATGGCAGAGTTATATTAAAAAATGCCCATAAGGCACCACTTCTGCAATTGGATCCCTCTGAGTAAAGATTTATCCCTGTCCAAATCTGATTGTAGGATCATCTTAAAATTTATACAATTAAGCCCAAACTTTGTTTTTTATAGATGTCCCAATGACTCTCTTTTTGTTTACCCTAACTGTCCCAAATCTGGGAAATTAAATCCTTTATAAAAACATGTTGAAATTGCATTGTTGAAATATTGGCATGCACAGCATGGAATTAAAAAAATAGCTTAAAAACAAAACAAAACTAAAGTGGTTTGTTATAAAAATGCATCCCAGCACCTCACTCTGTGAAAGTGCCTCATTCCGTGAAATCGAGCACCATATGTTTAAAAGAAACAAAAACACTGAAGCAAGATTCTCCATCACTGAAATTTTTAAAATCAAGATTAGATAATTTTCTAAGAGATATAAATTAGTTCTGGGAAGTCTTATGGTCTGTTTTATACAGGAGGTCAGATTAGATGATCACAATGATCACTTCTGGTTTTAAAATGATTTTTGGCCACTCCTTTACAGTTGGATTTGATCTGCCTTTACTGAAGCTGAATCTGCCATGCAAGCCACATGGATACCTCAAACGCTGGGTTTTTGACACCCATTGCCTAGACTGTCACAGGTACTCTGGCATCTCACATAGGATTTTTAGAGGTCTGTGATACCTCTAGCATGAAAGGCAAATTCAATGCCTGCTCCTGCAGCTCTCAGGATTTGAAAGGATTTTTGCTTCAGGAGGCATCAGACCTTTTCTCCAAGTCACTCCCAAGGTATGCTAAGCCAGAATTCCTCATGACTGAATGTTGTGTGTGTTCATGATGAAGACACCATGTTAACAAGTCAGACAGCGCACAGTATCGTTCCTGGTGTTAAATTCATTGACAAAAGAAGCATAAAGTAAAACAAAGCCTCTTATTATTTCAAATAATCACACAAAGCTGTGCCCTTGAATCCTCTATTGCTAACCTATAAATCAACTTCACTTATGTAAGTGTACAAGTTCAAGTTGAAGTTATCAAGGGTGACGGCTCGAGTGACATCCTGTACGTCAAACCCAGAAACTGATCGACCCTTTTTTTCCTTTTGCCAGAGAGACAACGTGTCAGATTTTATCTCAGAATAATGTTTTTAGCTGGGGAAATAGAAAACACTGAGCTGGAAATGAATTATTTCTAGATGCATGTTACAACCCTTTCCTGACAAGGGCTTTATTTTTTAGAAAAGAACTGTAAACAAGGAAACATCTAAATACGGACAGGGCTGAACTCTGAAGGGGCACATTACCAAGAAGATATCAAACTCCTCATTCCAGAAGCCAAATTACTCACAGCTAGATTCTATTCTGTGCCAAAGCCCTGCTTGATGTTCTGGTCTGTGCTCCCTGGTAATACAGAGAGTAGCTGCAAGGCTGCTCTAAGTTACATCGCTGACGCAGAGTCCTCAATGAAGCCTGATTGACTCCTGATGTGACAAATTCAGACTTTAACAACCTCAGAGAACCTGTAGATAAGATACCATGGATAGAAAGAATGGTCCCTGAGGGAAAAGGAGTTCAGGAGAGCTGGCAGTTTCTCAAGGTGACAATATTAAAGGCACAACTGAAAACTTTCCTGCCATGCTAAGTAGTGGACCTACTTTAGTCTTTCCCTTGCTCCAAATGTATTATAATAACCTCTTCTTATTGCCTTTTATGTCCTTAGTGGGGAAGGAGAGCTAATAACTGATGCCATCAAGAGGACTGAGGTGTTTAATGCCTATTATGCTTCAGTCTCCACTAAAAGGTGACCAGATATTCCTCACAATTAATATTCTCAAAAAGGGGGAAGTCACACAAGCCAAAATAGGGAAAGAACAGGTTAAAGAACATGTAGAGAAGTTGGATGTTTTCAAGTCCTCAGGGCCTGATAAAATTCATGCTAAGGTGCTTAAGGAACTATCTGAAGTCATCTCAGAAACATTAGGCATTATCTTTGAGAAATCATGGAGGATGGGTGAGGTCCCAGTGGACTGAAGAAGAGGAAACATAGTACCTATCTTTAAAAAGGGGAAGAGGATGGGAAATTACAAACCAATAAGCCTAGCTTTGGTATCTAGAAAGGTACTGGAACAAATTATTAAACAATCAATTTGTAAGCACCTATAGGATAATAGCATTATAAGGAATAGCCAGCATGGCTTTGTCAAAAACAACTCATGCCAACCCAACCTAATTTCCTTCTTGGACAGGGTAATGTCCTAATGTATGGGGGAAAACAGTAGATAAGATATATCTTAATTTTAGTGAGACACATGACACAGTCCCACATGACATTCTCATAAGCAAACTATGGAAATGTGATCTAGATGAAATTACTATAAGGTGGGTGGACAACTGGTTTAAAGACTATACTCAAAGAGGAGTTATCAGTGGTTCGTTAACTAACTGGAAGGGCTTATCTAGTGGGATGCTGCAGGGGTCAGTCCTGGGTCCAGTACTATTCAAATATTTTCATTAATGACTTGGATAATGGAGTGGCAGGTAGTCATATGTACTGCTTTCGATGCGATAAACTGGATAGCCCCCCACTCTGCTGCTGGACTTCTGCCTGCATTATTTTTACTCTTGCAAGGTATTTTTGTTTGTTTGATTGGTCTGGTGGCAGGGGCAGGGATTATTGGCCTACATTTAGAATATGTCTGTTAGGTGTCTCTGCCTGTCACACCCTCACAATATTCCCCTTTTCACTAGCTCCTCTGGTCTCTTAAGAGCTGGCTTTTTAATCCCCTGATCTTCCAGAGTTGACCCTGCCCCCTTTTCTAGGGATCCTAAAAGGGTTATGGATCAAGGCATAGCAGGCTAGAGCCTTGTTAGGCAAGCACACCGCAAGCAAGTAAGCACACAACAAACTATTAGACAAATGAACTAACAGAGAAACTCACCCTAAGGATCACATAATCTCTCCCTCTACACTTGGAGAACTCCCTTGAAAAACTCCCATGTTTGCTGTTCCTATTCCAGGGCAACTGAATAAAATCTCCCCCACCCGCCCATTTTACTTTACATCAGATACACAGGAGCCTTTTTTAATAGGCAGGCCACATGTGTAGCCACATAGGGCACCATGCAACTTGGGAGCATAATTTCTAACAACATGCATGCCCATTTCCATTGGGAACCAAGTAAATAAAACTTTACTAGATGTTCCATTATTTTATACGTCTTTAAAAATAACATAAGCAGGAGTTTGTAAGTGGATTTAGTGCTCATGAAATATGCCACTTTTGGAAGCACAGGAGATTAAAACCCTTCTTTTCCTCATAGAGAGGTAAAGCAAAGGCAGAAGCAGTTCCAGGTCCTTCACACTACCCTGTCAGTTGCTCTGGTGCATCTAACTCTTAAGGGATAAGTGTAGTGGGGTCTCCATGAGCATTTAAGCCTTCACTCTCCACTAAGATTGCCAATAAGGTGTCAGTTGTGAGGATGGTTTTTCATCCACCAGAAAGTGAATTGGACTGAAGATCATCAACCCATTTAACAAAGAACACCAAATAGCAATAAGATGGTGAGATCATAAACTGTAAGGTCTCTGCTGAGCTGGACTGGATTCAAACTAGTAGCCTAGGGCTTGAACTTGCAGCAATGATAATTTTGCAACTGACTTTAATGGTCTGGCCATTATTGAGGAAAAATTTTGAAGTCCTTTATCAATTCCATAAGCGATTCATGTCTCCACTCATGTCTCCACAGTATCAACACTGCAGAGACGTACCCAAGAAAACATTGTGTACTGTTTGCTAGCCTCAAGCCAGCTGCATCTTCGAATAGCACCGTGATTCATCTGTGTTCAGTATCATCTTTCATGCAGCAATAGGATTTTTATTCACAGAAAGATTGTAAAGTACAAGTAGTAGCACTGGGGAAGTCCTCCTTAGTAATTTTACAAATTAACCCCCTAGCCAACAAAAGCCTGTTTCACAGAGAGTTTCCATCTGACTACAGTGCCTTAAAGCTATTAATTTCACTTGACAATGCTACATTCTCAACCTGGAAACATCTTGTTAATAAGAAAAGCATCACGAAGACTCCATCTGGCGGCAAGACACTAGTTTGTTGCTCTTCTGTGTGGAGAGATTTGATTCAGGAGTCTGCCACATTCAGAATGAAACAGCATCAAAGATAATTAGCCGTCAGGCCTCCCCTGTTCTCATCTAAGCACTGCAAACAACTCAGGTACAGTTCCACATTTCCATATTATAAAGCATGAAAACATCAATATAGACCTTATGGGTCGTTATAGGGAACGCCAATTGGGGCTAGATTTTCTAAAGAGCTCTGTTCCCCTTTAGGTTCCAAAATAAATGGCTAGATTTGCAAAAAGGAAGACAGAGATCAGGCACCAGCTGGGAATGGATTTCATACGCATTGCCTCCAAAAGATTGCAAATTATCCTCATATATCATAGAACTCAGCGGGGCCTGATTCTTAGCTGTGGCTAGAGGATCCTAGCCAAAGAGCACTGGACATCCCTGGGAGAGAGAAGCAAAGGAGCCATCTACACTAGCTCAAACCCCTGCATAGTTTAGCTGTTCAAAACGGAGGTAGCTGCCAATGGCCCTAAAGCCATTCTGGCAGCAGCAGACTACTGGGGTTTAAACCGTTTAGAGATGCACTATCCATGCCCCATATGCCTGGGCCAGGAGGGAAGTGACCTAAGAATCATTTAAGCAATTCTACACCAAAGGAGGTTTCCTCAGTGCTGAGGGTTCTACTGTTGGACCCTAGAACCAGGCCCAGATCTCTGTACCGGAGAAGGAAAGTGCAGAGGACACATCACTGAGGCTATTGTAGGGAAAGAGAAATAAGAAATCAAAGACATTTGAGATTTTATTGTTCTTTTAAGTTCTCTCAAAGCAAATACAGTGCCCATATTTTACTAGGCTACAACACAATAATTTACCACCACTGCTTTAACAACTAAGCAGTTGCAGAGTTGATCTATAAACTGATGTTGCCATTTAATGTGGTTTCCAGCAAGCTGTAAAATTTATAGCTGTAACTAACACCCCCCAGCCCCTCTCTCTTTTATGTTCTCAAAACTAGCTGTTCCATAGCTGTAAGAAGAAGTGCACACAAGGGTGATGTGTAACCTGAATCAAGCCAATTAGGATCATATTCACATGATCATGGATATGTGACCTACTGGTCGGTCAGATGGGAGTGAGCATATAGAGCTGCGTGAATGCTTCAAACCATTATTCATAGACATTTGTTCAGATTTTTACATAATTTCACCATGACAGAATTTGCTTTCCTTGAGTATTCTAGTAAATGGATTTACTGGTGGGATTGTTCTCCATGGCTCATAATCTTTGCTGTGATGGGGGGCAGCACAAAAGTTATGCCCCACTTAAATTCTAATTCTGGGGATTTACATGTGATTGAAATGGTACATAGTCCTTGAGCTGGCCTTGCACAAGGGTGAACTTGGTCCCAAACTAGTTAATTTTAAGTAAATGTTGAAGAATGTTCACAAGAAAATTTAGAATACATTGTAGTGAGTGTTTGGACTAAAAACCTGGGGCCTGATCCAAAGCCTATCTAAGACCATGTCTACACTATGATGCTACAGAGTCACAGCTGCAGTGCCATTAGCTATGTTGCTTGTAGCACCCATCATATAAACGCTTCCTACATCAAGGAAGGTGGTTTTCCCAATGCTATAAGAACTCCAGCTCCTCGAGCGACAGTACCTAGGTTGGCGGAAGCATTCTTCCACTGACCTACCTTTGTCTACACCAGGGATTCGGTCAGCATAGCTGCAGCACACAGGAATGCGAATTTTTCACACCCCAAGTACCATAGCTATGTCAACCTAACTTTTAAGAGTAGACCAGGCCTAAGTCTTGGGACAAATGCTTTGGAAAGTGGACTTTGTATCAGACTCTTGATGCTTAGCAGCAGGGACTGGTTGAAAAATTTCCATCACACTGTTTTTGAAAGAAAATTGGGTTTTCAATGAAAAGTGACTGGTTTTTCAATGAAAAGTTGAATTTTTCTGTTGAATATTTTCATCTTTTTTTTTTTTTTTTAGTTTTTCTCAATTTGCTGTGGGGAGCCCTCCCACAGCCCCAGTTTTTCTGACCTGTTGTGTACATAACACCCAGGTGTTCTAATCTCTGCAATTGAATTCAAGTTCTCCCTCTCTGGATATTCAAAGCTGTTCACAGCATTGGCTTTAGCTACCTTATAGATTGTCCTGTAGGAAGAGGCAATGACTGCCTAGGAAAACTATATTCCATTTGAATGGAATTTTCAAGCCCCAGTCGGGTGACTTCTGTGGGAGACAGAATCTTCTGAGGGCTTGAAGTTAGAGGGGTAGCAAAGGGAGCAGAAACTACCTGTAAGACCCCTGTTGGGGTTTCTCCAGATATTGGCAGTTCCCAGTAAATGCAAAGCTGGAGAAGGCAGGTTCCGCAATCCCCCATCCCACAGCCTCTAACAGAGATCCCTCACTCTTTAAACATTATCAGGTGACATTTATGGGTGATATTGGGGTTTGTGACTATGGCAACTAAGTGTTTAACCACTGGTTTGCTTTAGGTGAGTTCGCCTAATGCAAAACACGACATAGGGATTTTTGGGAGGGCTACAGGGCCAAATAAATTAAAGTTGTGTTTTTCAGCGACAGATCAGTGGGCCTGATTCTGATCTCATTTACATCAGTGTGAACCAGGAGTGATTCCACTGAAACCAAGGGGCCGGATCCTCAGCACTGAAGTCAAAGGTGCTATGCTATGTAAAACTGTAATTACCATCTAGCCCATTGTGATCAGACTCACATAAATTTAGTGTAGATGGAGCTGAATTAATGCTGTCATCTTTAGTTCATGACGGGAATGGATCAGTTCTAGGGATGGATGAACTGGCATTGATCATAAAAGAACTCCATCAAAACTTTGGGTTTTTAGGTTTGAAAAATTCAGTTGAACTTGTTTTTGTTTTAATTTTTGTCCACATCTGTAAACTTATAGGGCCTGATTCCTCATTTTCTTATAGCAGGTATAGAAAGGGAGTAACCTCACTGAAATCAATGGAGTTACACTAACATAATATTGCTGTGAACGAGTCAGAATAAGGCCCAGATTTCCAACCAGAACTAGAAGTAGAAGTGCTGAATGATGCCACATGTATTGCCACATGTAGGCTGATAGTTATTGTATGTTGATACAGTAGTATATCATATGTCCATACATTGTATAATAGAGGACTCAGTAAAGAAATATTAACCAAATGAATCAGCCCTGAAGAGCTAATCCAAACAGGAACAAATATTAACCCAATGAATCAGCCCTGAAGAATTGAGGCAAAGTGTTGAAGTCTAGTTCCACAAAATAGCCTGGCTGCTCTGCTATTTTTATGTTCACCACCAAACTTTCATTAACTTAAACATGTGTTAACAGACACCACATAGCATTCTGGGATAATAAATATGAGATTTATTTAATTTCCTTAATTATGAAATATGGGTCAAGCAAAATAAATGATGGCTCATATTATTTTTTTTAAAAAAAGGCATCGATTTAACAAAATTCAGACATAGCCATGTCTGATCATATTTACAGTGTTTATGAATTTGGAAATCTCTAAAGAGATCAGAGGAAACCTAAGGCAACATGAGCAGCCCTGAGTACACTGAGTGGAATTCTTTTTGGTAACTCATAAATATGCCACAGGTCTTTACAAAAATCCTTTTAACAATACGTAAAGATTCCACAATCTTGTAGAAAACCTCCAGTTTAAAGTTGATGTTTAAAACAGGTCCTTTGAAATATTAAATGATTTTATGTAATTTACATCTCCTTGAATTTTTTGCCTCTCCCAAACAAATCAGTAGTCACACAGAGGCTTAAAAAACAGAACCCCTGCATTAAGAAAAAAAGATCATGCATATGTGCTACATAGACCTAAATCAAATTACAGCTACCAATAGATTACGTCTCACCTCATCTCCCTTCTTGGGATTTAATGGAAAACTGGCACTAAATGTTGTGGGAGAAAAATACCTGCCACAAAAAATAAATCTGTCAAATTTAGGAAAATCTATTCATCAGAGGGGGGGGGGAATACAATGAAATCATGAAAGGTTACGGAATAAGTCTGTAACTATTTTGGCTCTAATATTTAATCTCCTTCCACCACTCTGTAATGTGACCGTGGTCACACAGTGTAGCTATAACATGATAGATAGCAGTAAATGTATAATTCAGTCAGGATATTACTAATATATTAGAGCAATGCCAGCCTTTTCTTGGAGTCTTATTGATTTCATCTATAGGGACAGATCCTTAGGTGGTGTTAATCTGTGCCATCCATTATTTCATGGCCAGGTACATGTGACTTCAATGGAGAAACATCAATTTGCACCTGCTGAGGATCTGGCTCTAATCTTCAGTGGAAAGTCCCAGTTAAAGCAAAACGGCGAACAAAGATTGGTTCTAGTTAAACACAATCCTACGTTGTTCTGTTAGCCATGACCAGGATCACAGGTTCATACCGAACAAAAAATATTGACGGGGACTTCACTGAAGAAAGGGCCTTAGTTCTAGTCCTTTTACACAATAAAGGCCTTTGTCCCTGGCACACATTGAAACTGATCCTGAGTTTTCATATAGCTCAGGCAAACCCTGCTTCAAAGAAATCCCATCCAACACAGTGAAGAGATTGACATTGCAAAGAGGTTTGTTTATTGGTGTGAACCTGTGCCCTCCCCCTACCCAGCAACAGACTGAGTCAAACAGCTTCTGTACAGGCTTGTGAACTGCCGATAAACTTGGGAAACATATGTGAGGGATTGAACTCCTGTTTAGAAATTTGACTTTCCCAAATGACAACTTGCTGAAATAAAATGCGAAGAGTAGGCCCTTTGAAGAACTAATTACACTGCTATTTGAGGAAAAAACACCCCTGATTGCCTCACAGAGATGTTTAAACAATACACATAGGCGAGGAGTCCTTCCTTAGGACTTTTAAAGCAACAAGGAACCATTTTTCAGTTACTTATTAGCTGAAGAGCCTGAAAGTATGCTTGTTGGGAATCTACCTACAGACCACTCTGTACTGTGGAACATTAAAGTGAAACATTTTTTGACTGTGTCATATAGACAGTAAATTTTTGTATAACAACAATTCCCTATTTCACATGGGTGTTGTGAGGCTTAATTCCCTAAATGGTGAAAGGGCTTTGAAAGCACTATAAGAGTGCAAAGTATTATTATTAGAACTGCACGAACAACTGCAAAAATATGCACTAATATTAGCTGACATGCAACATTGGATTGCCTTTGACTGTAATTGCACCTCTTGTGTGTACAGAGAGCCATTAATTATTGGTTGCAGAGACCCATAGGCATTAAGGAAGTGTAGATGTAAGAAGCATTGCTTAGCCACATATAAACCTGTCGGGTAGGTACCCTGGGGTTCAGGCATGTAGGGCATTCTACTCACCTAAGACATGCCTCACCATCTACATTACTATTTATACCTGTGCTAGCTGGACATGTAGTCTGCATTTATGCCACTGTCAGTGTAGACATAGAGGTCCCCTGGATAGAGTTAGTCCTGATTTTCACCAGCGTATATGACAAGAGGAGAGTGAGGCCCACTGTAATTGCTATGAAGATAGGTATTCTGTAAAAACTCGATCTTACAAAGCGCAGATCTTCCTCAGCTCCTGCTGAAGTTGAGCTGATGGGTCTTGGTGGCACTGCTCAGGAGGGGCTTGGTGTCACCAGGCATGATCCAGCCTTAAATCAGTAAAGTGCATAAATAACTACCTTAAAAATAAGACATCCATTGTTCATCTTCCTGTGGTAAGCTCTATCACGTCCACGTGGCAGAGTCTTTTCTGCTTCTTGTATGGACTCTGGTTTTGCCTACTGCCTGTGTTGTAGATATTTGTGCAGTCCAATTTTGTGCGTTAGATTATTTTAATTCCAGCTACCAGTGTGCAAAAAAAGCCCTATATTGCACCATAATCATTAGCATGTGACAGAATGAGCTGGACATGCCTTGAAAAAGAAATATTATGGATAGACATAGACACTATCCATTATCACAACTATTCGAGAGGCAGCTTGAGCCAGTGGATAGTGAGATGGATTGGGACTCAGAAAAGATGGGTACGATACCCAGCTCAGCCAGTGAGCTGGTGTATGATCTTCTTAAAGTCACTTTGGCTCTCGGTGCCCAGGTTTCCCCCTGCCACTCTTTGTCTATTTAGACTGCAAGCCCTTTGGGAAAAAGACTGTCTCTTAGTACTTGCATGTATAGCACCCAGCACATTGGGTATCTTAGTTTGAGTCTCTAGTTGCTATCATAATATAAATTACATTATAGTATACAGTGTATTATATTACAAACAAGTTATAGGTATGTGCTTATATATTGATTAGTATGTCTGCTTTAATAGTTTCCAACAAAACCTTTAATAAAGAATTATAAAAAATAATGTACTGCCCCACTTCAAAAAGGATAAGGCAAGGACATAGGGTAGCTTTAAAGTGGTATTTGGAAGAAAGGGGTCAGTGAATATCAATTTCCACGTGGCTTAGTTATAGATATGTTTTATTTACTGATCCTAATATTATTATAGTTCTTTGTTAAAAAATCCACAAAACATTTTAAAGCATTTTTTAGCAAACATAAATGCTAAAAAAGTCCATTCTTTGTTCCCCTGGTTCTAAAACAGACACACACACAGAGACAAAAGTTAAGCAGAAGAAAATTCACAGCAGCTGTGCAAATAAAATAAAACAGCATACCAATTTTTGTTGACTGTGATTCTGAACATCTTGATATCTGTGCTTACTTAGTGGGAGCCCAAGGCAAACTATGGGAAGGAAGTAGAGATATTGAACCAGAAGACACAACTGCAGGCATCTTGTGCATCTCCAATGAAAATGTAAACTAGAACAAGAGTACACAAGATGAACTCCCCGGAGTGGAAAGGTAGGGAGAGAGAGGTTTCTATTCCAACAGATCTTGTTTAATTAGGGCTTGGGATGCAGTATTGGACTGAACCTGTATTATTTCAGCAGACAGTTATTAACACAGTATCACATTCTACATATTCGGTCTCCTAATTCAATCTTCAGCTGCTTTGTTGCACTTCCTTTGCAGTGGGTGACATTCACTGCTGGGCAGAGGCCCACCACAAGATTGATGAACCACTTCAGTCCCACATAAGCCCTATTTGGAAGGCTTAAGTGGTGAAGAGGCCGGTCAGGGCTTTCTATAGTGTTGAATTTCACCCTAGTCTATTTGCAGAAAGAAAATGTAAAAGGGGGAAACTGAACCAGACATGCCAAACCCGCAAAAAAACCTGCAGAAAGTGGGCTTGGTTTTGGCTTAATTGGCTTGTGAGTTGCTTATTGGCTAGTTTTTGGCTTGTAGCTTGTGGTTTTGGTTTTTTTTTTGGAACGGCTCTTGGCAACCGGGGCAAAGGGGGCCAAGGGTGGGAGAGAGTCGGGATGCATAGTGCGCCCACCACAGTCCCAGACTGCATGCTGGGGGGAATCTACTCACATAGACTGTTGGAGTTCTTAGAGACTGGCTTGTTTTGGCCTTGTTTTGAAATTGGATTAGCTTGATTTTTGGCTTATTGTGAAAGTCGGGGTGCTTATTTAGCGCGTGAAAGTTGGCAACTGTGATCTGAACACAGCCAAAGCAGATTTCTTTAAAATTCAAACCATCATTGTGGACAATGTTTGGAGTACAGCTGTTAAAAAATACCATCAAAACTGGGAGGGTTTGAATTGAAAATTTTCCGGCCAGTACTGGTTTGGAGTATGTATGCAGCTTGTTGGGAGAGTAAAGTGACAAACTGAGTCACAAGCCCACCCAATTTAGGTTTAAGCAGATTTAATCTCTATGTCTACAATTTTAGACAGAATTATTTTTCTTATAATGCCTGGACATACATTTAAGCCGGACACATAATAACAGACAAGACAGAATAGGTAAATGAGCCCAAGTTACGGCATTCCAGGGCATCCGGAAGTCCTTTCACCTTCCATGATAGCTGTCACCTCCCTTGATCTCCTGGTCTGGTCCTTTCGTCCTGTTCTTTAATTTCTGGTCTGGTTCTTTTCTGGTTTTGGGACCTGTAGAATGTGAACAGTCACGAACAGTGCTACCTAGTGATCACGCAGAGGGGTGGTGGGTCATAGAATCATAGAATCATAGAATATCAGGGTTGGAAGGGACCCCAGAAGGTCATCTAGTCCAACCCCCTGCTCAAAGCAGGACCAAGTCCCAGTTAAATCATCCTAGCCAGGGCTTTGTCAAGCCTGACCTTAAAAACCTCTAAGGAAGGAGATTCTACCACCTCCCTAGGTAACGCATTCCAGTGTTTCACCACCCTCTTAGTGAAAAAGTTTTTCCTAATATCCAATCTAAACCTCCCCCATTGCAACTTGAGACCATTACTCCTCGTTCTGTCATCTGCTACCATTGAGAACAGTCTAGAGCCATCCTCTTTGAAACCCCCTTTCAGGTAGTTGAAAGCAGCTATCAAATCCCCCCTCATTCTTCTCTTCTGCAGACTAAACAATCCCAGCTCCCTCAGCCTCTCCTCATAAGTCATGTGCTCTAGACCCCTAATCATTTTTGTTGCCCTTCGCTGTACTCTTTCCAATTTATCCACATCCTTCTTGTAGTGTGGGGCCCAAAACTGGACACAGTACTCCAGATGAGGCCTCACCAGTGTCGAATAGAGGGGAACGATCACGTCCCTCGATCTGCTCGCTATGCCCCTACTTATACATCCCAAAATGCCATTGGCCTTCTTGGCAACAAGGGCACACTGCTGACTCATATCCAGCTTCTCGTCCACTGTCACCCCTAGGTCCTTTTCCGCAGAACTGCTGCCGAGCCATTCGGTCCCTAGTCTGTAGCGGTGCATTGGATTCTTCCATCCTAAGTGCAGGACCCTGCACTTATCCTTATTGAACCTCATTAGATTTCTTTTGGCCCAATCTTCCAATTTGTCTAGGTCCTTCTGTATCCTATCCCTCCCCTCCAGCGTATCTACCACTCCTCCCAGTTTAGTATCATCCGCAAATTTGCTGAGAGTGCAATCCACACCATCCTCCAGATCATTTATGAAGATATTGAACAAAACGGGCCCCAGGACCGACCCCTGGGGCACTCCACTTGACACCGGCTGCCAACTAGACATGGAGCCATTGATCACTACCCGTTGAGCCCGACAATCTAGCCAGCTTTCTACCCACCTTATAGTGCATTCATCCAGCCCATACTTCCTTAACTTGCTGACAAGAATGCTGTGGGAGACCGTGTCAAAAGCTTTGCTAAAGTCAAGAAACAATACATCCACTGCTTTCCCTTCATCCACAGAACCAGTAATCTCATCATAAAAGGCGATTAGATTAGTCAGGCATGACCTTCCCTTGGTGAATCCATGCTGACTGTTCCTGATCACTTTCCTCTCCTCTAAGTGCTTCAGGATTGATTCTTTGAGGACCTGCTCCATGATTTTTCCAGGGACTGAGGTGAGGCTGACCGGCCTGTAGTTCCCAGGATCCTCCTTCTTCCCTTTTTTAAAGATGGGCACTACATTAGCCTTTTTCCAGTCATCCGGGACTTCCCCCGTTCGCCACGAGTTTTCAAAGATAATGGCCAAGGGCTCTGCAATCACAGCCGCCAATTCCCTCAGCACTCTCGGATGCAATTCGTCCGGCCCCATGGACTTGTGCACGTCCAGCTTTTCTAAATAGTCCCTAACCACCTCTATCTCTACAGAGGGCTGGCCATCTCTTCCCCTAAAACACAGTCCTGTCATCTCCCCTAAAACACAGTCCTGTCTTTCAGCTCCGCCCCAAAGAGTTTCCAGTCCTTCCCTTTTAGCACAGAGACTTTGGGGTCTGGACCTTCGAATTCCAGGTCTTCTCCAGCTAGGTTCTCACCCAAGGTGAAGGCTCCTATTGTTGTTACATTTTCTTGGAGTGGGTAGGGGAGCTGGGCTTGCTTTCTCTACTGGGCTCCAGTCCAGGGCCCAATGGTGGGAAGCTACACTCTGCACCTTGGGGTGCCAAGCAGTCACCCCCCAGACCACTTCCTACCTCAGTCTTCTTTAACTTCACTGAGTAAATCTAAGAATCTTCACTCGAGCCTCTGGGTTGCGCACTCAGTCACCTGACTCTCTTTTGTAGGTCTGCCCAGCAATGTGTAAGCAGGGGAACAGTCCCGCTATTGTGGGGAACTTTCCTGGCTTCTGCACTCCCTGGTGAAGTGGGCTAGCGAAAGGATCTGAGTCCTCGCTCCCACTTCCTTTACCCAGTGGCCTCCCTGCCCTTGGGGACTCCCCTTCCTGTCTGGCAGAGTCCTTGTAACCCCAACAAGGCTGGGCCCAGGATTCCTGGGGAGCTCGACCCCCAACCCTGCTGCGGTCATGTAGGACAGGGGCTAGGGTGTCCCCACTCTGGGGTACTCTCTCTGCACTGGGCACTTCTCTGACCCACTGACCATTACATACAAGTTAAAGCAAATGCAAGTTATTTAATCAACAATTAATATTAAAAAGAATAAGGAAAGATGGGAAAGGTTAAAGGAAACACATCACCCCGCTCTGTGGCAGGGAACATCACAAACAGTGTCTCTGCAACATCCGGGCAGTTCACAGTCTGTTCCTTGTAAGCTCCAGGCTCCTTCTCAGGCCCTGGCTCTGCTGCAGGGATGCTGTGGCTTGGACACTTGCTCTGGTGGTGGCCACACGCTCTCAGGCTCTAAGTGGTAGGACCCTTCTTCCCAGTGTCGCCCCCCCCCCCCCTCCCCCGTCCTGTCGGGGTTATGATCCAAGCCTGGCCTGTAGAGCCTCTTGGCTGAGGCATCTCCCTGTGCTGGGCCTGTTGCCCAGGGTCCCCCTCGCTCTCCCCAGCTGCTCACAGCACCAGCTCCGGATTGCTCCAGCCCCAGCTCCACCGCTCTGTCTCTGCGCTGCTGCTGCTGCTCTGCCTCCAGCTCCCTGGCTGCTTCGCTGGCTCTGGTTGCTGCAGCTCTGCTCCCAGGACAGGTCTGCTCTCTCTGGGCTGCTTTTCTGGTCCCTCTGGATCTGGCCCAGCTCTGCCCCCCAGTTTAGCTTGGGGCCCCTCCTTTCCCCTTAGCTCAGCCCCACTCTGTCTGACCCAGGCAATGCCAGCTCACAGGGAGGACGGGACCTCCCTGGCGTCCTGACTCCCTGATTAGCCTGCCCGCCCTGTCATTCAGGCTGACCTGGAGCATTGTTCCTGGGGGCTGTCAGTCTCAGGGTCCTGATTCCCCATCGACTTTTCCCCCTTTTTAGTAATGGGAGCTAGCAACTAAAACACCCCCACGGGCAACAGTCCCCTTACATCTGCGCTGTCAGGTCTCAGTACTTCCCCCTCAGAGCAACCCTTTGTTCCCTTCCACTACCTGCCTCTGAGCCCCACTGCTCCCCTTTTTAAGCCCCACCTCCAGCTTGTGCAAGCTTTGCGGTTAACCCCTTGCTCTCCAGTGTGGGATTTGTATACTCCATCACAGGCCCATATTCAGTAGGATTCTCATACATTTTCACGTTCCCCATTACTCAACTTTTCTCCAGTCGGCATTTAACAGATGACCCACTGCGTTTTTATGTAACCCCGTCATTGCACATGCACAAGCTTTGCATAACGTCTACATTTTTCTGGCTGGGTTTGCAGCTTCTTGGTCAAGACAACCAGGCTCACATGGTGAAGTGAGCTGTAGCTCACGAAAGCTTAAGCTCAAATAAATTTGTTAGTCTCTAAGGTGCCACAAGTCCTCCTTTTCTTTTTGCGAATACAGACTAACACGGCTGCTACTCTGAAAACTGTTTCTGAGCTTCTCAAAAAAAAAAGTCGGGGCGGGGGGAGGCAGTTATTTGTCAAATGACAAATAACTACCTTACAGCTTCCAACATGACACGTTATTTATCTTGCCTGCAATAACATCATTTTAAACAAATCACCAATTTATGTCAACAGACAGTTGGCAAAAACACACTCATGCCATGCCCATCCTTTAATCTTATCATTACCCATACCCATACTTCAATTTTATATTTCAATGTTACGAGTCAGTACTGTATATGTGTATTATCCTCCCCCTTAATCTATTAGAAAGTTTTTGGAGAGCATGCTATGGTTCTTTAATGTCAACATTTCTTATCTTCTACAAACACAGCTTTGTCAGGAGATTTTTACATTACTCAAAGTCCAAAAACTTTGTACTTTTATATTGCCAAACTTGTCAGTGTTTTTCCTGTTACCAATGTTGAGGTGCTCTGGTTTTTGGGCCTTGGTATTTAGTTGTTTTTGGTGGACCCTAACAATCTCTTATGATGATCTGGAACAGCCGTTCTCAACCTTTTTCCTTCTGAGGCCCCCCTCCCCAACATGCTATAAAAAGTCCATGGCCCACTTTTGCCACAACAACTGTTTTTCTGTATATAAAAGCCAAGGCCAGCGTTAGTGTGTATCAAGCAGGGCAATTGCCTGGGGCCCCATGCCACAGGGGTCCCTGTGAAGCTAAGTTGCTCAGGCTTCAGCTTCAGCGCCAGGTGGGAGGCTCGGTGCCCTGGGCGTCAGCCCCGCATAGCACAACTTCAGCTTTCTTACTTGGGCCCCAGCAAGACTAACACTGGCCCTGCTCGGTGGCCCCCCTGAAACCTGCTCGCGGCCCCCCAGGAGGACCTGGACCCCTGCTTGAGAACCACTGATTTGGGATATTCCTGCCCCATCTCAGCAAAAAGATTGTGGTTCTCTTTCAAATCAAATCCCCATAGAAATCTCTGGGCAAAACTGCCCACACTGATTCTCCAATCTCAAATCTCTCTCATTATTCTGCAGTTGTGCTATGGGGCTGTCTCCTCAGCTGATGTGAATGGGAATAGCTCTGTTGAAGTCAATGGAACTACACTGATTTACATCATCTTAGGCTCTAGCTACATTGACTGGTATGAATAGGAATTCTATACTCACGTGGGCAGCATTTGGGCAAGAGGAGTCAGATTCTCAGCATGTCTAAACGGGTGAAGTTCCATTGACTTCAATGGCACTATTCTGATTTACATGAACTGAGGGCGTGGCCTGTAATGTAGATTGAGGAATTTTACCCTGCATCTTTGTTATTTCCTTATCTAGACCCCACACAATAAAACCCTATTAATTAAAAATATATAGTTTTATTAGTGCTTTCCCCCATTTTGCATTCTTTTTGGAAAATATTCCTGATAAAAATTTCTTATTTGGATGCTTGATAACCCTCGCATGTCCTCTCAGTCTGGGTCACCATGAAAAGTGGATGTTCTTTAAAAAAATCCTCATGTATTGCATTAGGAGTAGAACAGGCCCTATAATAACTGCTACTGCTGGGTACTATGACCTCTAGATGCCATAGAGCTAATGAAAGATCCATCTTTCCCATTTTAATAACTTTAAGAAAACACATTTGAAAAAGGCTTCCAAAGTATTAATGCTTCTGTTTTTAACATTTGGAAAATCTAAGTTATGTGAAGATCAACATGCACAAAGCACAGGCATGCTGCTCTGAATTCATATTACGGATGGACACGTTCCAGTGTAATATGCTGAGTACTCAGAGATGCAGCAGGAATTAAAGAAGAAAAAAAATGCTTTTGTGCTTTGAACAATCCTATTGCTATGAAAATACTTGTTTGGCATGAGGATGGAAAACCATTTGTCTCCACAAAAAACCCTTTTGCCAAAGAGCACTCACAAATGCAACATTTCAGAAATGATACTGGGTGTGGTGCGCCACCAAAGTGAATGATCATCTGTACATTTTTTGGGGGGTGTTTGACTGAAGAGAGGACAAAACAGGCAACAACAGCTGGTTTCACAGTGCACATAAATAAAAGGGATAGCTGTAAAAACACCCACAAAGCACAGGAGGGTTCAGAAAATTCTCATGCTTTTAAAATATTTTTTCCTTTTGCAGCGTGGTTAGTGCTCATCAAAGCTGCTGGATTGACAGCCCCGAAACTGATTTTCGCTATTTAGCCAAAGGCCAGGAAAAAAGCAAAGTCACCAATAAGGTATCAGTTGCCCATGCTACTCTGCCACTTGAACCTGACTGGAATGACCAGCTAGGGGTGAAAGCATATTTCAGTCTTCAAGTCCATTTGCTCTAAGGCCTATCTGAAGGCTGTAGAAGAAACTGATTTACATCTCCATTCTTCTGGAGCTGGTGGAGCCAAAAGAGGCAACATGCTAACTCCTCTGCTGTGGAGGATGAGGGATATCTCTTTCTACTCTTCAACAATCCACTCCAGTCAGCCCTGGAGCAGCATTAGTGTCTAATCCTGAAGTGATTGCTATTGTTTAATATGGTGGTTGTGAGAGATGCCTCAACCATATCAGAGTTCCCATTTTTCTAGGTGCTGTATAAATATATAGTAAATGACAATCTCCTCACCAAAGTGCTTACCGTTTAATAGACAGGACATAAAAGGAGGAGGAGATGAACAAGTGGGTGTGGGAGTTGAGGGAGGTTTGGATGGGGGTAAAATATAAAAGGATCATCTCAATGTGAGCTGAATATGATTTCCTGTGCCACCGCAAAGCAGTCTGAGTGTGACAGCTGCCACCTTGGCCAACACATCAGGGATTGAACCAGAGCATGAGCTACTATAGTTTGAATAAAACAACAGAGGCTCCATAGGTGGGGCTGTATAGACTCATATTCTCTGTGGATCAGGCATGGAGGGGGACTGGTAACATGCTCACCAGTGGATTACATAAGTCAAGGGCTTGACTGCGTTTTTCTAGAAGAGACTTCATTTGGCATGAGATATCTGATATTTGATTTAATTTTTTTATCCCTCAAGTTTTCTTGTACTAGACAACATATTTGCAGCTGCAATGTGTTGATGATTCCCTGTGCACAGCAGTGTTTCTCCTGAGAGGCTCCAGTTAGCTCTTTCAAAAGTCTGCATTGTAATGTTCTGTACTTTGCTTTTCTGCCACATCACTGACAAATTGAGTCCCTGAGTCTTGACTATCACTAGAATGACAAGCAGGCAAAAATCACAGCCAAGTTAACCAGAGCAATTTGCTAGCCATTGATTTATTTATCTCCTTGACCTTCATGTGGCAGTGCTCCAAACATTAGCCCACGTACCACTGGAATCTTCCATATCATTTCTAAGTTTTTACTCATCATTTATTAAATCATGTTCATCCCAGTTTTCATGAGAGTTTCCAACTTTTAGAGGCTGATCCTGCTCACATGGTAGTGAATGGAGGGTTTTGCTATTAACTTCCTCAAGAGAAGGACTGGATCTTAAAATGCTAAGGATGCTCCAAATTACTCATTTTAGAGCACTAGCAATGCTCTATGTGGAAAACTATTTTTCATTTATTTTCAGCTATTATTTTTGAAGGAGGAATGTATCAGTCTGGCACTGGTGAAGTATCATGATTTAATAGCTTGTTTATCTCTCAGCAGAAGAGATCATTGCTGCTATTTGAACTGAGGAATCCAGTCCTGTCCTCTTTTCCTGTCCCTCTTGCTAATAAATGCCCAGTTCTGTTCTATTCTGACTTGTTGACCAGGCAAGAGCCATTGAAGTCAACAGGGGATGCTCATGGGACTAAAGATGTTCTTCGTGTGTATATGGTAGCAATCAATTCTGCTGCACAGATTGAAGATCTGCAGTTAAACTGTTCTTTTCTGGTTTAGGGCTAAGCAGTTGTTTTAAACGGTGTAGCTAATACAGCACCTAAAAATGATTTAGGCCCCAGCCCTCAGTTGTGACAGGCTGCTTTGTGCCACTCCACTGGCACAAGGCAGCCCTAAAACTGGTATATCCATCCATGGTACATCCATCCCACTCTAGTGCAGGGAAATCCTCCAGTGGTACAGAGCCAGCACAATAACTCCACCCACACTCTGTGGTCAGAATAAGGCATGAATACAAAGGAAAAGGGATCTGGTTAGGGCTTCCCCATGATCCAATGACCCCCCAGCAGTCACAAGGGAGACATTGGCAGCTGCTATAAATTAGAACAGCCTACAGGCCCAGCGCAAAGCCCTCCCAGGATGCAAGTTAACATAAATGAGTATCAAAGCCACTTTTGCACCACCCAGTCCAGCCTCCTGAGTTGTACAGTGAGCTCTTTACCTACAACCGAGGATCAAGACCTTAAACATTTAAAACACAGTGCGTGAATACTTGGATTTATTTCTGGGGTGACTCGTTCTAGAATTCTGTGTTTGAGAAGTAGCAGTACACTGCACCACATTCAATTCGGGGAGGGAGCAATTTTCACGTTGCATAAGAAAATAGCCTTTTAATATCATGTAATAAAAAGTTGCATGAGAAAAGTTGTATCTGAATGGTGCTCAGACTGCAAAATACTATTAATAGTGTCATACAGTGCCCCGTACTACACCTCTGCACATGCTACATGCACTCACACAATTAGGGGTGCTAGAGTACTCAGCAGCTATGCTTTAAACTCTAGAACCAGCCCCTTCTATCAATTAAATGGGGGCTAGTTTCACTGAATGAAATGCGAGTTGCACCTGTAGAACGGAGAGAGCATTTGGCCCTTAGGGTCTAATTCCGTGCTGATTCATGCCACACAAACCTAGTGATGTTGCATGAGATGTGTGTCAGCGCAGATGTGGGCTTTAAATTCTTCTGCAGCTTAGTTGCAGCATTTTAGGTGTTATTAAACAAGAACATTTTCACCTTATTGTTGTGGTTTTTTTGTGGGGGGTGTATAATAAATGTCATTATATAACAGGGAAAGTTATTAGGGGCTGATCCTGTGAGATGTTCAGTGCACTTCACTTCCACTGACTTTAAGCCCCAACATACACAACTGGCTTAATGTGACTTCAATGGGAGTATAAGGCTGTCTGAACTTTGGCCCTATGAGAACCTAAAACATACTTCAAGGTTATCCTTGGTGGTAGAAACCCCAAAAGCACCAAGTTAAATGGAAACCTCAGATCCCGAACCAGACGTCTTAGAGTTAACTAGGAAATTAATTTAAAAGAATAAAAATGAATAATATCTCCCAAGCTCAGCAACATAAATGGAAGAAGTCCAACGTCTCCCTGAAGGCCTGAGAGTCAACAGCCTCTTCCACTGCAAACATTAAAGATGTCTCTTCAAACAATAAAAAATGTGTATTTTGGAGCTTGACGGAAGTCTGCCCTCAAGAATCTCTTTGTCCATCAGCATTGACTATAGCATATGAAATACTGAAGACTTTACGGGGTCCTCTAGCCAACATATTCCCTCATTCTAACCCCAAGGATTCTTTTCCCCATTAGAATATAATCTTCCATGCTTTGACCACTTTCCTTCTTATCATATATAACTAGAACAGGTGATCTCTCATTAAATTATTTGAGAAATGCATATTTGGATACAGCTGTCCGGAATACAGAAGCTCTATCCTTTCCAGGGTACATATTTCAAGTGTGATCCACAATGTCCAAAGTGTGAGACACTGTAATAGAAAATGACAATGGGCTTCACAATCCAGCAGATCCATGTTGTTCTAGAAATGTAACATGTTACTTATTTTGCATAGAAATACTTGCATAGAATATCAGGGTTGGAAGGGACCTCAGGAGATCATCTAGTCCAACCCCCTGCTCAAAGCAGGACCAGTCCCCCAATTTTTGCCACAGAACCCTAAATGGCCCCCTCAAGGATTGAACTCACAACCCTGGGTTTAGCAGACCAATGTTCAAACCACTGAGCTATCCCTCCCCCCTGTTCAGTACTATGTCCCGCTCAATTGACCGGTTCACACAGAGGATAAAATCCTACTACTGCTAGCAGCTCATAGAGTTATTTCTTTAGCTCAAGTGGTAGAGGCCCATGCTTTTAGGCCTGAAAGTTTCAGATTCAGATCCTGATGATGACCCAGGAGATGGATTGTTAAATATTCAAAACACCAGAGCAATATGGCTCCATTATGATACCAGAGAAGTTCATTCTGACATTACAAGCTCACATACCCGTGGCCCTCATTTTGAAGTTAGGATGGCTTTATGTTTAAATAATACTGACCAAAGTGGAGAACATACTCTGTCAATAGCTAGATGAAGTTATCATTGGTGTTATAAAATTAAAATGATGAAAAATTCCCAACCCTGACACTTTTCTACGGGTGATACTGTTTTGGGTGGAACAGAAGACACATTACAAAGGAATTTACAAAGGAAAAGAGTATCATTATCCCCTTTTTACAGATGTCAAAACAGAGGCACGGCGTGATGAGTGACTTGGACACATTTTCCTAGAAGATTAGGCCCTGATCAAGCAAAGCATTTAAGCATGTTTATAACCATAAATACTGAGCAGTCCCAGTGATGTCTCATACATGCATTTAAAGATAGAATATGCTTAAGTGCTTTATTGGATCAGGCCCTTAATGCTGAGTGTATTAGACAATTAAGCTGCTCAAATCCATTCAGCTTGTAACGATCCTTTACAGGTGCAATATGCACTAATAAAAATGAATAGAAAGAACACTCCCATTTCATAACTTTAAAGAGACAACTGAATTCCTTTAAAAACATGTACAACATAAATTCCTGGAAAGGGTGAGGAGCTGAGAGTGCGAATTAATAAAACAATGAGGCCCCTGGGGAGATTTTCAAAGACACAGGTTAGGAACCCTACCTTCTGTCGAGAGCGGCAATGTCTCCTCGTGGATAGAGAAGTAGACTGGGATTCAGAACACTTGGGCTAAATTTCTGGCTTTGCCACTGGCTTGTTTGGGCAAGTTGCTTTACCACTCTGTGCTTCAGTTTCCCCATCTGTGAAATGGAGATAATGATACTCATTTCTTTGTAAAATGGTCTGAGATCTACTGATTAAAGTGCTATATGAAAGCTAGGGAGGAGGAGGACGATCATGATGATGATGATGATGATGATGAAAATGTTAATGGGCATCAGGTACCTCCCTCCCATTTCTGCCTTTGAAAATCTCCCCCAAATCCAGGGGCTCATGGCATTCCCAACACAGCAGCAAATTATACACTAACGGAGAGAGAAGGACTAAAAGTAAGGCAGTTTTCAGGCCTGGTGTGAAGCATGCACATCTCTTGTTTTCCAGAGGGCTGCGCAGCATCAGAAGTTTTTGTCTACAGGGTCCTTCCCTTAAAGAACTGAGGCCCCAGCACTGAGTCAGCTGTGTGGTCAGTACGAGCATGAAACAGTGAAGGTTGGTGGGTGGAGGCAAATGAAGCACTTTATCCACAAAACCTGGGGCTTTGAGATGTTGCCCAGAGTCAAATTTTGCCCTTTGCAGAGAGGCAGCACAAGGCACTTATGTGATGCCTAGACCTTGTGCTGCAGCTCTGCACAGGAGTGGATTTCACCCTCAAGATAGGTGGTCCAGGCCAGGTATGTACTACTGCTTCACAGAGGGCATGCGGAGTAATGGAAAAGGGGGCACGTGACACATATTCAAACTGTGGTTGTCTACAGTGTCGATCTACAGTGTTCTTGTGTGATCATAAATGACAGGGGCGTGGTCTGGGTGACTATGAGTAGGAAGGGAAGTGGACCATACAAATGGGAGCTGAGGTGTCCACCAGACAATGTCTCTATTAAGATGTGGTCCGTATGATGAAAAGTTTGATCATCCTGCACTATACCCATGTGACATGACCTTTTATGTGCCAGGGGGAAAATGGGATATACAGAGTCCCAATTATAGGACAATAGCAGGCGGTTGGATTGTTCAACCTGCCAAAACTAGTGCCTCACATACCTGTTGGTCATAATAGATACTCTGACATTGCTACATGTCAACCTTCCCCTCTTCTGCCTTAGCTGGCCCAGGGCTTGAATGTTATTCTCCTAGCCATCTTGTTTGGGAATCTAAGCAACACTGGATATAGCTACATGCAAAAAACCCCTGTGGCAGCAAGTCTCAGAGCCCGGCTCAACTGACTCGGGCTCACAGGGCTCTGGCTGCAAGAGTAAAAATAGCAGTGCAGACATTTGGGCTTGAGCCCAGCCTCTAAGACTCACCCTCCTCACCGAGCTTCAGAGTAAGTTGATCTGGGTTCAGAAATTCCCTGCTGCCTGTTTGCTGTGAAGATGTACCCATGGTCCTTTCATGGGCATGGTATGTTGTATCTGCTACCAGCCACTCCTGACTAAGTACTGAGCACAACAGCCAATGGATGGTTGCAAAGAAGTGAGGCTCCAACGGCACCGCTGGTGAATTTTTGGCACAGCTCTTCTCGCTGGGCACAATATTACACCATAGCAGAGGCCTAGGCTCAGCATCATTAATTGGAGAGAAAGACAGGAGAAGAAAAGATGTGCATGATGAGAAAAGCAAGATTACAGAGTAGAACGCTGTTTTAATGTTACTGATCGAAAACAGAGTCATGATCTCCACTGCAGAAGTTTATTCACCTAATCCCTGTTTGCTGGTGGGAACGGCACGCTGAGCTTTTCCATCAGCCTAGTGCTTGGAAGTGGAAGCATGGCACACTGGTGCAGTTTATCTTGTGGTGAACTAATGACTCCAAAGAGACTGCTTTAACAAGGGGTTAGTAAACTTCACAGTTGTCTGCAATATTTTTACTGGAAGTTACAGAAACTATTCAAACATCTGTCTAGATAAGTAAACAAATAGAGCTTTAAACCCTGTTGACACATACGTTATAGCTGACTCGCTATTTTTGACACGGAGGTAATCAATGGACTCAAGTTACATTATTGAAGGAATGTGTCAGCTAATAGGATATGCTTTCTAAGACAAGTACAGCATGGTGCGTGTGTGAATCCTTCACATGGACTTAAAAACTGGGTCTTATCTAAGTCTCTGGCTCTCTAGATAGTATTAGCACTTCACTTATGCCCCCCAAAAGAATCTTGTATGGTTTTCTTTTCCAGAGCAAATGGTGGCAGTGAGAATATTTTTAATATATCCTCCTCTTCAGCCAAACATAGCAATGGCAACAAGTTCTATGGTATTTTAAATATATCCTAATATAAGTGTCATATCCTTACTCTGTTGTGGGTCAAAAGCAGTGATTCTACAGTTTAATACAATGAGCTTTGGGACAATACACCTTGTGCAAAACGATAATGTTTAGAGCAGTGGAAAGAACTGTATGTTCTAGGAACCATTCAGCCTATATCAAAACTGTGCCCATATCAGGCACAATAGAGCATTTCATCCCCGAGGGGAAAATATTCATAATATTTCTTCTGAACTATACATCCCACTAATGTCTATATTCCACTAGTAGGAAAAGTTATCACCTATGTTGGACAATAGATCGTCATATGCACTTTTAAAATATAGGCACTTCAGGTAACCCCTTTGAAGACAGCGGGATTGCTCATGTAAGGGTTTGTAGGATCTGACCCATATATTATGTGTGATAGACCCAGGCCAGTTGGGTACAGCAGAGTAGTAGAAGGCAGATATACTGGCCACTGGATAAGCAGTTTTTTGTTCCCTGATTGACCAGAGCAGGGGCTGCTCCAGGCTAGAGTGGACACATGACTCCAATTAACCTGAAAAGAGTCAGTTGAAGCGTTAGGCTAATGAGAACACCTGACTCCAATTAACCTGAAAAGAGTTAGGTGAGGCTGTTAAGCGAATGTGAACATTCTATGATTCTATGATTCTATGATCTGATTAATTAAGGCCCCTCTGATACTATAAAAGGGCTCACTCCAGTCAGGCTGAGGGGAGCCAGAGGAGAGGAAGTGTGGCTGAAGGGTTGGGTAATGAAGACCCCCTCAAACCACTGGAAAGGGAGCCCTAAGGTAAGGGGTGAAGAAGGCATTAAGAGAGAGAAGCGGGGGAGCTGTGGGGAAGTGGCCCAGGGAAATGTAGCAACTCTGGCAGTGAAAGGTCGTCTGCCATTAGGGTCCCGGGGCCGGAACCCGGAATAGAGGGAGGCCCAGGGTTCCCCCCAACCCACCACTACAGAAACACCTCCTGGAAGGGGAAGACAGGCCCCTGTCAGGACAGGAGGCTAAACTGTTCTTGAATAAGCCTGTAGGGACAACAGAGACTCTGGGAGTTCTCTCACCAACCTCCTTGCTGGCTTATGATGAAAAGGGCTCAGTAGACTGTACCCTGGGCCCTAGAGAGAGAGAAGGGCTATGTGGAGGGTTGCAGTGAGCCTCTGAGGCTAGCATAAACTGCCTGGAAGCACGGGACCCACAGGGACAAGGTCGGAGCTCTGCCACATATGATGTATTTAAAATACCACAGCACTGGTTGACACTGCTTTTTTTTTGCTAGAGAAGAAAATACATTCAAGATATTCACACTGCCACCAGTTTCAGTTCCACTATCATTTAAAGAATGTTACAGCTTATACACTAATAATTATGTAGTCACTATTAGTGCAACATGCTGCACAAATGAAAGTTTCATGGTGCAAATGTATTAGTGTTACAGTTTATTCCCTTAGGGCCTAATCCTGCAAGGTGCTGAGAACTCTCAACTCCAGTGGGTTTTGAGAGCACTTGGTTACTTATAGAATAAGGCCCATATGTAGTCCTATAATAATAGGACATGTATGGGGATAGATTTCCAAAGGCACAAAGGACAGCTGGATGCCCAATTTCCTTTTTAAATTAATGGGAGCTGGGAGTGTAACTACTATGTGTCCCTAGATACCATGATGATGGGAATCATAAAAAACTCTCAACCAGACAGACATATGGCCTGTTTGTGCAGGAGCACAGGGGAATGGGAAGGCACAATTCTTTCATCTACAGCTCTCAAAACACTTGGTAAACTTTGGTGAATGAAATCTCACAAGGTGTCTTTGAGGTCGGTAATTCTTACTGATGGGGAGTGTAGTGTATAGGAATAGGACAGTATCCCTGTTAAATAGTTTGTGAGCCCTATAGTGGTGCTCACCATGTTCTGTGTTTTTAGAAGCTTCCAGAAACCAGTCAGGGAAACAGAGCCATGTAGCTGTATATTGGTGTATATCTAATTACCACAGTTATGTGAGACCCAACTGTGCCTGGGTAGTTTCTTCAAATGGTTGCTGTTGTGCAAGGAGCAAATGACACAGCAGGGAAAAAAGGCCCCATCTCCTAAGGTGAAGAGAATTTTGCTGGTTGCCTTGTCAGAAGCCAGGTATATAGGCTTGTTCCTGAAGGTATTCTCTCTTTCAGTATATTTAATAAAAGGCAGGAATCTTCTTATGCTAGGTAAGTTATTTCTTTCCTTACAAGCATGTGAAACATACAAAGAAAACACAAGGCTTGTTTGTTTTTTCCATCAAACAGAGTGCCTCTTTCAGAGCCAGTCCAGGCTTCTCAGGAAAAAACCAAGTACAAGGTTAACTCCTCAAAGGAAACTCAGCGAGTGAGTCGTACTTCATATTCTGCTTGGTGACAAAGGCTGACCTAGAGCGTGTCTCTCTTCATGGCATGGACTTCACCTCCTTGCTTCTCCGTACAGAGCACCTGCCACATATAAATACTATCTGAATACTAAAAATTGCCTAATTTAACAGACTTTGATGGTACACTATGGAAGTAGGATTAGGCCCTTGTTGCCCTATCTTCAGCCCCTCAGCTTTAGACTACAATCCCAAAGCTTCCTGAAAATTGAACTGGCTTAATAACAGGAAGCCAGGAGCTAACAAATTACAGTTCTTGTAATCAGAACAGGCGGTTGAGAAAGGGTAGTGTTTTGGCAATGATAGCTAATTTCCATGCCTCATTAAAACAACATGGCTTATTCATATATTTTTAGGCCTGTTTTTCATTTAAGGGATAACAGAGCAGGTGCCCCCTTTTACGAGGCAATAATCCATTTTGGCTGAGCAGTTTATCCCTGCGGGGAAACCGGATGTATTCACACTGCCAAGGAAAACAAAGTACCAGTCCTGTTGTCCTTCTCCTACCCCTTATGAGGAAGGATATTAAACACAGTACACTTCACCTTGTTCTGTGTGTTACTACCCAGTGCTGAGTTCAGCTATCAGGGTCAATAAGGTGATTGTCAAAATCCCTGATTACTCTCCTCTGAGTTAAGGCCTGTATCTGCAAAGCACTCCTGCTGACTTCCAAGGAAGTTTAGACAACTCAGAACTTCATAAGGGGTGCATCCAGCAAGTCACAGGGCATATGATCTTCTTAGGCACTCACTACCTTGTAGAGTCAGACCTAGGATCAAGCCCCCAGAGCCTACCCTTTTTCCCAATGAAATCACCAGCAAAACTCCCATTAACTTCAGTAATGCAGGATTGGGCCCTTAGAGACCATGTATATGATCAGGGAGTGACTCAGCCCTGGACCTGCCAAATGAGGCCAATGACTGGCCAACCTGCATCCAATGAAGTCAATGGGAGCTTTGCCATTGACTTCAGGGAGAGATGGATCAGCAGCAGCTGAACCTGACATGCCAGGCAGCAGGCAGAATGGGGATGGTACAATGAGCTTGCACAGATTATACCGTATTTTATATGTTCCTCACTGCGTGAGAAGCCGAGGGGATCTCACACTGCAAATTCAGCTCACATTGCGGAGTTTGAAATGTAGCGATGCAAGGTTTGGGGCCAGCCCATTAGAAAGTCAGGGCTGTCTGCCACGTTCAGATGAGATCAGTGTTTGGCTTCCGAACAGCTCCAGAGTTCTGTAAATAGAAGAGGGACAGAGGGCACAGGGGACAGAAAACGGGTATGACTAAGGAAAAAAATATTTCTCTTAAGAGTTAGATTGTGCCTGATTCTAATACCTCTGTAATGGAAGGGTGGAGGGGAAGCTGATCCTTCTGCACAGCCTACTATCCATATCTCAGCTTGAGAACAAGGGAGCTACATGTCTTGGACTCCCTACTTTAAACAGGGGATTGGGAGGAACCTTGTCTCCACACCCACCCTGCTAAAATGGCAGGATGCAGTGGAGAGGAAGTAATCTGCATCTGGAAGGAGTGGTTCAAATTACTTCCTTCAAGAACAAGGAAGGAGAACCTCACAATTCCTTCCCAGGGTAGCTCTTGGAGTGGCAGAGCTATGTGCCACCCCTTACACAGGGCTTTGAGCAAAGGCTCAAACTAGCCTTAAGAAATGTTATGGGGAGGGAACATGGAATGGAGCAGATGTGCCAAGATGGGAGGCAGGAAGCAGAAACTTTAATGTTGTTAAAGGTTTAAGGTAAGGAGACAATCAGAAGAAAAGGGAAATCCTGGGGAGGAAAATGAGAAGATAGAAACAGTCTGCACTGAAGAGTGGCCATTTCATTGAGAAATCACGTGATAGGGAGTCTTTGTTCTCACTCTCTGAGAACCTCCAATTTTTGTATAACTTGGCATAATAGTTTGTGATTTTTCTGAAGTCTTCCATAGGAATGCTGAAAATGTTTCTTTTCTATTGAAAAGTTTAAATGTGCACATTCCACTATTGACCCTCAGTCTCTTCTATGTAAGGCTCCAGATTGGGACTTGAGATCTAGATTGAATTCTTTTCTCAGGCACAGACTTCCAATGTGACTTTGGACAAGTTCCTTAACCTGTGTGTCTCAGTTTACCATATATAAAATGGGAATAATGATCCTTTTTTAGCTCACAAAGGTGTTAGGAGGATAGATTCATTCATATATATTAATGTGATGAGCACCATATAAGAACCTAGATTGATCATCTCATCCCTAGTTATATATCGACAACAAAGAGGCTTTTGATTCAGTCAAAAGATCAGCATTTTGACTCTCAATGAAAGGAAATGGCATTCCAGATGTTCTGCTAAATCTGGTACGTGATCTTCACATCGGTAGCAGGGCGAGAGTGTGTGTTGGTTCATGGCTTTTGCTGCATTTCTACACAACCTGAGGTGTGCCTGCAGCAGGGATGCATTCTTGCTCCAGCACTATTCTGTCAAGCTATTGACTGGATATTAGGACTTGCCGCTCCACACATTGGAATCAAGATTGATCAAGAAGTGTTCACCAATGAAGACTATGCTGACAGCACTGCCTTCATGGTGGAACAGTCAGTGAATTTCAGTCTCACCCTCCAAGGCCTTCAAGATGCTGCCCATACTATGGGGTTGTTGAACCTCTCATGGCAGAAGACTAAGGTATTGAACTTCCAGCTAGGCCACCAAATTCCATGGTGCAGGTGGGACCTAGTACTCTGGTGAGATCCAATGAGTTCATCTACCTAGGCAGCAAGCAGAGTTCAAAAGATCACAGCAAACCGAACTTTCTTTGGCGAATAGGTTTCACCCCTTCTGGCATGAAGTCTTGCTTATGGATGCAAAACCAGCCTTGCACTGAAACAAAGTTCAGGATCTCTCAAACCTGCATACTATATGAATCAGAAACCTGGGATCTCTCTTAGAGGCAGACTCGGAGAGGCTAGAGGCATACCATATGCGCTGTCAACACCAAATCCTGAGCATAAAGCAGTTTGACTTTGTGCAAAATGTCATAATTTCGCAGAGACCTTCCCTGCCTTTAGTCACTCTTTATATTGCCTGCTGTACGGCCATGTCAACAGGATAGACAACAATACCTCAGAACACTGTATTCTCAAATTCTACATCAAGGCACAAAGGGTGCACACCCTGATCCTACCTGGTGCTGACCACAGGACTGTCCCAGAGATTTTGAATTTGCAGGACAGAGCTAGATCTGGGAACTTCACTACATGATGCCTGGTGGGACCCCATGAACTGTGGTCACTGTAGTTAGTGCAACAGTCCTCAGTAGACTGTGTGTATTTAATGATGATCTCTAGTTGCATAACGGGGGTGGGCAAACCTTGGTCTTGCCTTTATATGTATATTGGCTGCTTTAAATAGTGTGTATTTTTAGAAAAAAGAAAAGGAGTACTTGTGGCACCTTAGAGACTAACAAATTTATTAGAGCATAAGCTTTCGTGAGCTACAGCTCACTTCATCTCACTTTGCATCCCATAATATAACTGCTGCTAAAAATTCACATTGCTTTTACTGATCCATGCCAATGGCAGAATCTTTATTGGGAAACCATCCGCATCACCCATGTTCTTATCCGACATTTTCTTGAGATTAGGTTTTAGCCTTTCAGTATTATAACTTAATCATTTTTTTTTCTTGTGATGGATTCTGAAGTGCTTTGACAAATTTCTTCAGGGAAGAGTTGTGCATCATTTGGGCTCTTCCTGCAGAAGCTTTCATGGAGAGCAGGGCAAGCTCATATTACCTTTCACAGTTGGACTATCCCTTTCCGATGGATGAGGGACAATCACTATGTGAGGCAAAGGACAGACAGAAAACATGTGAAGATTGTATCTTGTAAAATGAATACAGTGGCTCTCCACGGAGACATAACAAAGATAAGACAGAAGTTAGGGCTACCAAAAATATAGGGTGCGAAAAGACTTGGGTTATAAGGGTACTAGAACATATCTGCTCTTCTGGAATGAAAGCTTTTACTACACGGGGCTGTATTTCGACTGTTTGACCTGAGGCCACTGTGGTTCATGTGCCTACAACCAACTGTTTATGCGGCAGCATCTCAGTGCAAAATAACTAGGAGAATTCCATTCTTATCATTCCTCACATGCCCAGGGCTGTGGGTGATGACTGTATCATTCAAGTGCTCACAATATGTTCAGTCTCCAAGACAAGGACTAGTTGCCAGCAAACCTTGTTAATTTAGTATCTATTGCTGGCTGATCCAAGCAATTATGCTGAAATTGAGGTCACAAGCTCATTTGGGATAAGAAAGAAAGTAAAACTAGAAATGTAGGAAGAAAATATTAAACACATTAAAATGTCTATCGTTAAAACTACAAGGAATGTACATGAATAGCTTTTAGGGCCTATCAAAAGCCAGTTTTAATCCATGGGATTTAAATACATGCTTGCTTGCTTTGATAAATACGTATTTCCTTAAGCATAAACTTCAGGAGATACTTAAGTGCCTTGGTGCATCTGGGCCTTAACTCTCTGTCAATCATATAATTCACTTTGAAACAAAAGGTATTAATTGAGCATACTAGAAACAAACAGGAAATCCTGAAAATCTAGCCTTTTGTTCAGCTTTCTATGTGAAACAAATCACACTGGCACTTAATATACGCAGTGCAATGAGAGTACAGAATCTGAAATTCAGCACCTTTCACAAGACCATACATGGACAGCGGGCACAATGCTGTATAACATCCTGTCCACTTTATCTTGGGTGGAGCAATAAAGGAAGGAAAGTCACAATAGCGCTCCTCCTTTAATCAAAATATCTCATGTCTGTCTAAGAATCAAGGATATTGTAATAGAGATCTTTTTGGACTTGGTATGATGTCAAAAGCTAGTGAGAGACACAAGGAGTAACTGAACATACATACTGGAATGTCCATCAAGCATTTAACAGCTTCCAAAGTGTCTGTGTAGTATCCTTCTAAACTGATTACTTTTCAGTCTAATAAAATGTATAAAACCACCACTTTTTTCAAAGTAGTCTTTTTTCTTTCTTATGCTGCTACCTGTATCTCTACCTACTATCTAGCATTCTATGATACTCTCTCTGTATATTGCAAAATATTTTAAAGCTTTCCGTAATGCCTTCAAAGAATTCAGAGAATGCCACTTGCTCTTGTCCTCCATTTAGACTTTGGAGCCAATGGAACTGCGCCAGTTTACATCGGGCAAGAATTTGGCCCTTAATAGTTTGCATTTCTTTTCTGGGGAACAACCGAAATACAGTAACTTCTTGCTTAACATAGTTATGTTCCTGAAAAATGCTACTTTTAGCGAAACGATGTTAAGTGAATCCAATTTCCCCATAAGAATTAATGTAAATGGGGGAGTTAGGTTCCAGGGAAATTTTTTTCACCAGACGAAAGAAATTATATACATATACAGTAGAAGTTTTAAATTTTAAACAAACAATTTAATACTGTACTCACCAATGATGACTATGAAACTAGGTTGAGGCGGGGTGTAGCGGGGTTGGGGCACAGGGGCTTGCCCCGCTCCGCCTGCCCGGTGTTCTAGCCAGGGAGTGGGGTCAGGGCATGGGGGCTTGCCCCACTCCATCCTCCCGGAGTTCCTGTTGGGGAGTGGGGTCGGGGAATGGGGGCTTGCCCCATTCTGCCTGCCTGGCGCTCCTGCCAGGGAGCGGGGTCAGGGGCTTGCGCACTCGACAGCTGGAATGCCGGGCAGGCGGGCGGAGCGGGGCAAGCCAAACAACCTTATAACACAGGGGTCTCAAATTCAAATGACCACGAGGGCCACATGAGGACTAGTACATTGGCCCAAGGGCTGCATCAATGACACCCCCCTGGCTGCCCCCAGCCCTGACCCCACTCCACCCCTTCCAGGAAGCCCTGCCCCTGCCCCGCCTCTTCCCACCCCTTTCCTGCCTCCATTCCAACCCCTTCCCCGAAATCCAGGGACTGCATATCAGCGTGTTCCCCCTTACTCAGGGCAGATTGTTCTCCCATAGAGAGAATCAAAGGCAGCATGAATTATTACTAACTATTACCACCATGCCCAGAGAGGTGTGCTAAGTGCCTCACAGATCAGAGATGCATCCGATGAAGTGAGCTGTAGCTCACGAAAGCTTATGCTCTAATAAATTTGTTAGTCTCTAAGGTGCCACCGGTACTCCTTTTCTTTTTGCGAATACAGACTAACACGGCTGCTACTCTGAAACAGATCAGAGAGGCAGCCACAGGCCCTGCCTGAAGATCTGACCATCTAGAATGTAGACAGGGCCCAACAAGGAAAGAGTAAGAAGAAAGAGAAAGGGAGAGAGACATGGCTCCAAAATGAGATCATGCGGTGACTAAGCAGCGACTCTCTTTAGGCCCTGGCAATGTCTTCTGGGGCAGGTTTTGATTTATTTGTTTAATCAGTTCACCCTTCACAACAGGAATGAATTTTTAGGAGGGGCTTGACAGAGGTGAGGCTGGTAATTTGATTAATAGGGTTTGGGAGAGCGTTCCAGGCAGCAGTAGCAGCAGGGAGATGCTCATGTGAAAAGGAGTAGAGCAGGGTGCCACAGCCAGGTGTTGAATTCTCTGTATGTGGTGCATAGAAACAGGATTTCCAGTATGTTATAGGATTAATGGCCCTGAGTGAGAGGAACCTACCCAAAACGGAAGGGGAGATGGAATGAAGGAAGGACCTGTTCATGGAGAACCTTCATGGTCTGAACTAGGCCTGAATTCTATATGCCAAATTACTGGCATCCTGTATATTGTGTATATCCACACTGAGCATACCCAACGCAACTGAGAACTAGAGTAGCTGATATGTAGTGGAAGGGGGAAAGAAGAGGAGAATGAGGGTGCATGCCCCAGAGACACAAATTGCCCCACAAGGGGCAGGGAGTGTGGTAAAATGCTTGTAAAGCTGTAGAGAGCTGCACCATTCAAATGGATGAGGTACTGTACTGTACAGGTGGGCAAATAATGAAATTTTCCAGTTTGCTAGTTATTTTGAAATTTTGGGGGGGGAAAACAGTTTTGGATCAAACAAAATATTTCATTTCTACCAATTCCAAATGTGTTTCTATTTCTACCATATCTAATCATTTTTAAAATTTTTGTTTAAAAAAAAGGAAGAGAAGTTTTGAAACAAAACATTGTTTCCTACTGAACAATTTAAATGGTTCATTTCAAAAATGTCAAAAGAAAATGGTTTGATTTTTTTTTTTCTGAATTTGTTTTTTTTTTTCTAAATGACTAATTTGGCCAAATTCACATGAATTCACAAAACATTTCAGTGTCACCAAATTTGGCTTTTTTTTGGTGAAAACAGGTTTTCTGATAAATGTTGCCCAGGTTCCCTATGCACACTAAGGATAAGGAGGGACAGATTTTGCCTCCCTCAGGAACCACCCCTCTGGCAGTGCAGCTCAGCACCACTCCTTCCTCAGGGCCATGTGCAGTTGACACCATCTGGCCTTAATTCATAATGAAACCGTAACCTGCAAATAGATTTTTCCAGGAGTCTGGATAAAAGAGAGTTGCAATAAATGAGCGTTGGCATCTAGAAGGGAGTGGGCAAATATTCTTGTCAGCGTTTTAAATACTACAGCATCTAGTAATAAGTGAAAGAAATGATGCACATTTTCTCTTGATTTATGCACCTGATATGAAATATATGTTATACATTTCCTCTGGGATGTATTTCAACTCAAAACCTGCGATACCAGCTTATAATGAGTTACACATTTATTTTGAAACAGTGCAGACCAACATTAATTGGAAGCATGTTCCGTTTGACTAAACAGGTAAAATAATTATTAAGTTTTCACTGTCACTTACGAGGCCTGTGCATTGATGTTAATCATTACACTTTTTGTATGCTATGGGCAAATCAAATACAGTAGTGATGGAGCACACCACAGTAAAAAGCCAGAGTGCTTGATATGTGGAGAGAAATTAATAATAGTAACTAAAGCTGGTCAAGAAATGGGGTTTTCTTTGATGAAAAGTTTAAATTTTCTGTGAATCAACTAAAAACACACAAGATTTCAGCTTAAAACTTAAAGTTTTCATATTTTTAGTCAAAAAGTTTTGGGTTTTGGCCAAAACACCTTAAGTTTTCCACTGAAATTTTTCAATTTTTTTTTTTTAAAAGTCAAAATTTTCCATGGAAATCAGACCCTTTTTGGAAAAAAAAAAAATCAGTGAGTTGAAAATTCAGTATTCTGTCAAACAGTTTTGGAGGAAACATTTCAACTAGCCCTAATAGTAGTAATAGTTTGTCTAATAATCTCAGTGAGTTTTCAAACAGTAACGGAGCCTGACAACCACTGTGTGAGGGCAAATAACATTACTATCCCTATTTTACAGGTGAAGAAACTGAGCCAGAGGAAGGTTACAGTAACCACCATTGCAAGGTCAACATATACTAAAAGCATAGGAGCACTTATTATTTATTTTATTACAGTAGCATCTAGAGGCCTCAAGGAAGATTAGGGGACGCCATTGTGCAAGGTGCTGTACAAACACATATGGAGAGATAATTATAAGCTCTTTGGGCTAGGGATTAATATTATTTACTATTTGTACTGTGGTAGCACCTAGAAGCTGCCATCTTATTGTGCTAGGCACTGTGCAAACCCTTCAGAGCAGAAAGTTGAAATAGACAGATAGGGACCTGAGGCACAGAGAAAGTTTCCAAGGTGCCACAGTAAATCAGTGGCAGAGCCAGAGTTTGAACTCGGGTCACCTGAGGGCCTATATAGTGCCTTCAGCACACAGTGATACTCACTGTACCTAGGTACAGCAAGAGTACTCAGGCCTTAACAAAGCTACAGTTGGTTCAGCATGCAAGTGAGGACAGGAAAGTTGGTCAAAGGTATGCAATATATGTGTTTATTATTATTTTATATTACATTAGTGCTTAGAAGCCTCTGTCTCAGATCAAGATTCCATTGTGTTAGGAACTGTACATACACAGTAAAAGGAGAGTCCCTGACCAATCTAGATCTATGAAAAGATAATAATGGGGGGAGGGGGATTTATCATCTCGTCTCTGCAACTTCTTCCCACATGGGTTGTGCATAAACATGGACAGCAAGATAACACAACATGTTAGTGTGACTGATATAATGGCTGTATTGCCATGAGTTTGAGATCACTACTTTGCTTCTGAGTGACATTCCCATGAGTAAGTAATTTGACCATACCAAATTCATGCGCTGCAATCTTTTTAACCACACCACGGTATCACGTATTCACCTTCATCTCTCTCGCTATATAAAGAGGCATATCCAGGTAAAACTAAATGAAATCCATTCATCTCCCACTGAAATGCAAACATTTTGAGGGCAGGGTAGACATGATCACTCTTTCATGGTGAAAAACAGCACTACACAACAGCTTGGGTAATAAAGTCAATACCACACTCAGTGTAAATTGCAGGGTCAGTTAATGTAGGTAGAACAGCTTGCCATTCCCATCCAGATTCCTACTGCATGAACAGAATTCACCAACCTGCTCCCATGCCTACTGACAGTGCTAGGTGCAGCTGTCCTTATATCCAGCTGAGAAAACCAAAACAAATGGAGGGGAGGGGTTAAGTGAATTAACAAGCAAAAGGAGACAATGGGCCAGATGCTCAGCTGGTGTAAATCCAAGTCGCTCATTGGAGCGACATGGATTTACACCTGCTGAGGATCTGGCTTGTAGTTTTCCTCACAACATTTCACAGTAGTGTTTGAAGAATGTCATCTCAGGGAAAGGTTAAGACTCTCAGGAGCTGGTTGCCCTGATGAATCCAGGTTGCTGACATTTTATTGACCCTCACATCGTGAATTGAGCCATAGACTAACCAATCTGGCTGGTGATACGCGCACAGAGCCAATGTCTGAGGGGAAATACTGCTCCACCAGCAAGCACACGATGCCCTGTGGTGCCTTCCTCCAATGTTAGGATTTCAGGACTTTTAAATGGGCGTAATAAAAGGGATCAGTTCCCCTTGTTGAATGCTCATCTTTGGGCTTTGCACTGAGTCCATCTGTGCATTTCTGTCAGACAAATTTATTTTATTATTTACCAAAATGCATCTGTCATTATATCTCCTTCTGCTTGTACACACATCAAACAACAACAATGTGGCTGGCCACAGTCAGTCCAAGTACAGAACTAACTCCCACAGTAAGCCCAAAATAAACCCCAACACCCCTGCCTCCAGGATATTGCTAAACAGATAGGCTTTGCAACTTGTCCTGGAGGTCAGGAGGGTTGGGTTTATTGGACAAACAGGGGAAGCGAATTCCAGAATTGAAGACTCCCCCCGATTCTGGTAACACCTTGCCAGAAGCCCACCCCCCCAGCTGCTGAAATCTATGGACTTTTAGCTCAGACACCTATGCTGACTTCAACTCTCATGGGAAAACATGGGGAGAGGGTGGGATGAGAGGTCAGAAAGCTAGGCTCCAAACCAGATAGGAATTTAAGGGGAAAATTCTCTACTATACCATAGCTCTGCTCAATCCAGGGGGGAGGTGAGGGAAACATCAGGCCAGTCCCAGCTCTGATGCCCTTAAAGCTCTTGCCAGGCAGTCTAGACTCAGCCACTAGCTTAGAGTGCTTAATGAACCCTGTGACAACAGAGGATAGGAGCTGTAGAGCAGAGCCCTGCCACACACACACACCCCTGCCTAAGACATACTCTTCCCCTTCCCCTGACATGACCCCTCTTTGCCAGGAGGGAGAGGAAGGACAGATTCATGGGGCCAAGCTACAGCTCAGATATGCCAGCAGGGAGCTTCCTATGACAGGGGAATTCTATGCTGGGCATCTGGCTGAATTACAGCCAATATACATCTCCTGAGTGGCACAAAAGGAGTGTAAGGATTTGGCCCTAATGATCAGTATCATACCTTGAACTGGAATCAATGTAGTCTCTGGAGTGCTGTGTATCAGGCATCTTGCAAGTCAAAGTGTTATACATCACAACCCCCTTGCTGAATGGTCTCCAAGGTGAAGATGTTTTCTGAACAAACACCTCAAGACATTTTCACTCGTTTCTTTAAAAAACCCAAGGAGTCCATCAGTCTCTTTTTGAGACAAATCTATTACTGATTAAATTCCTACAAGCCAATTTGGTAATAACCACTATTTTCATCTGACAAATAAGCCAGCTCAAATTGCTGGCATAATATACTTCACAAGAACAATGAGTGAAAGAGGTTATTGCATCAAGTATTCAGTAAATCAATGTAAATCTGTATAGCCGATGCCGGAATCTTATGTTTTTGTAATAATGATGGTGCACTTAATCAGTTCAAATTTTTATTTCTCTCCCCGCTTTTACTTTAGCTCTCTTTTGGGCCCCATTTTCAACATGCTTGAGGGACAGGAGGAAACTAGAGTTAATGTGGGATGGGGAGAGTGACATATTTGGCTAGTTGGAAAGAAAATTTAGTCCAGAAGACATTTAAGGCCATGTTTCAGAAGATGTCTCTAGGTTTGCACATGCAAATTTTGCACACATGTCTTCCTTCTTCCTTGTATACTAGCTGAGCAAATTTGAGCTGGACCCACAGAGATGACACACATAGAACCCTTTGCCAATTTGTGTAGTGTGGCTTTTCAGAGCAGAACTGAAGATGTATTAATTACAGCCGTAGCTAATCAAAATACATCCAAAATTATGTTGACAATAAAACTAGCATGATTAGAAGGAGGACATCAGTAGAAGGAGATTAGAAGGAGCAGATCCTCAGTTGGTGCAAATTGTCATAGCCACTTCAATGGGACATTCAGAATTAATACCAGTTTCAGATCTGCCTCTAAGTCTTGTTTTCATGTTGGTTTTGAATGCAAGAAGCAATCTGTTAATTTAGTTTTTGATGTGACAGGAATGATATCATATTTGCCACGCATGCCACTCACCCAACAATTGTTTTCCCAGGTGAGATTATCTTGACTTTTCAAGTGTAGAAGCCACGTTTCCTCTTCAAGCGATGTTGTGAAAACAAATGAGTTATGTTGTTTTCGTGTAAGTTCAGTCTTGTGACAATTTTATACACCTGGCACAATCTGTGTTGTTTCTTAGTATGGGGTGATGCTGACTGTTTACAATTGACTGGAAGTTTTCAAATAATGCTTTTGCACACACAGAGTCCAGTAAGGTTTCACTAGTGAACTTCAACTTCTAAATTCTCATACCTGGCTCATTACCCATTTATTTCTCTATCCCATATCATGAGGGGATTTAATTAACTGATGAAACCACTAAACACAGAGACTATATGAGCATGCCAGTTCAGAGCTACCAAAGACTTTGCCAATTCTGTGGGACAAAATATGTCTGTACAAACAAGGATTCAGCAATATGGAGAAAATGTGAATGGACTATTTCCAACATGTCCTGTGGAAATGTGACAAGAAATCCACTGACTGAAAAAACAGATTACACACTGTTTGTGCCCTGAAGAAATACAGAACAATGCACAAGGAAGGAAAATTCCATCAAATATAGTAGGAATGTACTGAAGTCAATGAGTACATATTCCAAGAAAAACAGCTCATGACCCAAACCAAAACCCCAAACAACGTAAACCTCAGAAACGTAAATAAAAATTAACTGCAAAAAGGAGTCTTGGGGAAGCAGAGTAAGAAACACATCAGATTAAGGGACCACAGAACATAAAAACTCCAGCCAGTTATTTACCCATTGTACCATGGTAAATGCACAGCTCATATTCCAGCAAGCTTTTTTTGAGAACTAAGAATTTGGCGTGGCATAGCATAACAAAGCATGTTTTACCAAAACGGGTGGTTTCTAATGGATTTCAGTGCCAAAGTGTAGTAACATTCCATTCAAAATCCTAAGAGGAGGTTTATGATGATGAGGTATATTCCTAGGAGAAAAATAAAGGCATGGTATATTCTCAGCATGCTTGATGGCATGCACATCAATATTACATGTGCAAGGATATCTAGTACCAAATGCTAAAAAGAGCAAACAAAGAGCCACCTGAAAAAAATGTCCCCTTCCCAAAGTGGCAGAAGTAGTAGTACATATGTGACTGTACAGGTAACTGATATCAAGTAAAAAACAACAATAGATGATGAAGACTCCAAGAAAAGTAAAATAGGCTCAAGCACTGTGCCTTTAAATAATAAGTTCTTCTTTTCCAGATGATTTTAATAAACCCAAGGACACGTGTTATAACCCCTTGATGCTGTACAATACGAATAACCAAATAAAAGATCTCTCCAGATTTTAAGATTTACTGTTTGCAACGGGAAAAGGCCAACCAGATGACATCACTATACTTCATGTGTGAGTTGCTGCCAAGTTTGGTAATGCTCAACTATAGAAATTGATCCTTTATGTTTTTGTGGGAAAAAACAATTTTGGCCTCAGCAATGACGTTTTGTGTGTGTGTTATTTATGTAAGTGTAATGTTTACGTTCAGCAAACTTCAATTTGACTTAACACTGGAGCCAGAATACCTTCTCTTACAGGTTATTTGTTTTCAGCCATCTGCTTAGCTGGAAATAATTGATTTTGACAATTTAAGTGTTAAAAGTCAATGGATTATGTAGGGTTATTCACAAAAAGCCAAATACTGGTTCAGGCAGAACTGACATTGACTTCAATGGGTGTTTGCCTGAGCAAGGACTTAGAAAGGCCTTAGGATTTGTCACACAGTATGGGAGGTGTAGTTCTCCCCGCACTGAATGGAACAGCACTAGTCAAACTTATTGTTACTTATTTAACCACAATGTCCTTTTGTTGTAAGACATCTGGATTTCTGGGAAATAAGTCTGATATTAATCCCAGTCAGCCCCACAGAGTATAGAAATAATATTGTGTACTTACAAATCATCTTCCATCAAAGAATCTCAAAGCACTCTATTACCATTAATAATTAAAATCACCTTCTTTTATATCCACTTCAGAGCTAAGTAAATTGAGTTCCAAAGAGTTTAAATTACTCTCCCAAGATTTCACAGTGACTCAGTGACCGAGTTGAGCATAAAAAACACAAGGTCTCATTCCCACAGCCCTGCACATCACTTCCTCAAGACTGCTAGCTCATTATGTGAATAAGAATAGTGTCACAGAGTTTAAGGCCAGAAGGGATTATTAGATCATCCAGTCTGACCCCCTGTATACCACCGGCCATTACATTTCACCCAGTTACCCCCCTCTGAGCCCAATAATTTTTGTTAGACCAGAGCATTTCAGTTCTCAGGATACTAAACAATTGTGTGTCACAGGCAGAAATCAGGAGACAGAGAGTATGTCTACACAGCAAAGAAAATGCCCTGGTTTGCCTGTGCAAGGCGATTCGGGATCACAGGGCTTGGGTGGGGGGCCCGTTTCATTGCTGTGTAGACTTCTGGGCTTGGGCTGAAGCCAGAGCAATGGGATCCTTCCACCGTGCAGGGTCTTAGAGCTGGGGCTCAGCCTGAGGCCGCAAGTCTATACAGCAAAGAAACAGCCCCACAGCCCAAGTCTCCAAGCCTGAGTCGGCTGACATGGACCAGCCAGGGGTGTCTAGTTGCTGTATAGACATACACTATGGTGCCAGGAGTGCCTGAAGCCCTGGCAATTGCAGGAAATTGATTAGGTGGGTTATGACTGGATGATCGTAGCAGGTGAACCACACTGCATGCGGCAGAAGGCGGCAAAACAAAAAACAAAACTAAAAATAAGGTCCCTATCACTCTGACCTGGAGGAAAATTCCTCTTGCCCCCAGATCTGGTGATGAGAGTAACATTGAGTATATGGGCAAGACACACCAGTCAAGCATTGAAGAAAAATGATTCTTTGTACTGTCTCAGAGCACAGTGCCCACCCAGTGTCCTGTCCTATCTCCAGTTGTGGCCAATCCCTGATGCTTCAGAAGAATGGGGGTGGGGGAGAAGGTATCTGGCCAATTGTGCATTGGAGAAGAAAATTAATTTTGACCGTTGCAGGCAACTGGCTGAAGCCCTGAAACATGGGATTTGATTATCGTTATTGCCTTAAGGCAGAGCTGCAAGTGTTATGAGCATATTGAAGGCAATGCAGTCAATTTTATTCTTCCCAGGACCCAGAAGGAAGGGGGATTCAGAGATTCACAAGATCACAGATTCCCAAGCCAGAAGGGACCGACAGCCTGACCCTGAACACACAGGCCATAGAATTTCTTCCAGAAGCTCGATGAGAGCATATGCTTTAGAAAGATAGCTAAGCTCCCGTTAAAGACCCCAAGCAATGCTGAGTCCTCCATCTCCCCAGTAAACTGCTTTAATGTTTATTTACCCTCACTGCTAGGAAATTGCATCTTATTTCAAGGCTGAATTTGTCTAACTTCAACCTCCAGCCATTGGATCTTGTTATACCTTTGTCAGCAAAACTGACAACTCTTCCTCCTCCCTCCATGAGATGGCTTATCTGTGAGCAAGTACCTAAAGACCGCGATCAAGTCACCTCTCAGCATCCTCTTCAATAAGCTGAATAGGTTGAGCTTCTTTAGCCTCACATGGCAAGACTGTTTTTTGAAACCCAGCATCATTTTTGCAGCCCTGCTTTGAACGCTTTCCAGTATTTCCACAGCCTTCCTGAAATGTGGCCATCAGAACTGGACGCAGTATTCTAGTAGCAGTCTTACCAGTGCTGCGTACAGACGCCAGATCGCTCCACCACTTCTATTTGATATTCCACTTTCTATACACCCAAGGGTCATGTGAGCCCTTTTGCCACAGCATTTCACTAAGCTCGCATGCGGAGGCAGTTATCTACAATGACCCCTAGCTGCAAAACTATCTCTTGTGGTTTACTATCAAATGCTTATTAAAGCCTAGCTTCCAAATTGTCAGCTGCTGGGAAAGATTTAGCATATTGACCTGACGTGACTCCTTGGGACACGGTTTGTAGACTATTGAAGATGCTGTAGAACCAATTATTCGAATAGCACACATGTAATTTTGTGAAAAGCAAACACACCCAAAATATGCTGGTTCCAGACGCTTTTGGGAGGAAGCCAACAATTATGCAAATAATTGATTTTCTTAAACTTCTAGTGTTGTGCCCGTGGCAGTGGTTTGGCGCACCGGCCACTTACAGCGTAAGTCTCTCTTAAGGACCAAACCTGCAACCACTTACTACTGAGCATGAATAGTCTCATTGAAGTCAAGTCCTATGCTCAGTACCATTTGTGGGATTGAGCCCTTCAATATCAATATCTCAGATCTCCATAGTCTGCTTTACATCATATATTATGCTTGGACCTTTCTGATTGCCTACCTATAAGAAAGAAACAGAGGGTCCTATTGTTCTCTGGAGCCGGGCCTATCATGATTAGTCCCAGTTCAGCTTACATCTGTTGTCAACAATGGGTAAATGGTATAGACAACACTCTTCTTAACACCGATGGGGGGAGCAGGGGATGGTGGAGAAGAGAGAGAACAAAGAATAGTTGCACTAATTAAACTGGAAGTTATTGGATGCATGTTTGAGAAGACCCAGAAGTAGTATCATCTAGTTAGTGAACTGTAATAACAATTCGCCATCATCCCATCCATGGATATTTCAGTCCAGTTTCACCATAACCTTATTTCATGAATTAAAAGAGATGTAATACATCCATATAGTCATGAAGATGCATGTGACATTTACACACTTGCTTTGCATCTTCTTTGCCCTGTAAAATACTTACAGCTATAATGAACACCAAAGTTCTAGCTGTAGGCACATTGAAACAAGAGCTCTGTTTTGAGTTTGTATAATTATATCAGAAACATACTTCAGGGAAATCTGGGGGGGGGTCTTCCATGAAAACCAATCCTTGAGACTTTATTAGTTTAGGGTTTTTCCCCCCTTACAGACATCTTCACTCAAACATCACTCCCAACAACTTTCCCTTCACATCTTCTAGCAAGCTGTTGGGGAATAACTGGGGAAGCGGTGGCATGGGGAAACTTCTGGAAACCCATACTCCTAAACCCAGTGGAAAAGAGGAAATATTCATGTTTGCTCTGCTCCCTACACTAGACTAAGCAGCAGAGACACACAAGACCCCTTAAGACAAAGTGTTAGTTAAGCTAATAGTATACTTAGGAAACTCCAGCAACTTTACTAGCAGTCACAGACCATTTAACCAGGGCATTTTGAATACAATTATGTATCTCATTTTATATGAAATCTTCCCCAGAGACAAAATAATAAGGGATCATATAAAATGTGCAGTCACTAATTCCAAACCAAACTGGAACTCCTGCTTTTAGGGATCAAAATAAAGAACAAAGATATGGCTTTGGTAAAGGCTCCTCATTATTCATACAAAGGTAAAGGGTATTTTTTCTGTGGCTTTATTTTTAACAATGGACAACTCCAGTTTTTAAAACTATTCCCCATTCATGGCAGGGGAAAAGCCAGATTTTCAGATATCCAGGGCTGTAAAAGTTACAATATGTCAGCTATTACAAGGATTGAAACCCTCACACCTATTGGATGGTGAAAAAATAACAGTAGCTACCTCAGCTGCACGTAAAGGAAAGAAGAGGAAAAATTCAATGGTTCTTTCCAGTACTAGAAAGCATACACCTTTTGCCTCCTTCAGGCCTATATTATGGGACTGATCCAAAGTCAACTCAAGTCAAAGATGTGCTTTCCATAGACTTGAATGTGTTTTGGATCAGACCCCAAATCAAGACAGACAAGTGAAGCAGATAGAGAATGACTACCATGCACTCTAAGCTGCATTCCTTGGAAGGTTCAATGGAAGCTCTGAGTGCACCAGGAGTGGAAGATTGAGCCCCGTCATGCACAAGCAGTGGGATCACTCAGGAGAGGTGGTACAATAAAACAAGGCTCCAGGGGGCCGTGGAGTTTGCCTACAGGACAGTTTTAGATTAATGATTGTTAGTATGTCGCAAATAATCACAATCTGTTTCCCTAATTTGAATTTAAATTGAATTAGGTTCTGTATTTTAATAGAATTCTTGAATCTGGAAGTGTCCAATGAAAATATGTGATGAGCTCATAAATATGTTTTCCCTTGTTTTCAGAGGAACAGCAACAGGAAACTTGGAGAATGTTCTCAGCATAATTTTCCCTATTGGATGATTTGAACTAATGAAAGAGAATCTGTGTGTGTGTGTGTGTGTGTGTGTGTGTGTGTCTGTCTATCCTTTTGACTATTTTTGTAACATTCTATTCTTTACATTGAAAATCCAGTAAAGGTTCATCTGCTTTTTCATATATTTCCTTGAGATCATTCCTAGCAGGTGAAGACGTCATTTTTAAAACAAGAAAAACAATTCAAATCTATTTTCAGTTTTGTTCTAACTAATCCTATCAAAATATACAAAGTTGATCTCCATGCAGAGGAGATCACTCGCAATCACAGCAGATTGAAATCAAAACGCCTTGGTGTAAAAGTTTCCCACTGTATTTTAATTTCCATTTAAGGCAGAATGTAAAAGAACTGAGATGCAAACTTCCCATAGACATTTGAATAAAAAGCAAAGTGGGCTTGAGTCTGGATAATCCATCAGATATAGAAAAAACCAGCAGAGGGAAACAGACTGCAGCTGTAGGTGGCAGTGTAGTCTAGTGGATGGGGACATTGCATCAAGCATTAGGAGAGATGGGTTCTATTCCTGCTTCTGCTACTGTGTGATCTAGGGCAAGTCTCAGTGCCCCTATCTCACCCTTTGCCCATCTTGCCTATTTAGATTGCAGGCAGGGATTGTCTAAGAACACTTAGCACAATGAGACCTCAATTGCCATTGGAGCTGTTAAGCGGAATTGCATAGCAATTCATTGTAATGGGCATGTCAGGGCTGAGGTGACCTTAGAGTTCTCATGCATCACTGGTAGCTTATGTGGTTCTTCACTATTCAAACTTCGTATGTATATTTTGCATGAGCATATTTTTAGTTTTCTCTTTCCCCTACCTTTATGGGGTGACTAGAGAGTGACAGTAGGAGGTGTCAGCAGCCCAGCTTGAAATCATCTGAACCTGGATAGTGTAAACTTAGTTTTTAGTAAGTTCAAATTCAAAGGAACATTTAGGGTGTGAATCCATGGAGTGGTGAAATGTTTGCATGGCTCTGAAATCTTTATCTGTCCCCAAAAATATATGTAAGTATGGGATTATTATTACTTGGAAATTCAGGCTGTTGTCCAAGTATGAAGCAATATATTGGGTGCCACTCTAATTTTGGGGATAGATCCTCAACTGGTGTAAACTGGTATAACTCCACTGACATCAAATAATGATAGGCAATGAACTGTCAACAGAATAGCCTGCAGCACCATTGACATATTCATTGGGCCATGGCCCATCTCCCACTGCTAAATTTGTGTGAGCTGAGAAGATCAAGGCAGAAGCCGGTGTTCTTTGTCGTGCCGTTTCCCATTGTGCCATTTGAAAGGTAGGGTGAGTTCCACTGACAATTCAAAAGAGGTAACCTGGGAATTGGCGAAGTGATTCAGATGGGGCTTTTGTCTGGTTGATCAGATCTGCTTCAGGAGGGGACTGGACACAGGGAATGAGAACAGACTCACGACCAAGCTGACCAACACTTTCAAATTAATTTCAAGGGAGGATCCTGCCCCCCCAGGCCACCTCCCCTACCAATATCTCACTGACCCCCCCTCCACCACCACTACTGACCCCACCCCCAATATCCCCATTGCCCCCTCAAATGCCCCCACTGCTAGACCTACTGCCCCCTTCCAGCCCCCTAGCACCACCTATATCCCACTCCAACATCCCCACTGCCATCCCTTCCCCCACACTGACACCCCTGTTCAGTCTTCCTGCCCCACTCCCCCACACAGCTGGATGAGGAGAGCTGCAGACATCCTATTCTGCCACCTTCAGCACAGGGCCCTGCCTTGGCAGGGCTATGACAAGGTTGGCTGTAGGCGGTATTTGAGGGGCAAGGGCTGCAATTACACTCAGGGAAGTGGAGACAAGACATTTGCTCTCAGCCGGGGGGTTGCAGCAGAACAGAACCCTCCCTACTGCACCATGTCCAGAGAGAGGAATGGGTGTCACCTCTCCCCAGTCTCCATCCCGCTGCACCTAAAGGCGAGGAGTGAATGAGATATGACCCCTCCTCTCTGGCTGAGCCCTTCATCTGCCCCATCCCTGTTGCAACCAACACCCAGGGAGAATGGGGCATGACCCCTTCCCTGACATACTGAGCAACTCCCTCTCCCCACATCTTGCGCTGCTGAGGCTCTGTGCCCCACACTTCAAATCTGTCTCTCCGGCTCCTCTCTATTTGCTGCCAACCCCAGCGACCCCCACCCCTCACACACCCAAGGACAGAAGCAGAAGCAGAGCAGAGATCAGCTATATTAACCAGAATCTTGTGTGTCAGCCATACATGCCTGTCTGTCTTTCTCAGTGAATCTGAGAGAGGCTGAGGCATATGTGTGGCTGACTCAGATGATTCTGGATAATGTCATTTTTATGTGGGAGATAACATCGTTAAATCGGGAGGTGAGAGGCTTTTGGTTGCAAACAGGATTCTCCCTCACTTGGTCAGTCTGCTTCTGGCCATTCTGACCTCTCTGGATGCCTATCTAAAAATCATCTGCAGTCCAGGTTACTGTCAAAACATGGATTCTCTGAAACACCAGTCCCCTAGCAGGAGTTCAGAGTTAATTCTTTCTAATACTTTTTGCCTTTCAGCAGTTGCACAAAGCCAGAAATGAATATCTAAAGAGAGTACATATTAAGAAACTAACCACAACTGGTGTCAGTTTGGATGTATCAGTTCTGAGGGGCATGAGATTTAAGTCCCAGGAATAGATATGAATCATGGCGCCAAGTGAATGTGGTGTTTGTACTGGGTGTGCAAAATCGTAGGAGTTTGGGGTCCTGATGATACTATGACACCAAAGACTCATAGATGGCACAAAGCTGCTCTTTTTCCACATTACTTCAGCATGTATCTTTATCGAAATTTGGACTCACTTCAGCTAACATGTGGAAAGGTTTCATTTTTTATTATCTTAACCATATGTCAACACCCCAGGCCGTCCCTGTTATATTTAAAGTGTCTATGAATCAGCAAAGAGGTCAAATCCTACATGTCCGCCAAAGGGATGGAATCATCTATGTGTAACCCAAACAATTCTGTCTTTTTTTAAACTTCCTTACACCTTTTAGCACAATTATTTTACACCTTTTATTCAGAGATCTCAGAGCAGTTCAGATATTAATCCCTCATTCTCTCCTTGTAAAGGATCATTATACTTATTTACAAATGGCTAAAGCAAGGAAGAAAAGGAGTACCTGTGGCACCTTAGAGACTAACAAATTTATTTGAGCATAAGCTTTCGTGAGCTACAGCTCACTTCATCGGATGCATTCGGTGGAAAATACAGTGGAAGGAACAGACAGGTTAAACAACTCCCCCAAAGTCACACAGAGCAGACCTGGGAATAGGACCCAGGAGTCTTGCCTTGCTGCTACCTGCTTTCAAACCAACTGAAAATAAACATTAAGAGATGGATTCTCTTCTTCTATCAGGATTTCTGTACTAAGGTGGCACCAGGGGGGCTGTAAAAATGGCAATCTCCTCAAACAGGAATTCCCTAGATGATACAGAACTAATATAGCCATCTGTTGTGCCACCCTCCTCTACTGCTGACGGAGTGGGCATGGAGGGGAGAAAGTGTATTGTAGAGCATTATGGCATTTAAGCTATTCTTGGCTGGCTTACCAGCTCCTGGATCAGGGAGCCCTAACTGGTTTTTCTGTGTCCCCCTCCTTTGCACCCAGCAGATCATGGACACAATTAAGAAGCGTGGCCTGAATTTTCTTTAACTTTCTTCCAATGTTAACTTTATTAAGTATTATGATTAAAATTGTGTTTGAGCTGTCCAATGAGGCTAGAAATAGCTAGCTACACACAAAGTCCTACACAACCTTTCGCTCCTGCATCTGTGTGTTTTCATCAACAGAATAAAGAGTGAATGGAACTACTCAATCAAGTACAAGTTTCTACGTATAAAATGACTGGTTAGGTATCCATGGTAGTGGAGGAATAACACAATAATTGCAGTCCATCAGCAGAGTATGCTGTATTTCATAGTGTCAGTAATTCACCTCTAATAAGGGGTTATGACTCGGTTGCATATTTTGGTCTCCATTTGTAAACACAGCATATTACAATGTGAAAATCTGGTTGTAATCTTCCCGCAAGTCTGCACAATTTCTAGAGGCAGAAGTTTTCATTTCTAAATGTAGGGGGATTTCTCTATCATGTTTCCAATGTTTTTTTAATCATCTTTCCCGTGGTTTTTTTTCTCCTCTTCTAAATCATTTTTAAGAAAGAGCTTGATGGAGGCATCCTGCTAACAATGACAACTTGCCATACGTGGGCCAGACCCTGCTTCCAGTCAGATCAATGGCAAAGCTCCCATCAACGTCAAAGGTACCAGATCAGGCCCTAGCCTGGAGCCTGTTCCCCAGTCATCTAGTCTGAAGGTCCTAAAAATGCTTCACCTCCCTTTTTTTGGAGCAATGTCTTTTAAGGTCCCATCTTTGCCCCTTTTGCACCCCTCTGCAGCCTCAATATCACAATAATGCAGCCTCTGGCTGAGGAAGGCTGGACAATGATTTCTCCTGCAGCCTGTTGTTACAGCTCTGAGTACTGTCCAGAAAGGGATGCTCTAGTGCAATCCACGATGCTCTCCTTCCCTACCTTTTAGGGTACATCTATATTGTAGCTGGGGGTGTGATTTGCAGCTTGTGTAGACATACCCTTGCTAGCTGTACTCTAGCTAGCTCACTAAAAACAGAAGTAAGGACTCTGCGACATAGGCTGCAGTGCAGGTTGCATGAGCCTACCTGAACCTCCGGGGTACGTACTCACTTGTGCAGCCTATGCTTGTGCCTCAGAATTCTCACTTCTATTTCTAGTGAGCTAGCTAGAGTACACAAGCTGCAAATCACACCTGCAGCTTCAGTGTAGACGTACCCTTGGCGGTTGAAGGTATGTTTTCTGCATAGCATCCCAACTCCCAGTAGTAGACCCTCGGCATTTAGCAGGACTGAGATATCTGTGCCTGCTGTTCTAGGGATGAAACGTCATGTGTTAGGCTTTTGTTGCCTAGATCTAGTCTTTCATCCGCCAGCGTTATCTGGATTTAAGGACTACACTCAAGTCGGGTCTGAGCTGCAAAATTCAGATCCCAATCCAGATTTTCAGCAAAGTTCAGGAGTGTTTAGATCCCTTCTCTGGATCTCCCTAGTTTATTCAATGCAATTTAGACTACTTGTCCTTGCTTTCAAGAGCCTTCATAACTATCCCTGTCCTCATGGCTTATGTCACCTCCTTTCCCTCCGATGGGACAATTCACCTGCTTAATTTAAGTACGTGCTTGAGTGCTTTGTTGGATCAGAGATTCTTGCAAGATTCAGCACCCCTTCCCATTCCCCTCCGCCCCAAGAATGTGTTGGAATAAAAACAGCTCTAAATAAAAATATTTAACATTGTATCAGATGACATCTTTCATAGCATGAGTCTGTTTTGCTCCATCCTAATTAAAATGTTGTTGATCTGATTCTCTGAGACACACTTTCAATCATGCTAATATTTAATCTGTGTTAGATAATAACATGCTTTTTTGTAACTCCCCAAATGCATAAGTCTTCCAGGGTGGTGGTGTAATGAAAATAAGGGTGCTCACTCTTCAGCTTGTTAAATGACAGAAAGCCATCAGACTATATATGTTACACAGAGCCAAAACATACTGAAGACAAATATATTCCAGGAGAATGGGGTTCATGGGGGAATGTATTCAGCGTGTAACCAAAACAAGGAATGTAACTCTAGAGAGCCCAGTGCAACCATTCAATGTTATTTTCACAGGACTCCACTGTGGTGGTTTCAAATACAGCAACCCAGGCTGCAATAAGCCCCTTCCTCCCCGGCACTGCAGGTAGCGACATTTCAGTCAGGTACGGCCATGGTTCCCTTATTTTAATACTGTCCCAGTTCAGTACTACAGCACGCACTTTGGCAGAGTTTAACAAAACTAATTGTTGGTGTGCAGAGGAAAACAGGTGTCGCCAGTGGACAATTATGTTGTTATTCTTCAGAGTAACACAACAAGAAGTGGTCCTTCTGAGGCTCAAGACACTAGCTTGCTGGAAAAGTATGGTAGCTCTTTTAACTCACGAGAAGCAAAACCCCAAACGATTGACCATATCGAAATCTGGCAGGATGGTGCGTAAAAGAAAAGGCTTTTTTCACCATGCAGCCAATGACCTGTGAACTAGTGGGGAAGGGTGAGTCTTCAGGCTTCTATGTTAGAGCAAAGTCAAGTATCACTCGGGCAGAGGACATCATCCATTCCAAATAACAGAAAACTGCAAACAGAGGAAAAGTCTGCAGAGGATATATCGGCATCTTTCACTAAAGATTAAGCTGAGAACATAAAACGTATGCAAATGAAGACCAAAATCTGGGCTCTTAACTGCAGCTAGAAAAGAAACATTAATAAAATCCAGTAAGTCATTCTCTACTTCTACAGCTTACAAGTATTAATATGTGTGTGTGTGAGAGAGAGAGAGAGAGATTACTTTGGGGCCAGATGGGGGATCAGATCTCTGCCACAAGTTTGTTCTCTTAATTGGCCTCATTCATGAGTCTGTAACAACACTTTTGGTTTAAATTCACTGTACTATAGAGGAAGAAATCCAATTGCTGTTTAAAATTAGAGTTTACGAAATAAAACCCTGTCACTTTGGCCTAATTCTGAATTCCTTGTGCACCTAAAACTCCTAGTGAAGTCAAAGAGTATGAAATTTTGGGTCGAATTTGGGGCCTTCCTAATCCATTTTTATTACAACAGTTCTCTCTAATGAGTCCATGGAGCACTTGCTGGTGGTCTGCAGAGAGCTGGCTGATCACATGTTGACTTCTCAATTCCAGCTGCCAAACTACATTAAAAGAAGCTAAAAATACATTCCCTATTATTACTTTGTCACGTGAGCAATTGCTGTAGCTGACACAGAGATCCTACATCATCATGAATGGGTGAAAAAGTGGGTCTGTGGGATCAAGAATGTGGGCGGTGAGAGGCGTCCGCAAACTCTTTTCTAAGATGTGGTCCACACTATGAAAAGTCTGAGACTCCCCTTCTATGTCATCTTTCCACTGCAAACAGAGAAAATGATGCTGCTTCATATTTTGTTGTCTCACCACTTTTCTTCATGAGTGAGTTGAATCTGGAGATATAGAAACTTTCCGTAAAGAACAAATGTGTATCTAGAAAAGTAATTGTTCTAGATTTTCAAAAGAACTCAGAGTGGGTCTTGCCACTTATTCAGGATCTAACTGATTGCCATATTTGGGGCTTGGAAGGAATTTCCCCCCAGGTCAGATTGGAAGAGACCCTGGGGGAAAATTCCTTTGAAGTATGGGGCACAGGGTCACTTGCTGGTTTGAACTAGAGTAAACAGTGGATTTTCTGTAACCTGAAGTCTTTAAATCAAGATTTGAGAACTTCAGTAACTCTGCCAAGTCTACTACAGGAGTAGGTGGGTGAGGTTCTGTGGCCTGAGAAGTGTAGGAGATCAGACTAGGTGATCATGATGGTCCCATCTAGCCTTACAGTCTATAAGTAGAGCTGGTCAGGAATTTTTAGCTGAAGAGCTTTTCCACTGAAAAATGCCAATGTGTCAAAATTGAAAGGATTTGCGAAACCGAGTGGGTTTTGACAAATTTCCTGACCACAACACACTGAGGAAAACGTTTCCAAATTGCCAAAATGAAACATTTTGACATTTTCTAAATGAAAAAAAAAATCAGTTTTCCATCTCAAAGCAACTTTTCATTCTAAATGTAAACTATTTACAGCATTTTTTTAAAAAAAGGTCAAAATCCAAATGAATACTATGAAATTAGCTAAATGAAATGTTTTGATTGGCCTGAAATAAAAAAATGTTTTGTTTTTTTGGTTCATGAATATTTTTGAGATTCCAACTTTTCATCCTGAATCTAGATGGGAAAAAGAAAAATTCTGTGAGACAGGAAAACCACTTCTAGCCCCGTGCTAGCTCAGGGCTCCCTTTTCAGCGAAATAAGGATTAGATTTTCAAAACAGCTCAGCACTCAACATGTCTCTTACCCAGCAACTTATTTTGATTACAATTTGACAAGAAATGATTTAGTTCTTCATCATGAAATGTAGTTGTGTGGGGTAATATAACTCAGTTGTGTGGCTTAACTAATGATGAGAATCCTGTGCCTATTTATGCAAAACCTTCTCCTCCATTTAGGCACCAAAACAGATTTACTGACCAGAATGATCATGGAAGCAAAAAAAATGCATGGAAAGATATTTGTAAACACAAGTGTTTGCATTGGAAACTTGACTCTAAGAGACATATTCATCCATATTCATTTTGCTATCTGTAAGTCTAATCATCGCTAATCAATACAGCTTGACTTTTGAAGATTGTTATTTGCGTCCAGGGAGAATATCTCAATTAAAAGTTCAAGTTCTTTAACTTTATCTTGTGTTTGACACTAAGTACGCAGGTTTCAGAGTAGCAGCCGTGTTAGTCTGTATTCGCAAAAAGAAAAGGAGTACTGGTGGCACCTTAGAGACTAACAAATTTATTAGATCATAAGCTTTCGTGAGCTACACTCACTTCAGCTGTAGCTCACGAAAGCTTATGCTCTAATAAATTTGTTAGTCTCTAAGGTGCCACCAGTACTCCTTTTCTAAGTACGCAGGGACATTCTACATACAACTTTTTACAAACGAATAGAATTTTCCCTAAATATAAATAATTTTGTAATTTATATTTATATAGGGCCCGTCAGAACAAGATCCTTAGCTGGTATAAATAGGCAGAGTTCCTGAGGTCCCTGAAGCCAAATTTGCTTATACCAGCTGACAATCTGGTCCTTGATTCTGAATAACCTGAAGGCCAAGCTGTTAGCAAATTAGGGCTCACATTACTCACTACTGGTATGCAGCCACCTCCAGTATGGAGGCAGCAGTTTGACCCAACAACAACAACAGACAAAAGTTTAAGACAGAAAATGAAGAGAAATACTCTCTCCAAGTAAAATTGTGGTGGGAATTTAGGTTGGCAGAAAGTAATCACCCACACTGGAATTTGGCCAGGTCACCAATGCTAACACAGCACATCTAGCGGGAGAAAAAAATAGGAAATTATGACTTGTTCTGGCTTCCCTTGCGATCAATGGGAGTTCTGCCATTGACTTCATGGGGAAGTGGATCAGGCAATTAATAAACAGAAGTGGTCAGGATCTCATTTATATATCTCATCTAAAATATATCTATGTCAGCATAGTGCACATTAGGACCCTGTATAGAGGGGCATTGTACTGACTTAAAGAAAAAAATGAAAAACTTATTAACTGAAACACCTTGGGTTTTTCTTGGTCTCCCATTCAAACTTTGACCCTGCTTAGTTTGTGAGACCAGACACAATTACAGTTTTAGGAGGTTTGACTGCAGACATAAACATATTTCTTAGGAAGCTATTTAATCTCAAAGTGTATCAAGCTATTTTCAAGCACTGCACTACATTAAGGATAAGGAAATTATCTATTAGCTTAATACTAGGATATAGCTTGTTGAATAGTTAAGCCAACTCTTTGTGGGCAGAGTTGTTGACATGTCTGATTTTAAACACAAATACTTTCTTCTCTTTACAAATAATTTAGAAGCCCTCTCCAATCCTATTTTCCATATCTCTTCCATTACTACTAAATCTATTGACATGTTAATTGATGTACAATGAGCTGGCACATTATAGCTAGGAAATATGCCAAAGAAAAAGAAAAAGAAAATCTTGCTCCAAACAAAAGGTATTCATTGCACACCTCTCATCTACAAAGTAAGATGATCGGGGACATTATTCTTGCTGCATCACTTCCAATGTTTCATCACTGCATTCCTGAACTGACAGGTGATTTAAAATAGGAACAAAGATCAAAGTCTGAATCACTCTTGTTTGTAAAGGAAATGTTTGCTGATACGATTTTTGCATGCTTCACTGCCTCTTGTAATCTTTATACACTATCAGGATCCAACATTCCATCACCTATCATTAAACTATAGCAGTATTACTACTGGCAGTCCATTTTCATTGGATTATTGGTTGCAAAATACATGTCAGATGTGGAGATTTCATTAAACGTCTGGGTTCCGCGTAATTTCTTGCAACGTAATGATGGAATTGCCCTGAAAGACATTAATGTTTTTAACTCTGTAAACCACTTTAAAAAAACTTTATGTACTAGATATAACAGAATAAGGGCACGATCCCTGAAAGTGCTCCATGTCCAAGACCATTGTTTACTGCAATGGGAGTTGCATACAGGGTGAAAGTCACCCAGCAAAAAAATGTATGCACCACTTAAGTACTATTCATTTGATAAAATAGGATGTAAAGTGGGACTTGAGGCATAGGTCTTGCACTAGCCCTCTGCCTAAAAGTGAATTTCACTCTGAGATTTTAGTGAGGCTTCAGTTCAGAGGCCATCAGCAGTGGAATGAATTTCAGCCAAGGAAACTAGCAAGTGGAAGACTGACATGGACAGCTACATTTCTTTTCGATATTTAGATGAACTCTGTTTCAACTTACTTCTTTGCATTTTTACAGTGTAATTGTTTGGAAAACAGAACAGTGTACGGTACCAAGAACACTCAAAAATAGGGATTGAGCAATCTGACTATTATAGGACTTGATTTCCAAGGAATGTGTGCAGAAATTATTCTGGACTGCATTAAATTACAACAATTGGGAAAAGCTGTGACCTAGATTTTTCTTCTCTTGACATACTTACTTTTCATTTCAAGGGTCTTTTTATTTTCAGGGTCCATTTTATAATGAAAAGCATGTTATTTTGTTGTAAGGTTTTTATCTTTGCAAACCCATTATGCTATATTAACAGGTTGCAGGGGATAGTTAAACATAACATAGACATGTGTAGTCCCAATAGGAGGAGAAAGCAGACAATCTGAAATAAAGATACCCTGCAAACCAATGGAAGTAATACAAAACAGACAAGAGAGCTATTTAAGAGAGGAAACCTGATATAACTCCAATAGTGAAGTTAAAAGACTGGGTAACTCAAAGTGTTCAATGCAAGTATAAAATGCAGGAAAACAGTTATGAATTGAATTATATTAAAAAAACAGTCTTGGGAAAACATTGCAGAGTATATATATTTTCATAGAGAAAATACTGCCATGTATCACAGGTTCAATGCTATAAGACTGAGGACAAGTTATATATAGCCCAATCCCACTGCCAATTAAATCAATCGGAGGTGTAACACTGATTTCAGTAGGAGGAGGAATGGACCCATGATACTGATACATTAATGGATTATTTGGTGTAATGGAATATTTTAGAAGGGGCGGGAACAGACAGAGTAGCAGTCTGTTAGCAAAATAATCCATAAAACTGAATGAAAAATACTGAAGTTAAAATGCTATTATAATAATTAAATGTTAGCTCCTGATTAGCTTAAAAAAAAAGACATGTGAGTCAATGCATATTTTTTAATCTCCTCCCTGGTAATATTTACTGAAATCTGGAGCAAGGTTGTTTATTGAAACATTTACCTGCACAATAACCATTTACTAAAACAATTGTTGCAGTAAATTGTCATTTACTGAAATATTACTCATATCTAGAGTAATGTTAAATAGTTAGCTTGTATATGCAAATGAATGCATTTTGGCTGATTTATCAGATATCAATAATGGCTCTAGTTTAACCTGTTCAGCAGCCTGGCAAGTCACATTTGCAAATTTCTAACTGCATCATCAGAAGTCAAAAGAAATTTTACCTGTAACTTTGTATCCCCTTCAGATTGTTAGTTTGAGAAACAAAACTCAGCCTATTACACCTGAGAAAAACAATACATAGGTATGGAATATTCTATGGGCACTTTGAATGAGAACATTCAGAGGAAGGATTATCTTTGGTTAAGGTACTGGCCTGGGACTTGGAAAATATGAGTTCAATATCCGGCTTGCTGTATGTAACCTAGGCCATGTCACTGTCTTTGTGCCTTAGTTACCCATCTATAAAAAGGGGGAACAAACATTTCCCTAACTCAGAGGAGTGGAGACATTCATTAATGATTGTGTACTAGTCTAAAACTATTGTGATATAGGCCATTCCCACTCCCTTCAAAATGTTGTGTAGACATAGCCCTAGGGTACCTCAGTAGATGGGTAACTATATGTGTTGATACTGAGTTCATGCTTTCGTGAACATTGAGATATCTTCCATAAGATAAATTTTGGCCTCATCTTGGTATTAGCCAATAGTTACCTTCTGTGTCAAAGAATCTTGGGGTTGATGTCACTAAACTCTGCACAGGTGCAGAACGGATAGGTATAAGGAGTTTTCCCTCATTCCTCATGCCCCTGTGGTGCAACTGGGAACAGTAGCAATCACAGTACTTCATAATGCATAAGGATGGCTTCCGGCTAGCACTGCCAAGGTGAGCAAGAAGGAGGAAGGACCATAGCATTCTGCTAGCAGAGTAAGCCTTGAGTATGGTGACGTATTGCTCTCAGAAGCTGGTTCAGTGGAGTCATTCCCACTGAGCTTCAGGATGCACTGCTCTTGTCTGAGGCAAAATGGCTCCAGGGTTTGATGCTAGAGTATGGTACACATCCACATTGCCCTGCACTGTAGGCCTTGGCCTACGGTCATCACTTAGTCCTTACTATCCAACACAACTCAAAATATCCTCGGTGACTCTCACATTCACACTGGGTGCTTTTTTCTTTATGTCAAACTGCTTCCCACGATTAGGCTAGCAGTGAATAATGGTAATCTAGAGTTATGACAACTGTTATTTCAGAACTACAGCCAGATGAATGGAAGAGTATTCTGTCGCTAATGTCCGGCGTTCTGCTTTATCCCCCACCCTTAAGGGAGACACAGAAAATAATTAAGACAAGTAAAGGTTCTTATTTAATTTTATAATTACCAGGAGTATTTAGGCAGTGAGATACTGCAATTAATTATATGGATAAACAGAGATGATAGGGCGCGTGGTTAATTTCTATTTCCTTTTGAATCCTGATTTTCATATGGAACCAGGTTCTGCTACCATTACTCACTGTGAGCATACCTTACTGTGTGAGCAGTGCTACTGATTTCAACTGGAGTACTCTTGGAGTAGGGTACTACTCAGAGTGAGTAAGGGTGGAAGAATTTGGCTCAAAATGAGTCATGTGGGGTTTTTTGCGCATGCAATTTGTGCACATATTTTTGTGCATACACTTACTGCATTTATACATGCAAAGGGGGATTTTTCATATGCACATGGCTAACTAGAGACCCATGACAAGTGCATGTGAAAAAGTAGGATCATCAGGTGACCTCTCCTGTAAAAAAGTCAAGCCCCATGGGGGTGTGCCCTTTGTTTTGCAATGTGCGAAGCACCTCCACGTACAAACCTTTTTCTACAACAATACATACAAGCCCCAGAGAATTAGCTAAGTGAAGTGCGGCCTTTCACTTGGTGGCATTTCTCTGCTTGTATCTCCGTAGGTCCAGGGATCATTGAACCCTTATTGTTTATTTGAAGTGTCTTTCCATACACCACAGGGTTGCATACCATTTGTGTGCCACTTTGGAACATAAGTGTTTCAGTCTGCTTGCCTTCTGAAAATGTCGATTGCCAAAAATCCAGTGACTGGCACTTTAATTCTAGTGGTTAGAAGATATAACTGAATGACATGAAACTCAATGGAAAACCACTATAATTTTCATTTGGGAAAGAACAGCATTGTAATAAAACAGATCCTTTGAGGAACGTTAACAAAAGCCTTCAGGAGCTCTGAGGTCCCTGCCATCAAATCTCCCAAAGCAGAATAACAGAAGAATTCTGGGTAGCAAATATTCCCCAGTAATCTGAATGAATAATGAATTTACCCTTTCACAATAGCCTTTTAAAATATATATAACCTACAAGAACTTGAAGGACTTACATTTGTAAAAGCTATTAACATCTATTAATATGGACAAATGATTGAAATGTCAACATTGGGGTGCATTTCCACACCTTGTACCATTTATTGACAGGAAATTGGGAACAATTAGATCTCTGTAAGGCTAGAAAAACCACGATTGCACAGGGTCAAGCTACAGGAAAACTCTGCAGAAAGATCCACAAAAGAACTTTTTGCAGTTATGGTGCACTCCACTTACATAATATACATGGTTGAAGCAAAAATCAGTTGCAATGAACAAAAAAAGATTTCCCAAACCAACCATAATAAATCCAGTACATTTTCTCTGGTTATAAATAAGCAGATATGTTGCATATAACAGACACTCTCTGGTCTTTTATGGGCATTATTGCTTTCTCTACAGGAAGCAGAGCTGGCCAGGATTCTTTGCAAGTGCAGAAATGAGAAGGAAGAGAATTAATTCTGCACAATTTACTATACGCATTTCTTGAGTTTTTCAAATACAGAAAGTTCACAATGAAACACCTTTTGAAACAATTGCAAGTTTGTGTCTGGATCTCTCAGCAATAAGCTGCTAGCATATAAACTTTTCTGTTACTTTCTGTAGTAGATCACCTTGGAAGAAAAAAAAAATCAGACCTCATGTTTGCTGTCTGCAAAATGAACTGAAATATTGATTCCAGATAAGCATGTGCAAACTGGATCAACCCCCACCCCCTACCCTCACAGAATATCTCTCTGAATCATTATCTAGTTTTCAAACTAAATTTGAACCAACCTTTTTTTAACATCTTGTGATGTTTGAAAACATTTTGATTTTTTAACTTCCAATTCTGGCTAGCTTTCAGTCAGACATGCCAAAATACAGCAAGAAAGGTTGTTCTCTTGATAGTTGCAGCTGTGGCCAGAAGTGGAAGTGCTAGAAATCTCGTAAGAAAATTCTGTAGAAAAATGAGCTTTGGATAGTTCAGCTCTGAACTTCTGGATGCTTATTTAATGTGAAATGAACCCAAACTGTGAAAAGTTGGAGGAGCAATGCTTCACTAATTTCTAGTGATTGTCTGACAGGGTGAAACAGCCAGGAAAGAGTTAATAGCTCCCTGCCTGGCCTATGGAATTTAAGGGCAGAGCGATGCCTGGGAAAAGCCTCTGGTACTGCAGCTCAGGTTGGTCAGGGGAATTGTGTTGCTTTGGTGTTGTACCTGAGATTGTGTTTGAACAGTAAATTGTGCTCAGAGCCAAGGGGCTCTAAAACAGTTGTGGCACTGGTTCTTTCCTGGGCTGGTCAGATAGCCCACTAGCTTACTCACTGTCATGATCATAGAATCATAGAACTGGAAGGGACCTCAAGAGGTCATCTAGTCCAGTCCCCTGCACTCATGGCAGGACTAAGTATTATCTAGTGACTCGTCCATCTCTGACAAGTGTTTGTCTAACCTGCTCTTAAAAATCTCCAATGATGGAGATTCCACAACCTCTCTGGGCAATTTATTCCAATGCTTAACCACCCTGACAGTTAGGAATTTTTTTCTAATGTCGAACCTGAAACTCCCTTGCTGCAATTTAAGCCCATTGATTCTTGTCCTATCCTCAGAGATTAAGAAAAACAATTTTTCTCCCTCTTTCTTGTAACAACCTTTTACATACTTGAAAACTGTTATGTTCCCTCTCAGTCTTCTCTTTTCCAGATTAAAAAAACCCCAGTTTTTTCAATCTTCCCTCATAGGTCATGTTTTCTAGACCTTTAATCATTTTTGTTGCTCTTCTCTGGAATCTCTTCAATTTGTCCACGTCCTTCCTGAAATGTGGCACCCAGAATTGGACACAATACTCCAGTTGAGGCCCAATCAGAGTGGATTAGACGGAAGAATTACATCTCATGTCTTGCTTACAACACTCCTGCTAATGCATCCCAGAAGGATATTCACTTTTTTTTGCAACAGTGTTACACTGTTGACTCATAGTTAGCTTGTGGTCCACTATGACCCCCAAATCCCTTTCTACCGTACTCCTTCCTAGGCAGTCATTTTCCATTTTGTATGTGTGCAACTGACTTCCTTCCTAAGTGGAGTACTTTGATAGGCAAGGATCACCCTGAGCCGTCCCTCCCATTCAGACGGGTCATGAGCTTTACCCCCAACATTCATAAAAGCTGCTGGAGCTGCTGGTAAACAAAGGAAACTCCCCAGAAAAGAGGCCTTTGATAGGTGAGTAACCAGGATTAAACACAAACTTCAACCACTCTAGAGCTCGACTGTACCTTTAGGGCGCAGCCCTGCATTGTGGGTGCTACAAAAGTGCCCCAGCTTTGTGGGAGCTTTGCATCTCAAGGCCCTGGGGACATAGTGGGGAGTGCAGCTGCTGTAAAGGTTCAGTGTGAGGGTTCTTTTGCAGCCAGTCCAAAAAGCTAGCTCATGCAGAAGCAGGGACCAAGGCCATGGCCCCAGCCCACTTTGGAGAGGCTTGTGCTAGTAGCAGTAACCTTGTCCAGTCTTGGCTTCAGAAGTCTGGGTCCAACCCCAGCATAGAGGGATGGGGCAGGGAAGGGTGCTTTTTGTGTAGCCAGCTCCTTGTTCTTTGTATGCATCTGGAATGTTCCTGGCCATGAAGACTGAAGGAGGCAGAAGCTGAAAATTAGATGTGTTACCGCTTTCCTAAATAGGATCAAAAATATCTCTAGAGCCCTTTGGCATAGAGAGAGACAGAGAAAAGAATGAGTCCTTGAAAGTAAACTGAAGGAGAGATGATGCTCTGGGAACAGAGAGAAAAGACCTAGGACACCAGCCGTGGGAGAGCTAACTAACCACAGGAACCATGCAGATTTTCTTTTCATGGTGCTTGTTTCCTTTATGCCACCAAATATAACCTGTTTAGTCAACTGACATAGTGTTCTGCATTCTAAGTAATTTCCCATGAATAACCTTTTCTGTTTTCTCTTTTAAAATGTTATTTTGGTTTGGGGAAACATTGTTATTGTGTTTTAGAAATTAGCCTCCGATTTTCCCATCTAGAGTTTACTGTCTGCAGAAGCTGGCTTGCAATACTCCAAGACAAATTATAATCTGAGAAAGTATCGGTTCAATCAGATTGGCCGGCACAGGAGGCAAATGCACAAATGGATGTAAATATTGGGCATAGCATGCATACAAAATCCAACAAAGAAACCACTGAAGAATGAGATAGGATAGTAAAACATTTCATTTTTAAATATGTGGGGTCAGTGAATCCAGGTTAACACATGCTTTGCATCAGCAGAGTAGTGCAAAGCAGTTGTAGTATCCTGGAAAATCTACCCCTTTGCTTATAGGAGCAAAACTGAGTGTGGCACAAACCATTTCCTGGGAAATAACAGCCAGCTGAAGTTGATAATTTGTTATTTCACCCAAGCAAGTCAATAATACACACAAAAAAGGAGGGATAGCTCAGTGGTTTGAGTATTGGCCTGTTAAACCTAGGGTTGTGAGTTCAATCCTTGAGGGGGCCATTTAGGGATGGGGCAAAATTGGGGATTGGTCCTGCTTTGAGCAGGGGGTTGGACTAGATGATCTCCTGAGGTCCCTTCCAACCCGGATATTCTATGAAATGCACTTCCACTTGCTTACTATTGCCTAACTGGTGTGCTCTATCCATCCTTCATGTTGAAGATCGTTTTGAAGGCTCCAATGAATAATATTATACAATTATCTAAACTGTCACTCTGTTTAAACTATCCAACATGATAACTCTCCAGACACTAAGCATATTGCATCAACATTTCCAGCAGCTGGCTTTCTGCTAAGCACTGAATCCCATTTGCAAAATGACAGGAGACACCTTCCCTTGACTCAATACACTGAAGCAGATCTCTCCTGGTTCTAAGGTGCCACAAGTACTCCTTTTCTTTCTCCTTGTTCTGGGATCCACTCAGCTCAAGAGCATGGAAAGGGAGGGAGAGGGGTGTCAGGGACTCAGTTAAGGCTCCTTTATTCTGTGGGTTAGTCGACACTGGCCTTAGGGATCCCATGCCAGGTGATAATAACAGAGCTCCACCTGGCCCCTGTCTTCTTCAAAGATCCCTGACACTCCTCTTGTCCAGGGGATGGGAGATGAATAGGCAGGAGTCACCTCTGCCAGCTTTACATTTGAAGAGCGCTCTTGTTGCTGGGGAATTCTCAGCTTGAAAGGTCTGACCAGACTCCAGCTCCTTTGTGCCAGGGAATCTAGCCTAATCTCTGTGAAAGATAAAAGGGTCTTTCACTTTTAACCTATTGCACTGAATGGTGTGAATCCCCGTGGAGATTCAGCTTGACTGAAGATTGCAAAAGGTTTGGGGACACTAAGGTCTTCAAAATTTTCTACAAACTAGCAAAGGCAAAGCACAGCTTGTCAAGTCAAATGTTGGACCCAACTAATCTATGAGGCTGAAGACTTCATTAACTCCAGCTGAGTGAAAATATCACTATTGACCACTATCCAAATCTAACATGAATGCTTTTGCTTTTTTTCTTAGTCCTAGTAATTTTATCTAAATTAGGATTTCCTAAGAAATCAGGGCTGGCTTCTGTATTTAAGCCATTTTGTCTCGACCCAATGTTTACGATAAACTTACCCACATTGGCACCATTTGCTTAGCAACCCTTTGTTTTATATTTGAATGTTACAACTTCGTTTATGCCGCTTTCCACTGAGTTTGTGACCAAAAATAAGCACAAAAGTAACGAGAGCAATGCTCAGGGGGACACTAAATACATTTTATATGGTTGTCTCTGAAGCAAAAGAAAAAAAAAGTTTTGGTTTTTAAAAAACCTGCAGAACTCCAAAATCAAACCCAGATTATCAGCCAAGAGCAATTGTTTTGGTGTATTACAATTTTTTTCTGTTCTTTACCGTTCTAACAATTATTGAAAACCTCCGTCATGTTCAATATATTAAGTGGCAGCAGAAGCCCCAGGCTTGAAACCCTTTCAGCAGGGTCTTTGTGTATACAGGGCCTGATCCAGAGCCCATTAAAAGGCAATTGAAAGAGTCCCATTGACTTCAGTGAGTTTTGGATTAGACTCATAATGATGTTCATGGGAGGTAAGTTTCATAAACCATATTGGCAAGGAAAGAGTACTCCATCTAGAAATTGGCAACTGATGTTTGGCTTCAATTTACAATACAAAAAGAGAGGCTTTAGTTTCATGAGATATGTAGATTCATTGATTTTAAGGTCAGAAGGGACCATTAAGATCTGACCTCCTACATAACACAGGCCACAGAATTTCAACAACTAATTCTTGCATCAAGACCACAACTTCTGTTTGCGATACAGCATGTATTTTAGAAAGACATCCACTCTTGATTTAAAAGAGCCTACATCCTTTCTCCTGTTCTCATTGTTCTTAGTTTGCCCTTGATGTTATAATTCCACAAAAAATACAAAAACAAGCTACAAATATAACCCGAAAAACAATATTGTGTCACACAACCATCAAAAACCCTGAAAGGATGAAGCCACATGAGTATTCACATTAGAAATAAGAAGAGCTCAATAAAAAAATGACTTGTCCCCTGGGACATTTCACTACTTGGATATTTGATTTTGTCTGATATGCTGGAATTAAAATGGTTTTTGTTTCAAGTCAGGTCAACAGTAATCTGTGAAGTTACCTGAGCCACCAAGGTGCCTCTTGGGAGTTGTAATTCTGGGTCCCTGAATTACATCTCCCATGATGCATGGTGGTCTCTCCCTGGAGTCTTGAGAGAGAGGGGTGGAGGGGAAGTTCATCCAGTTAAAAGCGAAACACTGCTATAAAGAGAGTCAGTCAGTGGAACTGAGAGTGTGAGATTTCTTTAAAGTGATTTTATTTTTCAGGACACAAGAGAAATGTAAAATATTGGACTTAGTAAAACACTTTTTGTTGCCTTTTATGGTTTTGTGAACTTTTCTGAACATTTATAATGTGTTTTAAAATGTAGGGGTACACTTTTAGGGCTTACTCTAGATCTTCATAATTTGGAATAAATTCTGTGCTAAAATGTATAATTGCTGTTCAGTTGCCCAGATTCTTACATCCTCATGAACACCCGATCCATGTTACCTGCCCGGTTGTGATGTGGCATGTCTCCACAGAGACAGCTTTAGCTGCACACAAGTTACTTTTGTGGTAAGTCTGGAAAAAAGCAGATCCTGAGCCAATATAATGAGCCCAAGTCACAACTGAACTGATGTGGAATAATGTGCGTGAGTTGATTTTCAGCCAATGGAAAGGTGTCAGGACACGATTGTTTGGCAAGCCCTTAGCCTTTGATGTGTCCGCAATGGTGTGTGAATGGGTTTGTACAGTTAATTACTCTGAACCTTACAGCCAGCTTTATGACAGCTCCAAACAACTGTAAATTCCCTTGAAATCAGAAGTGAATCATGGGTCATTTCTATTTCAAAATCCTGATGATAATCTTCATTTGTTAAACTCTTCTCTTCAGCCCCATCAATGTTTCAGATGCAATTACATCTAATGAGCTGTAGGATGATGTTCCATTTATGAATCTGGAATAAGAAGATGATTCACACTTCTACTCAGTTATTGTACAGATAGCCATTCCTATGTCAGATGAGAACATACATGGGTAAACTTTAGCTATGAATAATTCCCAACCCATAGTCTGGACTAAATTATATCCAGGGGAATAAAAGTGAATGAAAAAATAAAATGAAGTCAAAATGAGGCACGTTGTGGGAACATATATAACTTATAAGCGCGAGTGAAGAAGCATGGACCATGTTTACTGGTTGTGCACATCTGAAAAGCTGTATCTATATGTTGAAGCCTGTGAAGTGCAATGTGCAGAATCTGGCATAAATCCTGCTGATTTCACCACATGCAGAGTCATCAAGTGAGTTCACTGGTTCATCAGACACTTATCTCCAATAAGTGATGGATGAAGGTAGTATCTATGGACTCACAGATCTGAGTTTTGGATTAGGAAGAGACCCTTTGACCCATGAAGAAGTCGTGCCTGGACAGACCCACGTTCTGAGAGACAGCTGGTGTCTGCCACAGAGAATGAAAGGCTTGTTTACTAGTCATTAACTAGTACCCTCTAAAGCTAGAAAATGAGATTTTCATTAGGATCAGATGGAAAATGAACAGCAGTGAGAAGTGCTTTTCTGGGGGGAGAGAGAACTTTGATTTATTGTGACAAAGGCCTGTCAAGTGGATTGGATTCAGGACCCCATTTAGATTTAATCCACCAGTGACTCCTGCAGGGGACAATACTTGGTGCTTCAGGACATGGTGACCATCAGTCATTTTCAATGCATCTAGCCTGTCATGGAATGCTTCGAGAGAAAATATTCCTTCCTGACCCCATAGACAGCCACCTTGTCTCAGAAACAAAGCATATGAGAATCTTTATTTTAGCATGTATATCTACAAAATGTTATTAGTAGCTATACAATCATCCAGCCCTGCCTTAAATTCAGTCACAGAGTCAAATCTTGCAGTATTTACTCAGAGAAATAGAAGCTTTTCCTGAGTAAAGATTGCAAAAGTTGGTCCATACTATTTCTCAGAATGACCTCTTGTGGCAATGAGTTCCACAGTCTGATTATAAGATGACTGAAGAGGTATTTCCTTTGATGCTTTCACATTCCTCCAACTGCTAATTTCATAGTTTGACCTGCTATTATTTTGATATTAGATGGAGCATCAAGCACTTGTTCTTGTTAGGAGGACATTCACTGACTCACCCACACTCACAGCACTGCAAATTTTTCTCTTGGTGTTTTCAACATTATTCTATCTCTTGTAATGAAATTAGATAACTGGATTCTAAAACACTCTAAAAAACATGTCATGAAAATGATCCTAGTTCCCATCTAGTAGTCGTTGGCCCATAATCAGGCAAAACTACCAATAATTTCTATCCAGAGTTTAGTCATGACTGCAAGACTGGTACCTATACAGCTCAGTGGAAAAATACAATACTAGAAATTATAGAAGATACAACCTTACAGAGTGTTTTGCTGGCCTCCAAGTCAATTCTGCTAAATCTGACTATCATTTGGAGTGATTTGGAAAGCAGAACACTCCCAGAATTACAAGAGAGAATTCACAAAACCATCTAAAAGGGACAGGCATAGGATTAATTCAAACCAGACTGCGCATGGAGAAGGGGGAGACAGAATTATGGAAACCTGGCTTTGAATGGAGACCAAAGAAGAAGCTGCAGTAAGAATTGCATTTCTGAGGGAAAGGCAAACTGAAGGAATTAGGAATAAGGAATTGCAAACCTTATCTAATAAAAAAAGGAGAAGCATCTGTCATTCTTTGCTTACATGGAAAACCCAGAGGCCTGGCTTTTCGGAAGTGCTGAACAGCCATTGCTCCTATTGTCTTCACCAGGAGTTGCGTGGCATGTGGAGTATAGAAAAAGGAAAATGTATGATGTCTTGACAACTGGATATAACATTAACACTGCTTTTCATAGACAAATAGACATTTTCCATTAAATTATTGGCAGAAAACCATTCCATCTGAGTTCTTATTATATACAACAAGAGAGACTTGATTCTCATGTGCAACAAGCCTCCTTCACACCTTTTGGGCTTGAAATGTAACTTACTTCCACTTAAAGGCCTCTTGACAGTTCTGTAACATTCGCACAACTGAGATTTAGGCCATAGATGTCCAGGAAGTGAAATATTCACAGTATTACATTACAAGTAGGCAACAGAAGTTTAACAGAGCACTCATCCTTTGTTTGTGCAGAAAATGGCTTTTTTTCCAATGGTAGTGAGGGCCTTGAGACTAAGCATTATTTTATAATATGCTGGTATAGCTAACAGTTCCAAAAGTATACAGAATATAATTATAGTGCTCAAGAAACAACTTTTGTCTCTTTCCCATATAAATGTTTAAAAGTTCCAGAGCAAGAAGAGTTAAACAGGGCACTTTGAGTTTAACTGAATGGGACAGAAAGGAAAATCAAGTAGTCTTTGCTTCTGGAAGAGTTGTGAATTTTTTTTTAATTATCACCAATAACAAACAACCTCTTTTTAAAAAAATTAACTTGTAGTCTAGCTATGGGGTCTTTTGAAGTAGATCACCATTACAACTGTTTGGTGAAACAGGTCTTCACCAACCTTCAGCAGCATTCCTCCCTCTATAATTACAGCCATGAAGATAACTGAATAATGCCTGGGAAGAAGCATGTATACTGACCAGAAATGGCAAGAAGAGTACTAAAGAGAAGTTAAAAGAAAAGGAGGACTTGTGGCACCTTAGAGACTAACAAATTTATTTGAGCATAAGCTTTCGTGAGCTACAGCTCACTTCATCCGATGCATTCCGATGAAGTGAGCTGTAGCTCACGAAAGCTTATGCTCAAATACATGTGTTAGTCTCGAAGGTGCCACAAGTCCTTCTTTTCTTTTTGCGAATACAGACTAAAATGCCTGCTACTCTGAAAAGAGAAGTTAGAACATCACTGCAACATTGTCAGAAAAGGAGATACCTGTAGTTCACTTTTAATATTGCACAAAGCACCCAGCTTAGATTTAGATATTCCTGTAACTGCTTCAAAATTGCCACAACATGTAGCTGTTAAACTGCAGCAGAATTTACTTGGGCCAGGTAATGCAACACATTTTGGCTTGTTGGGTCCTGTCAGCATGGTGCAGCCATCTTGTCTGGTACAGAGAAAGCTGGTTATCCAATGCAGTCTTGTTTTTGCTAGCAATAATTGCAAAAGGCTTTTCTTGTTTAGCCTTTTGTGAGTGTGAATTATATATCATGACTGGTTGAACTTGCTATATCCTCTTCAATGGGTATGTCTACACTGCAACTAAAAACCCACGGCTGGCCCATGCCAGCTGACTCAAGCTTGCATGGTTTGGGCTTAAGGGACTGCTTAATTGCAGTGTAGACATTCAGGCTTGGGCTGCAGCCTGAGCTTTGAGAGTCTCCCACCACACAGAGTCCTAGAGCCCAGGCTCCAGTCCAAGCCCAAATGTCTACACCACAATTAAACATCCCCTTTGCCCAAGCCCCTTAGCCAAGTCAGCTGGCATGGGCCAGCCATGGGTGTCTAAATACAGTTTAGACATATCCAGTGAAACCTAGAAAGGTGATACACATGTTATCCGTCGTTGGATACCTGCAATAAGTATATGCCAAATCCAATTTAAAAGATGGGTGCTTTAGCAGTATAAGGTATAGGAACTGTCAAATTCCTGAAAATATCCACCAGAAATTGCCTGAGAATGTTCTGCCAGCTCCTAGAATCACTGGTGCCTGAGCTCTGGGAACACGATAAAAGATTTGGGCTTTTTGTGTGTGTGTGTGGGGTAAGGACCTGATCCACGGTCCATTGAAGTCAATGGGAATTTTTCCAATGATATCAGTAGGCATCGTATCGAGTCCTGAGTTCTCTTACAAGTGAAATCTGGGTAAGGTGCTCCCACCTTTACAGCCATTAGAATTTTACTGTACTATACTGGCTAAAAGAACCCAAGAAAAAACCCCACAAGCATACGGAAAAGAAACAAAAAAAAGGGGGTTTTGCAAACACCATTCACTGATAACAACATAGACCTTCTCTGATTTTTTTTTTTAGTCTTTCCAGGACAAAGCAACAAAAAAGATAGAGACATTTCTTTTGATGGTAGCCAAAAGCACATTCAATGGAAACATCACATAGATAATCTTTTCCCCTTCTTCGTAAGTTCTCCAGACTACTGCAATACAGGCATTGAAAGGGATACACCACACAAATATAAGAGCTCCTGCGAGGACATATCTGCAGTGTTCTCTTGAAGCCCCTCAAGCCAAACGAATAACACCTACACAGTGACTGCCTTGTCCTGGGGTCTCTTGGTGGCAAATGGAAGCAGCAGGTTAGATAAGTAGACTGGATCTAAAGCACCAATACTGATGCTTAGATTGGCTCCTTTCATCTGATATCATGAGACTGTGTGGCAAGAGATTTTACGACTTTTGGAGTGGAGTGTTGTCTCTTATTGGAGAGACACACTAACCTGAGGGAGATCTGTGCAGCTTAAATGGGACCTCAGCAAATAGTCAAAATATAAATGAGATTGCCCACATAACAATGAATGGAAAGTGGCACTGGATCCATGTTTGACAGGAGATTAAAAGGTGATTTAAACCTAAGAAAGGGACCACCCCTAGAGCTGTGCTGTAAGTTAAACTAAAGAAGAAATGTTTCAGAGTAGCAACCGTGTTAGTCTGTATTCGCAAAAAGAAAAGGAGTACTTGTGATACCTTAGAGACTAACAAATTTATTAGAGCATAAGCTTTCGTGAGCTACAGCTCACTTCAAGTGAGCTGTAGCTCATGAAAGCTTATGCTCTAATAAAGAAGAAATGTCTGCTATAAACAACGTAATATATGTAAACTTAAGTGGCAAAGGAAGCTTGTACTTAAAACCAGGCTTTAAGAATTGAAAAATACTAGTGAGAGAGAAGAAACACAAGCAAATCAAATGTGGCAGGGGTGAAAAGGCTGATTTGAGAAGGCTAGTAAAGACAATGCAGGCTCTTACAAAGAACCATGCAAAGCATGAATGTCAGTGAATCTACAAGCAATATTCTTCTGACAAAGAAGGAGTTTAACAAAGCAATTCCAGCCACCCAAACCTGGAAGACTCAAGAAGAACCTGTTTTGCTTACTGCCTTTGTCTCAGGTGCACCTTACAAATGCCCCATTTAAGATTTAGGGTCACAGAAGGAAAGAAGGGGTGTTGAAGACAGGGATAATTCCTGTTTCCATGTGCATTAAGTGGTCCAAGTCTTTTCAGGATGAAGCTGTAATTCTTCTTCTATGTTACACTGACTCTGGTCCTACAGTTCTGCCTTTGATCTTCTCCAGGTGTGCTGCACCTGTACCTGGACAGCATGGAAAAAGAAATATGGATCAGTGTAAGACCACTTGGAAAGTCTTAAGGAGCATTACCAGGGCCTGATGGTTTCCCAACTCACCAATCTACATTAATAAACTAAGATTAGGCATATGGATAAAGAAATGTAATTTCTGCCCCAATACTTTCATCTTTGCTAGAGATCTGCAGAGCAATAATCAAACAGTTTGAAAACGTCTCATCCCTTGCTGTTCTTTAATACCTTAGACAGATCAGTCAGAAGGTGTCTCCACTTCTCTTTTTCCAGGAACTTGGGTCATGACTCTCTCCTCCCAGAATATGAGTAATTCAGTAAAACTTCAGTGAAGTTATTTGTGTTCTGGGTGGGAAGAATGAGCCCGTTGTATGCAACAAGAAGGAGCTCTTTCCTGGATGTTGCACTCCTTTTACTGTGGGTAGTAGCAAGGCAATGTACTATCAGCCCCTAGGCTACACTCATTTTGAGGAAATGACTAATGACTTGCATAAACCTGCTACTGTATATTTCATCACAGCTGCTTTGAGAAAGTTTTCTGGCAGAGAAAATGGCTTTAACATCAAGTACAACAAATAATCAAATAGAAATACAGGCCAGCAAGACATAAGGTTATCGACAAAGGGAAATTACTTAGATGAGCTGTCTTGAAAATGATCTAAGAAGGTTGAGTTGCATCATTACTAAAACAACTCTGACCAACGTGCCAGGAAAGAAGAAGAAACAGAGCTGGAGGTAGACAAGGAAGCTAGATGAATTAAAAGGAGATTTAAAAGGCAGTTACAAATTGATAAGTGAGCATTAGCTGGTTTAAGTTATATGATGCAGGGTGAGAAGGGAGTGAGTTGTAGCAGGAAAAGCCACTAACAAAACTGGGGCACGGATTGTCTCTGTTCTGTCTTGGTATGGTACATAGTGCAATGGGGTCCTGCTCCAGGACTGGGGCTCCTAGGTGCACCACAATATACATAATACAGAAGAAGAAGAAGGAGGGATGCGAGCGTAGGCGCCAGTAGATGGGAGTGATTGGGTTGCTTGCCTGCTACATGGCAAAACGGAAGCATTACTGCCTGTCAATAGTCTATCTGTATTGTTTTTAACACTTTTTTCTTTAACTGTGTCATGCTGTCTGGAGTGGTTCACAACCGAGAGTACCAGTCTCAGGGCAGGCTGTCAGAAACAGGGCAGATACCTCAGACTGGTGGTATGTTCTATAATTAGATTTCACCGATCCAGTAACAAATGTGAACTCCTAGATCACTGCACCAGTCTTACCACAGAGTTACAGACAGTCCCCGGGGGCTCACCAGTCTATCATGACACCCAGGCAAGTTGGACTTAGTGACAAATGGTCACTTAAACCAAAAAGCACAAAATATTCAAGTTGCTCCCAGTCCCAAGAGACCAGTTAGTCACTTAGGCATATGGGTAAAGAACTGTAATTTGTACCTTAGATCAATTTGTACCTTAGATCTCATGCCAAAGACAATGACTGTAGCCAATACTATAATAAACTAACTGAAGGTTTTGTGATACAGCATGGCCAGAGGACAGCAGGAGAGTATTAGAAGGGAGCCTTATTCCCTAGAGGGAAGAAAGTTTGCTATAAATTAATTAAAGCACCTGAAGCCAGTCACATGATAATAACTCCCTGCTTCAATCAGACGAGAGGAGGAGTTGAAGCAGAGTGGATTGGTGTTAGAGCAGAGAGAAGTTTGGAGGAGTTGAAGCAGAGTGGATTGGTGTTGGAGGAGAGAGCAGTTTGGAGGGAAGCAGAGGAGAGTTTGGAGAAGTGCTGCGGTGGGCTAAGAAGACCAAGACCCTAGGTAAAGGGATACCTGGTTTATGCAGAGGGAGAGCAGGAAGCCCCAAAAGCTGAAGGACAGGAGAGGGAAGTAGCCCAGGGGAAGGAACTGCTAGTTTTAGTGGTTTACCGCTATCCCTAGGGCCCCTGGGCTGGGACCCGGAGTAGAGGGCGGGCCTGGGTCCCTCCCTCTCCACTCCCCTCCTCTAGGACACTAGTGTGGCAGTTAATACCCCAGTTCAGGGGCAAGAAACGGTGCCCTGAACCCCTCCTCCCCCCAAGAAGAGAAAGCACGAGACCCATCATAGTAGTGCTGGCAATTTGCCACAGTTTAGGAAAAAGAAATAAGTTATTTAGAGGTTAAAGCACATACACAAGTGAATTTCAGTATCTGATTTGAAAGGTGACAGAGATGTAATAATCTGTCAGCACTGAACGTCTTTTTAGGGTTTAACCTAGGTTGACCCTGGGGATCTATGCTTTTTGTTTCTTAGCTCCAGCTCTTGTGGGAGTCCAAAGAACAAAGAGATGAAAAATCTTCATTAGTTATTTTTATTTCCGTCTTGCAGCGTTTAATCAATGGGATAAGGCCTTCTGCAAGTACTTCTCAACAGATGGATCGGGCAATTAACAAATCTTTTGTCTTGTGATGACCCACTTAATTTTGATAGTTCTTCTGGATGGGTTGGGAAGCCACTCTTCCCATCTGAGTTCACAAGTTCAGAGCAGGCATTTTTACCTTTTACATTTACATTTTATATTTTACCTTGTAGCATAGAATACTGGCATTACAAGTGAGATGAATGTATGCAGCAATTTACAATCATTTCATAGAATCTAAACACTAGTATGTTCTTACAAAACTAATACTTATTTTGAATAAAACTAAATAAATAATAATAAATAAATAAAAGGTGAGCTGGTTTGGTTTCCAGCTATAAGTTTGTCGGTTCTTAGCTAACACCTACAGCCTTGGCCAGAGCTGGCACCTGGTTTGCCAGTGTCACAAACTCACATTCTTTCTGATGAAAAATTGCTACCGCTGGGCATCAGTAGTCCTCCAGGTACAGCACAGGCCTCAGAGGGGCCGGCTTCCCCATATTTCCCACCACATCTCAACCCAGCACAGGAAGAAACCACTTCTTTGGGTTTCCATGGTCCTTTTGGTCCTAGGCTTCCTTGCTGAGATGGCAAGCCAGGTTTTTCAAATTAGAGCCACTTGGGCTGGTATTTCGTGCAATGTGGGCACCTGTCCTCTAGCAACCGGAAGCTATTAAGTTCACACAGACCATCAGGCACCCATCAAATAGTGTCACAGTTACCCAGCAGATCGCAATTTGTACCCCATAATCCTTGAGTGCATCCTGTAGGTGACAGGCCTGGTTTTCTGCATCTCATTCTATGTGGACCTATGTGATTCACTCACTCTGGAACTGGATTTTTGGGCATCACCCACCTCCCCCAGTTGAGATAATGGGACAGACCCAACCGTGTTTAGCACCTGTAAGCCCTTTCAGTTTGCGGACCATGCCCAGCAATGGGATTAAAGTGACTCAAAAAACAGCAGCTTCAAAGCATTATATCCATTCACCCAAAGGTACAAAGCATGTGCAGCAAAGGGCAAAAACAATAAGAGGCCTATATGCCTGGGTCTTACTTACACATTAAACTTTGGCAGCTTTTGTAAGCTCCTCTAAGCCCTGCTGACCCCGTCCTGCTACAGCATATTCTCACTGTCTGAGAATGTCCTTGCTAGCCTGTCAGCTCCCGCTGACACTCCCTAGGCAGTCTCTGGCCACTCACTCAACCTTCACCGTTTTCTAGGCCCAGGGTTCTCTAATGTTTATAGATTCATAGATTCATAGATACTAAGGTCAGAAGGGACCACTCTGATCATCTAGTCCGACCTCCTGTACAGCGCAGGCCACAGAATGTCACCCACCACTCCTATGAAAAACCTCACCCATGTCTGAGCTATTGAAGTCCTCAAATCATGGTTCAAAATTTCAAGGAGCAGAGAAGCCTCCCTCCAGTCAACCATGCCCCATGCTACAGAGGAAGGCAAAAAAACCTCCAGGGCCTCTCCAATCTGCCCTGGAGGAAAACTCCCTCCCGACCCCAAACATGGCAATCAGCCAAACCCTGAGCACATGGGCAAGATTCACCAGCCAGATACCCAGGAAAGAATTTTCTATAGTAAATCAGATCCCATCCATCTAATATCCCATCTCAGGGGATTTGGCCTATTTACCCTGAATATTTAAAGATCAATTACTTACCAAAATCCCATTATCCCATCATACCATCTCCTCCATAAACTTATCGAGTAGAATCTTAAAACCAGATAGATCTTTTGCCCCCACTGCTTCCCTTGGAAGGTTATTCCAAAACTTCACTCCTCTGATGGTTAAAAACCTTCGTCTGATTTCAAGTCTAAACTTCCTGGTGGCCAGTTTATACCCATTTGTTCTTGTGTCCACATTGGTGCTGAGCTTAAATAATTCCTCTCCCTCTCCTATATTTATCCCTCTGATATATTTATAGAGAGCAATCATATCTCCCCTCAACCTTCTTTTAGTTAGGCTAAACAAGCCAAGCTCCTTAAGTCTCCTTTCATAAGACAAGTTTTCCATTCCTCGGATCATCCTAGTAGCCCTTCTCTGTACCTGCTCCAGTTTGAATTCATCCTTTTTAAACATGGGAGACCAGAACTGCACACAGTATTCTAGGTGAGGTCTCACCAGTGCCTTGTATAACGGTACTAAAACCTCCTTATCCCTACTGGAAATGTCTCTCCTGATGCATCCCAAAACCGCATTAGCTTTTTTCACAGCCATATCACATTGGCAGCTCATAGTCATCCTATGATCAACCAATACTCCAAGGTCCTTCTCCTCTTCCGTTACTTCTAATTGATGCGTCCCCAACTTATAACTAAAATTATTGTTATTAATCCCTAAATGCATAACCTTACACTTCTCACTATTAAATTTCATCCTATTACTATTACTCCAGTTTACAAGGTCATCCAGATCCTCCTGTATAATATCCCGATCCTTCTCCGAATTGGCAACACCTCCCAGCTTTGTATCATCTGCAAACTTTATTAGCACACTCCCACTTTTTGTGCCAAGGTCAGTAACAAAAAGATTAAATAAGATTGGTCCCAAAACTGATCCCTGAGGAACTCCACTGGTAACCTCCCCCCAACCTGACAGTTCGCCTTTCAGTAGGACCTGTTGCAGTCTCCCCTTTAACCAATTCCTTATCCACCTTCTGATGTTCATATTGATCCCCATCTTCTCCAATTTAACTAATAATTCCCCATGTGGCACGGTATCAAATGCCTTACTGAAATCTAGGTAAATTAGATCCACTGCATTTCCTTTATCTAAAAAATCTGTTACTTTTTCAAAAAAGGAGATTAGGTTGGTTTGGCACAATCTACCTTTTGTAAAACCATGTTGTATTTTGTCCCATTTACCATTGACTTCAATGTCCTTAACTAATTTCTCCTTCAAAATTTTTTCCAGGACCTTGCATACTACAGATGTCAAACTAACTGGCCTGTAGTTACCTGGATCACTTTTTTTTCCTTTCTTAAAAATAGGAACTATATTAGCAATTCTCCAATCATTTGGTACTATTCCTGAGTTTACAGATTCATTAAAAATTCTTGCTAATGGGCTTGCAATTTCAGGTGCCAATTCCTTTAATATTCTTGGATGAAGATTATCTGGGCCCCCCGATTTAGTCCCATTAAGCTGTTTCAGTTTCGCTTCTACCTCTGATATGGTAATATCTACCTCTATATCCTCCTTCCCATTTGTCATGCTACCATTATCCCCAAGATCCTCTTTAGCCTTATTAAAGACTGAGGCAAAGTATTTGTTTAGATATTGGGCCATGCCTAGATTATCTTTAACCTCCGCTCCATCCTCAGTGTTAAGCGGCCCCACTTCTTCCTTCTTAGTTTTCTTCTTATTTATATGGCTATAGAACCTTTTACTATTGGTTTTAATTCCCTTTGCAAGGTCCAACTCTACTCGACTTTTAGCCTCTCTGACTTTATCCCTACATCTTCTGACCTCAATTAGGTAGCTTTCCTTGCTGATCCCTCCCATCTACCACTCCCTGTATGCTTTCTGCTTCTTCATAATCACCTCTCTAAGATGCTTGCTCATCCAGCTTGGTCTACAACTCCTTCCTATGAATTTTTTCCCCTTTCTTGGGATACAGGCTTCCGATAGCTTCTGCAGTTTTGATTTAAAGTAATCCCAGGCCTCCTCTACCTTTAGATCCATAAGTTCTTCAGTCCAATCCACTTCCCTAACTAATTGCCTTAATTTTTGAAAGTCAGCCCTTTTGAAATCAAAAACCCTAGTTGCAGATTTATTTTTGTTAATTCTTCCATTTAGTTTGAACTGAATGAGCTCATGATCACTTGAGCCAAGATTGTCCCCTACAACCATTTCTTCTATGAGGTCCTCGCTACTCACCAAAATTAAATCTAAAATGGCATCCCCTCTAGTCGGTTCAGCAACTACTTGATGAAGGAATCCATCAGCTATCGCATCTAGGAAAATCTGAGCCCTATTATTATTACTAGCACTGGTCCTCCAGTCTATATCTGGGAAGTTAAAGTCTCCCATGATCACGCAGTTTCCATTAGTATTTACTTTATTAAAGACACTAAAAAGGGCTCTATCCATAACCAAATTGGATCCCGGAGGTCTATAGCACACCCCAAGCACTATCGCAGGAGAGGCTTTACTAGTTTTCTTCCCCAATGTAATTTTTGCCCAGACAGACTCTGTCTTCTCCATTGCATCGCTTCTTATTTCTTTACATTCTAACTCATCGTTGATATACAATGCTACTCCACCCCCTTTACCTTTGTTTCTGTCTTTCCTAAACAGCACATACCCTTCAATACCTGTAGTCCAGTCATGACTACTATTCCACCATGTTTCTGTTATCCCTATAATATCTGGTTTCACTTCCTGCACCAGTAGCTCTAGTTCCTCCATTTTGTTACCTAGACTCCTCGCATTGGTGTATAAACATCTTAATTTTTGCTGTTTGGCCTCGCTCACATTTTGTACCCTATTAGGCACAGTCATTCTACAGCCAGTATAACCTATTAGACTAGTATCCACACCGCCCTCGCTCCTTATATACATTCTCCTACCCATGGCTGTATCCTTTCTTACTTCATCTTCTTCCCTCTCAATGCTAAAATCTGGCGTGGAGATTTTCTGGACATCTCCCATCCATCTCCCCCCAATTCCTAGTTTAAAGCTCTCTTTATCAGTTGTGCCAGCCTCGATCCTAGAAGTCTATTTCCTTCCCTACTCAGATGAAGTCCATCCCGAGAGAACTGACCTCTGTCCGTGAATGCCTCCCAGTGGCCATACATCCCAAAGCCCTCCTTATAGCACCACTGCCTAAGCCATCTGTTGATAGTCATAATCTTGTCACACCTTTGTTGCCCTTCTCTAGGAACAGGAAGGATCCCGCTAAAGATCACCTGAGCCTCAATTTCCTTAAGCGTCTTCCCCAGCCTAGCATAGTCTCCCTTGATACTTTCCAGCGAGAATCTGGCTGTATCATTTGTTCCCACATGAAGGATAATTAGGGGATTCTTTCCCGCTCCCTTGAGGATCCTTTTCAACCTCAGGTCTACATCCCGTATCTTAGCACCCGGAAGACAGCACACCCTTCTATTCTCAGGATCAGCTCTAGTTACAGGCCTGTCTATTCTTCTCAATAAAGAGTCCCCGATCACATAGACCTGCCTTTTCCTGGTGACAGTGCTATTCTCCAGTCTCTCCCCTGTTCCCTCTGGCTGCAAGTTCTTTCCATTCCTATTTTCCCTTACAATTCTCTTCAACCCATCCTGTATCCTCCTGGGGCTCGTATTTGGTGTAGTCTCCCTTGACTCTTCCCCTTTTTCTATAGGGCTAGCCTCTCTTCTCTTCTTCCTTACCCTTCCACCTTCAGCGACTACCTGCTGAGCCCCTTCATTTTCCAACTCTGCAAACCTGTTCCTAAGCTCTATTTCTCCTTCACTAGCCCGTCTTTTTCTCTGCCTGGTTCTTTGAGTCACATGTTTCCACTGACCACTTTCCTCATCCAGTCTCTCCTCAAAATTCCCCAGCCCTGCTTCCATCCGTGAGTCTGAGCTTTTCCCTTCAGATACCTCATATCTTTGCTCCATCATCTGCTCAAACCCCTTCCTAAACTCAACCAGACTTTCCACCTGCATCTCCAAACCTCGGATCTTTTCCTCCATCAGCTCTATCAGACGGCATTTCATGCAGACAAAACTCTTACCGGTTCCCCCCTCCAGGATCATGTACATACCACAGCTTCCACATCCAGTCATCCTCAATGTGTCTTTCACTGCAGGAGTCACTCCCACAGCTTCCTCTGTATCTGTCATCTCCTTCCCACCTAAATCCTGTTAATCTGGGAAACAAGCCACACCAAAAAGACCACCCCCCCAGCAAAAGCAAACCCCAAACAAGCACAATCCAAACTCCCACTCAAACTCCCCTGTTTAGAGCTCTATTTGCTAGCTCCTGTGCCGCTGCAGCTGTCTGTGCCGCTGCCTGACTGGCTGGCTACCTTTATAGGGCCCCTAGTCAGAAGCCCCACCCCCTAGGCAGGGCTCAGCTGCTCTCTCAGCACAAAGCCCCACCCCCTAATCAGGCTCAGCTGCTCTCCCAGCACAAAACCCCTACACACACACAAATACAAATACAAATACTAAAAATACAAAACCAAGTACAACTACCTTCTCCTCCAACAGAACTCCCACTCAAACTCCCCTGTTTAGAGCTCTGTTTGCTAGCTCCTGTGCCGCTGCAGCTGTCTGTTTAGTATCCTCCTTTAGATTCTAGGCTTAGCCTTGGGAAGAGTAAACCATTTGCAATTTGCTGGAACCAGATAGAGCTTATTCCCCAATAAACAGCTTCCCCATTATTTCCTACAGGACATTATCTGTGTCACTATTTTACCCTTCCTGCTTAGTTCCTATAACAACCCTTTTGATTTGGCTCCATAGCAAATAACCATCCTAAACCAACACACAGATGCATGCACCATATTCGTAAAAAATAATACAGCTATTTCCCAGTTCATCACAGATGGCGATAACTTTTCTTCACTGCCAGCCAGCGCTGGCTTCAGACCAGTTGGCCCAGTGGTAAAAAAAGGCTCCATGTATCCACTGTTTTACTCCAGTAGTCCATTAAGTGACATAACTAGAATCTGTGGACATGTGGGTCTGAGCCATCCAGTGCCTCATGGCCAGCAGTACTAATGACAGCAAAGTATTTGAGATCTAGAGGAGAAAGATATATAGGAGGTCCATGTCAGCCCATTATGCTAGATGTGTATGTGACACTGCACCTCATATTCTTCACAGTGATATTATGATGATTATGGCATAATTATGATGCATTTTGTACAAGATTGGTCATGTGAGGTGTCATTGGAAAAGTTATGAGTTGCTGAATATGATTATCCTATTTGTATGCATGTATCATTTTTGTATCTAAAGTTATGAATATTGACTATGTATCTATATTTCAAAAGTGCTTACTCTGGGTGACACCCATAACTAGCCTTTCAGGTAAGACAATAAAGAAAGCAAGCCTGTAAGCAATGGCTGCTATGACTCAGCAAGGTATGAAAGGGCGTGTGACCAGGCCACCTGACTCTGGACTCTATTTTGGGGTATTTTTTTTTCCAGAAACTGGTCTTGGAACCAAGTTTAAAACAAAGGGTTCCCACCGGATGCTAAAGCTATATAAGGCAGGGAGTGACATCTGTTGTTCTTCACTCCCCACACAAGAGGACTCCTGAAAACATCTGCAGAACAAAGACTGAACTGGGGGAAGTGCTGGACCCAAGCTAAAGGGATTTCTAGCCATGTGTAAAAACCTGGGAAACCCAAGCTTCAAAGAAAATGAAGATTGTGCCATAAGGATCTGCAAAGCCTGCTTGTGCCATCACTCAGGGTGAGAAACTGCTAATTCATATCAATCTATCTAGTATGTTAAGCTTAGTTTGTATTGTTGTTTATTTGCTGGGTACTCTGCTTTGATCTGTTTGCTGTCCCTTATAATCACTTAAAATCCATCTTTTGTAGTTAATACACTTGTTTTGCTCTACCTAAACCAGTGAGTTGGAGTGAAGTGCTTGGAAATCTTAGCTCAAGGGGCGGGGGCAATTGGATTTCTTCTCCACATTGAGGGAGGGGTGAACTCTACAAGCTTATGCTGTACAGTTCCCTGTGCAGTGCAAGATCGTATAATTTTGGGTTTAAATTCCAGTGGGGTGTGTGTGTGTGCCTGAGGAGCTGGGGGTTATCTTGGCTGTGGCCTCTCTATTGTTGGTTCATGCAGTGGCTGGTCAGAGAGCCTGCATGTAACTACAGCTGGGTGTGTCCCTACCAGTGTGAATGCTGGTGGAAGTGTAGGACCAGGAGCGGGTCTACAGCTTGTCACAGCAGCACAGTTCAAGAGGGACCCCAATCTGGTGAGTCCGAGGGCTCAGTGGTACCTCAGTTTCAGGTGGCACCCTGCTGGGAACCCATCACAGAGTATATTAGGAATTATGCCACAAAAGAGAGGTTTTAATCCTCCCAGACACAAACAGCTTTGTTGGCTTGAACACAGCTGTGAGCAGCAGAGCCCTTTAGCACAGAGTTGTTCAGATGTAGCATTTATATTTAAGGAATTTACACAGTGAGAAAATAAGTCATAAATTAGCTCTTCACTAGAATGGCAGGAGGAGCTATATGCTACAGAAGGGGTAACAGCTGGTAAACTGGGCAAAGTTGAAGTCTGACGCAAAAGGAAATAGATTCATTGGATGAGTTTTAAATCAATTGAGTTTCATATTAAAGGCTTAGATAACTTATCTGTGGGCCCAAAAGAGGGAAATCCAAGCATAACAATAGTGGTTTCAAAGTGACATTGAAAAGACTAACAGCTCTCTTGCATGGCACGTTTCTGTGCTAGCCTATGCCATATACTTTGTAGATAAATCATTAAATGGATTCATTCAGGTCTGTAGCACCATTATTAGTGATGTTGTAATGGGAGGGAAAGGAAAAGACCAACCAAAATACCTTCATTTTCCCTGATAACTCCTGCAGCATCTCTTGTTGGGAATGAATGAGTATTTGTTTCAAATACACACACGAATGCAGACAAGTAGAAATGTGCCTGCATTTTGTCAAAGTTTTTGCTCTGGAAGTTAAAGGTTTATGTAGTGCCTAGTGTCATATCACAAAGAAAGAGCCATTTCTGAGTCTCGGGTGACATTTGTTTTCCAAGCACGTGATGAAGCCAGTACAATGATCAGCATCTTCAGTAGAGCTTAAAGAAAGACCACCCACTAGTTTCATATGATTATCCTCACCACTTCTGAGCTAAATCTTGCTCTTGTTGATTCTTGCCATTGCATTCACGATATCCTATGTTGCAAAAGATTGAATGAAATTTAAAAAATTGGACTAGACAGACAAACAGTCACAGATTTGTTAGATAGAGATGTCAAGCCAGAGATGTCACTGAATGAGACATAACTATAAAAACAACAGGAGTAATCTGTTTGGCTTGCTTGGGACCATTGAAAATACACTTAAAGAGGTTGTGCAAAATGGCACAACATTTATCATTTCTGATTTTTAGCTTTTTTCCTAAATTTGAGTTGTGATTTGTAAGGGGGGAAAAATGCCCAGCCCCAGGACTTTTCATATGTTTACTATTTCAAAAGCTCGATGTGGATACAGCAGTTACTGAAAACCCTGTAAAAGATATTTTGATCTGCTCACTGTGTTTTGAAAGAATGCTCAGACACTACAATATTGATAAGTGGATAGAGTACATAGAGAGATCATGCCACTTGAAACACTGCTCAATATTAATCCCAGCAACCCCCAACAATATTCTATTTTGCCACATTTATTTATATGGAGATTGGCTGAGCTAATGGAAGAGGGACCCATCGCACCTGTAATGCGACAACAAAACCATTATCTTTATTTCAAGATACCATGGATGTTCAAGATTTTGCATCTGTTACAGGAGATGCAAAACAATATGAGAAAAAAAAATACTATCTAACTGAACCAAACTTGAAGATTTTAAAGGTATGTATAGGAAATCAAAATAAAGTAAAAAGGATAAAGGAATGATCAGCATGGGACCGCAACTCTGTGTTCAGTGACTATGAGCTATAGAAACGTATTGATATGGTTGCTGGAAATGACCACAGAGTTAAAATAAGCTTGATACAATTATGCCAGTGGTTATTGGGAAGGGGAGTGGTAGTATGTGAATAGAACTGGGTGGGGATATGGATTAAACCTAACGTCCTTCTGCCAGAAGGAGAGTGAAAAGGTTTGGGTAAAATCAGAAAAGATTAATAGAAAGAGCTTTTAGGTGGTAAGGTTATAAAAATATTTAGGAAGCTCAGAGCACTTTGAGGTTAGCCCAGCACTAGCTCTTAATTAAAAACTGTAAAAACATGCACAAACATTGCAACATCCGACTTCTTAGGAAAGCGAGGGCACAGATATGCTGGACTTCTTGCCTCCAGCTATATTCCCTGGCGTATGTACTTTATTGTGCTTGTCAATAACCAGTTGCCACTTGTTCCTTTGTGAGATTACTCCATGCTCTGGAGAAAGAAAAACATTTGAGTGCTGAAAAAAGACGTTAGACCTTAAAAGACTGAATGGTCTTGCAATACTTTGCCCCGAAACAGAGTGAAACAACTTGTCAGTCAGAGCTAATTTACAGTCCCATCACACCAGAATAAATTATATAACTTGCGTGGGATTATTTCAGCTTTATGGTATGTTTTGTGGTAAAATAATTGCAAGCAATGGAAAGTACAACCTCACATGGAAAACTCTACCATGAAGGGCCAGATTGCCAGTAGGTTGGGTGTGTGGGGAGTGCTGGGCACTTTTAAAAATCTGTTCATAAGTGTTCAATTGGGAGCTGCTGGTGACCTGGCCCTCATTTTGGTGCCTAAAAGGGAGCAGAGCTCTTTTGCATATCTGACCCCAGGTGTGGGTGCTAAGCACCGAGAAAATCAGATCCAGAGCTCTTTTGAAAAAGTGGCCCATAGTAATTCATTTATTTTTAAAAATGTATTGTCTAAAAAATGGCCTACATAAAATGTTACAAAAAATAGCTAGAACGGCTGCAAAAGTGCATTCATCAAATCCATAGTCATTAGCATTGAATAGATCATGGTTGTAGGCAAATTATAACAGAATTCTGTCTCATCACAGTTCATCTTTCCATCAGTCTAGAGAGTCTATCTATACACAAAAATGCCCCATTGTAAATTAACAAGACTTAACTATTATTGTAGTAGTTCACTTTGCTGCATTGCACAGCTATTGATAGTATGATTTACACTTCTACCTGTCTCTCACACATCACACCCATAACTGGTAAATACTACTACTACAGCTGGTTGAAATTTTTCTTTTCAGAAAATTAAAAAAAACCCAGCTTTCTTAGTGTTGAAAAGTTTCTATTGTATTTTATACGGGAAAAAAGAAAATATTTCATTTCAAGTATTTAGGATTCTCCCCTCCTCCCCCATTTTTGTTTCTTTAGGGGAAAAATTTAGAGTTCCCCCACAACATTTTGAATGAAAAAATTTTGAAAATGTTTTCAGAAATCTCTTGCTTAAAAAAACTGTTAAAACAATGAATAATTACGGGGCCACAGAAATTTTATGTACTAGGTGACTGGTCATGGAACTGGAATTTTTGTTGTTAATAGAGACAATAAAAGAAAGTATCTTTTCATCAACAATGCAATTACTGCTGCAACCTGAAAATACAAACTCTGGCAAAAACAATAAAGCACTTTGCTTGCAAAGTATGCCAGTTATTTTGAGCACTGGTCTACTCTGTGTGTGTGCAGGGGGCGGGGGGAAGCTAATCATGTGGGGCTTGCAAATTACATACACTACTCATTCTTTTCATAGTTCAACAGTTAACAACAAAAGATAATTACATTCTTGCCAGAGCTGATTAAACAGTTGATCCCACAGACCCAGCGCATCTCCGATGTGGTTATTTGCTGTAAGCATAACCAGCGAAACAAAAATGAGGATGCAGTGTATAAGGGCTTTTGAGTTATGCCCCTGAAGCCCGTTGCCAACTCTGTCCACATATCTATTCAGGGGATACCATCATAGGGCCTAATCACATCAGCCACACTATCAGAGGCTCCTTCACCTGCGCATCTACCAATGTGATATATGCCATCATGTGCCAGCAATGCCCCTCTGCCATGTACATTGGTCAAACTGGACAGTCTCTACGTAAAAGAATGAATGGACACAAATCAGACGTCAAGAATTATATCATTCAAAAATCAGTTGGAGAACACTTCAATCTCTCTGGTCACTCGATCACAGACCTAAGAGTGGCTATCCTTCAACAAAAAAGCTTCAAAAACAGACTCCAACGAGAGACTGCTGAATTGGAATTAATTTGCAAACTGGATACAATTAACTTAGGCTTGAATAGAGACTGGGAATGGATGAGTCATTACACAAAGTAAAACTATTTCCCCATGGTATTTCTCCCCCCTACCCCACCCCCCACTGTTCCTCTGATATTCTTGTTAACTGCTGGAATTAGCCTACCTTGCTTGTCACCATGAAAGGTTTTCCTCCTTTCCCCCCCCTGCTGCTGGTGATGGCTTATCTTAAGTGATCACTCTCCTTACAGTGTGTATGATAAACCCATTGTTTCATGTTCTCTGTGTGTGTGTATATAAATCTCTCCTCTGTTTTTTCCTCCAAAAGCATCCGATGAAGTGAGCTGTAGCTCACGAAAGCTTATGCTCTAATAAATTTGTTAGTCTCTAAGGTGCCACAAGTACTCCTTTTCTTTTTGCGAATACAGACTAACACGGCTGCTTCTCTGAAACCTGATTCAGGAAAGCATCTCTTGTCAGGAAAGCACTTCAGCATTAAGGATGTGTTTCATTTCTACTGAATCAATGGGACTTAAGTTCTCCCTGAATAGGGATGAGTTTAAGCAGTGGGACTCGTGCTTGAAGTGTTTTTCCTGAATTGGGACCAAAATTCCTCATTCTACTGCCAGCCAGTCACCACCAGGTCAGTAGGAGTCAAATCTTCAGCAAAGATCTTAGCCTGAGTAGCTGGGCTGGGGGTTAAGGCAGAGCAGGGAGAAAGGAATGGAATCCTGCCTCCCAGAATGTGGAATTGCTTTGCAGCTGTTATCATGGCCCTGAGGCTACAGGAAGCAGGTGGCTCTAATGTATCCCCACTGTGAGGTGAGAGGATGGGGGGGGGGGGGGATTCCCAGAGCAGCAGGTCCTCTGATGTGCCCTTGCCTGCAGCCACGCAGGAAGCCAGCAATGATGTGAGTTCCATATTTCACCTGCTGCATGGCCTCCTCTACATCCTACCCCCTTTGGTACACAGCGGAATCACACTGATTTCTCTGCCAGGGAGATCTCCACAGCCTGAGGTAATCAGGATTAGCCCTGTTAAGCACAAGAAGCCAAATGTAGCAGTCCCCGATCTGACAAAGCTCCCACTGGGGATTTAGCCTGAGCTCACGATTTAGCTTAAACGTCCTATGGTAGAATGGGCCCGATCCTGCTCTCACTGAAGTCAGGGAGAATTTTTGCTATGTAGTTCAATGGGAAGAGGATCTGATTAAAATTCATGCAGAGGAGTAACTACAGAGTGTCTCTGCACAAGGGACATGTGTCCTCCTTTGGTTCACAGATTAACATCCAGGACTTTGATCTGTAGTTTGTACCCACACAGGGGAACTCCTGAATCTTTGCAGAATCCCAGTTCTTCATCTGGGTTAACTCTCAATACTGGAGCAGGGGCAAGGGAGGGTCTTCCCTTTTGAATGCGCTAGTCAAAAAACTATGTTCACCTCAGGGACTGGTGTTATTAAAGCATCACCCATGAGTTCATTCTATAGGCAGGATCTCCGCCTGGTTTTGTAAAATATATTATGCTGAAAATTTTATTTCACATGAAACGAAGGCAACATTTTAAAATGGTGACTATAAACTCTTGGTGAATTTTAATGACATGTCTTCACAGGAGCCATGTATTAATTCCATGTGAACCTTCTGCCAATTCTTCTGTTTTTTTAAAAAAATCCTGTTTTGTTTGTTTCTTTGGAATCCATATATTTTATCTCCTAGATGAGCTTTTAAAAATAAACAGTGATCAAATTGATAAAGCTTTATTCATACATTACTTACGCTCCACTTCTTCTCCCTATGAACTGAGCAGAGTTGGATGAATATTAGAGAAACTGTTCTGTAACTATTTTTGCAAATAAAAACTCAGTTTGCTTTGCCTTCATCTGTGGCACCACCTTATTTGTTATTTGTGAGTATTCAGACAACAGCCAGTTATTTCCGGGAATGTTTGTGAATGCTGAAAGGTCCACATATGTTCGCACAAACGGATATTGTCTAAAATTGAATACTGGAAATGTACTGTCAGTGATTCACTAACATTTTGCCATCAATTGCTTTTCTGTCTCGCAAAAATCTTCAGTCATTCAATTATGTAGTATTCATTATAATAATTATTATAGTAACTCCTAGAGACCTGACTCCAGATAAGGGCCCTATTATGCTAGATAGTGTACATACATTTAGTATGACATAGTCCCTGCCCTGCTTACTGTTTAAATAGGCAAGACAGACAACGAATAGAAGAAAGGAAGTATTACTGTCCCCATTTTACAGCTGGGGAACTGAAGCACAGAGAGATGAAGCATCTTGCCCAGAGAGAAGGTCTATTGCATTGCTGAGGCTCAGTCTACATCACCTGGATCCCAGTCCAGTGTCTTATCTACAAGGTCATCCTTCCTTCTGTACCAGGTAGCAGAAACAATGCCAAGGACAGACCATGCACAGTGAATAGCTGAATCTAACCGACAATGAATAACCCAGCAAAAATTGTTCCTCCAATCTATTAGGTGAGCACGTGCCAATAACAAATACATTCAGGTAAACCAGGATGCATTCACAAACAGTAAAATAAAAACAACCCCCTTCCCTAAATTCTCACTGGATTATTTGATACATGCCCACAGATGCACAAGCCAGTCCAGAATTTAGGACTCTTTCTGAAGTCCTCACTGATGCTGAGACGACACATAGAATTATGTTATCCTATCTCTGATTGGCAAAAAGGCCATGTCCTGTCCTGGACACTGGGGACCTGGCCTCGATAACGTGTACCTTCCTCATCTCCCATCTGGACTATGACAATGCAGTTTATTTAGTCTTGAGGACATTAGCCTTGAGAAAATTTGCTTGTGCAGAATGCAGCAGCCAAGATAACAAGAAAACATCACTCCAGCACTCTGTTGTTTTCACTGGTTCCCAGCAGAATAATATGGTATGTTTGAGGTCTTATTTCTTATTTTCAAAGCACTGACTGACCTGGACCAAGGATACCTACAATTTAATCCTATTGCCCAGAACCATGACTGCTCTCTATAACTCAGCTCCATTGTTCATGTGGAACATTCTACTGCAAGGGTGGAACTCATCTGGGCTAAGAGATTGGCCTTAGATACTAGATTCCTGGCTTTCCCCTTTGGTAGGGGATATCAGAGTCTGTTTTTCATAAGCAAACATTAGTATGTAATCAGATAATTAACTACAATTTAACATACATAATACAACCTATGGACAAGTTCTCCACTCACAACTGTGCAACTCCATTAGGTCAAAGGAGGTGACATGGGGTATAAAGCCAGTGATATGGCAGGGGTCACCAGACTGCACTGTTATATGTAGTCATACAAGTTCTTTTCTTAGTGTAAGAGCAAGTTGTTAGTCTTGGAAGAAATGCTGTGGTGATGGTTTTCTGATGCATTTTCTTTTAGGGAGCTGAGGCTAGAAAAAAGGAGTTTGTTTTCTGCCTTAATCTCTCTAATTACAGTCAATTCTTGAGGCAGAGTTGCTTCATGGGAACTGGGTGTTAGTGTTTAGGCTGAGATCCCTGAAAGAGGAGGACTGATGTATGTGAGTAGATAAAACAAGTTACTGTAAGAATATGCCTGCACTATGCATTACCGATTTCTCCTCTAATGGCAAGCCAAACTAAAAGGCCCAGACACCTGCTACTGCTTGGCAGAGGGGTGACACCAGCAAAGAACTTGGTGTGTGACATTTACCAGCATAAAACTCTAGAATGCTAGAGTTCCTATTGTTCAGAGTAATGCTCTGTCCACCTGTCCGTATTAACTCCCTTTACATAATGTTTATGAAAAATGTCTACTGCTCCACCTAAAGTTACTCTATATTTGTAATAAAATATATATAATGTAATGTGTAGTGTAATGCATTCCAAATCTATAATGTGTCAATCCCCATCATTGTATATTTTCATGTAATGAAAGCTCTTACAGTCTTACTTGAGACTTAATTGGACATAATTAAGAGTTCTATGCAAATTCTTGTTCTGAGTTCACTGCACTTTTATGATTTTAAATCCCAACCTTAATGTTCCCATTAATAGAAATTTTAATGACTGAATGTGCAAGGTGGTTTTTGGCTACTGCCATTGCTAGGTCCTGATGCTATTTATGCAACAGCAGGTAGAAGACATGAAAACAAAACCAGCAGACATCCAAGCGACAGCAAATGGCAATGTCAGCTAAAGCATGCCATCCATCATTTTGCTGCCTAACTTGAAGCTTTAATTTACAGCAAAAGCAACTAACATTCATCACTATGTGCAGCCATCTAAGGCCACTATGTGCATTAAAGAAGAAGTCACAAATTTCTATATGCTGTAAAGCACCTCTGAGGCTGGCATTGTATTTTACAAATAGTGAATGGAAACCTACTAGACTGCCATTGGCTATGGATCAGACTCTATGGCGTGAAAAAAAAAATAAGAAAATCAGATTGACCTGTTACTACATCATAATCTATTAACAAATTCACTCCTTATGCGAGAACATGCCATCATCATTCACAATCATGGCAGGGGCTAGTCACAGGATCAAGAATTTCAGGATTGTGCTGTTGAAATACAAAACAAAACCATTTTTTTTCTGAATGTGAATTTTTTTTTAAATAAATTCATCACATTGGTTCTATGATATTCCAACAGAGGCCAAATCCTTGTGTACTAATGCAAGCAGGGCCTGGCTACAGTTGAGATTAGGAATTTGGAGCCATTCTTTTAAAGTGTTACTGAAAAAGCTGCCATCACACTCATTAGGGGTGAGGATGAAGATGATAAAATAAGTGTTCCTTGGAAGGCTGGATTTTGTTGCCTGGAATACATCTACACACACTCAATGTGCTTCGTAGCTAGAAAGTCCTGTAACTATTGGAATTCTGTGTTATAACTTCCCATCCTGAGTGTCCACGTGGAGTTGCATGTAAATGGCAAGAGATTAGAGAACCTCCAGACATCATCACTTACTCATGAAAGGGATAGAAAAGCCTTGCTTTGTGCAGGAGAATGGAGTGGATTTGGGTGGGGTGGAAAGTAGTATGTTTATATTACACACTATCCAAAAATATTTCCTATTGTGGCTCTTTATCAAAGCTCCTGACAAAATATTAAACATTCAAATTATTAGGGAAATAATCATGCTTCATGTTTGCATGTGTTTAATGGGGTTAGTAATTATACAAAGAGGGGCAATCATCATCAAACTCCCATGAATACCATGGTCAAATTCTATTGTAATAGTTCAGTGATGCATGAACATTCTAACTCTGCATTTTAAAAATACTACAAAGGTTTGTTAAAGGAGAATGAAAGAAGGATTGTGTCCTTTTCAGTTTCTGCTCTTTTGTGCTTCTCTATGCTCAATAAAGAAGGTATGAAATGTTGTGCATGGGGCCTAAACCAAAGCTCATTAAAGTGAGTAAGAACCGTTCCATTGACTTTAATAGAGACTTTGGAATGGTCCATAAAGCCTTTTTTATTTTTTCCAGTGATTCTTTATGGTTAGAATCACTGATAAAAATTGTAGGAAACCAAATAGTTCATGAAATATCCCAGAGCCTTTGAATACCACTGTACAGGGCACTGGTAAGACCTAATTTGGAATACTGTATGTCATTCTGGTCACCCATGTCCCAGAAAGATGACTTTAACTGAAACAGGTGCAGAGAAAGCTACTTGGATGACCAGGGGACAGAAGGGCCTATGAGAGAAGGTTGGAAGAGGTTGGCTTGTTTAATCTAGCAATAAGGAGGCTGAGAGGGGATATGATTGCTCTCTGAATACACTGGGGCATAAATACCATGGAGAGTGAAGAGCTATTTAAGCTAAAGGACAACCATTGGCAAGATAAAAAAAAAAAAGGATATAAATTGGCCATGAACAAATTGAGGCTGGAAATTAGAAGGTTTCTAACCATCAGAGAGATGAGCCACCCAATAGCACTTCTGGGGGAAAATAATTAGTTTTAAGAGATCTGGACAAATCTATGAGTGTGACTGCATGGCCTGGTTGCTTGTGATTGTGGGGGCAGTGCTCACCAGACCCGGGGCTCACTTCCGGTTTGTGTCTTATGTTCCTGAAGCTCAGGCTTCAGGGTTTCAGATGGCCACTGGCAAGGGTTCAGTAAAGACAACACCCCACCTCCAATGGGAAGGGTTTTTTTTAAATCTCTTTGCTCTGAAGTGTCGGGAGTGGCATTGCTGAGATGGGACACTGGGTGGGGTTAGCCAGAGCTCTGAGGTGGCTCTGATCATTTTATCTCTCAGGTGTTTGGCTGGCTGGTCCTTGCTCACATGCTCATGGTCTAACTGATCACCATATATGGGGTCAGGAAGGAATTTTCTCCCAAATCAGATTGGCTGTGACCTTGGGGTTTTTCACCTTCCCTTCAGCATATGGGTGTGGGTCACTTGCCAGAATTATCTGCTGTGGCAGAGCTCCAACCTTGTCCCCCTGGGTCCCACACTTCCAGGTGGTTTATGCTAGCTTCAGAGACTTACTGCAACCCTCCACATAGCCCTTCTCTCTCTAGGGCCAGGGATACACTCTACTGAGCCCTTTTCATCATAAGCCAGCAATGGAGGTTGGTGAGAGAATTCCCACAGTCTCTGTTGCTCCTATGGCCTCATGGGAAAACAGGCCCCTAGCAGGACAGGAGACTAAACTGTTTTGGCCTGTTTTCCCCTCCCAAGAGGTATTTCTGTAGTGGTGGGTTGGGGGGAACCCAGGCCCGCCCTCTACTCCAGGTTCCAGCCCAGGGACCCTAATAGTAGCAGCTGTTGGCAGCCAACCTTTCACTGTCAGAGTTGCTACATTTCCCTGGACCACTTCCCCACAGCTCTCCTGCTTCTCCCTTACCAATGATTTGAGGGTATCTTCATTAACCAGCCCTTCTCTGCCTGACTGGAGTGAGCCCTTTTATATTATCAGAGGGGCTTTAATTAGCATCAGGTGGTCACATTAGCTTAATGGCCTCACCTGACTCTTTGCAGGTTAATTGGAGTCAGGTGTTCTCATTAGCCTGGAGCAGCCCCTGCTCTGGTCAGTCAGGGAACAGAAAACTGTTAATCCAGTGGCCAGTAGATCTGCTCCTCTGCTGAACCCACCTGGCCTGGAGGAAGGAAGGAGATTCCTGCTGCTGTTACTGGACCTTGGGCTCTTACTGCTACTGCCCCAGCTACTTCTCTGGCTGGGCTGGGCTGGGCTGGGCCGGGCTAGACACCGCCCACCCCCCTTCTCTGCTACCAGGTTGCTGACTAGCTGCTGGACTTCCCCCCACCCCCCTTGGGTGCTGCTGCTGCTCCAGCTGCAGCCTCTCAGGAGGGGGGGAGTGAGGGACCCCTACCCCAGACATCACTGTTGCTGCTGTGGACACCACCACCATCATCATCATCACCACCACCTGCTGCTGCCTTTACTGCCTGGGAGCTGCTGGACCCCAAAGGGGGAGGGGACGAGGCCATCTGCCGCTGGGGGAGCGCACGGGGACTCTGCAGACCACTGTGGAGGGGGCTATAAGGCTGAGCAACTTTTGAACTGTGCTCTTGTGGTGGGGGTTTTGACTGTGTTTGTGGGGACACCAGGGCTGTGGTGTGGGGCCTGCCCCCCAGTCCATCTGCATGTCCCCCCCAACCCCCATCACCACCATTGTCATCGCTGCCCCCTCCACCACCCCCAATGGACGCTTAGCATCTGCCTCCAGCTCCTGCCTCTGGGAATCCGCTACTTGCTGGGCCGGCCGTGCCCTTTTGCCACCTTTTGGGCCTGAAGCAGCAGCCAGCCCGCACTGACTCTTTGACAGCGCACGCGGGTGCACGTGCCCCCCCCATCCCCCTGGACTGGACCCCTTTAGTGAGCCCCTAGCTTTGTCCCTTGCTATCTGCCCCATTTTGCCCCTTGCAGCCTTTTTGCCCTCCCCTTTACCCCAGCACCTCCTTGGCTTCAGTTTTGTTTGTTTGCCTGCCCTGCCCTTTGCAGTTGTTTGTTTGTTTGCCCTGCCCCGGCCTCTGAAGCTAGCACCTCGGTTCCCTGTCCTGCCTCCACCCTGCTTCTTCCCCCTCCCCACGGGGTACCCCCACCCTGATTGGCCCCTTACTCAGTCCGCCCATGCGCTTGTGCCCTTCCCCTGTTTGAGTTTGCCCCTATCTCACTGCACCCCCCTAACGTTATGATCTCCCTCCCCTAGTGCAGCTCGAGGAGCCGGATTCCTATCCTGAGTTGATCACTGACCCCTATGAGCCCTTGATATCCCCCTGTCCAGCCCCCCCCCCTTTTGGCACCCTCCTCCCCTGCCTGCAGCCTAGCGGGGAGGAGTGGTTGACCCGCCTCCCCCCTCCTCTCTCGCGTGTTTTCTCCTCCCTCCCTGCTTATTATGGCGGGGGACGCGACGGGTGGGGCCCCTCCAGCAGCCCCAGATAACCTTCCCCCGCCTGCCCCTCCGTCATCCCCCAAAGCCTCTACCTCAACCGTCGCTGCCAAACCACCTGCTCGCGCCAGCAGCAGCGGGCACCGGGGTGACCTCCACTACTGCCACGTTCCTCGCCCCCTTGGATTCCGGGGGAGCCCCCCCAGCCCGTGGAAAGGGCCAGAGGACTAAGAAGGGGAAGGGCCCTGCCAAGAAGACCAGGCCCTCCATGGCAGGGACTGTCCCCACTGCCACGGCCCCACCACCGGTCGCGGCGTCCCTACCCGCTGCTCCCTCCACCAGCTCTGCGGGTGACCCTCCCCCGGCCCCCAGGGTGTACGCCCAGGTGGTGGCAGCCCCCCTGCCTGCCGCTACATTATCTCTCCCGCCCACCACCTCTGCTACCAGCTATAGCGGCTGGGGCCCCTTTACCACCATGACCAGGAAGCACGGCGTCCGTTGCCTCCTGGTGCCCACCTCGCCCCACGTGGAGACGTACGTGTGGGCATTGGCGAGGGTGATGGGGCCCACGGCCATTGTGGCAGCCTCCAAAATGTACGGGAAGGTCATCTTCTTTTTAACATCGGAGACTGCCGCCCAGGAGGCAGTGGAGAAGGGCCTGGCAGTGGGGGCGTGTTCGTCCCCCTGGAGCCGCTGGACAACCTGGGCGTCCGCCTCATCCTGACCTTGGTCCCTCCCTTCCTTACCAATGCCGCCCTCTGGGCCTAAGTGATTTTCCCAAGGTCACACAGGAAGACTGTGGTGTAGCAGGGCATTGCACCCAGGTCTCCTAAACTGGTGTCCTAACCCCTTGACCACATTTGAGTCAAGGGAGTTATAATTCCTGGATTTACAGTAGTATAAGTAGGAGCAGAATCAGGCCACATACATGCACATACACTATTTGTATCTGTAATTAGTGTCCTATGAGGCAAGCAAATTTGAATGCCTATCCTAAATTTTTTCATGAGTATTTTCCTGAGGATCAAGTTAAAGGGTTCCAGTAACACAGACACAGGTAACTAACCGCTTTCATGTTCTCTCCACAGGTACCATTGCGGAGAGTGGACCAGATGATACGTCTGGGGGGAGAAAGCAGAAGGAGACCCCGCTGGTTGGGAGGCATGAGATGCGATGTCCTGAGGTTGGGGGTTCCACGACCACCACTCCCAAGAGGAGAAGGCGGGTGGTGGTGGTCGGGGACTCTCTCCTCCGGGGGACTGAGTCATCTATCTGCCGCCCTGACCGGGAAAACCGAGAAGTCTGCTGCTTGCCAGGGGCTAAGATTCGTGATGTGACGGAGAGACTGCCGAGACTCATCAAGCCCTCGGATCGCTACCCCTTCCTGCTTCTCCACGTGGGCACCAATGATACTGCCAAGAATGACCTTGAGCGGATCACTGCGGACTACGTGGCTCTGGGAAGAAGGATAAAGGAGTTGGAGGCGCAAGTGGTGTTCTCGTCCATCCTCCCCGTGGAAGGAAAAGGCCTGGGTAGGGACCGTCGAATCGTGGAGGTCAACGAATGGCTACGCAGGTGGTGTCGGAGAGAAGGCTTTGGATTCTTTGACCATGGGATGGTGTTCCATGAAGGAGGAGTGCTGGGCAGAGACGGGCTCCATCTTACGAAGAGAGGGAAGAACATCTTTGCCAGCAGGCTGGCTAACCTAGTGAGGAGGGCTTTAAACTAGGTTCACCGGGGGAAGGAGACCAAAGCCCTGAGGTAAGTGGGAAAGCGGGATACCGGGAGGAAGCACAGGCAGGAATGTCTGAGAGGGGAGGGCTCCTGCCTCATACTGGGAATGAGGGGCGATCAACAGGTTATCTCAAGTGCTTATATACAAATGCACAAAGCCTTGGAAACAAGCAGGGAGAACTGGAGGTCCTGGTGATGTCAAGGAATTATGACGTGATTGGAATAACAGAGACTTGGTGGGATAACTCACATGACTGGAGTACAGTCATGGATGGTTATAAACTGTTCAGGAAGGACAGGCAGGGCAGAAAAGGTGGGGGAGTAGCACTGTATGTAAGGGAGCAGTATGACTGCTCAGAGCTCCGGTACGAAACTGTGGAAAAACCTGAGTGTCTCTGGATTAAGTTTAGAAGTGTGTGCAACAAGAGTGATGTCATGGTGGGAGTCTGCTATAGACCACCGGACCAGGGGGATGAGGTGGATGAGGCTTTCTTCCGGCAACTCACGGAAGCTACTAGATCGCATGCCCTGATTCTCATGGGTGACTTTAATTTTCCTGATATCTGCTGGGAGAGCAATACAGCGGTGCATAGACAATCCAGGAAGTTTTTGGAAAGCGTAGGGGACAATTTCCTGGTGCAAGTGCTAGGGGAGCCAACTAGGGGGAGCGCTTTTCTTGACTTGCTGCTCACAAACCGGGTAGAATTAGTGGGGGAAGCAAAAGTGGATGGGAATCTGGGAGGCAGTGACCATGAGTTGGTTGAGTTCAGGATCCTGACGCAGGGAAGAAAGGTAAGCAGCAGGATACGGACCCTGGACTTCAGGAAAGCAGACTTTGACTCCCTCAGGGAACAGATGGCCAGGATCCCCTGGGGGACTAACATGAAAGGGAAGGGAGTCCAGGAGTGCTGGCTGTATTTCAAGGAATCCCTGTTGAGGTTACAGGGACAAACCATCCCGATGAGTCGAAAGAATAGTAAATATGGCAGGCGACCAGCTTGGCTTAATGGTGAAATCCTAGTGGATCTTAAACATAAAAAAGAAGCTTACAAGAAGTGGAAGGTTGGACATATGACCAGGGAAGAGTATAAAAATATTGCTCGGGCGTGTAGGAAAGATATCAGGAGGGCCAAATCGCACCTGGAGCTGCAGCTAGCAAGAGATGTCAAGAGTAACAAGAAGGGTTTCTTCAGGTATGTTGGCAACAAGAAGAAAGCCAAGGAAAGTGTGGGCCCCTTACTGAATGAGGGAGGCAAGCTAGTGACAGAGGATGTGGAAAAAGCTAATGTACTCAATGCTTTTTTTGCTTCTGTTTTCACTAACAAGGTCAGCTCCCAGACTGCTGTGCTGGGCAACACAAAATGGGGAAGAGATGGCCAGCCCTCTGTAGAGATAGAGGTGGTTAGGGACTATTTAGAAAAGCTGGACGTGCACAAGTCCATGGGGCCGGACGAATTGCATCCGAGAGTGCTGAAGGAATTGGCGGCTGTGATTGCAGAGCCCTTGGCCATTATCTTTGAAAACTCGTGGCGAACGGGGGAAGTCCCGGATGACTGGAAAAAGGCTAATGTAGTGCCCATCTTTAAAAAAGGGAAGAAGGAGGATCCTGGGAACTACAGGCCAGTCAGCCTCACCTCAGTCCCTGGAAAAATCATGGAGCAGGTCCTCAAAGAATCAATCCTGAAGCACTTAGAGGAGAGGAAAGTGATCAGGAACAGTCAGCATGGATTCACCAAGGGAAGGTCATGCCTGACTAATCTAATCGCCTTTTATGATGAGATTACTGGTTCTGTGGATGAAGGGAAAGCAGTGGATGTATTGTTTCTTGACTTTAGCAAAGCTTTTGACACGGTCTCCCACAGCATTCTTGTCAGCAAGTTAAGGAAGTATGGGCTGGATGAATGCACTATAAGGTGGGTAGAAAGCTGGCTAGATTGTCGGGCTCAACGGGTAGTGATCAATGGCTCCATGTCTAGTTGGCAGCCGGTGTCAAGTGGAGTGCCCCAGGGGTCGGTCCTGGGGCCCGTTTTGTTCAATATCTTCATAAATGATCTGGAGGATGGTGTGGATTGCACTCTCAGCAAATTTGCGGATGATACTAAACTGGGAGGAGTGGTAGATACGCTGGAGGGGAGGGATAGGATACAGAAGGACCTAGACAAATTGGAGGATTGGGCCAAAAGAAATCTAATGAGGTTCAATAAGGATAAGTGCAGGGTCCTGCACTTAGGATGGAAGAATCCAATGCACCGCTACAGACTAGGGACCGAATGGCTCGGCAGCAGTTCTGCGGAAAAGGACCTAGGGGTGACAGTGGACGAGAAGCTGGATATGAGTCAGCAGTGTGCCCTTGTTGCCAAGAAGGCCAATGGCATTTTGGGATGTATAAGTAGGGGCATAGCGAGCAGATCGAGGGACGTGATCGTTCCCCTCTATTCGACACTGGTGAGGCCTCATCTGGAGTACTGTGTCCAGTTTTGGGCCCCACACTACAGGAAGGATGTGGATAAATTGGAAAGAGTACAACGAAGGGCAACGAAAATGATTAGGGGTCTAGAGCACATGACTTATGAGGAGAGGCTGAGGGAGCTGGGATTGTTTAGTCTGCAGAAGAGAAGAATGAGGGGGGATTTGATAGCTGCTTTCAACTACCTGAAAGGGGGTTTCAAAGAGGATGGCTCTAGACTGTTCTCAATGGTAGCAGATGACAGAACGAGGAGTAATGGTCTCAAGTTGCAATGGGGGAGGTTTAGATTGGATATTAGGAAAAACTTTTTCACTAAGAGGGTGGTGAAACACTGGAATGCGTTACCTAGGGAGGTGGTAGAATCTCCTTCCTTAGAGGTTTTTAAGGTCAGGCTTGACAAAGCCCTGGCTGGGATGATTTAACTGGGACTTGGTCCTGCTTTGAGCAGGGGGTTGGACTAGATGACCTTCTGGGGTCCCTTCCAACCCTGATATTCTATGATTCTATGATTCTATGAAAGGCATGTGTGAATGCAAAGGAGAAACCTTCCACAGGTCATATCCTAAGGGTAGAAGAACCAATCTTTATGTATCCAGACAAGTACCTTGATGTATTACTCTGTTTATAAAGCAGAGCTCCAAAGCTGCTGACAAGTTGGCATCTTTGTCCATTTTCCATATACATTCACTTTGTTCCAGAAATGATTCAGAGATGTTCAAAACATAGTTGCCATCATGTCAGCACATATCTCCTCACTGCTAAATGATTCCACTTTCTAAAGAAAAAAATAGTAAGAAAAATCAGAGCATCAGCCTGACAACCTGCGCGTTAGCTACAGAAGCGGAGCCTGTTTTCGTTTTGTTGTTTGCAAGTGACGCTGAGGGCAGCGGACTAAGCATTTTGTAAGATGACGTTTCCACACATACTGAACCAATTGCAACTTGAAACCATGCACTTGAACAAAAGCAAGAGGTGAAACTTGCTTTTAAACATGTAAGAAATAAAGGGGACTTCAGAAAGAAAAAGGAAAGGAAATGTGTGATGTCAAATAATCTTTTATGCCTTCTTGGGACAGCAGATTTCACTTCACAGCTACAATAACCACCAAGGTGCCAATTAACAGTTTCTGTTCCCAAGGTGTCACTTATGCCTTCTGCTGTAGATTATTTCCGGCCTCATCATTGTACTTTTAGCTGCTGGGGCAGTGATTTGCTTCCCTAGCTTTTTGCAATTGCATCTATTCTCAGTCTCTTTTTAACACCCTCCAGGATACGTTAAAAGTGTGATACTGTCACTGTAACTGAGCCCTGCACTAGCGCCTCTGTTCAATTCCTGGAAAACAACATATTACAGTTATGGATCTGCTTACATCAGATCTCACAAGCAAAGAAAGGAAGGAGCCAATCACGATTTGACTAGGAGGTTGCCAATGACAATGTAGGATGATGTATCCATATTCTTTTTGCGAAACCAATGCAAAATAAGTGCCTGAGCAAGGTGTCAGGAGGAACTGTGTTGCTAGAAGCACCATGGCACTTTTCAAAGGAGATAGCTTAATCCTAGCAAGTACTCAGCATTCTATGGACTAAATTTAAAGTGTGCAAACTTAATTCTGCATTAGTTTTTGGATTACAAAAGTTGCTGCATTACAAAGGAAAACTTGAGGAAAGTATCCCACTAAAGGGCAGAATACTAAGAGAGTGCTGGGAATAAGCATATAGCATAAATCTTCACTCTATTTTCAAATAGGTACAACTGCACTTAAGACCGTTCTAGTTTTTGTTTGAACCTGCAATAGGTGAGCCAAGTGCTAAAAGTTCATTTGACAAATCCTCAAGCTTCACTGAAGTCTATGAAGCTATGCTAATTTACACTTGCTGAAGATTTGGCCTATTAAAATCTTTATATGAGTTAGATCCACTCACTTACTCAAGTCAACCATTTGAGTGAACAGGTAGAGGCAAGATTAGTTCATTAATCAGCTATGAAATTAATTAGCCATGCACTAAACTTCTCTAACTGGATGCATACTACAGAGATTATTTTAAACATATATATGTATATGCTAAGAATCTATGAGAAACCATGAATCTGTCTTTGGGAACCAGGAAGTCAGAGCTAAGCTTGAGATTTGAGGGTGTGTGTGTGTTTGGGACTGAACAGCCATATTTTAATGTACTGTGTTTAAAATCAAGTCATATGAGATTTAATCTAACACATTCTTAAATTTGGAAATTTTTTTTGTACAGAAACATGACACACAGAAGCCCATTGGTGCCAATAGTAAAAAGGTTCACTGTTCTTACAAGGAACTCCTGTCTCAGACCTGACAAACTCACTACACCTAATACCACGAAAGCAGTGTATCTAGTCATGAAGGGTAGTATGTGAGGTCTCTACTGAAAGCTTGTAACTTATCAATACTCATACTCATCACAAGATGTGTATATGGGTAATATTTAAGGAATAGTGTAAATTATTGAAAATTATGCCCTTATGGTCTTGGAATGAAAGTGAGTCACCAAGGTATCACATGTCTCAGTGCTGGCCCATTGAAGCAGGAGGGAGTTATTACCCCTCCCTGGATGGTTGATTAAGTCATGTATTGCTCAGCTACCCACCATTGCAGCAACGCAGAAAAGTCAATGGAAAAACATCAAAGACGATAAACATCACTTGGAGGTAAACAGGACTGATAGGATAGTGAGGGGAGTGCACTATCTGTGAATAAAGACAAAACCCTGATTCAGTATATCACAAGGTGGAGAAAGACGCTCTGTATCCATTCACTGAGGAGACAGCCTGTTGAGCGGAGGTGTTCAATGAAATATTGGATCCTGGTTTGTGGGGAGGCATCCAGACTGCAACTTTCTCTGTGTGGGGTGGGACCATTTTATTAGATAGATAGGAAAGGTAACTATTAATAAGTGTACACCCTAGTTCATGTTTTATTATTTTGTTTTGTATTGTAACCATTTGTTCCCATCATTCTCTCTTATTTCTAGTAGAACCTCTATTCTTTCTTAAATAAACCTTCTCTTCTTGTATTATAAGTGCTCACAACTGCTGTGTGTTATACAGGAGTGGTGATTTAAGGTAAAACTGGTAAAATGGGGTAACACTGCTCCTTTGGAACTAGGGAGCTGGGATTTCTGGGTGTAGCGAGTGTCAGGGACTGGATAACACAAGGGAATGCTCCATGGGGACTCAAGGACTGGGGTGCACCTCTTGTTAACCTGCCCAGTAAAGACGAAGCTGGCAGAACCCAGAGAAGAGTGCTGATGGGCTGGTGATGTTAGGGACCTGACACCCAGCCACACCAGGCAAAACACCCTCTAGCTGGAGGCAGGGGGGTAGCAAGATGATTCACAGTCCCAAATATCCTGAAAACTGTCACACAACAAAACACATAAAAACGTATAACATATCAGAACCTGATTAGTTGTTGATAAAAGCTTTTACAGCACTTGGACATGACCCCCTGATCCCAGTTCAGCCAGAAATTTAAGCACGTGCCTAATTTTAAGCATATGAGTTGTCCCGAATTCCATGAATCTAAAGTGAGCCACATGCTTAAGTACCTTGCTGAATGGGAGCCTATATTCCCATTCAGTTGTAGCTTCTTCTGTATTTTTCACAATTACAAATTACCCCCCATATCCTCCTTAAGCATTCCCTTCTTTGCTGTGTTGCCAGGCTCCTATTCAGAAGTGTCTCTCTCTTGCAGAGGCTTTAATCAGTTTGAGATAACACAGTCTTCATGGTGCTTTCCTTGGCTGGGTGCCTTGGACTGAAATTGTTTAATGACTTGAACATTAACAAATGATTAAGGTGGGCAGCTTGTCCCTCACTCAACCTTCCCATGGAAAATGTGCCCCAGAAAATTGAAACATTCCATTCTTTTCCAGGGCAAGGAGCTAAACCACTAAGAAATACTGAAAGTAAACAAAAAAAAAAACCCAGGCCATTGCGTTTCTGTGGTGAGTGTATTTTACATAATGGCTTTGGTCTAGATAGTTTCCCCAGAAATTCAAAGATAGAAAGTTGTGTGTGCCCTTACTGTCTACAGACACAGACATACATGGTTTATGTGAAGAGGTTGTAGGACAGGTTTAAGACCCCCTCTCCCTATCACTGACCCCGAATGCCTCCACACCAGAAGCGCTGCACCACTTCTGCAGGAGTCCTTCTGGAGCAGGCCAGTGGAAGCAGAAAAGGGTTGTGTCCGGGGCAGGTCAGAGGAGGCAGAGGGAGGTTCAGCATCCCTTCAATGTTCTACAGGGCTGCTGAAGCAGAGGCACATCTGAGAGCTACCAAGGCCTGCGTACCATGACATGCAGGCCCTCAACAGCCTCTGCATGGGAGGGTGGAAGCCATCTTCTCTCTCTGCCTGTGCCAGTACAGGGATGTCTGCCTCAGATCCTCTGTCTCTGCACACGTATGTATATCCCTTTCTTACCCTGTCTTGGTCCCATCAGAGATGACCTGTACCAGATGATACTGGGGCGGGGGGGAGGGAGGGAGGCACATTTCAAAGGTTGAGGGGGGTACACACAAGCGTCCCATGTGTTGCCTCTGGGAGGAAACTTCCAGCTTTACCTCCCTTGGCCAGGGCACCCAATCCTGTTGGCTCCTGAGAGGCTGAGGCCTCAGAAGCCAGGAGTATATGCCTCTGGGCCAGCCCCGCCGTGTGGAGGACATGGGCAATGCCCCTAATTCGGGCTGAGCAGAGGGAACTTGTTCCCGGTGCCTTCCCCAGCCTGCAGGCCGCCACAGTGCTGCATAGAGGCAGCAACCCAGAGTGGCCACCCTCACGTGGCAGGAGAAGTGGCTCTGTCCTGCCCCATTCACTCGCCACCTGGGACCTCACTGCTGGGGAGGGGGGGCTGAATCAGCTAGAAACATGCCATAGGGGAGACGCATCATGAGAAGCCCTCCCCCTTCACCTCCTCCTGGAAGGCTGAGCAGAACTAGGGCACCTTGCTGCTCGCAGAAATCTGGAGTGGGCACATGACCCCACATGCCCGTCCACGCATCGCCTCTATGTCCCATGCTAATCACCAAAGTATCTGAGAGTCGCTCAACAGAAAATAAGACTGGTGATTCACTGCTGAGTCATTCTGTTTCTCCTCCCCCAGCATACCACCTATCTCCACTGGGAGGAGTAACTGGGGGTGAGTTTACTTATGTTTATTGCACAGGGAAAACAGGGGTTTGGATCTGTAAGATGTGGCATTCCTGATCATCCTGGTCTCTTCAGCAAGGTGTCTCCTTAACCATGAAGAGGAGTGGAGAAAGCTCTATCATCTATTCTCATGAGTCTGGCTGAATTGTTCAAGAGGGACAAATGGTTTTGAGGAAGTGCTTACCTAACTCACAGGGCTGGTGTGGGGCTTCTTAAATGTGCTTTGAGATCCACAGATGAAAGGTGCTATGTCAGAGAATCATTAGGAAAGGGATAGATAATAAAAGACAGAAAATATCATATTGCCTCTGTATAAATCCATGGTATGCCCACACCTTGAATATTGAGTTGACCTATCTCAAAAAAGATATATTGGAATTGTAAAAGGTACCAAAAAAAGGCAACAAAAATTATTAGAGGTATGGAGGAGCTTCCATATGAGGAGAGAATAAGAAGACTGGGACTTCTCAGCTTGGAAGAGAAATGACTAAGGGGGGATATGATAGAGAGCTATAAAATCATGACTGGTGTGGAGAAAGTAAATAAGGAAGTGTTACTTACTCCTTTGCATAACACGAGAACTAGGGGTCACCACATGAAATTAATAGGCAGCAGGTTTAAAACAAACAAAGGGAAGTATTTCTTCACACAACGCACAGTCAACCTGTGGAACTCTTTGCCAGAGGATTTTGTGAAGGCCAAAACTATAACAGAGTTCAAAAAAAGAACTAGATAAGTTCATGGAGGATAGGTACATCAATGGCTATTATCCAGGATAGTCAGGATGGCGTCCCTAGTCTGTTTGCCAGAAGATGGGAATGAGCAATGTGGGATCGATCACTTAATGATTGCCTGTTCTGTTCATTCCCTCTGGGGCACCTGGCATTGGCCGCTGCTGGAAGACAGGATAGTGGGCTAGATGGACCTTTGGTCTGACCCAGTAAGGCTGTTTGTATGTTCTTAAGGGCTTGATGAGGCCTTGATGATATGAGGTATCTGAAGGGAAAAGCTCAGACTCACAGATGGAAGCAGGGCTGGGGAATTTTGAGGGGAGACTGGGTGAGGGAAGTGGTCAGTGGAAGCATGTGACTAAAAGAACCAGGCAGAGGAAAAGACGGGCTAGTGAAGGAGAAATAGAGCTTAGGAACAGGTTTGCAGAGTTGGAAAATGAAGAAGGGGCTCAGCAGGTACTTGTTGAAGGTGGAAGGGTAAGGAAGAAGAGAAGAGAGGCTAGTCCTATAGGAAAAGCAGAAGAGTCAAGGGAGACTACACCAAATATGAGCCCCAGGAGGATACAGGATGGGTTGAAGAGGATTATAAGGGAAAATAGGAATGGAAAGAACTTGCAGCCAGAGGGAACAGGGGAGAGACTGGAGAATAGCACTGTCACCAGGAAAAGGCAGGTCTATGTGATCGGGGACTCGTTATTGAGAAGAATAGACAGGCCTGTAACTAGAGCTGATCCAGAGAATAGAAGGGCGTGCTGTCTTCTGGGTGCTAAGATACTGGATGTAGACCTGAGGTTGAAAAGGATCCTAAAGGGAGCGGGAAAGAATCCCCTAATTATCCTTCATGTGGGAACAAATGATACGGCTAGATTCTCGCTGGAAAGTATTAAGGGAGACTATGCTAGGCTGGGGAAGACGCTTAAAGAAATTGAGGCTCAGGTGATCTTTAGTGGGATCCTTCCTGTTCCTAGAGAAGGGCAACAAAGGTGTGACAAGATTATGACTGTCAACAGATGGCTTAGGCAGTGGTGCTATAAGGAGGGCTTTGGGATGTATGGCCACTGGGAGGCATTCACAGACAGAGGACAGTTCTCTCGGGATGGACTTCATCTGAGTAGGGAAGGAAATAGACTTCTAGGATCAAGGCTGGCACAACTGATAAAGAGAGCTTTAAACTAGGAATTAGTGGGAGATGGTTGGGAGATGTCCAGGTAATCTCCACGCCCGATTTTAGCATTGAGAGGGAAGAAGACGAAGTAAGAAAGGATACAGCCGTGGGTAGGAGAATGTATATAAGGAGCGAGGGCGGTGTGGATACTAGTCTAATAGGTTATAATGGCAGAAGAATGACTGTGCCTAATAGGGTAAAAAATGTGAGCGAGGCCAAACAGCAAAAATTAAGATGTTTGTACACCAATGCGAGGAGCCTAGGTAACAAAATGGAGGAACTAGAGCTACTGGTGCAGGAAGTGAAACCAGATATTATAGGAATAACAGAAACATGGTGGAATAGTAGTCATGACTGGACTACAGGTATTGAAGGGTATGTGCTGTTTAGGAAAGACAGAAACAAAGGTAAAGGGGGTGGAGTAGCATTGTATATCAATGATGAGGTAGAATGTAAAGAAATAAGAAGCGATGCAATGGATAAGACAGAGTCCGTCTGGGCAAAAATTACACTGGGGAAGAAAACTAGTAAAGCCTCTTCTACGATAGTGCTTGGGGTGTGCTATAGACCTCCGGGATCTAATTTGGATATGGATAGAGCCCTTTTTAATGTTTTTAATAAAGTAAATACTAATGGAAACTGCGTGATCATGGGAGACTTTAACTTCCCAGATATAGACTGGAGGACCAGTGCTAGTAATAATAATAGGGCTCAGATTTTCCTAGATGCGATAGCTGATGGATTCCTTCATCAAGTAGTTGCTGAACCGACTAGAGGGGATGCCATTTTAGATTTAATTTTGGTGAGTAGCGAGGACCTCATAGAAGAAATGGTTGTAGGGGACAATCTTGGCTCAAGTGATCATGAGCTCATTCAGTTCAAACTAAATGGAAGGATTAACAAAAATAAATCTGCAACTAGGGTTTTTGATTTCAAAAGGGCTGACTTTCAAAAATGAAGGAAATTAGTTAGGGAAGTGGATTGGACTGAAGAACTTATGGATCTAAAGGTAGAGGAGGCCTGGGATTACTTTAAATCAAAGCTGCAGAAGCTATCGGAAGCCTGTATCCCAAGAAAGGGGAAAAAATTCATAGGAAGGAGTTGTAGACGAAGGTGGATGAGCAAGCATCTTAGAGAGGTGATTAAGAAGAAGCAGAAAGCATTCAGGGAGTGGAAGATGGGAGGGATCAGCAAGGAAAGCTACCTAATTGAGGTCAGAACATGTAGGGATAAAGTGAGACAGGCTAAAAGTCGAATAGAGTTGGACCTTGCAAAGGGAATTAAAACCAATAGCAAAAGGTTCTATAGCCATATAAATAAGAAGAAAACTAAGAAAGAAGAAGTGGGGCCGCTAAACACTGAGGATGGAGTGGAGGTTAAAGATAATCTAGGCATGGCCCAATATCTAAACAAATACTTTGCCTCAGTCTTTAATAAGGCTAAAGAGGATCTTGGGGATAATGGTAGCATGACAAATGGGAAGGAGGATATAGAGGTAGATATTACCATATCAGAGGTAGAAGTGAAACTGAAACAGCTTAATGGGACTAAATCGGGGGGCCCAGATAATCTTCATCCAAGAATATTAAAGGAATTGGCACCTGAAATTGCAAGCCCATTAGCAAGAATTTTTAATGAATCTGTAAACTCAGGAGTAGTACCGAATGATTGGAGAATTGCTAATATAGGTCCTATTTTTAAGAAAGGAAAAAAAAGTGATCCGGGTAACTACAGGCCAGTTAGTTTGACATCTGTAGTATTCAAAGTCCTGGAAAAAATTTTGAAGGAGAAAGTAGTTAAGGACATTGAAGTCAATGGTAAATGGGACAAAATACAACATGGTTTTACAAAAGGTAGATCGTGCCAAACCAACCTAATCTCCTTTTTTGAAAAAGTAACAGATTTTTTAGATAAAGGAAATGCAGTGGATCTAATTTACCTAGATTTCAGTAAGGCATTTGATACCGTGCCACATGGGGAATTGTTAGTTAAATTGGAGAAGATGGGGATCAATATGAACGTCAAAAGGTGGATAAGGAATTGGTTAAAGGGGAGACTGCAACGGGTCCTACTGAAAGGCGAACTGTCAGGTTGGAGGGAGGTTACCAGTGGAGTTCCTCAGGGATCGGTTTTGGGACCAATCTTATTTCATCTTTTTATTACTGACCTTGGCACAAAAAGTGGGAGTGTGCTAATAAAGTTTGCAGATGATACAATGCTGGGAGGTATTGCCAATTCAGAGAAGGATCGGGATATTATACAGGAGGATCTGGATGACCTTGTAAACTGGAGTAATAGTAATAGGATGAAATTTAATAGTGAGAAGTGTAAGGTTATGCATTTAGGGATTAATAACAATAATTTTAGTTATAAGTTGGGGACGCATCAATTAGAAGTAACGGAAGAGGAGAAGGACCTTGGAGTATTGGTTGATCATAGGATGACTATGAGCTGCCAATGTGATATGGCTGTGAAAAAAAAGCTAATGCGGTTTTGGGATGCATCAGGAGAGGCATTTCCAGTAGGGATAAGGAGGTTTTAGTACCATTATACAAGGCACTGGTGAGACCTTACCTAGTATATTGTGTGCAGTTCTGGTCTCCCATGTTTAAAAAGGATGAATTCAAACTGGAGCAGGTACAGAGAAGGGCTAGTAGGATGATCCGAGGAATGGAAAACTTGTCTTATGAAAGGAGACTTAAGGAGCTTGGCTTGTTTAGCCTAACTAAAAGAAGGTTGAGGGGAGATATGATTGCTCTCTATAAATATATCAGAGGGATAAATACAGGAGAGGGAGAGGAATTATTTCAGCTCAACACCAATGTGGACACAAGAACAAATAGGTATAAACTGGCCACCAGGAAGTTTAGACTTGAAATCAGACAAAGTTTTTTAACCATCAGAGGAGTGAAGTTTTGGATTAGCCTTCCAAGGGAAGCAGTGGGGGCAAAAGATCTATCTGGTTTTAAGATTCTACTCGATAAGTTTATGGAGGAGATGGTATGATGGGATAATGGGATTTTGGTAAGTAATTGATCTTTAAATATTCAGGGTAAATAGGACTAATCCCCTGAGAAGGGATATTAGATGGATGGGATCTGAGTTACCCAGGAAAGAATTTTCTGTAGTATCTGGCAGGTGAATCTTGCCCATATTGCTCAGGGTTTAGCTGATTGCCATATTTAGGGTCGGGAAGGAATTTTCCTCCAGGGCAGATTGGAGAGGCCCTGGAGGTTTTTCACCTTCCTCTGTAGCATGGGGCATGGTTGACTTGAGAGAGGCTTCTCTGCTCCTTGAAGTCTTTAAACCATGATTTAAGGACTTCAATAGCTCAGACATAGGTGAGGTTTTTCATAGGAGTGGGTGGGTGAGATTCTGTGGCCTGCGCTGTGCAGGAGGTCAGACTAGATGATCAGAATGGTCCCTTCTGACCTTAGTATCTATGAATCTATGAATCTATGAGCACCAGTGAAAGCTGAGGAAATTTTCCATTGATTTTAGTGGGAGCTGGACAGGGTCTTTTGCCCAGAGAATTATTTTTATCTTCTTCATTTCACATTTTACATGTACAGATTGAGAGGCAGGACAGTCTTCAAGCACTGGGTTTGTAGAATTCACTGACCAATAAATCTATTGTAGTAAATGTCTGTGCTTGGGTTATAAGTTACGTTTCATCCAGCAGAAAGATATGCTGTTCCAGTAAAAAGAAATAGCAAAATACAGGCTAAAAAAAGATCCAGAAAATTGTTTTAAAAATAAATCCAAGTCCCCAGTTGACTGAAAGGGGGAAATGCCATGTGGAATGATGCAGATATTGGAATGCTTTGGTTTTCCAGAAAAAGGGGGGTGGGAGACAACAAATAAATTGTCTTTCCTCTATCTTAATTGCTCACTTTATTTTGTCAGACACCTGTCTATGTGTAAGTCAAATATCCTTCCTCCCCACCTTTCACAGAATTAAAACATCCAAAATATGGAATATGTGTATATCTCAGTAATTGTGGCAATTGGTATATATAAACCGAATCCTAAACTTTCTCTGTTGTAGTTTGTAGGTCATCCCTTTAAAATGTGTTGAAATACTTTGAATAATTGAAATTAGCCTTGTAAATACCCTTCTAGATATTCCTAAAGTAAATAAAAAAGGAAGGAAATTCACCATAACAAAACTACGTGGCCCAGTGCCTTAGTTCTAACCCAGGATATAGAATAATTTCAAATTTCATTTTATTCTTTAAAAAAGAAAAGGAGTATTTGTGGCACCTTAGAGACTAACAAATGCATCTGATGAAGTGAGCTGTAGCTCACAAAAGCTTATGCTCAAATAAATTTGTTAATCTCTAAGGTGCCACAAGTACTCCTTTTCTTTTTTGCGAATACAGACTAACACGGCTGCTACTCTGAAACATTTTATTCTTTGCCTTTCAAAGACCAAGTGGTTTGAGAGCTGATGAGTTAAATAAACATGCAAAGGAAGAATGAGTCTAGTAGAGCTGGGGTTTAGAGCTAGTATCTGCTTCTTTGAATCCTATACGTATATAAAAGTTGTGCAGGAAATCTTTCTTCCTTGCTGGAACTGTACTTAGAATTTTTCAGCATTTTGCATTCTCCAATGTCACAGGGATTTACTAGGGTAAGTGCAAAATGAAACAAAAAATCCCATTCACAGAAAAACACTGTATAAAAAGATCCGGACAAATTCCAGAAGCTTCTGAGCAATTTCAAAAAAATGTCCACCTTAGCCAGTTGGCAAGATCAAGCTATGAAGGCTGAAGAAAATAAAGGTATTGTTAGGCTGCGGGCTAGGTAGAACCTCATTGAAGCCTGTGGGTGTAAAAGTGGATACATTTAAGAAACAGGGAAGCTCCTTTTTGGAGTAAGATAGCTGAAACAATAGGAGTCACCACCCAAAAGACAGACCACATGCAAGGCCAGTCAGAAGCTGAGCTATATGGATGGAGGAGTTTCCCTCAGGCTGAATTCAAATGCACAGGGCTGGGTTTTTTGGATTTTTGTGTGTGTTTTGTTTTTGTGGAGATGCAGCCAAAAACACCACCGAAGAGAACAGAGAAGGGAGCAGAAAATGAAGGACAGCAAGAGAAGCATTTATAGCTTGCTCCTGAGAGAAAGAGCTTTTTGGGCAGAGTGCTGGCTGGAAAAGGGGGCTTGGAATGGTGAGCAAGGAAACTGTCTGCTGTTGTCTGATTCATAGAATCATAGAATATCTGAGTTGGAAGGGACCTCAGGAGATCATCTAAGCAGGCACAATCCCCAATTTTTTTTGCCCTGATCTCTAAATGGCCCCCCTCAAGGATTGAACTCACAACCCTGGGCTTAGCAGGCCAATGCTCAAACCACTGAGCTATCCTTCCCCCCGTATTCAGCAAAACAGGACTTTGTAAATTTTCTGTAAATTAGCAGGACTGCATCCAGGAAATACTTGACTCAGTCATCAAGTTCTCCTCCTAACAGGAATGATCTGAAAGATCCTGCTAATTAATCGGATTAAAAGGCATAACTATATATTTCAATATAGTGTTGTAGTACTATGTGCCTCTTTCATTGTAACTTGATGTCTGTAGAAACTGGGAATGATCATTCTTTGTAAATGAATAATTATATAGTTTGTATCAAATCTCATTGCAGGGATTCAATATTTTAGGACCCTAATTTTCCCTATTTCCTGAGCTACATTTTTCATCCTTGTAATTGTCCTTCCTGTTTATGTGATACCATAAGCACAGTGGCTACTAAGTGTCAGCTGTGAAAACTATTTTTTGTAAATATTTACACTGTGACCATTCGTGAAATCTGTATCTTTAAATGGATAATTGATGGCAGTGGTGCTAATCTGAGAATCACAGCAAAATCAACAGTCCAGGATTCAGTTATAATTCATGTGCAAAGGTTGTGGAGTTCAGCTTTCTGCTTCTTTCAAGGAAAGATTTGAAAGTTGCATGCCTGGGACATTTGGCACAGGAAAATAACAAACACAAACCATAAGATGACTTTATCAGTTCCAGATGACTCTGGCATCATTTTATTCTCAAAATATACCCCAATTATTATTGAATTCTGCTTATTTCTAAAGATCCAGCAATAGTATGAGATGGTTAACAGGTTACCTGAACACATAAATCTAATAAAAGTTATAAGGTATTTACAGTATGGAAGACAGTATCAGGGAGTAGCCGTGTTAGTCTGTATCCACAAAAACAACAAGGAATCCGGTGGCACCTTAAAGACTAACAGATTTATTTGAGCATAAGCTTTTGTGGGTAAAAACCCCACTTCTTCAGATGCATGGAGTGAAAATTACAGATGCAGACATAAATATACTGGCACATGAAGAGAAAGGCGTTACCTCACAACTCCCTTCTGTTCATGTGCCAGTATGGAAGAGAGTTACAAATAAATTCAAATACTATACATTTCATGGACATGCTGTGATAAGAAAGAGAGATAAGAAACACCAGAGAAAATATAGTCAACATATAAAATAAGATATAGGTCTTAATATGGCAAGTTGCTCAGTAATCTTATGAGGTGTCCAGCAATCTCATCTCCCATGGAACTCAGTATCTGGCAGAAGGAAGTTGATACTACATGACGGTATAGTTTGGTATAGAGGTTTTATTGGTGTGAAATTAGGATGTCTGTATTACCCATAGGTTTCAGAGTAGCAGCCGTGTTAGTCTGTATTTGCAAAAAGAAAAGGAGTACTTGTGGCACCTTAGAGACTAACAAATTTATTAGAGCATAAGCTTTCGTGAGCTACAGCTCACTTCATCGGATGCATTTGGTGGAAAATACAGTGGGAAGATTTATATACACACACGGAGAACATGAAACAATGGGTTTTATCATACAAACTGTAAGGAGAGTGATCACTTAAGATGAGCCATCACCAGCAGCGGAGGAGGAAAGGAGGAAAACCTTTCATGGTGACAAGCAAGATAGGCCATTTCCAGCAGTTAACAAGAACATCTGAGGAACAGTGGGGGGTGGGGTGGGGGGGAGAAATAACATGGGGAAATAGTTTTACTTTGTGTAATGACTCATCCATTCCCAGTCTCTATTCAAGACTAAGTTAATTGTATCCAGTTTGCAAATTAATTCCAATTCAGCAGTCTCTCGTTGGAGTCTGTTTTTGAAGTTTTTTTGTTGAAGGATAGCCACCCTCAGGTCTGTAATCAAGTGACCGGAGAGATTGAAGTGTTCTCCGACTGGTTTTTGAACGTTATAATTCTTGACGTCTGATTTGTGTCTATTTATTCTTTTACATAGAGACTGTCCAGTTTGACCAACGTACATGGCAGAGGGGCATTGCTGGCACATGATGGCATATATCACATTGGTAGATGCACAGATGAACGAGCCTCCGATAGTGTGGCTGATGTGATTACCCATAAGTTATCTATGCAGTTCACCCCAAATTAGTGTGTGATGCGACACCCCTTGGTGAGTCATTGGCAGTGGGGTCAATTTTGGAACCTCTGGATCTAGAAGCTTGAGCTTCTACTGCCTGAGCTAAAAGACCCACTTCCGTTAGCTCAAAGCCAACAGCAGACACCTAAACCTCTATGTGATCTGGCCACTAGAGGGAAACAGGGCAGAAAACCACACTGATAAGTGTGGCTTACAACTGCATATGTCTGCATATATTAGAGATGTGCCCAAACCCAAACTCTGGATCGGAACATCCCTGGACTTCTGGGAGTTTTGGATCCATAGCCAAACTCGCAATTTTACAGCTGGCAAATTCATATTCACATACTCTATGTTGTCAGTTGTTTGTATTTCTTGTCTTTAATTTGTTTCACGAGTCAGGGATATATATCAGGGAGTATTCCTTTGATGGTGGTCAGAGATATTTATTCCTCTTTCTACATACTTTTTCACAAAGCCTTAGTGATTGGTTCTGTTTTTGTGGCATAGCCATTTTAGATGCTGTTCTATTCTTAGATCTTTATTGCGCAGCTCTGAAATTTGGAAAAACATCGGTGCTTGGCTGGCTACTAAAAGCCTTAGAATAAACATCTCATGCTCTGTCATCTTCCACAGAGTATTGATTCCAAGTGCCACCTGCTTCCCACACTTTGTCATACAAGCTCTTCAAGAAAGAGATTGGCTTGACCAAAGAAAGACCATTTAACAAAGTGCAGAGGTTTAAAAACAAAACAGAACAAAAACACAATACTACCCAAAAAATAATTTAGAGCTAAAACAAGTATTATTTATTCCAGATCTTTGCTGGAACAATGTTTTGGAACTTCTTTATGGGCTTGATCCAGAGCCTATTGGAGTCTTTCCATGCACTTGAATGAGCTTTTGGATCGGGGCCTAGAAGAATAGCCAATTACATTAATACACCCTTCAGATCAGAAATCTAAATACAAAAACTAATAGTCAAATATATCCTGTAGATGTATGCCATTTCCTGGGGAAAATTGAGTAGATATGGCAGGAATACTCTATGTGAACACAACACTTTATTTTGAGACATCCAATACAGATATTATTCTTCGTGTGTGTATGTGTAGCATGTAGAGAAATATATATAGCTCTTGTGTAAGGCAGGAACCCTTTGTTTTCTAGTGAAAAACTACTGGCATTCCTAAAGGGGAGGAGGGGTATCCAGTACCCGGTGACTCGGACCTATGTCTCTGCCTGGCTGGGGCAGCCATTGCTCATAGGCTGTCTCCAGTGTCCACAGGAATACTAAGCTTTTTCACATTCCATTGTCTCTGCTAATGGCCCATTAGCCCTGTCTGGCTTTTCCGTTGTTGTGCCGGAAGGGCTGGTTGGGGGTGACACCCAGAGTAACACATTTGAAATACAGATACATAGTTAATATTCCGAACTTCAGATAGAGAAATGATACAGGCATACAAATTGGATAATCACATTCAGTAAATCATAACCTTTCCAATGATATCTCACATAAGCCATCTTACATAAAGTGACGTTTCAGAGTGGCAGCCATGTTAGTCTGTATCAGCAAAAAGAACAAGGAGTACTTGTGGCACCTTAGAGACTAACAAATCTTTTGGGCATAAGCTTTTATGGGCTAAAACCCACTTCATTGGATGCATGCAGCGGAAAATACAGTAGGAAGATATATATACACAGAGAACATGAAAAAATGGGTGTTGCCATACCCACTGTAATGAGACCAGTCAATTAAGGTGGGCTATTAACTACTGTTACTCACATCTTCTTGTCAACTGTTTGAAATGGGCCATCCTGATTATCACTACAAAAGGTTTTTTTTGCCCCTGCTGGTAATAGCCCACCTTAATTGATTGGTCTCATTACAGTTTGCATGGCAACACCCATTTTTTCATGTTCTGTGTGTGTGTGTGTGTGTGTGTGTGTGTGTCTTCCTACTGTATTTTCCACTGCATGCATCCAATGAGGTGGGTTTTAGCCCACGAAAGCTTATGCCCAAATACATTTGTTAGTCTCTAAGGTGCCACAAGTACTCCTTGTTTTTTTTTCCTTACATAAAGTGTATCTCAGTTATGTCATTCAAATCATAAGCATATTTTCATAAAGAATATGGAGTGAAACGTCACATCCTGGACAAATCCTGTTAATTTAACTTAAACCTTACTGAATTAAACTGAAATATTTTATGAGTTCACTGTGTTAAAAAGGCAAAAGTTTCTGCATTTCTGTGGGATTATTTGTAACTTCTTTTGGGGGGAGACATGACTAATGTAAACCCTGGGAAGTGTTTTGAGCATCAAAGACTTTTTTAAACAAACAATGAGCCAGGCAAAAAAGAGCTTTTGTTTGAGTAGGTTCCTCAGGAAATACTCAGAAAGAGGGGGATGCAAATTTCTACCTCCAGACCCGCAGTTTTGAAGTTATGGCCTGTGGAGGGGTCCATTGTTTAAGAATTACCTATTGCCAGATCAAAGACCCAGGTTTATAAAGCAGTGTTTCTCAGCCTATTTGTTACCAGGAACTGGCTTGCTGTCTTCCTAAACTGGGTCAGGGAGATCTCAGGGACTAGTGCTGGTCCACGGACTGGTCGTTGAGAAACACTGGTGTCAGTGTTCCCTCCCCACTCTGAACTCTAGGATACAGATATGGGGACCTGCATGAAAGACCCCCTAAGTTTCTTTCTACCAGCTTAGGTTAAAAACTTCTCAGGCACAAATTCTCCCTTGTACCTTGGGTTTAAGTAATGCCGCCACCACCAAGTGATTTAACAAAGAACCAGGAAAAAGGACCACTGGGAGTTCCTCTTCCCCCAGCAACCTCCCCAAGCCCTTAAACCCCCTTTCCTGGGAAGGCTTGAGAATAATATCCTAGCCAATCGGTTACAAAATGATCAAAGACCCAACCCCCTGGGTCTTGGAACAATGGAAAAATCAGTCAGGTTCTTAAAAGAAGGATTTTTTTAAAGAGAAAGAAAGAAAGAAATCATCTTGGTAAAATCAGGGTGGAAAATACTTTACAGGGTATTCATATTCAAAACACAGAGGATTAAGGCAAAACCATAAAGTTACAGAAAATTGGAATAAACCTCCCTCTTAACACAGGGAAAATTCACAAGAAAAATTAAAGAAACTAATCTGCCTTGCCTGGCTTACCTATACTGGTTGCAATATTGGAGACTGGAACTGGGATAGGTTGGAGAAGATGGATTTCTGTCTGGCCCCTCTCAGTCCCAAGAGAGAACCTCCATAAAAAAAACAAAGAGCACAAACAAAACCTTCCCCCTCCCAAGATTTGAAAATATCTTCTTTCCCCATTGGTCCTGTTCGTCAGGTAACAACCAGGCTATTTGAGCTTCTTAACCCTTTACAGGTAAGGAGGAATTCTAGGCTACCCTTAGCTGTATGTTTATGAAAACTGGTATAAAGGATGGGACTAACTATTCCTGGTTGCTCTTATTCAGAATAAAAGGTGTTATAAATGTGTAACCACAGAAAAGCCCCTGCCTGGAGTTTGAAGTACCGTTCAAGCTTCTTACTACATGTGGGGGTTCTTCTATTGCTTTAATATGTTCTCTCTGTAAAGCTGTTACCTTAAGAATAAATGTGCTTGCTTAGAAAGAGCTGTGTGGCAACAGAGTCATTGTCCACAGTTATGGCCTCTGAGGAAAAGGCAAAGCAGGCCTGAAGAAGCAGTTTGACTTGCTAGGGAATTCACAATGTAGGCAGGGAACTGTGTAGCCTGGAAATACCCCCGTCAGGAGGGAGAGAGATGCATGTACCACCCAAGAGAGGTGATGACCAGGGAACCTGAAACCTAAGAGTAGGTGCCCTTGGTGGACCATGGAGGTGTATTGCCCTTAACTGTGATACAGTGAACTACAAAAAATTGAATATGATGGAAAGTTGAAGGCTATTTGTATCCAACTTTCTCTTTTTGTTCAATTTCTCTCTCACACCCCAAGTAGAATTGGACTCTTTCTATGGTGCTTTGTTACCTGATCTTTAACATAACACTTTATTTTGGAGGGGTGTTTCCTGCTCTGTTCAAAAATGTTCCATCTAGTATTGCCCTCTTCTCTCAGCTCTATTTTCCATTTGTACCTCCCCCTTGTTTGTGTTGGGCTTTATTTTTGGGCATCCTGTACAAATGTTCGATATGATGAGCTGTCACGATATACTGCTCTTGGAAGCCAGCTGTCTGAATGCAGCTAGCCATTCTGGGATTGTAGGCGAATCTAACTCCCCTGAAATTAATAGGAGTTGGATTGGGCTCTCTGGTGTGGTATGATCCTTTGAGATGTTCTGTTTTTTCTGGCAATCCCTGAGCTCAGGTTTGGGAGTGTTTATGGTATAGCCTGATGCTAATGTATGATTTTCATGCTTGGGTGGGTGTTGTTAAATTCTTACTTCTAATTTCTCCCATGTGTTGCTTGATTCTGATGTGCCTCGTACTTCTTTTATTTATATTTCCTACACACACACACACACACACACACACACACTTTCCCCCCCCTCCTGTTACAGTCATCACATGGAACCATGAAAACAAGGATCGCAGCAGTGGGCCATTTATCTTCTGTTTGGCAGAGGCAAAGTGCTTAAAATGGGCTCATAACAAGGTCAGGCACCAAAACCACAGCATTCGCACCTTGTCAATTCTACCCATGTTCCTGTGGATTTTTCCTTTTTGCCCTTCTCGGTTTGCTCCCTGTGCTTCTCCCATCACCCTCCTTCCACTTGCCTGCTATTTCATCTCTCTAACTCCACAGGCTGTTGTTGAGACACTGGCTGTTCCACATGGGTTAAGTGGGAAGTGCCAAATCAGACTCAGTCACATCTCCACCCCTCATCAGCCATTGACCCATCTCAGAACTTTCCATATTACAGGAGCTCTGAAGGGCGTATGCTAGTGGACCTGCTCAGAAGACATTCTCTTCTTCAGAGGTAATGCTGCTGGTCATGTCTCCATTGATTCAGCAAGGAATGGGTGGTCCAAAACTGTGTACAAGGAGATCCAGCACACTGGCTCCCAAATTTTCCAAGGATCATAGACTGAAAGAACCACCCTTTTGGGCTTTTCCCAGCAGTGATTATTATTATATTTATTTGTATTACAATGGCACATAAAGGCCTCTGTTGCGATTTGGGCAGCATTGTGATAGGCATTTTCAGAAGACATAGTAAGAAGAGCTTGCAGGCTAATAGATAAGCCAAAGGAAATTTTGTCTCTACTTGATGGATCAAGAACTTAGATGCAAAGACATTAAGGGTCTGACTCTGCTGCCATGCACGTTCAGTTGCTTGAACAAAAGTGCAAAGTGCTACCAAATCAGAATAGCATTTTACACCCCCTTAGTACTGTTAATGACTACCCAAGGAGCAGGGCAATGAACAGTTAGGCCCCAGCCCCCAAGTGACTTGCATTTAAGGTCACACAGGAAATCTGTGAGAGAACCTGGAACTGAACCCCGCTCTTCTGAGTCCAAGGCCAGTGCCACAACCACAAGACCATTCACAGAATTAAAAAAAAGTCATTGCCCACAATCTACCCTGTACACAGCTTCAGCCTTCAAAAACCCAGCGTGAGCTGGCAAGAGAAGCAGCATTGCTCAACCCTCCATTTTACTTATTAAAGTCCCTACGCTTCGACTATGGAAAAATGCTATATAAGTACGACATATTGTAATGGCTTCAACAGAGTTAAGTCTAGTGACCGTACTAGCAGCCTCTAGGAATCCTTGAGTTAAAATCTTGCTGGCTACAACACTGACTTCTTCTGCAGCCTTGGCAAAAATCACCCGTGCCTCAGTTTCCTCATCTATAAAATGGGGCACTACGGCAGGCACTTACAGAGGTTGCCCTTCAAATATAAACAAATTACATTCCAGGCTATTGACTTTTGCATGGAATTTCCTATACTGAGCATATCCCCCACACTATGGTATTTGTGCTGTGCCTCGGTCATTGCTTGCTTTTTAATGGTGCCCAGTGCACCTACCTCACAGGGATGTTGTGGGGATTCATTAGTTCATGTTTGTAAAGGACTTGAAGATGAAAAGAGCTAAGAAATTATGATTCGTTTTACCGATTTCTGCACACGTAATTTTTTTGTAATTGGTTTGTTGATTATTTTGGCTGCTAGTCAGGGTCAAAGCAGCTTTACTTGATAGTTTTTTAAAATATTCCTTTTGATAGGGTTTGGTTTTTTTTAAGGTACAATATTTATTTCAGTCACCTATTAAATTATAGTTAGCTTGTGATCAGATTTAGATTTTTGTTTGGTACAGACAATACTGAAATCTTTTCTCCTGTAACTTACTCAGTTACTATACATATTGGGCCTGATCTATTTCTGCTTTGTAAATTCTTATGATCTGATGACTAAGAATTTTTGTGGATGGTTTCCGCAATGCAGCTTCATTTCTGGCATGCCCTTTTTTTCTTCTTTCGCACAACAAAGGAAATGAGGATGGCACTGTGTTTGGCAGCTTACAAATATTTTGGAACTGCAATTAGTGTCCAATCAACTTCCGTTAATGTCAGTGGGCACTGGAGCAAGTTGATGGTTGCTATTAATACGATTTATGATTTGTGTAAGCACAGTGCCTACACTGGGACGAGGACCCCATTGTGTTAGGGGCTGTATAAACAGAACAAAAAGACAGTCCCTGCCCCAACGAGCTTACAATCCAATGGTGAATACATAAGTGTTTCATTTTAATGTTGTGTTGTTCCATTACTTTGTAATTACATTTACTATAGAAGACACTGAAGCAATTACCATATCAATCCATTGAAAATACATAGACAGATGTAGTATTCTGTTGATTTATAAAGATGAACATCAATATAAGTTTTTCACCAAATATAAGAGCTATCTAGACTCTAAGAAAAATCATCAAGTGGCAGAGCCACACACAGGAGACCAAAATAAAATAAAATAAAAACATCTTCAGAATTGTGTTAAATCTTGTATGAATGTGATGAATTCTTCTATCAGGGAGCATATATTCAGGGAAAACCACCAGAAAGTTTATATTTAAATGCAGAGTAGCTAAACCCTATTGGGGTTCTACATATAAAAGGTGAACTGTGTCAACCCACTCAAGGCTCTCCTTTTCCATCCCAGCATGGTTTTGTGAATAGAATGCTCAGTTAGGATTCTGAAGATCTAGAATCTAATCTCAGCTCAACCACTGGCCTGCTGAGTGACTTTGGGTAAGTCTCTGTGCCTCAGTTTCCCCACCTGTAAAATGGGTATAAATTACATTGACCTTCTTTGTAAAATGCTTTGAGATCTACAGCTGAAAAGTACCATAAGAAGAACAGGCTATTATCTCTTTGCAGGGGAGTAGTTTATGCAGAGTACCATTTACTCATAGTTACAGCAATTTAAGAAGGCGGGACTTATTACACAGAAACTGGTAGCTCCCTCACATTCAATTTTCCCAGCCCTTTTTAGACTATCCTGTTTCCCTTTTTTTGTTTGTGATATATAGGACACCCAAGAAAGGGTTAATTGCCTCACAAATAGTTATGCATCCAATTATACTCAAACAATGAGTATATTGTGATAAGATCATTTACTGTCTTATATTTCCTTAGTTCATTTAATAGCACCTCAATATCCAGTTGCAAATAGATTTCCTTGGGAAGTTTAAACTACCGTCTTTGCTTCTTCTCAATTCAGTCTTTTGAAGACCCTCATGACCTGCAAGCTGAATTGCACAAACTTCCTAAGAACAGAAAGAAAAGCTCTTTCCCTGCAAGTGAACTTGACTGTAGTTACTCCATTGAATTCAGATTTTTTTTATTTCTCCTTCATGCTTTTTATTTAATCTTATTCTAATCCCAGTCAGGAAAAAGAGTTTCAGTCAGGAATGAAAAGAGGCAGAGTTTCATCTCCTATTCATATCACCTGCTTTGTTGCTGTCTTTACTGAGCTATCTATGTTTTAGTCTGATCGCTGGAACATGGCTCATTTTTCCTCACATGACTCATATAGATTCAAAGGCAGCAAAAAGGGAATCTGAGCATGATAAAACCTAAGTTTTCAAATGGAGAGAAAAACACCCCTCAAGTTCAGGGCTCATGAGGTTTGATCCCAAGGTTTATATACAAGTATAAGAAAACCCCCATAAACCAGCTCTTGTTTGGAACACAGACAGACTAGGACAGGGACCAGCCCCAGTGAAGGTATTGCCTCAGCTACTACTTAAAGCAGGGCTTTATACCCTCTCAGGCTCCCACAGTGCTTTGCAACAGAGGCAGCACAAGCAATAAAGGAGCCCTTCCTCCAGTTCTGCTTTAAAAAGAAGCCTGTTCCTTTTCAATATTCAAATAGAACCAGTCTCTCCACACTCCCAATAACAGGGGGGAATGGGAATGGGAATGGGAATCTACCATCACACCTCTGAGTCAGCAATTTTCTCCCTAGGCTGCAGCAGGCTCTTCGGGTATGCGTATGCTGCATCCTGTAGTGAAATTCTAATGGGGAAGTGAGTTTCACCTGAGCTTGCAGGGTTCTGCCTGCTTTGTCAGGGCTCCCCTGGAAATAAAAGGCCCGTATTTTACTACGGGGAGAAACTAGTGGAGAGGAGGGTTGTTTTCACTGATAAGCAAACTATGCCAGATTTACCTTCCCAAAGCTGCATTTCACAATATATTGCAAGGTGTGGGGAAACAAGCAGATTAACCCTTTAGCTCTCTCATGTCTCTTTAGTAGCATAGCTTGAACTGCTCCAAGACTGAAAGAGTTCAATGGGCCCCCCCATCTGTTATATTTGAAGGGGATGCTGTTTCTGGCATGTAGGAGATCTGACCTGAAATCCTGTCACTGGGTGTAAACGCTGGGTTTGTCTCTCTGGTGCTGTGTATAGGCCAAGATACTGGAGAAGTGTAAACTAATACTGCATATAGAATGTGAGCCAATACCTTGCAACTACATTTTCATTTGAAGCCTAGCCTAGCCCTCTCCTTTTGGGGTGAGCCAGCTGCTGATTTTTATTTTATTTTTGCACCTGCCATGAAGGGCAAGTGCTAATTCTTGCACCTGTAATTCATGAGAGGTGCAAAAATGGTGGGTGCTGTTGCACCAGGAGTCCTTGGAAAATTTAAGCCTGTACCTTTACTGACAGGTTTCAGAGTAGCAGCCGTGTTAGTCTGTATTCGCAAAAAGAAAAGGAGTACTTGTGGCACCTTAGAGACTAACAAATTTATTAGAGCATAAGCTTTCATGAGCTACAGCTCACTGAGACTCTCTGTCAGATCAAGTAGCTTTTGCAGCAGTCAATCCAAAAATTGCACATACTAAAATCTTTTATGAGAGCAACAGCTTCCTTATGTGATCCAAAGTGACAAAGAAACATACAATAGGGTTTTGAGCTCTCCTCTGCCACAAACCTTTCAAGGCAGGGTAACTTCAGGGATATTATGTTTTTATAGGCAAAATGTTGACTGTAATAGGAAAACAATTGTCTCATTCTTCAGACAATCCCTAAAAATGACCAAAAAGGCGTGGTTAGGTTTCCACAGTCTGTAGCTTTTCAGACTTTTCCAGTTAGGTGATTTATTTAATCAAAACGGGTCTTAGGCCACCAGCTGTTAAAGCACTTGTAAAAAGAACCAAGCCGATTCTCATGCAAGTCAATGTAGGTCACCCTTAAAGGACTCTAACTCCTTAACAAGGGTAGATCTACATCAGTGGAGTTGGACCAAATCCTGCCCATGCTTATGCTGGGGTAGAGACACTATTGACTTCAATGGAGCTACCCTGTATTAACCTTGGTATAAGCAAGGGCAGGAATTGACCCTCTGAGCATATTATTATTATTTATATTGCAGTAATGACTACAGATCCAGGTCCCACTGTGGTAGGCACTATACAAACAAACAGATGGTCCCTGTTGCAATCTATTAACATGTTTACAGTTGTTAAGCTTTTGGGCCATATTTTCCACTGTGGCCAGTATCTGCTGAGAGCAGCCAGTTCAGAAAGTGAAGCATGATGTTTATAAAATTAAAAGAACTGGCACAGTTTACTATCTTCAGTAATAGCACAACAAAAATGCAAACTGGTGTGCATGCACCTTGGGAAACAAATGCTAGTCCATTCTTTGGATTTAAGCAATGCCTTTTTCTAGGATCATATCCATCAAAATCTGATCTGTGTAAACACTGGAAACCTCATTTTCTCTGGATCGGTTGAGTTATTTGAATTGTTATATAGAAGCTGTTTTATGTACAGAAAATTGGCCTGTTTATGCAGGACATTTATACATGCTTGCCTTGAGGCAAGAGGTAAGTTGTTGAGGAAGGAGAAGTAGAAGCGGTGGGACTCTATTCAAACTGCTCCCCCAATCCTAGAAGAGCTGGATGTTTCTGCTAAAATGATTGGCACTGAAGTAGCTATCATTTTGAAATATAAATTGGCATCATTACACTTTGGAGTTAACACTCCATTGAATTGAATTGGGGCAGTTCTCACTTCTCTTGGCACATCTGGGTTAAATTAATAAATTATGGTGCAGAGATATGTAATCAATCACAGTTCCCTGAGTCATAGATTCACAGATTTTAAAGCTAACAAGGATCATTATGATCATCTAGCCCAGAGGTGGGCAACCATTTTGGTCCAAGAGCTACATCTGGGTATGGAAATTGTATGGTGGGCCATGAATGCTCACAAAATTGGGGGCTGGGGTGCAGGAGGGGGTGAGGGCTCTGGGATGGGGCCAGAAATGAGTTCAGGGTGTGGGAGGGGACTCCAGACTGGGGCAGGGGGTTCGGATGTGGGGTGGGGTGAGGGCTCCAGCTGGGGCTGTGGGCTCTGGAGTGGGGCTGGGGATGAGGAGTTGGGGGGGCAGGACGGTGCCCTGGGCTGGGACTGAGGGGCTTAGAGGGCAGGAGGGGGATCAAGGCTTGGACAGGGGGTTGGGGTGCAGGAGAGGGTCAGAGGTGCAGGCTCCGAGCAACGCTTACCTCAAATAGCTCCCAGAAGCAGCGGCATGTCCCCCTCTGGCTCCTATGCAAAGGCGCAGCCAGGCGGGTCTGCATGCTGCCCCGTTTGCAGGCACCATCCCTGCAGCTCCCATTCGCTGTGGTTCCTGGCCAACGGGAGCTGCAGAGCTGGCGCTTGGGCGGGGGCAGTGTACAGAGCCCCCAGCTGCCTCTACACAGAGGAGCCGGAGGGTGAACATGTCGCTGCTTCCGGGAGCTGCGTGGAGCCATGGCACACGCAGAGCGGGGCAAGCCCTGGACCCCGCTCCCCAGCAGGAGCTTGAGGGCTGCATTACAATATTTGAAGGGCCAGATGTGGCCCCTGGGCTGTAGTTTGCCCACCCTTGATCTAGTCTGACCTCCTGCTTAGCAGAGGCCAAAGAGCTACAGCCAATAATTTTTGCATTAAACCCATAAATTCTGTTTGCGCTATAGCATATGTTTGAGAGACATCCAATCTTGACTTAAAAACTGCAGGTGATGGAGTAACCACCACTAGGTGCCTAGGTAAGTTCCAATGGTTAATTACCCTCACTGTTAAACATTTTTACCCTATCGCTACACTGAAATCCAACTTCCAACCATTGGGTTTCATTTCACATTTTTCAGCTAGATGAAAGAACCATTTACTATCAGAAATCTCTTCTCCATGTAAGGACTTGTAGTTTGTGATCAAGCCACATCTTAACCTGGTCCTCATGCTTTAGGCATTCACCCTGAGGAAGGGCAGGCAGCATTGTAGCTGGAGACAATGCTGGGTTGGACAAATTCTGATGCGTTTAACAGAGTCACAAAAGCCTGTTGCATATTTAAGCCTAGTGTACATTTCTACAATACAATTCAAATATTTTTGCACACAGACAACAACAAAAGCAAGAAAACTATCATTAATACTCAAGTTGCCCTCAAAATGTTTTCTTATTTTAAGTTTTCACATGGACACCCAGGTAAATTTATATACCAGTGCGACATTATGATACAAACCTTATAAGGTTCAGCTGCTGGTGAAGATTTGAGGGTGAAATCACTTTTCACAACATATTGCCCATTGAGATTATTTTCCTAAATCCTTACCTACAAAAACTGGAGGAACAAATGTTTCTGTTCAGTGTGCAAAATAACTGATAGACGCTTATGGATCAACTTTACCATTTGCATACAGTTCAAATGATCATGTGCACTGGACTGGAAAAAGTCCTACAGTGTTTCATTGTATAGTTGTTGGAGCCCAAGATTAAAACTGGTAATGATATTTTAGCCAACTCCTTTCTGATATGTCCAGGTCCTGCAGGCTGACAGTTAAGCCTGCATAGAAAGGCTACTTAATTTAGCTTCACAGTTAACATCTTCAGTATCTAGACTACACTAAGCAAGTCTAAGGTGTGCACACATGTACATGTGACATTATTTGATTAAAATATGACCAAGCAGATCATTGTTGCTACCACTGTTCTATAATTGCAACAAAGTATGTCAAGTAAGGTGCCTATGGAAAGGTTATGATTTGCTGAATATGATTCTGCTATTTGTATGCATGTATCATTTTTGTATTTGAAGTTATAAGTATTGACTCTCTACCTCGATTTCAAATGTTTGCTCAGGTGGAAACACCAACAAGGTGTTTAGCCAGCACATTGTGAAGGAACTATTCAAGTTGAATGGCTCATCAAAGAACACTTGACTCTCAATGGAAGATGCCTATCTACACTTAATGGACTTTCTTGTGGATGTTCTAACTGAAGTATGAGGGGTGGCCTTTACTATGACTAAGCGAATAAGGCATAGACATGTGACTTGCCCATGTGACTCCAAACACCATCTTGTTCCCTGTAATTTTCCACAGCGAGAACAATGGGTTTCTTTTCACTTCACAGAAATTATAAAAGGCCCTGGAAACATCTCAGTTTTGCCTCTTTCCTGCTCAAATCTCTGGACTATGAATTTATACTAATGGGAGCATTCTAATCAAGAGACTGAGGACCTTCCAATGATTTGGAGGCAACCAGAGACTTAACAAGCCAGCAGTTTATTCCATCACTGCTACAAGCCTGATCCAAGAACTTTGCAATTATTGTATATATTTGATTCCTTTAACCAGTTTTAACGCTCACATTTTTCTTCTTTTTTATAAACCTTTAGATATTAGATACTAAAGTATTGGCAACAGCGTGATTATTGGGTAAGATCTGAGTTGTATATTGACCTGGGTATGTGGCTGGTCCTTTGGGATCAGAAGAACCTGTATGTTTGATTAAACTGGTTTTAAATGACCACTCATCATTAAGTCTAGAGTCTGGGTGTTGAATCCAGGAATGGAATACCTCAGGAGGCTGCATTTCTGACTTCTTGTTAGCCAGTGTGGTGAGATAGAAGTTCACTTTTGTTGCTGGTTTGGTATATCTCATGGAAGATATACCAGTTTTGGGGTATGTCTGCCCTATTTCTCAGCAGTTTGTCCTGAATTTGGTCATCTCAGTTGCGAACAACTGAGGCATGGTGGCAGTACGTTTCTCTATTTTTGGCCTCATCTAAAGGCACTATACACCATGCCCATGTACTTGGGCTTTTTACAGAGCTGGAAGATTTGCCTGGAAGATGGGAAAAGAGATATTGGGCTTGAATCAGTAATGCTGGCGTGGGGTTGCCACAGGTTGCCTCTGCACAAAGTGGGGGTCTCTTGCACCCTGGGAGGAGCTCACTCTCAGCAAAGGCCAGTGCTGGTGCTAGAGTTGAGTGGGAAATCATTTTCCCATCCCACAAAAATTGTCAAGCCATCAAAACATTTTTCCCATCCCCAAATGGGATGAAAAGTCTGGAAAAAATATCTGGGTCAATCAAAACATTTCAGTTTCATAATTTTGAAACATTTCATTTAGATTTCAACCATTTAAAAAATAATGGCAAGCTATCATTAGCTTAATGGTGAAACAAAAAGTTGTTTTGATCTGGAAATGTGGAATTTTTTGTTTAGAAAATGTAAAGCTTTGACCATTTCAAAATTATTTACAAAATTTGTTCACGTTGAAAAATTCATTGAAACAGACCCTTCCCTGTGAAAAAGTCCAGTTTTGATGAATCAGCATTTTCCAATGAAAAATTCCCAGCTGGTGTTGACTGCCATCATGTTGGGGAATGCTCCAGTTAGGGAAGAGTAACCTTAAGTGGTGGCCAAACTTCTGTGAAACCAACCTCTAGCTGTCTCTCTCCAGCCAGTGATGCCCAGTTTGGAGGCTGTGAATAGAATTATAGGCATCTTCTACTGCTACAAACCCGCTGTGCGGACATTCCTCTACCAGTGGCCCCACAACCTTGGCTATTCCAATGGGAGACGGTGTCACTTTAATCTGAATCAAGTCCAGAATAAATTCCCATTTATTCAAACAGAACATGCACTTCCCCTATCCTGCACGCTATCAGCCATGCACATGCAAATAACCCCCAAAGGGCCAACAACAATCAGCATTGTTATGTGCAGTTCTGTGAAGCACAGATCTCCATTTTTGGAAATCTCTTACCATAGTCGAAATACCATTCAAATGTTGCAAGCAATAAACTGTAACGGGAAACAGATGCCTGTATACCTTAGATTAGAATCTATGTTCAGATTTTCAAGATAATTTTATCTACTATATACTGGCTCACATAAAGCTCAGATGATGAATGCATTTTTTATGAGGCCTTATAACAATGCGACTGCTTCAGACCGACAACCTGATACACAGGTGCTGCCAACGGGGTGACAAAGAGAAGAAACAGAAAGCATGTAAATGGAAGCTTGCAATTTAGATTGTGACTCAAGTGAAATGTAGTGCATCGGGGAGGGCACACATTGCATCATGATTCACAATATGCCTGTGTAAAGACCCTGAAAGAATCAACTCATCTTCAGGGACTGAACCCAGGGCCTCTGGATCTGAAAGCGAGCACTGCTTGAGTTGAAGAACCAGGTCCACTAACAAAGACAGACAGAGCCTCATCAACTTTCCTATGTGGTGTAGCCACTAGTGGGGGACAAAGCAGCCAGCTTGGGTTATGCTGGAGCACATACTCCAGTTGGTGCAGGGTGCTGGTGAGCCATAGCCCCACCTTTTCCCTGCACCTTCCATTCCTTTCTGGGGTTGTTTGGACCCATGAGAGGGCGGAGGTGGTTTGCAGCTGAGCCTGTTTCTTGCAGGAGGGGCCCTAGGGGGAAGAGCTCCTTGCATCCTCCCCCATCACTACACATCTACCCAGGGACTGAGCATAGTTGTGTCCATACTGGTGACTTCCACTTCCCACCTCCCCATGATTAACTCTAGGTGATGTAACCAGGCCTAGGATCACCCTACAGGCACCCTGCCTCAGTTTCCCCTCCTGGACTGTTCAAATAAACTACACTTCAAGCTTTTTCTTGGTCAAAAAATTCCCCTCCTTGGGGACTGGGTTTATTAATATAAAATATATGGCAAATAGAACTCACAACTCAAAACAAAGTCCATTCATAAGTCCGTACCGCCCAAGGTTTCTCTTCCTCCTCCCAGAGGGCTTTGCAGTGTCTCCCCTGCTTAGACAGGGTCTTCCCTGGGTCCCAGGCCTCCCTAGCTGGAGACCTTTTCTCACTCTCTGCAGACTTTACACCAGCTTCCTGAGTTTCTCCCCTTCACTGTGACTTCCTCTCTGGGGGTGTCTCATGTTGTAATCAGGGTTCACTTACCCTAGGCTCTCCAGACTGTGGGTTAAGCCATCCTGTTACAGGTGACACCCAGGGAAGACAGAAACAGACCCTTTCAGGCCTCCAGCCTGAATGCAAAGGGAGCCAACGATAATTATATGTGTCAAGAAGAATGGTGGGGAAGAAAGCAGGGTTTTTTTAAAAATTATTTTCCAGCCATAGCATTTTGGCAAAATAAATCTCATCAGTTCCTTGCATGAGCATTGTAAGCTGAGATTATGTAATATGTACAGTGATATTAATGTAATCAATCAGCGTCAGTGAGTGGAGACGTGGGAGCCGACTATACACATGGGAGGGAATGGGGGATGGGGGAAAGAAAGGACAAAGGGGTCCCTGTGAAGGCCAGGGAGGGATGCCAAATATTTTCACGGCTTTCCAAACTAATATGCTGCAAAAACCATAATCAGTTTTGGCCCAGTTCATTAAAAATAATTAACTTCACTGTTCAGTGACTTTCCCACAGATTCAAGATGCCCAATGGTGCCCAGGCTTCTAAAAAACCACCCCACTCCCTGCACAAGAAGGGCGAGATTGTCGCACTGCCTTGCCCTTATTCACTCCCAAATGATGTAACAGAACCATGAGTTGGGACTCAGGTTACTGAGAATGGCAACAATAGAATGTATCCAGTGTCGGTATTAAATTGTGAGGTGTTTGCCACTTCACTGAACATTCATAATGAAACTCCAGGGGTTGCAAAGAAGGAGTTCTTCCCCTAAGGGCACAGCTCCGGCTGCCGTCACAAGAGCGCCTTTGCAATCCCCAAATAGCTACTTCTAGTTGTTATTATTACTTAGCAAAAATGCTAGTTGAGAAGTCCAAACAACCCAGAGTGAGGCCAGTCTCCAGGGGTAAGTCCTGCCCTCTCCCCCCGTGGATGGAGGAGTCTTTGGAGTGTGAATTGGCGGAGACAGGATTTGTAACCAGCCCTTATAAGGCCTGGAGACCACCTCTGCAGGGTTCCCTGTGTGCAGCTGCACGGGGAGTATTTAAGAATCTGTCAGGAGCTGGCCAAGGGAGGAACAGGGGGAGTATATGGGCTTGAATGCTGCATGAAACCTTTGGTCCTTCCCTACCACAATGTATTTTCTAAAGTAACCTTGCATTGTATCTATGTAAGGCATGATGGAGACATTGCCAGACTATAGCTAAGATTAGGCCTTTGTTAAAATTCACTGTGGCTGTCAGGATCCTGTTTTGCCTATTACAGGGCTGGGCCAGTCATGAGGTTCGAATCTAGTGCTGAACCTCCTCAGGGTTTGAGGATGTTGGGATCTGGGCTCAACTGTTGCTATTTCTGATGGGCGGACATTAGTAGGAAGACTAGGTGAATCAGTTCAGATAAGAACCAACCCTAATGTTCTTCAAAACCTGTTGTAGGGATCAAAGGAGTTGAATTAATTTACTAGTTTTTTCTTTCTTTTGAAATGTTTATGTCATTTTTCCACTTTTGGGTTCTGGACAGGGTAAAAAGTGGCGGTTCTGAAATGCCAGGAGATGTCCTGACTCTGACAAATTCACTGGCCCACTGGAAGCCTGTCCCATTGAGATTTCTAGCCCAGATTAGCTAACCCATAAATTTGGATCAGCTCCTGGTAAGCATCTGCTCGCTGGGGTGTTTGTCTGAATTGAACCATTAAAACTTCTGGGATTTACCCATCACTGCCATTTAAAAGCCCAATCCTGCACAGCTTTACTCATGTGACTAGTCACATGAAAAGCCCCATTGACCTAGATGGAACACTTGCACAACTAACAACTATTCCGGTAATTAAAGGGTTGCAGGATCAGGCCATAGAATTATGCAAGCCAATGTATAGGTCTGTAGACCCTTAGACCGTGGTGCCAGTACCTGGTGAGGTCTTGTTCACAAAGCAGCTAGCAGCCCCAAGGGTGATGAGCAGAAGAGATAGGAATGCTTTACACATAAAGAGGAGATCAGACACAGTTTGGGTTTAATCAGTGTTGTAAAATGCTGTGGGAAGAAAAATGCTTTCTTCTTGCCATTTGAGTTTCAAATATTTTTTACCCAAAAGCAAAAGTTAAGCAAATAACAGAAACTCATTTAGGTCAAAGTAAAAGTGTATGAACTCAAGACAGACATTCTGCACTGATCCGCTCCATAAAGGCATCAAAACCAGTCATGTAACAGGACATTGATAGCAGGGTATGAGATGCTCATCAGCATATTAGAAACACCTTTGCTTATGTGCACAGGGATTGACAAAGATAAGAGTATTAAATGCAGATCTTCTGGCCTCCAGACAGATGCAGAGAAGAGGACAGACTAGACACCACCTTTAACCCTGAGGAGCAAAAACTTGGAAACAGCTGTTGGCACAGACCTGAGTAAGTAAACATGTGTTTTCCCTGGAGAATAATCATTTGTGGGAGGTGGTGTGTTTTCCAAGGACCGACCCTCACTGTCAGCTAGCTTGCCAAGGAGAGCCAGTCATAAGCAGCGTTCTCTTTGGACAGACAGTCCAATCAGTATAAAGGTGATGATTGTTTCAGGCTCCTTTCCATCCAAGGGCATGGCTCTTGGGGAAAGCCTGACATCAGACTCAGCTCTTGTAAGAAGAATAAAAGGGACTTTCTGAGTCCAAGTTCTGTGATCTTTTGACCCCTCCCGGGCCATCTGCATTTTCCACATTGGGGGTGGGGCATGGTGTTATGGGTCTGATTCCCACTGGTGTGTATAAAAATTCCTAGAATAAGGCCCCTGTGTGCAGATGGGAGAACAGACTGCTCAGACCACAACACAACCACTAAGCACTGCAGTTAACCCTAGCTTCTTGTGGCACAGAGCCTTCAGACTCTCATTGGATCCCAGAGCACTCTTTCTGTTAAACTTCATGAGAAGCCTTTAAGCCCCATTGTGTTCTCTGAGGGGCCACTCTATTTTTCAGGGAACCCCGATTTAAAGTATTTAGGGTGAAGTCACTGACTTCTGTGGACTCAGGTTTTGACCCATTAATTTTTCATTGTCATGGGAAGCACTTACTTTGATACCTGGACAAAACTTTTTCCCTTGATGGCAACCCAACCAAGAATGAATATTGGACACTAACTTGACCAAGGCCTGCTGAGCTTGGTATTTTTGCGGCTTTCTGAGCAGCTTTCCCTGTTTGTTGCACTGAGACAAAAGTGATGCAATGTCCGGAGGCTATTCTGATCCGTTATTGTGAAGTTTTCATGATCCATTTTCACCACAAGAAAATGCACTATGCAGATGATGCAACTGAAAAAAAGGCACATTGCAAACTTAATATATACTCTGACAAATGGTTCCTTTTATTGTTGCTGTTATTATTTAATACAACACCAGAGTGCTTTACTGATGAAATGCAGGCGAAGGGCCAAATCCTAGTGCTAATTTACATCTTGTGCAATTCCACTGAAATCAACGTTAGTCTGGATTTACACAGGTGTCATCTGGAGAGGAAGGATACTCTTCTGGTTATGGCCTTGGATTGAGATTCAGGGAGAGCGGGCTTCAGCTGCTGCCCTGCCACAGCCCTCTTGTGTGGCAAGTCAGCTAGTCTTTCTGTGCCTCAGTTCCCCATCTGCAAAATGGGGATAATATTGCTTTTTTCCTAATGCTGCTTCAGGTTTTTTTTAAAAAAAGTTTTCAGTGTTCATTAAAAAACAAGATATTTCTATTTGGAGATGCTGCCATGGTGCTTTATGGGCATTATGGTTCCGGTGCCTTATATCCCCATTCTTCTTTTAGGGCTAGCTTCCACAGCTGAACGTCATCTCCCATCGTGCACCGTGTGACTTGCCGAGAATGGAGATCATGGTGCATCATGGAAGATATAGTCTGGTCAAAGACTCTAGCCCGTAGAAGAGAATGGGAGAATAAAGCACCCAAACAACAATTCCCATGAGACACCATAGCAATCATGTGTATTTAGATCTTTCAGGTAGGGAGTGTCTTTTACTATGTATTTGTACAATGCCAACAAAATAGGGTTCAATTTTGTTTGGGCTTTTCAGTGCTACAATTAATAAAATAATAATAATAATAATAATTAATAATAATAAATAAATATATTAAATCCTTGGCCTACTCTCTGTGTCCCTAGTTGCTTCCAGTCTGTTTTATTATTAACATAGACCAGTGCTTCATTGCTGGACTGATGGATTTTAATTTGTGTTGATACCATGCATATTTTTAAAGACTATGTTAATCAGCACACTAAATTTATAAGCATGACTTTTAATCTTTTCCCTCCATGTGCCCAATTAATCATTTTTATGAATGTCTCTTCTTCTTTTGAGACAGAGACTGATAACAGTGAAGAGCAAACCTCAAACACGTTGTAGGTGCCGAACATGAAAATTCTGTTTTCAGGATCATTTGTTGCCGAAAGAGGATTGGCTAAGCTCAAGCAAAGTTTTCAATAAGCAGCTGACATTTTGGATACTTAGCCAAACCTTTTGAGGCTAATTATAAGTGCAATATTTTAATTTGAACCAGCATGAACAATTTGGGATTTCGGCAGTGCTATTTTGCAGCTGGCTAATAAGGGAAAAGATGCTATTGGGTTAAAATCTAGGCCACACCCTCCTACCACACCCAGCAGCCCAACTATTCTAAAAGGGCCCAGCATGCAACACGAAGCTCCGAGGATACAAAGCTATACAAAGCTCCGAGGATAATAATTATCATTTGGTGCCAGGCCTGCAGCAAAAAAAGTTTTACGGAAGGAAAGTTAGGAACATAAATTGTGTTTCTGTGTATAGCAGAATGTGTGTGCCTGGTGTCTGTGTGTATGCTTGCAAATTACATCTTTAAATGTAAACAATACCCATGCCAAACAATCACAATGTTTATAAAAACTGATGGCCTACATCTGTTTAAAATACTACTCGATGTTTAGACTGATGGAAGAGAAAACATTCTGCAAAGAGTAAGCATAAATTGCATGACTTGATATTTCTTGTAAGGGGGAGAACACATGCTCTAGCTATGAAACGTTGATTAACCACTCAGATGCACTAACACTCTGAACACTATTGAATGTGTGCAAACCATAGGTTTGACTGCTTGGGTTGATGTCGTATCAATGAAAGTTGGGGGAACTCTTCCTTAGAGGTAGGATTGCCTTGTGTGGACTGAAACGTGAGGAGGATGTGGGCTGAATTCTCAGTTCTATCAGAAACATCCTGTGGGACCTTGGGCAGGCCACCTGAGTCAGAACTTTGCTCCCATTGAGAAGCTAGCCATTAATCTTTTTGCCTTAACTCACTATCTGTGAAATGGAGACAACTGTCATTCCTTTTTCTCTATTGTTTATTCTCCTAGCTCTCTGGGGCATGAGGGTCAGAAAAAAGGGCTAAAGTCCCAGCAAATATTATTTGCAGGGAATAATTTCATCAGCTCTACTAAGCAGTGGTTCCTGTCTAAGCAATCAGCAAAAATGTGCTGCCAACTTGAGGTGGGTCTGAACTAAACATCAAAGTTTCCATTTTGTGTTTGGGGATTCCTTGAGGTGGTTTCGTAAGCCAGTGTTTTGCCTGTTGGAAGTGGCTCATCACATAGATGCTACTGTGGTCTGGGCAAATACGTTTTATTTCCATGGGGTGTCACTTCTTGGAGCAGGAGAACATTGGAAAAGAGAAATGCAAAGATCTTGGATTGGGAGGTAAGAAGCCCCATAAATTAGAACTGTGGCCTAGGAATGAAAGGGGGTGGTCTAGAATGGTCTGTGTTCCACCAGTTCTCACTGACAAAATGGCCCCTTGGAGATCACTATGAGCTGAGGCGAATTAGAGCAGCCAAAATGTAACATACACTAGGAGTTAGTTCGGCATAAGGCCTGCCCCAGTATTGGGCAGTGAGTGGAAAGGTGGTTTAAAGCTGCCTTTCCCTCCTCACCTCACCTGCACTGAGCTCTGCTCCAGCAGCACTGAAGATTTAGCCTAATGTTTTCCCACATTCTTATGAAGGAGATATGGGACCAAGTTCTAGGTCACACACACATAGCCATGGGGTTGTATGCATGTAACTGACAACAGAATTTAGCCCACTCTCTCATTGAATTCTGGGTGTTCTGTTGAGGTGCTTTTCCACCAGATTAATCAAGGAAGCCTTTAATTATTAGCAAATTGAAATCCCGCTATTAATCTCCCTGCAGGGCATCACGTCTTGGGTGACATTACTTCAAGTTCTCTTACAAACAATGGGCCCCATTCAACAGGAAAATCTTTGGAGGTCACTTTCCATTTGTTGTGTTAGTCTCAGAGGGCACAAGTTTTATGGGCAGAAAACATAGATACCCCAATACGAACACTCAGGTCTGGAACTAATTGAAGATGAATGCCACTTGGTCATGGATAAAGCCTCCTACACCACGGAGTCGGCTTGGCAAGCGTGAATTTTCTCCCTTTTTTGTTATACAGAAACCAAATATTCAATGAAGAAAATAAAGTTAACAAGCTGTTCCCATGGTCAGCAGCCAGGGTTATTATGGTGACTAGTTTAGTAAAATGCTTTCAGTTACCATTTCCCCCCTGTGTTTTTCAGACTATTTATGGCACCACAGAAAAATAACCAGCCACATCACACACTCTAGCATTCTCTTTCTCCCCAAAGCCCTGTACACTCATCTTTCCTTCTCAGTTTATGCTGATACTGCCATCCATAGGTGCTGGAATGAGGTGTGTGGGGGATGCTGCAGCACCCCCTGGCTTGAAGTGATTTCCATCATATACAGGGTTTACAGTTTGGTTCAATGACTCTCAACACCCCCACTATAAAAATTGTTCCAGCACCTCTACTGCCATCCTAAGATTAGACACCTGGATGGTTCAGAGAATCTTCTGCTAACTGTGTTGTTCAGTGATCACTCCAAGCCAGTGAGTCTGACAGAGGTCTGCTTCATTCAGCGACTGAGTTCTAACTGAAAACTTTCAAACACATCAAGTGTTTCAGAACCAGCTATTGTCAGAAATAAGGCTACCTTCAGACTGTCTTCCTTTGTGCTGGTACCCAAGTTTTGAACCTTTTGAGGTTCTCTCATTACTAACTGGGACTTGTACTTAATACATTAATATTGGAGCCTGGTGAGAAACTCAACAACATGCTCACACGTTGGTAATAGCCCTGACCACCACTGTCAGTTCCAAAGAAATAATCCTTACAATGTCTTTACTGAATGTAGAAGGAGTATTGCTACCCAATGGCTTATCCACTTGAAGCTGAATTCCTCTGCACTCTGTCTGAGAAAGTGACCCAGATCTTTTATCCTAGTTAGTGTTCCTGTGTCTGAAATTTTACATCAAATATCACTGTGTCCAGCATGGCATATCAACAGGTGTGGAGCATACAAGTGATTATTCTGTGAGCAGACTCACATATAATGCATCAGCATCTAGCTAGAGGAAATTCTGACCAACAAGCCCACTCTGATTAAAAGATTCAAAGTGTTACCAATACAATGTGCCATTTCTCATTACTCCAAATCCCAAGTGAAACGAGTAGGGTGCAAGAGCTATCATTACCCTTAAGATGAAATATTCTAGCAAGAAATGATACATTTTAATACTTACTTCATGACTTGCTTTTCATTCTTTTCACTCCATGTTCCGTACACATCTCTCCCCCACTCTGCTTGACCACTGTGGTAGTACGTTATCTCACAAGGAGCTTGTCTGTTCTCAAAGAGATGCCAATACACTGTATGGTCAGCAGAAGATTCTGCAAAAGTAATGCGGATTCTAGCTGCTTGAGCATATTAGATCTCCTGTGTGCCTCGCTTTAGCAACCGTGGTGTAATCCATGGATCTCAGTAGGATCAGAGTTTGACCTATGCTTTTTTTGAGGGTCATGAATCACTTATATTTACATTAGGAATCCACTTTAAATAACAAACAAGAAAACTGATTCCCTTCCACATATTACCGGTAACTAAAATTCAGCATTTGCACGCAAAAGGAAAACACCTTTGACTCTGTTATTGTTTGTAGTTATCGTAGCCATGTTGGTGCCAGGATATTAGAGAGACAAGGTGGGTGAGGTAGTATCTTTTACTGGACCAACTCCTGTGGGTGAGTGAGACAAGCTTTTGAGCCATACAAACCTCTTCGTCAAGTCTGGGAAAGGTACTCTGTGTAGCACAGCTAAATGCAAGGTGGAACAGATTGTTTTGCATAAGTAGGGACCATTCAAGGTAGAGTGGCCTGTTAATATCTCTGCAGTCATAAGCTGGTCCAATGAAAGATACTACCTCACCCACCGTAACTCTGTTAGTCCAACATAATGCACCATATTATGTGGGCACAAAAGGAAATGGTTCTTTTGATTCTGAGACTCTACATTAGCACAACTCAGATAGGGGGACAACCATGCTCATTTTAGAATTGTAGTTGCTCTGTCTTAAATCCTGGATTCTATTTCTTGGCGCATCACGATTGCTAATAAATTGAATAAGATTTGAGTTTACATTATGACTCATAGAAGATTATGTTGGACAGTAATGGCATTCCCAAGTAGAGGCACTCTTTCAAATGAAATATCTAGCATGTGGAAGCAATTCAGTATTTACAGATTCGGATACATACCTACGTACTACAGATGTAGAAACCATATTTCGATAAGATAATAGCAAGACAAAGCAGACTCACATATTCCTAAAAAATTGATCTTTTAATCTTTCCTATGCAGTCAGGGACTGATCCAGATCTCACTGAAGCCAACAGAAAGTCTGGGGTTTAGCTCAGGTCCTCATTTTCCTTCATGAAGGGGGCATATTCTGGAGTCAGGTTGCTGTGTCTCGGAACACTTTATCCTATAATAATATTACAGCCTCATTTTTATTGTATACTGAAATCTGTTTATTTCCTCTGACATCTAAGTCTTACTCAGTGTCTCATTTTGCTACCCCCAAGGCAGGTGAAGTGGGAATTTTAATTTGATTGCTCTTTTAGTCAAACAGACTTTTTTTTTATGTTGTTTACATAGAACGGCCTTCCCCCTCACCTCCACCCCTCTCAATTTTTTATCTCAGCCGTTTCCTAGATGTCTGTGCTTGGTACCTATTTTGTAATGTAAATCCAATTGAATCTGTGCAGTTCTGCTTGACTGGGGCTGTTTTCCAATAAATTCAAGCTCCGTGAAAAATTCCAACCAGGTGATTTCCTCTCAGGCAGCAGCTCTTAGTGCAGTATGTGGTAAGGGTCTTCAAACCATGTTCTAAGAGGAGACAGGTGACTTCCAAGGCTGTTTTGGCTTCTAATATTGACTTTTAATTATGAACAGTTAAACCTTGTTTTTCTATATGATCCATTTGGCCCCTGGGTTATTGACACAGTTGGAAAACTCACCATGTTTACTTTTTTTAAAAAAAGTAGTTTATTTTTCATACATTACTTTCAAACTGAGACGGTGTCAACTTATGTACAGTAAGCTCTAAGCCGGCTTCTCCCGGTCTGTTGGGCTTTCATCATCCAGTACAGCCTGGCTTAGAAACAGTTCCAGGTTTTGTGCTGCTAGGCTTAGAAAGCAAGTGTTAATCAGAAACAATGGCCATTCTCTTTTAAATCCTACAGGTAACATTTTCAGCAGTCCCATTGACTTTCGACAGGATGTAAGCTTCTAAGACCCTGATGCTCAAGGATATCCACTGAAATCAATGCAAGTTAGACATTAAATAATCCTTGAGGATCTGGACCTAAAATCTGTTGAAAGGGGACTTAGGCTTCCTAATGCCTGTCACCTTTGAAAATGGAAATTAAGACGCAGGGATTCGGGCTCTTTTGAAAATTTTACCCCCAGCCAACTAATTTAAATCAGGATAAAATACGTAGAGTTATTTTATTTCCATTAATCATCAGGTGGCCAGGCTATATTTTGGGCCAGCTCCAGAACCGGTGCAAATTGGCATCGTTCCATTGACTTCAATGAAGCTACATCAATTTTTCTCAGCTGAGCATTCAGCCCTCAGTTTTTATAGATCCTGAGCCTGTTCAGAATTCCACAGGAGGTTGCTGTTATAGTTTCAATATCAACGTGGCATGGAATTCGCTAACGTTTTGTTTGCTTCGTTGACAGCGGCTGGGCTCAGAGCAGAGGTCTTAATTAAATCGTCCACAGTGCTGCCTAGCTCTTTTCCCAGAGTGGCTACAGCTGATGTAGAACCCAGACGTATGTAAGAGTAGTTCAGACTATGCCTTCCTGTGTGCATTGCCCTGAATTTGCCAACAAATTAAATTAACTTTGTCCACCATCTTGCTGCCCAGTTGCTTAGCTCTGCATGCACATTTCATAACTTGTCCTTTATTTCCCTTTGGGTTGTTCCCCTGGCCTCATGGGTGCTTGTAACAGCTCCTAATTTAGTATCACCTGTGAATGAAATCCTCTTTCAGAATGTTAATGAAAATGGCAAATCAGAGTAAGCCTGACTCAAATCCCTGTAGTACATATCATTGAACCTTCTTATGACCCTTCAGCCATTTTCAGCTGAGTAACAATGTTCTTACCTGAGCCAATTTTAATTCTGTGAATTAGGGTTGTCTACATTAGGGAGTCTGGGGCTGCAGTGAGTACAGCCAAGCCCCTCCCGCAGTGGAGATGCACTTCCCTAGTGTGAAGCATCTGCATTGTGGGTTGCAGTGTTGTAGCAACACTGAGGCAAAATTTCCTAATGCACATGAGCTTTAGGCTCCTTGAGGCAGGGATTCTGTCTTCCTTTGCTTGCACAGTGCCAAGCACAATGCATTTTATCAGTGCCCCAAAATGTGCGAGGTACCACCCAGAACAGGTTGAATAGAATTTCCTTGCTTCAAGGAGTTTACAAATTAATTTTGGAGGTGACGCAAGGAAGGTGGAGCAACAGTAGTGAAGGGAGGGTGAGGGATGAAGGTCACAGTCATATGAATAAGGTTACATGGTGTGATGCCGGCAAACCTGGTGCCAGCTCTTGCCAAGGCTTTTGGCCTCAGTCAAGCACTGGCGAATTCGTTGGTGGAAACCAGACTGTGTCCCCTGTGTGTTAGTATGGTTAAGCTGGGTATTGGACCTATAACAATGTGTTTAGTGTTTAGACTTTATGAGATGCTTGTAGGTTACTGCATGCATTCATCTAACTTATAGTTTCTTTATCACCTGCCCTAAGGTAATATTTACATATTTGTTTTGTAAGTGTAAAAATGTTTGCTCTCAAACTGTGAACACAGTCAAGAGGCATCGTCTCCTGCCCATCAGAACTAAATGGGCCATGGTGGGACATCACAATACAAAGGCTTTGTTAATTGCTCCCTTTACTCTTTACTCTTGCTCTTGGGCAGGGATGGTGTCCCTAGCCTCTGTTTGCCAGAAACTGGGAATGGGCAACAAGGGCTGGACCACTTGGTGATTACCTGTTCTGTTCATTCCCTCTGGGGCACCTGGCATTGATCACTGTTGGAAGACAGGACACTGGGTTAGATGGATCTTTGGTCTGATCCAGTCTGGCCGTTCTTATGTTCATTCATGAAGAGGCTATATGCAAAAGGACTCATTACATCAGCTTTGAATTCATAGAATCATAGAATATCAGGGTTGGAAGGGACCTCAGGAGATCATCTAGTCCAACCCCCTGCTCAAAGCAGGACCAATCCCCAATTTTTGCCCCAAATGGCCCCCTCAGGGATTGAACTCACAACCCTGGGTTTAGCAAGCTAATGCTCAAACCACTGAGCTATCCCTCCCCCCAATTCTGGAATTCTGGAAGAAGGAAATAAAAATATCTAAAAAGAAATGTTTTCATCTCTTTTGCTGTTTGACCTCTCACGGAGTCAGAGTTGTGAAACAGAAGCAGAGATCTACAGAGTAAACCTGGGTTAGCCCTAGAAGACATTCAAAGCTAACAGAGCTACAACTATGTCACTTTTTGGAGCCATAGACTGTAATTCATTTGTGTGTGTATACTTGCCTGCTTTAACCTTGTAACAACTCTAATTTCTTTTCTTAGTTTATAAATCCTTAGATAGTTTACTATAGGATTGGTTACAGGTGTTGTCTTTGGTATGAGATCTAAGGCGCAAATTGACCTGGGGTAAGTGACTGGTTCTTTGGGACTGGGAGGAACCTGACTATTGTTGTGATTTTTGGTGTACAGTGACCATTTTTCACTAAATCCAGCTTGCCTGGATGGCAACATAGACTGGAATGCCCAAATGGGACTCCATGGTAAGACTTCATGCTTCAGGAGTTCACATTTGTTACTGGGTGGGTGAAATCTAAATATAGAACACACCACCAGTTTGGGTCTCTGCCCTGCTTCTTGACAGTCTGCCCTGGGGTTGGCACTCATGGCCGTGAGCCGCTCCAGAGAGCCTGACACACGGTAACTCAGAAGCCTTGCAGACAATGAATATTAGCAACTGCTGTAACTGAACTGGTGCTCAGCATGGTTTAACTATGTATGCAGTGCAGAGTGGCCTTAAATTAGCTGGAGATTCTGATGTAGAATTGTCCCTGCAGAAGGGATCTTGCTGCCTTTGAAAAGCTGGCAGCAACACCTCTGCCACCTCTTGTGACAACTGCCACCCCTTCCCAAAGATGAAGAGAAGCAGGCATGCTTAAAGCGAGGTTGTGCTGGACAAAGGTTGTCCCTGTGATCTAGGGGCAGATGGTTTTGAATTGTGGAGCCAGACCTGCCCTCCTGTAGCCCTTGTCTGCGTGCAGAACTATGACATTCTAAATCAGGAAACGTTTTATTTAAATTTTCACAAAATATTTCTTCTGTTTCCCTATCAACTGTAGTGTCACGCAATGAGTGTTTCCATTTTTGGTACAATTTTATTGTGATTCCCTCCTTGTTATGACCAGTTCTGAGAATAATAATTGTTTTTCAAGAAATATTAAATGAAACACTGCATCAGATGCATCACTTCCTAATGAGTTTCAAAGGTGAAATAGGTTTAAAGACATCTGGAGAAGATCATTTTCATTTCAAACAAGCTAGGTCACAATCATTTACCACTAACAACCACTGTGGAGGCTTCATGGTTCTGTCTAAGATCAGAGGAGAAACTTTTGTTTAATGGTTTGTATTTCAACACAGGGTCGAGTTTCCCCCCCCAAACAAATCATTCCATTCTGTAAACTCTGCTCTAATTGCCAGACTCATCAGACTGCCTTTGGGTTAGAAAATGTACATTACTCGTGATCGTTAAGTAGCCACTGATCAGACTTGGCTCTGAATGGGATATGTGCAATATTTCCAAAAACAGTAGCATTATATAATTCAAACTACCTTTGGAAACTAGAGTTTCGCTTGCACGGCGGATGGCATTTTATCCACTATCATGCCTTAAAAAAAAAACAAAAAAACCACCACAACAAAAACACCTTTGTTGACTAAATAGAAAAACAACAACTCTGTAAAGCCTTTGCAAATAGCCACAGGATATAATGACAATTCTGTTGATTTATTGGCACTTAAAATTATAGGGGCGAAAGAAAGCACTGCTATGGTTAAGTACCTGTGGTCATGGCCATTATAAACATTTTTTAAAAGGGGTTTATTACAGAGCCATAAAACTGAGCTCTGGGCTAAAAGTTGGCATCCAACTTCTCTCTATCTTTAAAGTGTTTATTGTCATTAGAAATTTGGGAGGAAAAAAATCAGATTGGCAAGTATGGCTTTATCAGACTTTGAACCGCAAACACGCAAGAGCTAGTAGATCAGAGTAGCCGGGGGGAAAGCCATACAGCTGGACGAATAATGAGGAATGAATTATTGATTTCAAACATTTTTGCTTTATTTCATTCACAAATTCTCCACAAAGCAGGCAACGTTTTCTCTAGTTTATTCACCATTCAAAAGACTTTCCCAATAATTTCCATTCACAGTCATTAGTCCATTGTTTGTTCACAAGCATTTCATGTCAGGCAGTCAACATTCAAAATTCAAGTCACTTTGGCCTAGACCAGGGGTGGGCAGATTACGGCCCAGGGGCCACATCCAGCCCTTCAGACATTTTATTCCAGCCCTCAAGCTCCAGATGTGGAGTGGCGTTGCCCCATTCCATCCGTGCCATGACTCCACGCAGCTCCTGGAAGCAGCGGCATGTCCCCCCTATGGCTCCTACATGTAGGGGCAGCCAGGGGGTGCTGCATGCTGCCCCTGCCACAAACTCTGTCTCCACCGCTCCCATTGGCTGGGAACCATGGCCAATGGGAGCTGCAGTGGTGGTGCTTGCTGAAGGGGCAGCACACAGAGCCGTCTGGCCATGCCTCCACATAGGAGCCAGAGAGGGGACATGCTGCTGCTTGCAGGAGCAGCTTGAGGTAAGCGCCATCCAGAGCCTGCACCCCTGCCCCCCTCCTGTGCCCCTGCCCCAGCCCTGATCCCCGTTCTGCCCTCCGAAGCCCCCTTGGTCCCAGCCCGGAGCATCCTCCTGCACCCCCAACCCCTCATCTACAGCCCCACCACAGAGCCCACACCCCCAGCTGGAGCCCTCCTGTGCACTAACCCCCTGCCCCAGCCTAGAGCCCCCTCCCTCTCTCACACCCTGAACTCCTATTTCTGGCCCCACCCCAGAGCCCACATCCCCAGCCAGAGCCCTCACCCCCTCCCACACCCCAACCCCCAATTTCATGAGCATTCATGGCCCACCATACAATTTCCATACCCAGATGTGACCCTCGGGCCAAAAAGTTTGCCCACCTCTGGCCTAGACTGTCGCATTGCAATCTGCTTGGAGAGTCACGATTCTCGGTCTAGTTCCCCTCTTTCTCCAGGGGGGACGTTATCCAAACCTAGTCCGTGCTTGGCTGTGCTGGATGACACAGTGCAGGGCAAAGCCAAGGCTGTGCCACTCCCCATGTTGGCCTGTTTATCTCTGTGAGAGAGAGTAGCAGCCCAGCTGTTCTTCCCACTCATGCTGGGTTTCACCAGATGCAGTTACATATAGCAAGAAGCAATCTTCAGCAATTCATTCACAGACTCTTTAAGAGACTATTATCATCTAGTTCAACTGCCCACATAACATTGGCCATTTTTCCCTTAGATTAAATACAGAGATTGTATGGCATTGCTTCTGTTAATTGATTACTAAAATAATCACCCGTCCCTGTTGCATAGTGTAACCTGATCGAGTGTTTCCAGTATGACCACACTACAGATATCATACTTTATCAAAGACCTCCTTGAGAGAAGGGCTCTTTATCTTCGTTGGCTTTTTGTCTTGTTTATTTGTGACCTGACAGTCTTTTCATGAATATTAAATAAGGCAGCGCACCATTCCAAAATGGACTTGTGTTGCAGGAATCCTGACACACGTTCACTCCTCCCTGGACTATGTGAGTTGCCTCCTTGTGTGTCACCGAGTTACGTTTCTCAGAAAACAAACACAATTCAAAGAAAGTGAGCTGCATTCCATTGTGCCTGCCTCATCAACAAAAATGTTGGCCAAGTTCTGACGACGAATTCTTTTTTATTACCAATGATGATGTAAGAGGCAGAGAGTGTACAAAAGCTTGATTTCACTTCCCAGTAGGATGACAGTTTGGCAGATCCTCGCTGACCTTGTAAACTGAGCCAATGTGATACAGATGACATTACAGAGAATATAGGCCACATCCTCAGATGATGCCAAATAAATGGAACTACACTGATTTCCTCCAGCTTAGGCTTTGGCCCCATAAAGATGGAATCCCATGATATTATTTTCAGCAAAGCTCACTCTTTAAGTCCACCCTTGCACTGCCAGGGCCAATTGGAAGCAGATGTTTCTCTCATTTACATCTGTATATTTTCAGACAGTTCATCTGTAGGAAAATAATCAAAGCAAGAGAGTTGACAGTGGATGATAAGAATCTAATTAGAGTCCCCATTATTAAGCCTGGTGTGTATTTTATTTTTAAATTGTGTGATACTGACTTTCTTTGCAAAGTGCTTTGAGAATTACAGATGAAAAACTGTATAGCAGAGCTAGGTGTTAATAATAAATAATAATTTTTACATGTGCACCCTTATATATAAATCACCCTTATGCACCACTTAAGCTCTATTTTTAGGGCTTAAATTAGATTTAAGCAGTATTTCATTGGTACATAGACCTGAAGCTAGCCCTTTGCACATAAGCGAGCTTTACTCCTAAAGAATTTTGGCAGGTGCATTCAATAAATCTGAAACTAACTATACAGAATTGTCATATGCATAAAATGCACACACCTCAAAGTTTTCAGACAAATGGGGTGATAAAACAGAATTTTATATTTTAAAAAGTGTGAGTTAAAAATGTCTTAAATCATCTATAAAAAATAACCCCTTCAACAGAGGTCCCCAAATCATGGGTTACATTTCTTCCCCTATTGTAAAGCAATCAAGGTTTCTTATGAAATATTTTTTCACTATCTTGTGGCTCTATATTGTGTGTGGTATCAACCAAAATGCATGATCAAAATTCTCTTTCCTCCACCCCCAAACACTTCAAGGCTTGGAAATCAATTTGTTCTGGGAGTGAGTTTGAGAACTGAGCCGTAGGGGTAGCTTTTGCTCTATAAAATAAATATGTTATATACAGAGAAGACAAAAATATTTTCCTCCCAGATGCTAACATGCAGGCAGGTGCCAAAGGCTCAGAACTACATGACTATATTTGGCTTGATGACAAAATAAACCCCAATGTAGGGAGATACAGTAGTTCTAAGCAGATAGGTTAAGTTTCAATGTTAGCAGGGCCTAAATAAGTTCTTTATGTAGTGGACAGCATTTTTTGGGGGGAGCGGGAGGGCGCGGAGATGTTGGTCCTGGGGCCATGCATCAGAACTGTTTCTCTGTGTAAAGTAAAAACATCCACTGTTTTCAGACGTCCATAAATTACAGCTGCAGCACCAGTCTAGGAAGTGTCTATCATGCCTATCTATGTAGTATGTAAGTGCTTCCCAGATGCATTCATTCCTCATGCAGGGGCTCTTGTGGATCTCATAGAGAATTCTACTGTTCCCCCTTTCTTGGCTACAGAAGACTGTGTTGGGGGCAGGGGGATATAGACACTTTGCTTGTTTAATTGGCGTGTGTGTATGTCTAACTCCTTCTGGTTATGGATGGTAGGGCTTCATCAACAAGGTGCTCAAAAGGTGGTCCGACTCCAGATTAGCCTCATCTTGTCTGAAAATTCCACTGATGAATCCCCACAACCAAGAATGTTGTTTCTGGCTTTGTGAGCTGCATTTTCCAAGAGGAGCACAATTGTCTTGGTGAATCACAGCCACAACAGGATCACTGGTGTACTCAGGTCCAGAACACCTTGAGAATTTTGAGGATGGGTATCAAGATCTTCAACTGGGAGCCATTAGAGGAAATGGAGCACAGGAGTGATGGAACTCACGGCCTCCCAACTGAGCAGGGAAGTGGTTGTGTTCTGCATGAGCTGGATTGATCCCACATTTGGCTTCAAATAATTTTGTGTCGGTGCTGAAGGGGTGGGGCAACAGGCACAAGGAGGCACTGCACAGCTGAGGGCTCTACCCATTCCTGCTGCCTGGAACCTGTTGGAGAAGAATGTCTATAGGGCTGCCCTGCCTGCTCTAGTTATCTCATGCCGGCAGGCCAGGAGCACCTTGGGGTTGACTGTACCATAAACTGCAGTGAGGCTGAATGATGTGTATTGTACATATACCATAGCTCCCCAACCACTTGGTCAGAATGTGTGTGTTACAATACCCACGTTGCATAAAAATATGGTGCAAATGTGGCAAGCAGTGACGGATGCTGTGTGTGCTAGGGATGGGCAGATAGAGGGAGATTCAGATTTGAAACACGAGCAGGAACATTTTGATTCTTTGGGGGAACTTATAATGGAAAGAATAGGGCTGAGATGGGAGGTGCAGGGAAGTGAGCGAGGTAGCGGCAAGTTCCAGCTCTGGCAGCAGTGCAGAGGCTGAGCGCTGACTCAGAATGCCCTGCGTATCTGATGTGTGCTGTTGGGTGGAACGCACCGGCCTGTCCTTTATTAATGCACTTCCTCCGTGCACTGATGACCAAATTCTCAACCCTGGGCCAAGCCAAAGTCAACAGAGTTGATGCTTGGATAAGGGACAGAATACTCCATTCACATAGGGTACATTTATGCTTCAAGCCAGGGGATATAATTCCTGCACTAGGGCAGTATTCCCCCTTATTCCTTCCTCCTCAGGAGCTCAATCACTGCTGGCAAACTAAAAATTGAGTGTAACCGAGCAATGGGCTGGGCTCGCAGTTCTCCACCCCACCCCCGGCTGGGTGGCTAGCCCCTCCCATCACTCACATTGCCACAGCTACACTATTTTTAGTGTACTAGCTTGATCAGACTTCGCACAGGGATGTCATCTCGAGCTGGGAATTACACTCCCAGCTGAAAGTGTAGACTTGCCTGGCTGGTGGATCCATATAGCTGCAAATCTACAACCAGACCTCTGTCCCAAACCACCCCTCCGTGCTGCCAAGGATAAATCCCTGCTAAGCAAAACTCCACAGAGGATAGATGGTATAGATCTCTCCATGAGGGATAGATGGTGCAGATCCCTGCCTCCTTGTTCAAGAGAACTGGACCAGTTCAGGCACTTTGGGCCCTTCTATTCTACATAGGAATTGCCCATAGGAACATTGCAACAGCCAGGAAGCCTGTTTCTACTTCCCTTACTGATTCTTCTCCAGCTGTGCCACCCACACCACAAAATAACAAAGTTGTGATCATCAAATTATAGAACATCCCGCTTTATTTTAAAATGTTGGCAGAGGAACGATGAGATGCCTCCCTTCCAGTTTAGAGTATAAGCTCATCCGGGATCTTGTCTTCCTACGTGTGTCTGCAGAGACCAGCACATTTCAGGCATCACCATAAAATAAATAGTCATAACATTCCTCCACTCTTCCAGCAGCAAGAGCAACCAACATATTCCATCCAGCACCCAAACCTATGCATGCAGCCCCCTATCAGGGTCCCCCTAATCTCCAAGAGTGGTAAAGTCGCTTATTCCTCCTTTCTCAGGAGGTCATCATCCCACCTTAGCACCGATGGCAAGGAAGCGATGCGAGGAATTTGTGCAAAAGGGATGACACACATTTGTCACGAGTGAGTCCAGTCATGCCACAATGAGTCTAAACAAACACCAACTGGGTGAAATACCTGCCCTTTTTTGTTGTCAAAGTAATCAGTACTCAAATATTTTCCATTTGAGATTCAGCAGGTTTGGCTCACTGAAAAAGGGGCACTGGTTCAGACTCGTCAGCGACTGTATTATCCAATTCACCCATCCCTGGTGTCAGTAACGCAACTTTGGCTGTTAAACAGAGCAGCCTAAATGCCATCATCTTAATCCTGATATATATTTTTCAAGTGTGGGTTGATGCCAGATGAAACTGGCCATTAATTTGGCACAGGGCTGTAAAACAATTTGATACCACTGACAGAATTTTATAGGAATGTGTAGTGCTGAAGATTTATAGCTAGCATGCTGGTTTTCACTTTAAAGGCCAATATAACAAAGAGAAGCTTCTCTTACTGCAAGAGGAAACCTTTGTCTGTGGAAACAGGATCGCTTGTTAATCTTTTGTTTTCCTCACCCCTCTCCCCATTCCCACCCTCAGTGGTCTTACAGGACTTAACTAAAAATAAGTAGAAATAGATTTTAGAAAAAACAGGTCTTATCCATTTTATAGGGGACACTAAGAAAGGGTTGCCATTATTTTAATGTAATGCAGGGAGTGGACTTTCCTCACAAAGGAAAACAAAACAAGTTGTTATTGTCAAATGGGCGGTGGCAATAGCTCAAACCTAGGAGGGATCTGATGTAGGGTGACCATATTTCCCTGTGCTGAATATGGGACACCCGGTAAAATTACTCATTTTCAAGCAAGTTCAATGGCAATCAGTCAGAGCTATGCAGTACAAATGTTCAAATTAACATCAAGTTGACCGAACCCCTGTTAAAAAGAAATACTGCGTTGTTGGATTCTTTTTATTTACCTTCTTGTCTTTAAGGCTTTAGGGTTCACACAGGGAGGGGTAACACATACACACTCCCATACACTACTCTCACACAGGGGGAGTGACCGACCCGACCATCCCTGCCTGGTGCTCTCTGCCCTCCATGCCTGGCTGGGCCCCCGGGATAGACCTGCCTTTCCTGGTACATGGTGCCGCATCTTCCCAAGGCAACACAAGGGGGACACACAGGGTCACATGCCCCCCCTTCCCCAATTTCTGCCGGGTTCACACCAGAATGTGGCCAGCAGCAGCCTTTCAACACTTTGCAGGAGGGAAAGGATGGGAGCTGCTTCCAGCAGTAGGGAAGGAGAAGGCGGGGAAGGGATGACCTGGCCCATGTCTTTTCAGAGTTAATCTCTTTCCCCTCCACACCTCCTGGTCTCCTGTGGGTGGAAGCAGCTCCTGTCTCTTCCTGCCTGCACAGTGTCAAAAGGCTGCTGGCCACCGACATAACCCAGCCACCTCCTGTCCCCCGGCTACAGCACGGGCAGGAAGGGGTTAAGCCCTAAGGATGCATTGTGCACAAGGGCCCAGGGAACCTGACTGCAGGGGCTTCAGCCAACCCAGCCAGAGAGGTGGCTCAAAACGGACAGTGTCTAGAGGATGGAGCAGCCCTGTGCCCCCTGGGGGCAGGACCCAGGGTGGGGATAGGGGTGGGTGAAGGGGGTGCTAAGCCCCTGCCTCGGGGCATGCTGTGGAGCCTGCAGGGTCAGGGCGTGAACAGGCTGGAAATTGCATTCCCTTCCCACTCCAGAGCTTAGCTGAGGGGCAGAGAAGCTTCCCCGTGCCATCACTGTGCGGGGCTTTGGCACACACAGGGCTTGGCTCCTTTTGGCCAGCACCCCAGGCTGGAGGGTCTTGGGCTTTCCTGGGGCGCCAGCCCAGACAGAGGCAGCGGGGGAAGGAAGGAGCCTGCCAGCCAGGCTGTTGGTGAGCTGAACGCTCCGACCAGGGGCTGGTTCTCTACACAATGCTGGGAAAGGGATGCCCCCCATCGGGGGGATATGAAGGAGCAGCGGGGTTCGGGGGGTGAAGGGGCGAAGCAGGGAGAGGACGGCGAGGGGGAGAATGTAAAGGGCCAATGGGTGGGTAGCAGACGTAACCAGCCACCACCTGGGGCCTGTCCACACTCAGCAGCCACCACAGCTTGCAACACGCAGCCAGTGCTGGCCGGAAACAGAACAGGAGGGCAGGGCCCTGCTGGCCAAGAACTGGCAGGCAGCAGGGTCTGCACTTACAGACCAGCAGGGGTAGCAGCCAGCCCCGTGCGCTGCAGCGGTGCCCCGCCACCAGCCTTGCACATCCACCCCTATCGTTGGCCACTGGACCCCCACCCAACTCACCATTGGTGGCTGGGCAGCTAGTGAGCAGGGATCTGGCCAGCAGCAGGACCCACCAGTACTGATGTGGGGGAGACAGAAAATATGGGACAATTTGCCCATTTTTAAGAAAAAGTCGAGACACCTGCAGGAGGGCTTAAATACGGGACTGCCCCTTTAAAAATGGGACATCTGGTCACCCTAGTGTAACGAAACTTGAGATCGTCCTTTGGGCCCAATCCTTCGTGACGTTTCAACTCCCAGTGAAGTAAATGGGAGGTGCAGGCACTAAGTGCTTGATAAGGTTAGGTACTTCAGACCTGATCCAAAGCCTACTGAAAGTCTCTCATTGACTACCATTGGCTTTGGCTAGAGCTCTAAAGGCCAACTCCTCCAGGCCTTTATTCATGTGAGCTGTACTCCTAATGTCAATTGAACTACTCATGTGAATTAGCACTACTAGCATGAGTTTGCAGGGTTGAACTCCAAACTTACAGCTGTATTAGAAAAAAGAAAAGGAGTACTTGTGGCACCTTAGAGACTAACGCGCTGAAAGCTGTATTAGAATAACAGATGGGGTTGTCTGTGAGAGAGAGTGGGGAACTCTGCAAAATAGTGATCAAGTACTGTACATTTTTCTCTGCAGCAAGTGTTGGTTCCACATGGCCATGGCCCAGGACTGCCCTCTTCCCCACCCTCTCCCAAATTGTGAAATTGTGCTTCCAGCGGGGTAGAGGGGGAAGAAAAAGAGGACAGAGACACATGGAGATTCTTATGAGGCTACTGTCAATAACAGTACATTAACTGGCATGGAAGATATTTAATAGACTAAAGGCATCATTTATTCATATTCGCAGACAACTCATAGGCAGGTAGCTGTCTACTAGTTTTGCCAAAAATGTAAAAGGCCAATATTTCCACAATGGCCTCTCTTATTCTGTTGGGTTTTTTTAAATTATCAAGGAATAATGCTGGATTTCTGGTTGTATTTAAGAAATGTATGTGGTGGGGTCATAGTAGTACCCAGACAGATTACAGAGGAGTTTAACTCTAATTAACATCCTACAAAAATAATGACTAGATTGTGCAGGATTGCTACAGCCCAGAATACAGGCGGAGAGTGTGGGGAGGCAGCTTAGAGAAGGCTCATAATGGAGTTGATTAGGAATTTTTTGACAAACTTATTTTTGTCAGAAAACACTGATTCATTGAAATCTAAACTTTCCATGGGAAAGGGTTGACTGCGACAAATTTCCCAATTTGAAAATATTTGGAAGACAAAAAATTCGGTCTTCTAAACTGAAATAATGTATCATTTTGAAATTTAAGCAAATCATAATACAATTTTGTTTTAAATTTTAAAAAATGGTTGAAAGCAAAATAAAGCTTTTTGGAGCGATCACAACTAAATGCCTGGCTTGACCTGAACCAAAACATTTTTCAGCTCACAAATATTTTTGAAATTTTCACTTTTTGTCCCAATTTCAGATGGGAAGTTTCCAAAATCTGATGGCTCAAAGAAGATATGTCCTAAAGATATGAAAATGAAGGTATTTATTTCCACCATTAGAAAAAGAGACTCCAACCCGTTTATTTATCTCTCTTGGAGGATAAAACTTGCAGATTTACAAAGAACTGGTTGATTACCAAAGTAAATACAACACATTGCCAGTTTGTAGGACACAAAAGCAGGAAGCACATCCAACCAAATTAGGCAAAGTGTAATTCATGCAAAAGCCCTCAGCGTGTGCAAAGAGCACAGTGCATGTGGAACAAAGCAAATGGGGGAAGAATGCTAGAAATCCTTATCCAAGGGAACAATTCCCAGTGCAGCATACAATAGGAACTATAAAATAAATGGCTTGGCTCTCAACTGGAAGCAAAGCTTAGGTTTTTGGAATGAGGAGAAGGATCGTGTATCTTTATAGTGAGAAATCAGTCATTTCTAAATGTTGGTTCTGCTCATGTCACCACCAAATATGTTTGCAGAGCTGACAGGCTGCAGACTTCATTTGTATTTCTGGCTGTGATTATGCACGACAGTGATGGATACCCTGGGGCTTTTAGGGCCTTAGATTTAAGGGTTGGCTGTTGTTGTAGGGTTTTATATTTTTGTCGCACTGTCCAATGAAAGTCCTTTCCTTATTTTAATGGCGCTGATAAATGCATAAAGATGAAAGCAACAGCTGAACAAGTTCCTCTTTATATTGGCAAGACTGCACCAAGTGCTGTGGAAGCCAGGAGCAGCTTCTGCTTTCAATGGCAGAGCAAAGGGATCGAGAAGAACATATTTCCTTACTCTGAACCTGCCATCAGCCATACAGCTGCAATAACACAATGCAACCCTACACAATGATGGTGCTATTCAGAGCTGTGAAACTGCTGCTGGTTACTTCATGACATTTTTACAGAAAATAAAAAGAAGACTTTCAATAAAATTTGGGGGAAGGGATCTTTATCTGAAGTGCTCGACACATGGCAAAAAGTTTAGGGATTAATATGAGGGATTGGTAAAGGTTCAAACCAGATGATATGGATGGTGGGCATTAATGTGCCTTGGGGCCTTGAATGTGGAGGAGAAAAAGGACATATGAAATAAGTTCCCATTCTCTGAATGAGGCAGGGGGTCCTCTGATTGAAGATTATTTTTATCATCATCAATTACTTGTATTGCAATAGCACCTAGGACTCCAGTCATGGACCAGAACCTGTTGTGCTAGGCATTGTACAAACACAAAACAAAAAGACAGTCCCTGCCCCAAAGGACTTACAATCTAAGCATAAGACAAGGTGTTTTAGACAGTTTTATAAAGAAACACTGCAGAGCGAGAGCGGGACAGTGTATATAAATACATATATATACCTAATCAGCCTGTGTGTGAAAAAAAAATTTCATGTGATGCTAGGGATGATTAGAAAATGTCAATTGTTTTCAAACTTTGTAATAATTTAGGAATATTGTACAGTGATCTGGTTATTGGTAGAGTCCTATCAAATTCACAGCCATGAAAAATGTATCACAGACCGTGAAACCTGGTCTCCCCCCCGTGAAAGCTGGTCTTTTGTGTGCTTTTACCCTACACTATACAGATTTCACAGAGGAGACCAGCATTCCTCAAACTGGGGGTCCTGACCCAAAAGGGAGTTGCAAGGGGGAGGGGGGTTACAAGGTTATTTTTAGGGGGGTTGCGGTATTGCCACCCTTACTTTTGCACTGCCTTCAGAGCTGGGTGGCCGGAGAGCGGCGGTTGTTGGCCAGGCACCCAGCTCTGAAGGCAGCGCCCTGCCAGCAGCAGTGCAGAAATAAGAGTAGCAATACCATACACTGCCACCCTTACTTCTGCACTGCTGCCTTCAGAGATGGGCGGCCAGAGAGTGGCGGTTGCTGAGTGAGGGCCCAGCTCTTTAGGCAGCAGCTCAGAAGTAAGAGTGGCAATACCATATCATAAAAAGAAAAGGAGTACTTGTGGCACCTTAGAGACTAACAAATTTATTAGAGCATAAGCTTTTGTGAGCTACAGCTCACTTCATCGGATGCACGAAAGCTTATGCTCTAATAAATTTGTTAGTCTCTAAGGTGCCACAAGTACTCCTTTTCTTTTTGCGAATACAGACTAACATGGCTGCTACTCTGAATACCATATCATGCTATCCTTACTTCTACACTGCTGCTGGTGGCAACTCTGCCTTCAGAGATGGGCTCCCTGCCAGCAGCTGCTGCTCTCTAGTTGCCCAGCTCTGAAGGTAGCGCCGACACCAGCAGCAGCGAAGAAGTAGGGGGGCAGTATTGCAACCCCCTCTACAATAACCTTGCGACCTCCCTCCCTCCACACGCACACAACTCCTTTTTGGGTCAAGACCCCTACAATTACAACACCGTGAAATTTGAGTTTTAAATAACTGAAATCATGAAATTTATGATTTTTTAAAAATCCTATGACCATGAAATTCACCAAAATGGGCCGTGAATTTGGTAGAGCCCTAGTTATTGGGGTGTTTATTGTAGGAATACAGTGAGTTAAATCAACAGAGTTGTTAGGAAACGAGCAGGAAAGCAAAAAAATGGCCCAACATAAGTTACCTCTCAGCAAACACTTGAGGGTCTTTACAGGACGATGGGGGAGTCATTAGTCCTGAGGAGACTGATTTGACCTCCCGCTAGTCCCACCAGACTGCTTTTGGATGGCAGGGTAAAAACGCCTGGGAACTGAAAGAACCAAGGAAGTCAGGCTGGAGTAAAGGGGCTTTCTCTCTAGGGACGAGGCAGTTACTGTTGGGGACTGTTCAGGGTGGTACTCAGGACCCACTGGAGTGTCTGAAGAAGCTAGGCTTGTGTGGGTAAGGCTTTAGGTAAGATAGGCATGTATAGACTGTACTGTTAAAATCCTTCTCTCTAAGTGTTTTATTCCTACTGTTAAGATTAAACAATACTTTAGTTTAAACAGACTATTTAGCCACTTTTCATCTTTGGCCACAAACTTCTTATGGGAAGAACCACTGGTCGGACCTGCTGGGTAAACACAGTGGATACACAAGGTACTGTAGCCCAGAACCTAGTCTAGGAGTGGGGAAATCATGCGATGCCACCCCAGGCAAAAAGCTTGACACCTGAGGGGGTGCACCCAAAGAGATCAGGAAGGGGCTAGAGGTGCAGCTGTGTAACCATGACAGGGGCCATATGCAAAATGGGGATCTGGATCTCAGCTTGATTTCAAACACCATTACACTCAGTGGGGTTTGGATACAGGGTGCATGGGTGGGCCTGACCAATGTGACACATAACACAAAAGTTCACTACCCAAAAACTTCCAGAAGAAAATTACCTGAATCAGCTTGCTGAATGTGTGCTTTCCATTCACTGTGCAGTGCCTTCCTAAAAGCAGTGAGTGCCCCTCAAACACTTGGGAGGTTTGGTTCGGTCCAGATCAGCAGCCAATACTGCGGGTGCTTGGCTGAACTGACTCTGACCTTTGTGAGTCTGTAAAATTGGGCTGGATATGTGCAGAGGAGAAGTTTGCTTCTGAGCTTTACTGTATGTCCTGTTCCTACATGAGCTGGAGCGCTTCCAGCCCTGGATGGAGGCAGAACATGGACAGGCACAAGGAGGTAATTTTTAAAGTGAGCTAACTAAACTTTTCAAACCCACAGGCTGCTTCTCTCTTTCTGTAATACACTTCTCTTATTCTTGTTAATATTTGTATAGCACCAAGAGCATAGTAAGTGCTTTATGGAGAGATACTGTATGTAGACAAGGTCTCTACGCCAGTGACTTTACCCTATACCTAGGCAACCTGCTAACAATGGAGTGGTGGAGTTGGAGCAACTCAATTCAATGCAATTGTAAGGTGAAGGAAAGTTCACACCTTGTCAGATGGACTACTGTATATGAATTCTATCCCCTGGTTAGAGAATATATTTTCAGTCACTCTTCTTTGAGCAGGGGTGAAATATCTTTTCTGAAATATTTAGAAGCTCCCATGACTATAATGTCTAAGCACCTCATTGATGAATGTGTTGTCTCAACACCCCTGCGTGGAAGGAAAGTATTGTCATCATGCCCGTTTTACAGATGAGGAATGAAGAGGCAGAGAGATTAAATGATTTATCCAGGGTCACAAGGGAAGCCTGCAGCAGAGTCAGCACTTGAACCCAGATCTCCTGAGTTAGACTCGACTCGTCTTTCCTCAGCTTTAATCAGCTGTGCACTACCAATAAGCCTAGAAATTATATAAACCTTTCCGATTGCTGTTTTTTTGGTATATGACAAAGTCCTTGAACATGGCTACCAGTGAATTATGTGAACTCTTGGGTTTATACATAAGATATTAGCTTTTGATCTGTTCGGGTCACCTCTCCCTTGAGTTTGCTATAATCAGCTACACATGTAGGGTTGTTTTTCTGCTTGTTTGCCCTTAAATAGCATTTGCAATTGTTCTCTCATCATAGACCATGCTAAGTATGTACACATCATTTTTATTAGTGTATTTTATTGCCACCAGTTCTTTACAGTACATAGCACTGGCCTTCACAGCCCGCTGTATTTTCTTCCAAGCAGTTGTTTTGTGTATCCTCTCAGTTAGGGCTCATGGCTCTCCATGTTTGTATGGCAAAACATTATAGGGTTCCGCAGTTAAAGGAATGCCTTATAAATCTCTCCATGTACCAATAAAATCCTCGCAAAGGAAACTGAGATGGAGTGGTGATAGATAAATCTTGCATCCTTATAAAATAACAGTTGTTGTTTTACACAGTTCTGCTCCGCGGTCTCATCACGATGGAAAAATTTTAAAAAAAACATGCAAAATTATATATATATTGAAATATTATCATGAAATACATGAAATAAATTATTGGGGAATGTATGTGTCAAATGTTAAACCTACCTCTAGGTTTATGGAAAAATATTTGGAAAAATATGTTTAAATATAGTCATGATTTCATAGATATTACTTAACCAGGGTAAAATTTTCAAAAGCACCTCAGGGAGCCATTTTCAGAAGTGACTTAGGGCACTTTGGAGCCTGAGTCTCATTGAAAGGCAACGAGACTAATGCACTGAGCCACACAACACCTTTCAAAGGTAAGGCAGCACCATCATCCCAATCTTTTTTTTTTAAACATGGGGAACGGAGGCACAGGACGACTAAGTAACGTGCCCAAGGTCACACCAGGAGTCTGTGGCAGAGAAGGGAATTGAATGCAGGTTCCCCCCAAGTCCCAAACTAGTGCCCTAGCCACTGAACAATTCATCTCCTCCCAGTAAGTAAAAGAATCTGTGAAAGACCAGGATTCAGATTCTCACCTTTGTCCAGTTCTGGTTAGCACATCAGATAGGGTGAGGGACTGCGAGCGAGCTAGTTATGTATCCTGAATTCTCAAGCCATAGCTGCTGTAGCTCTGTCTCTCTAGTAACTTAAAACAGCTTAGGGGCTGCTCTAACTTATGATAGCTGGCTGTGATCACCAAGGGACCATATTCCAGCTGAGAATTTGAAGAGCTGAGCTGGCCTCTGCCACTCCTCCTCTCTGCCCCCATCACCCCTCTTCCTTCCCCACAATGTCCTTGAAACTAGCTGAGTTTTCACCCACTGAGAGTATTTTCAGTGAGGCAATGGCATCCAGGTTCTGGTACCTTTGCTCTACCTGAAGCAGAACCCAGAGAAAGAATCTGGCCGTAGGTCTCTATCCTTACTGGCTATAAAGATAAATAGGTAACAGCATGAGGTAGGATGGATGATCCCCATGTAAAAAAGTTTTTACTTTGTAATTGCTATTAAATGCTAAGCCTTAACCTACTTACATGTGTGTTACAAATTACTAGAAAACTGCAGACACCAATAGGGCCATAAAATATATCAATGAAAATTCTAGGGTAAAGAAGGGCAAAAGCTGTAATGCCTACATTAATGCCAAATATTTCACTCAAACGCATCCTTTATGGTGGGGTGGTATGGGAGGCATTAAGTCAAAAAGCTCAAAGGATCACAGCAGCCTGAGATGAAAAATCCCACAAGATCACTAAGTTACATTGCCCATGGTCCTGACTTTCGAACAAGGTCAGTCTCCACTTGTGTCTGCTCGTTATACTCACACACAATAATTTTCTCAGTGCACACATCACTGCAGTTGTTGTCAGTGCCAGTAGTCTCCAGCACAAAATCCCTCTTTGGGTGAGAGCCCAGCACTCAGAAAAGGCCTGCAACATCTGGAAGCAGTGATACTGCACATCTGCGAGACCTTCAGAACGAATGGCTAAAGAACAACCTACAAGAGTACTGATGTTGATAATTAAACTTCAAATAACATAATGTGAGATGTACATACTTTTCCTTACACTGTAGTGCTTGTTCTATCACATAACTTATACGCTACTATATTGCCATAGACAATCCTGGTTCTTTATTTTTTTCTGTTTACATGTAACAAACATGCAGGTGTTGAGGGTTAGGGAATAAAATGAATTTAAAGCTAAGAAAACATCTGTAATTACTAAGGGCCAAATTTGGTCCTTTTATTCATGCTGAGTAGCACTTTACTTCACAAATGATCCCCATTGACTATCAGCATGAGTAAGGGCATCAGAATCGGCATTAGGCTATATGTTTAACCGAGCCATGACCTCTGTGACAAAAACCATGACATTTAGGCTGAGATTTTCAAAAGCCTAAGAGAATTGGACGTCCAATTCCCATCTCATCGTTAGTGGTCTTTTACCTAACAAGTTACGTTCGTAACCTGCTGAACAAAACTCCTCCATAGATATAACAAATGTGGCTTTCTGTATCTCCAGTATAGTAAACTATAGGTGGGTAACTTGACCTGGGTTTTTAGATGGTTCAAAAACACTAGTTACTTATTATTTTGTGGTTTATATTGCAGAATAATGGATATCTTGCTTTAAATAATGCAACCCTATGGCTTTATACATTGTCTTTCCATGAAGTTGTGACACTTGCAATTTCTGCTTATGACAAAGCAAGGTTTTCACCATGACAAACCACCAGCATTAGGCATAGATCCTGCAAACACTTGCACATGTTTTGAACTTTATGTACAAGAGGAATCCAACTGAGGTCAATGGGATCAGTCACATGCTTAAAGTCAACTGTATGAGTGTTAACAGGACTGAGGCCTCAGTAATGACCAATAGCAGTTTATCAAGTGATTGAAAGAAAGGCTTCACAGTGAAGGCTAATAACAAGAGGAGAATAACATTTATGGAGTTTATTTTTTTAAAATAGATTTATGTAGGATCTATATCCCACTACTATTCAGTACATGCCAGACTTGTGATCTAACACTTACTTCCTGGCTAAGTGTCATTATAAACTCAAAAAACTATTTCTCAATTTAGAGATTGTATTTAGGTTCTTTATACTCAACTTATCACCTTGGTATCCAAGGTCAAGTGGTTTTAAACTCCCAGACTATCTGGGGATCTTGGAGAGGAGTTTCCTATGCACTGATCCTGAACAACACATAAGAACATAAGAACGGCTGTACTGGGTCAGACCAAAGGTCCATCCAGCCCAGTATCCTGTCTGCGGACAGTGGCCAATGCCAGGTGCCCCAGAGGGAGTGAACCTAACGGGTAATGATCACGTGAACTTTCCTGCCATCCATCTCCACCCTCTGACAAACAGAGGCTAGGGACACCATTCCTTTCCCATCCTGGCTAATAGCCATTAATGGACTTAATCTCCATGAATTTATCTAGTTCTCTTTTTAAATTCATGGAGGTTAAGTCCACTAACAACAAGCCCAATGAAATATATTCTAACCATGCTGCAAAGCAGAAAGACCTGCCTGCACATGGCATTAGAGGCGGCATCCTCCTGGACATAGGGTGTGCATCCACAGTGGAACAAAGAGATTACAAAACCTTTTGGTGACACAATATGCCCACAAAATCATTTCATAGAATATTTGCCACAGAAACATGGATCAAAATGACAAAGGCTACAGGATGTATTTCTTTTTGCCTGCCCAAGATCTTTTCTAAACCAGCACAGATGATATCATTGACCCAGCTCAACAGTGCTTTCAAAATCAGAAGTTCGGGGGACCATAATATAGTAGCCTTTGGGAGCTCATTTAATCATTTTTTCCACTGGATACTCCCATTTTGCGAGGGCCCAACATTGAAACGATGAGAAGACCCTGGGTTCAAAGTTTTTTTTTTTTTAAATCCTATTTATGGCTTAGGGTGCCACTGATATTCCATTAGCTTTTCTTTCATCGATAATGCTGTGATTGTAGTTGAAACTTTGCAACTTAATGAGCTGATGTTATTACTCATACTGTGTGGCCATCTGGAATCAGTTTGGTCAGAGAGCCCAAAGCACCAAAAGCCACCTGCAATGCATTAAGTCTCAGCCCAGTACCAGCTACAAGGATTTGAAAAGCCGGGCCTGCATAAATACTAACCTGTGAGAATGTAATTGGAGAAGTGATATTTAAGAACTTATAGTTTGCCAGAAAATCACATTCTCGGGGGAATGTATGCAGAGGCTTAAAGTTTAAAGCCAAGAAGGTTTTAGTTTCAACATTGTGAATCAAAAAAATCATTGCATATGGATATTGTTTAGCTATCCATGCCACCCGGCTATCCAAACAACCCTACCTTAAGAGTGTTTCAAAACCATTGTTCATCCCTGGCACCTGAATCTCATCTGTAAGATGGTTACTGCTGGCATCTGAAAAACACCCTTTGAAACTGCCCATAGCAGTAGCTGATAATAAGTCCAACTAGATTTTCCATGCATTGCAAAGAATACGTGAACAATATAGGGTGAAAATTTGCAAAGTATTGTTAATGCCCAGCAGAATGAAAAGCTAATAATGGCACTCCAAAGTCTCTAAACTCATAACACAGAGACCCTTTTCCAAATCTGCCATGACTAACATTTACTAATTGGTGGCTGACATGTGGAGTGACAGCGGTTCATTACAGGGTGGCAAATGTCATCGCTGTAGCAAAAGGACAGTTCAGTTCAGGTGGAGTATAAGATTAGTGGCCTAGCTCCTCAGCTGCTGCAAATCGGCATAACTCCACTGATTTTGATGGAATACCACTGATTAACACCAGCTGAGGAGATGGCCTATGGTTTAAATCTCTAACTATTTGTTTTATGGTTAGTCTCTCTCTTGCTTTTTCAAGCCCCTTAGCTTTTGATATTTTAGTGTATTCCAATAGAAGGATAACACTGACAAGACTTGATTCAAACTCAGATTAACGCCAAAGGAAGTCAAAATAGATGAGCATCGGAACTGCAGGGTAGGACAGCATACTTTATAACAAAGGATAAATGGATGTAAGTGGATATGCTCAAATGCATTGAAATATGTTCATTTCCCCCCTCCATTTTATGGGGGTTTTGCTACAGATTAAAGTTTGGAGGTTTTTTCCCTTACTCTATATACATATGCCTGCACACACTTTCCTTTTCAACCAACACATCATCAGGCAGAGGATCCAAAGGTTTCTTCCTTATTCTTTCATTAGGGATATTTCTCCTATTACCCCCACCCCTTCTGCCTCACAGAATCAAAGCACCCAGACAGAACCTACTCTGAAAACAAGAGGGGGTAACTGTACCCTTTAACAGAAGAGAAGGCAGCTATTACATCCCTCTTTTTAGCTGGAAAAAGAGTTGGTGTTCTCCCTGTGTTTCTAGCTGCTCTACATCAAAGGGGAGGCACGGGAATTTCAGGATCATGCTCCTCCCAAATGTAGCAACAGCCCTTTTTTCACCCTTTTATGACCTGTGATACAGCATGGCCAGAGGGCAGCAGGAGAGTACTAGAAGGGAGCCTTGTTCCCTGTAGAGGGAAGAAAGTTTGTTATAGACTAATTAAAGCACCTGAAGCCAATTAGAGCACCTGAAGCCAGTCACACAATTTAAAAAAACAAAACCAAAACCAAAACCCTGCTTCAATCAGACAAGGAGGAGTTGGAGCAGAGAGCAGTTTGAAGGAGTTAGAGCAGAGCAGAGCAGAGCAGAGTTTGGAGATGTGCTATGGCTGGCTAGAAGACCAAGACGCTAGGTAAAGAGACACCTGGCTTGTGCGGGGGGGGGGCAGGAAGACCCATAAGCTGAAGAGCAGGAGAGGGAAGTAGGCCATGGGAAGGAAGCACTAGTTCAAGTGGTTTACTATTATCTCTAGGGCCCCTGGTCTGGGACCTGGACTAGAGGGCAGGCCTGGGTCCCTCGCGCTCCACTACCCTTCTCTGGGTTACTAGTGAGATAAGAGATGCCTTAGTTATGGGGCAGGAAACTGCACCCTGAACCCCCTCCCCCCAAGAAGAGGAAGTGTGGGACCCATCATAATAGTACTGGCAATTTGCCACAGACCTTATAGTGGAAAAGGGTTCCATCCAAAAAGCATAGCAAAAGACAAGGTGAACAGTCTGGTCATTCCTCTCTACCCGCTGTTTGACAGCAGCTACAAAACCCAGAAGTGACTCAAGCGTCTTAACAAGAGGCAATGATCAGCCAACACCTAGAGCACTGGACACACATGCAAAACAATCCCCTTTGCAGGATATGACAGCTACCAGCAGCCCTAGTGCAGAAGTGCATTGAACCAGGAAACCAAAGTCACAAAGGACTCCATTCTGCAACCCCAACAACACTTCCCTTCTGAGTAATCCTACTGAACCCAGTGACCACTGTAGCGGATGCTCCATATAGTACTGCTAATGTAAGGATAAGTGAACTGAGGACTGGGGTGAAATCCTGGGCTCAGTAAGTCAACAGCAAAGCTTCCATTGACTTCTGCAGAGCCAGGATTTCACTCTGAAAGTCTGTGCTAAATGGCAGTTTGCATTTCTAAGGGCAAAGATCTGCTCTCTAATCCATGCAGTCAGCGTCTCTAATGAATAATCTGCCTAAGGAATGAGTTCAGCTGGATAGAGGAGATCCACAGCGCAGTGCTGATATCCATGGTGCAAACCAGAGGAGAGAATTTTTCTCTAGACCAACTAAACTGCAACTTTTTAAAAAATGAGTGACACTGCTAAGAATTGCAGATGTGCAGATATTGAAATCGGGAACGGGTTGGCTTGAAAATGCGACTTGTCTATCCATGTCTATAATATGAGGAATAGTATATTTTTCTTAAGAAACCCCCTATTGTTAAACAGAGCACTGTGTAATTGGAAGCAGAGACAACAGTAAGATGTCACCTTACATTGTCGCCTTAGGTAGTGCAATTTTGACAAGAAGCTAGGTGACGTCAGAGCCTAAGTCTCATTAACTTTCACTTAAGTCACTTCGGTGCTTTTGAAAACCCATTTTTATCTCCTGAAGACACATTCATGAATTTTTAGGATATTTGGAGTTCTTATACCAAGCCCAAATAGGCATTGTATTCTCTTGTAAATAAACAGACATCATTTTTCATAATATCCCATGGAATGACTTAACATGTGATACAGGAAGACAGTTTGACGTATGAGTAATTTGCTGGAGGATGATTAATTAGTTTAATGAAGTGTGTATATGAGATTTCTGAGAAATTCACTAATTGTGATATATCTTGGGCATTTATTTTATCCACACAAACTACACTCCACTGGCAGAGTTTCCAGAAGGCAATTATGGGCAGTATTGTTCAAAGTTGACGTATCAAGTAAACTTGCCTTTCTTGAAATTATGTAACTGTTTATAATTGTTTACAATGTGTTGGTGACAGAGATCAATCCATATCAGGTGAAGGCCTGAAATATGCTTTTTCATAAACAATCAAGAAGTGTTTTGAAACACAGGTGCTGGAACTATTTCTATGGGGGGGATACTGAGCGCCAGTGAAGCAAACTGTAAACCCGGTTTGTAATGAAAACCACTTCAAGTGAGGGGGTGTTGCAGCACCTCCAGCATGACTAGTTCCAGCACCTATGCTTTGAAATTCACAAGTAGTCATAAAAAGGGCTGAAAGGAATGTCTTCTGTCCTGATTTTGATATAAATGATGAAAAGCAATATAAAATAGTATTTAAAGAAAGCCCATAATAATGACCAAAATGTTACTAAGTTCATTTTAACCCCCAAAGTTGAGTGTATATATTTTCCTGAGTGTTTTGAAAGGTCACAAATTCCACATAGATACATAGATTGTAAAGCCAGAAGGAACCATTGTGATCACCTAGTCTGACCTCCTGTATTACACAGGACATAGGACTTCCCCAAAATAATTCCTGTAGCAGATCTGTTAGAAAAGCATCCAATCTTGATTTAAAAATTGCCAGTGATGGAGAATCCTCCACGACGCTTGGTAAATTGTTCCACTGGTTAATTTCTCACCGTTAAAAATGTATGGCTTATTTCCAGTTTGAACTTGTCTAGCTTCAACTTCCATTGCTTTGTGTTATACCTTTCTCTACTAGATTGAAGAGCCCATTATTAAATATTCGTTCTCCATTTAGGTACTAATAGACTAATCAAATTGAGCTGCTTGAGACTATCATTCTCAGGCATGTTTTCCAATCCTTTAATCATTCTCGTGGCTCTTTTCTGAACCCTCTCCAATTTATCAGCATCCTTTTTGACTTGTGGGCACCAGAACTGGACACAGGATTCCAGCAACAGTCACACCAGTACCAACCACAGAGGTAAAATAATTTCTCTACTTCTACTCAAGATTCCCCTGTTTATGCATCCCAGGATCATGTTGGCTCTTTTGGCCACAGCATTGCACTGAGAGGGGAGCTCATGTTCAGCTGAATCTCCATCATGACCCCCCAAATCTTTTTCAGAGTCACTGCTTCCCAGGATAGAGTTCCCCATCCTGTAAGTATGGCCTGCATTCTTTGTTCCTAGATGTAGACATTTAGCTGTATTAAAATGCACATTATTTACTTTTACCCAGTTCACCAAGCGATACAGATTGCTGTGAGTCACTGACCTGTCCTCTTTATTATTTACCATGGCTGGAAGTTTTGTGCCATTCGCACACTTTATTAGTGATGATTTTAATGTTTTCTTCTTCCAGGTCATTGATAAAAATATTAAATAGTGTAGGGCCAAGAATTACGTTTTATTTTCTCCCCATCCTCCTTCTCTACTATTCAGCCCAGTCTCTTCAGTCAAAATATTACTTGAAATGGGAGTGGAGAGTCTTGATTCCAGGCTTTGTCTTTCCATTCTTAGCAACATATCTATGCAGTTCTGACTGGAAAATGTCAGTTACAGTGTTTTGAAATGCTCTGAAATGCCTTCCTCTCATGACTAAATCTAATAGTTAATATTGTAACAAGTCTACTGCTATTTAGAACTTCAGAGTTGTCATTTTTCTACACAAGTCCACTTGGAATATTCTGGCAATGGCAGGGACAGGAAGCAGATCCTAGTTCTTCCCCCCAAAAAGGGCTAATAGCACTTTAACTGTTAGCAATATAGGGCTTAGGACACACAGTGAAGTTCTCACTTCATCCAGCAGAGAGCAGTGGTATATGATACAAACAATCCAGTTCCTTACCACAAGGTCTCACTGGAATCTAAATCAAATTAAAGCTAAGTTCACATTACTGGGCTATATCATATACACCAGGGGTTCTCAAACTTAATTGCATTACAACACCCTTCTGATTACAAAAATTACTACACGACCCCAGGATGGGGGACCGAAGCCAGAACCTCCCCCCACCCCTGAGCCCAATTGCTCCTGGGGGGGGTAAAGCTGAAACCCGAGCCCCGCTGCCCTGGGCTGGGGTGGGGCGCTAAAGCTGAAGCCTAATGGCTTCAGCCTCAAGCGGGGTGTTTGTAACCTGAGCCCCACCACCCAGGGCTGAAGCCAAAGCCTGAGCCCCACCACCAGGGGTGAAGCCGAGGCCCGAGCCCTGCTGCCCAGGGCCGTGGGGCTCAGACTTTGGCCCCGTGTCCCAACAAGTCTAACACTGGCCCTGGTGACCCCATTTAAACAGGGTCACAACCCACAGTTTGAGAACCACTGAAATATACAAGTTTGGCTTAGCTATGGAGTACAATATAGCTAGTTAGTTTACTCTTTATTTTTCTAGGATGTTCAAAGAAAAGGATAGTAAGTGTACACAGAATGAAAGTCTTGGAATCCATTGCTCAGCAGCCAGTCGTGGGAGTATTTGGCTCTTGGACTGAAATCCAACATACAGTAGATGCCTACAATGAAAGAAAAATAAGGAAACCCATGTAGTTGAACTGGCTCGGTGCAATGCTCCAACAAGCTTTAATTTAAAGCCTTTGCCTGTAGTATGGTAACTATTACAAACTGACATGGCCCAAAGCTTTATTTTTGCATAGCTGTTTCCTTTAATATAGAAAACATATTTCTGTGCCTCAGGATGGTGCCTTGCCAAAAAAGAGCAGCCAACTGTACCCACTAAAGCAAGAAACTGACTTTAGTGTAGCCAAAGAATATCCATCTTTGGACCACACATTCATACAGCACATGGACAAGGTTGGATATTGTACCTCTACCAGCCCTCTCTCCTGTACTGGCCTAGATATCAATAATACATCCCCTGTAAGCAGAACTAGGGACTAAGCATCCTGCAGCCTCAGTGTACAGTTTTAGTGATACTAAAAACAGGTGATGGTTAGAGTATCAGGGAGTAGGACACCAGGGTTCTTTTCTCTTCCGTAGCCCTTATGCATTGTGTTACCTTGGTTAACTCAGGAACCTGACCCTACTCTAATCAAAATCCAGGCAAGCTTTGCCATTAATCCCAGCGTAAGCAGGATCTGGACCATTCTCTCTCTGGGGCAGGTCCTCTGCTGGTGACTTCAATAGAGCTATGAAAATTCATAGCAGTTGAGAATCTGCCTGGGTTTCTCTCAACTTCCTCGCTGGTCAAATGGAGCTGGCAATATAATATTTATCCGCCTCTCAGGGTGGCAGATTCTTTTCTCAGTTACATGGATGGAAACCTGGAGTATTTCCACTGGACTCAATGAAGTACAGCCACAGTAAAAGCAGGACATGGGTATATCTACACTGCAATCAGAGAAGTGACTGCAGCATGCACAGACATACTCGAGCCAGCTTTGATCTAGCTAGTGCAAGCAACAACAGTAGCAAAGTTGCAGTGACACGGGCAGCAGCCCCTGTCGAACAACCCCACCTGGGACCAGAGCTGCTGGTCCATGCTGGTTCAGTTTCACTGCTGTTGTTGTTCAAGCTAGTTAGATCCAGGACTTGACTCATGCCAGAGCTCTGTTCCATCATTTTAATTTTTTTTATGTTGGCATTCCAGTACTTCAGGTACAGCTGGTACGATTGTTTCTGAATGAGAGTTCCAAAAGTGTGTTCCAGCATTTCTTTTTTCTTAGGACTTGGTCACTGGTTATAATTCGGTGGTTCTCAAACTGTGGGTCGGGACCCCAAAGTGGGTCGTGACCATGTTTTAACGGGGTTGCCAGGGCTGGCATTAGACTTGCTGGGGCCCAGGGAAGAAGCCCGAGCCCCACCGCCCTGGGCGGCAGGACAAGGGCTTCGGCTTCATTCCTGGGTGGCGGGGCTCAGGTTAGAAGTCCCCCGCCTGAGGCTGCAGCCCTTAGGCTTCAGCTTTAGCCCCCCCTGCCCAAGACAGTGGGGCTCAGGCTTCAGCTTTGCCCCCCCCCCCACTTGGAGCGGCAGGGCTGGGGGGGTCAGGCTTCAGTCCCCCGTCCTGGGGTCGTGTAGTAATTTTTATTGTCAGAAGGGGGTCACAGTGCAATGAAGTTTGAGACCCCCTGGGTGAGATCAAAGCCAGCTCAGGTACATTTACATGTGCTACAGTCGCACCTTCAATTGCAGCAGAGACATACCCAGTGGGAGACCCAGGTTCACATGTCTACTCTGTCTGGGTGTGTGTCTGATTTTTTTTGCAGGGAGCAGCCTGTGACTCTGAGTCTATGCTCTGCTCCTTGGACTCTCCTCTGGCCTCTCACATAGAACTAATGATTAACTGACCACCTGGCCCATAATGTAAAAAGCTACCAATACTACTTCTTTTTTTAAAAAAATGTAAGTATTTAAAAACTATAAATAAAATAAGGGCAAAATAACCATGGGGGTTATTAATCACAATTATTGTTAGTAATCTTTTTTTTAAAAAAAACCCTACATTCTAACATTTGTTATTGCTCCATTTTACTTGTAAACAATTGTTTCTTTGTCCAGTAGCCCTGTCCTGGCACATTCATCTCATCAAACTGGCACATAACTTTCTGAAGCTGGGTAGCTATGCTGAAGTATTTCACGTACACATTGTTTGCCACTTTACAAGACTTTTAGAACAGCAGGTGTCCAAGAAACAATGCTATGTCAATCTCTTGGTTATACAAAGCTCTGTCCAGTCACACACAACAAAACCCTCATGTGGATGAGTTGCAGCTGGTCACTCAAAGGCTGGAGCATTAAACCCCTCACAAACCCCTGGGCTCTGTGGACAGCTGATATGAGGAGACTGGAGTGCTGGCACTTTTGACATGATGTCAGTCTATCTCCATGGAAGTGCTTATCAAACGGAAGGAAGTTATAATAAAATGTTCTGCAGTTCCACACAGTACCACTGTTTGCATATTATTAATCACTCGCATGGGTCCTCTTTGGAGGAAAGGGCAGCTCTGACAATGATTTATATGCTATTTAGATAACCCAAAGGGAGACCATTCTGAGATCTTTGACAGGGCTCTCATCCGTCAGGGGTGTACCCTTCCCAAACGGCAGAGGAATTCCCTGCGACTCACCCTTTCGGGCTTCAAAGCCACCATGCAGCTTATCAGAACTCAGGAGAAACAATTGCTTTCTAAATGTAGCTAAAGGGAGCAACTTTTCCCATCACCGTGACATCAAACGCCCGTGCACAACAAGCCCTGCTTAAAAAACCAGGCCAATGCTCTCCCTTCAATTCACAAACCAAAGAAGTTCTAGGTTGATGCGGATTCCCCCATTCCTCAAATCACTCTTGGGCCAAGGTGTCACACAGCACATGCGGAAGGCAGAAATCAACAGTCTGTGCCAACCCCTGTATAACCTCAGCACTGCAAGAGAAAGTGTAAGCCCAATCCTGCAGCAGGAAAAGGATTAGCTGAGGGACCTCAGTATCTTTAAATACAAGGAGGAAAAGGTTAATGAGGTGATGATACCAAAAAATGCCATGTCATCAATGTAATCCTATTCATTTAAGAAAAAAGTCTCATTAGGGCCTAGGATACATTATGTACCAACAGCACCAAGAACTTCATTACAAATGTTTCTGAGTCCGTTTCTTGGGAACAGACAGCCCCTTTACAAAACGAGGACTACAGCCAGCACACGGGGACACATAGGCGTAGCACCACCTCTGTTCTCCTCCTCCTTATACTTTGGCTCTGCCCACTTGCCAGCCTTCACTCCATTCTTTGGGGCATCATGTTTTGCCAGGGAGTACATCCCAGTAGCAGCCTCTATGGTCCCATGAGCGCTTGGGTTGACATTCCCGCCTGGCCACTGCACATAGGCTGTGCATAGATGAGAGGGACTCTTTTCTTCTTTCCCTCCCCTTTCCCCAATGGCACAGCTTGACAACGGACGGACAAAAGTCACCAAATCCAGTCCCAAACAACAAGTCTGATGTGCCTTGTGCTTACAGGGTGGAATTCTAAATCAATACAAGAAAAAGCAGAAAATAAACCAGAACAATGCAATGCTCTTTGCTGAGTGGCTGATGATGTATATATCTCACTGTGCAGAAGGATACACACAGTAGGATGATAGACAGACTCACCAGAGGACAGCACTATTGAGCTGAACACCGAACCTGCTAGCACAGCAGAGCGAAGAAGTGGAAGCAGTAATGCACGGTTTATTCCAGACCCTGGAAACTTTTATTTTTGGTTTATTTTCCCACTTCAGCCATTTTAAAAGGGCAGGAAGTTGGATTTTACTCTTCTAACTGTAAATGAAATTGGCTCTTGCACAGAATGGTCTTCAACTCTGTCTTCCCACCTTGAAACATTTATATATCTGATGTTATGTGTCCTTCAAATGAGATTGTTCTAAAGGAAACTGGTAGCGGCTCTTTCTGCACCGGGGCTGAGGGGTTTTGAACTGTTTTGATAGAACGATTTGTTTTTCTTGTCCCTAATCTCTTCTCAGTATCACATTTCCTTTTTATTTCATAAGTGAACAAATTTACTGTAATCATCAGAATTTTACTCCAAAATTAAATACAGGCTAATGAGAAACTGTGCACATATTAAATGAATCTGAGAACTTTGACTTTGCTTTTGTAAAGTCAAATGTTTCTTAATGAAAAACATATTTCTGGGAGGGCTGATTTTAGACACTTTCTGTAAAAGAGAAATTAACCTTAAGTTATATATTATTATTTTATTTATTATTAACTTTTTAGATCATTGCTGTTTTTGCAAATCAAAGTGCTTGTTTCTGTCCATTGGAAACAGTTCTGCTTTGGGAACAGGACTATGAAGAAATTGTCCTCCTCATTTTAAAGAAATAAGACATACATTTTGGGCTTCTGTTCAAGTTACACTATAATTGGTCAGAATTAGGATCTGGGGTTTGGGTACAGACTATCTCTAATGCCCTTTTACTTTGGATTGGATTTCCTTCAGAAACACCTCCCCTCCCCCATTGGCCAACTAGTTAAATTCAAACACCCCCTCTTATTTCAGTTCCTGGGGAAAATGTTTTAGCATATCCTCAAGTTTCAGAAATGTTGTCCGAGGTTAGGTCAAGTAAGCAGGAGCCCTGCTTTTGTGCAAGTATGAAAACACATAGTCTTTGAATGAAATGTTCCTTTACAATCCAAACCAATACTTTCAATATTGCAACTGCATTGCTTTGTGTGTTACTCTGGTTTGCAGACTTAGGACCTGGATCTGATCCCATGGAAGTCCATACGAATTCCACCATTGACATTAGTGGAAACAAACAGTCCTTCACATAACAAGGGCCAAATCTTGCCTTCCTTTTTCGGCCCTGGATTTGATTAGAGGGTATTTGGATCCAGGGTTCTGGTTCAGTCCGTTTCAACAACAGGGAGACTACAGCGGGCCCTACTGAATGGTGAACTGTCAGGCTGGAGGGAGGTTACCAGTGGAGTTCCTCAGGGATCAGTTTTGGGACCCAGTCTTATTTAATCTTTTTATTACTGACCTCGGCACAAAAAGTGGGAGTGTGCTAATAAAGTTTGTGGATGATACAAAGCTGGGAGGTATTGCCAATTTAGAGAAGGACCAGGATATCATACAGGAGGATCTGGATGACCTTGTAAACTGGAGTAATAGTAATAGGATGAAATTTAATAGTGAGAAGTGTAAGGTTATGCATTTAGGGATTAATAACAAGAATTTTAGTTATAAGCTGGGAACGCATCAATTAGAAATAATGGAGGAGGAGAAGGACCTTGGACTATTGGTTGATCATAGAATGACTATGAGCCGCCAATGTGATATGACCATGAAAAAAGCAAATGCGGTCTTGGGATGCATAAGGAGAGGTATTTCCAGTAGAGATAAGGAGGTTTTAGTACCGTTATACAAGGCACTGGTGTGACTTCACCTAGAATACTGTGTGCAGTTCTGGTCTCCCATGTTTAAAAAGGATGAATTCAAACTGGAGCAGGTACAGAGAAGGGCTACTAGGATGATCCGAGGAATGGAAAACTTGTCTTATGAAAGGAGACTCAAGGATCTTGGCTTGTTTAGCCTAACTAAAAGAAGGTTGAGGGGAGATATGATTGCTCTCTATAAATATATCAGAGGGATAAATACCGGAGAGGGAGAGAAATTATTTAAGCTCAGTACCAATGTGGACACAAGAACAAATGGATATAAACTGGTCATTGGGAAGTTTAGACTTGAAGTTAGACAAAGGTTTCTAACCATCAGAGGAGTGAAATTTTGGAATAGCCTTCCAAGGGAAGCAGGGGGGGCAAAAGATCTATCTGGCTTTAAGATTAAACTCAATAAGTTTATGGAGGAGATGGTATGATGGGATAACATGATTTTGGTACTTAATTGATCTTTAAATATTCATGGTAAATAGGCCTAATGGCCTGTGATGGGATGTTAGATGGGGTGGGATCTGAGTTACTACAGAGAATTCTTTCCTGGGTATCTGGCTGGTGAATCTTGCCCATATTCTCAGGGTTTAGCTGATCGCCATATTTGGGGTTGGGAAGGAATTTTCCTCCAGGGCAGATTGAAGAGGCCCTGGAGGTTTTTCGTCTTCCTCTGTAGCATGGGGCATGGGTCACTTGCTGGAGGATTCTCTGCTCCTTGAAGTCTTTAAACCACGATTTGAGGACTTCAATAGCTCAGACATAGGTGAGATGTTTTTCGCAGGAGTGGGTGGGTGAGATTCTGTGGCCTGCGTTGTGCAGGAGGTGATCATAATGGTCCCTTTTGACCTTAGTATCTATGAATCTATGAAACAACTCTTTGAACTAGGTATTAACAAAGCTGTCACACGTGGCCTGCTCACATGAGTTGTGTTGCTGGAGTCAAAGAGAGTTCTTGAGACTAAGAAGAATTGGATATAGCCCCGGCAAGAGAAGTGGAGTCACTTCACAAGAGCACACAGCGAGTCAGTGACAGAGAACCCAAGAATCTTGACCTCCATGTCCCTGCTTTAACCAAGCACACATCACACTCACCACAAAGCTAATAATAAACTGTAGTGATTTAAATTAGAAAACGAGATTCTGGGGGGTTCCTTCAGTATAGCTTGGTAGAGGCAACTAGTGTCTGCTAAAATAAACTGAATTGTTGTGTTGTTTTCTTCTGCCTAACTTATTTTAATCCTCAAATGGGCAAGTTATGAAATTGTGGTAGCACATTTGTTTACTTTAAAGTATTTATTCAGAAAAGAGCAGCCCACTGAGACCCATGATTGCATGCATGGGGGTCGGTCTCCTCACCGAGGCATCAGTTTCATCCTCATAAATAAAGATCATGGTGAAAGGGGAAAGAACAAACAAACAACAGAGAGAGAAAGGATTCAATAACAAACACAGCCCGTTTTTAAAAATAGAGTCATTCAATAGCCACTCAAAAATGCTCTTTGTACCACAAGTCTCAGCTGGACAATACAAGGAATGTCAGGAATTTGATTTCTAGCATCTAGTCTTTTTTGGGAGAGCTTGATTAACAAATACACAACAACATGAATCCTGAAAAAAGTTGTGTACATCATATCTAATGTTAGGTTCAGAGTAGCAGCTGTGTTAGTCTATATCCGCAAAAAGAAAAGGCGTACTTGTGGCACCTTAGAGATCTACTATTGCTTGCAAAAGAACTCTGTATCCTGAAATCACAGTAAACATAATAGAGTTATAAAAAAGAAAAGGAGTGTCGTGTGGCATCTTTACAGACTAACAAATTTATTTGAGCATAAGCTTTCATGAGCTACAGCTCCTTTTCTTTTTTCCGAATACAGACTAACACGGCTGCTACTCTGAAACCTGTTATAATAGAGTTATGTACCTGTTATTAATACCATTTTCTCTTATGTGCTTTACCAATATTAATTCAGTGTCATAACATTTTCAGATTCGAGGCTCCAAATTTAGGCATCTAAATCCCTGTTATAAGTGGGTTGATTCAATGAGACTTGAGAGCTCTCTGTACCACTTATAATCAGGCCACTTGTATGACACTCTTAGGTTGAGCATGTCATCCCAGCTGAGGATAATTTGCATCTATTTTACAGAGGCCATGGAAGGCTATGTGATCTGACCACAGCCACACAGTCAATCAGTGGCAGAATCAGGAGTAGAACACTGTGACCCAGCCTCCTAGTCCTAGCAGCAGTGGCAGTTTGAATCCAGACCTGGATCTGAACTTCCACAAAGTGTTAGGAGATTCAGCTCCAGTTTACAGAAATGTTGTAAGCCAAGAAGTTTGGATGCAGATCCAGATCTTTACTCCCTAAAGGCTGCCAGGATTCTGATCCATTACTCTGATTTGGGCATCTATCTATTGCACAGTTATCATTTCTCAATGTGCTTTACTTAGTAACTTTCTCTCCCATCTTCATTTTTCTTTGTGAGAGTGGGCATAATCACATTTGTTAACCAACAGAAATACACAGAAGTACTCCCATAAGGGAAAGCTGTTCTGTCCGTCACAGTGAAAGCATTAAGATAACTTTCTATTAAAAAATTAGGAAGTTTTGATCTGTCAGTGACAAAGAAAATGGACAATGAGTATGTAGAAGCCCATGTGATTCAGTCATTTGGTTCCAGGGCAAGATGCACCATTTGCTTTTGCTTTCTACATTCATTATTGGCAAGATTTCTCTGATCTGCAGTTTGGACCGTCACACTGGAGAAGGAAGTTTTGCCCTTTGTTTGCAACTTGAACACTGATATTTTCTATTTTGGTAAAAAAAATTGCTAATGCGTACAGATATAATGAAATCTGACGCATTACTGAATTGGGACCTAATGTTATTATTTGTCCAGCTTGTAGATATTAACTTGCAGAAGAAGAAGCCTGGCACAATTGATTATTAGCTTTCAACTTTCAATGGTGAATATTCTATTTCTTGCCAGTGATAACCTATGCCAGCAGGGTCTGATACAAAGCCCATTGAGGTCAACGGAAAGACTCCCATTTACTTACATGGGCTTGGGATTAGGTCCTCAAAGGGAAAAAATATAATCCCCAGACACATTCCTTTCCATTTTTATTACATGTTCAGAAATTTGCTCTTCCTTATCCATCCTAAACACTCACATATTGACCAATTTCCATATGTACAGTTATCCACTGGCCTCTGAACTCTGCATGACTTACAACAACATATTTTCACACCCCCATGGGCCAGACTCTCAGCTGGTGTGAATTAAAGTAGCTCCTTTGGATGTGATCCCATCTCTGCAATAAGGGTTAGATCCTGCTTCTGTTGAAGTCAATGGCAAAAGACCCCTCAATTTGAACTTTGCCCTAATGATTAGCCATGCCAGCACTGCCCTACAGAGGACCAGCTGGATAGAAGCCTTGAAAGGACTCTTGCTTATGACATTCCTGGAGTCTGCTTGATGAGAGCTAAGGGTGAGGCTTCATACATCATTTACCAAAGAGCACATTTCAAAAAAAAAATTATTTGTTTATTTACCCTTTCATCCTGGAGAATGGCTTCATTGCCGCCAGTTCGTATAACTTATGTTTCTATTTAACTCACCTGTGACTTTTAGGTCATTTGTTCAGAGAAGTGTAATGTTTCCTGCTATGGTATGGAATAGAAATAGGCTGGAGTTTTGCCAGATGGGAGATTTGTATCTCAGTGCACTGAAGACACCCAAGTGGAAGTCTGGCTGGTGGCCATTCAGAGTTGAAAGGTCAGAGGCTATTTATCAGGTCGGTTCCTTTCTCGGTGCACAGTGCAAGCTGGAAGGAAATCTGAGTAAATAAATAGTTAAAATTGCCTGCTCAGTGATTGGAATTGGAGAGACCGTTGGGAATGGCTGGGTGTGATGGATTTTGTGTGTGTCTTGCAGTACACCTCACAAGCTGTCAGCTAGTTTGTTTTGTTTACAAATTTAATGCCAACAACGGATAAATGTAATAGGTTAAAGAACAAATAGTTCCTGGATGATTTCCGAGAATCTCAAATGGTGAACCAATTGCAACCAACTGTTTCATAAGGTTTTTGCTTTTTTTGTTTTTGTTTTTTATTTTAATATAAAGGATCAGGTCTTGTTGCTTGTAACAGGTAGAACTGGAGCTCTGTGAAGTTCATAATATTGCTGTTTAGTATTAGGGTTGAACTTTTATGCACTGAAATTAAAACAAAAATAAAAAAAAATCCTTTCCTGAAAAGTGTGTGCTTCCCTCCAAAAATGTAGATTTTTTTTTATCACAAAGAATTTTTTTTCATATTTTGGCAGTTTTCAGCTGAACATTTTCAGCTATTGATTGCTAAAAACAAACATTTTTGTTTTTCTGCAAAAAGTCAACAGGAGATTTTTTGTGGGAGATTTTTTTTTCCTGTCTAGCTCTATTTGGGAGCAAACTTTACAGTTTCAAATCATGGTAAATATATTAAATAATTAACCCTCCAAGCACCTGTAGGTGGAAATCACTAACCTCATTTTACAGATAGGGAAACTAAGATCAGTTCAGTGCTACAGCTGGGTTCCAACTCAGGAACTTCTGCACTACCCAGTAAACTATATAGCCTTCATAATATGCCAAACCTATAAGATTGAAATGATCCACAATATCGTCCTACTAAATCAGAGTTATTTCATTACTGAGCATGATTGCAAGCTATGTTTCAGAGGCCGCCGCTTTGTATATTTGTGCAAAATACCCAGGAGATATGGGAGGGAGGAAATATCTTCTGCCAAACAAACTTTCACTGGTAGTGGCATTACAGAAGAGTTTCAATTTAAATAGCAGAAGAAGAGACTTTTACTAATATTGGGCCATAGCAAGCCATCACTTTTTAAGCATAAACTACTTGCTGCTCCATTCCCCACATTGATTTCACATTTATTGTTACTTTAGAAAAGGTAAAAAGAATTGAGTTATTTGACAGTATTTTTTGGCTTGACTCCCTCTGTTATGTTGCTGAACTCTGCTGTATATGTTGCTCTGTGTGTCCTGTTTACAGTTTATAGCACATGGGCATATTTGCTGTTACTTTTTCTCGGTCCCATTGCGGATGAAATATTGATTCCATGGATATTCCGTCTGGCATGAAAATATAAACAACCAAGTCCAATTGTGCGGCTGCCAGCTACATAGCAGCAGTATCTCAAAACCTCCTTGCTCTCAGATTTGATTAAAAAATAATTAAAACCACATCAATGCAAACGACAGGAAAGTTCAACTCTGTACAATTCTAACAGTTAGAAATTGTCACTTTTCTAAGGTCTGAATTTCTCACCTTTTTGTATGAAAGTATACATGTAACAATTCCTCCTGAGATAGGAAACTCTATTGTCTCTAAGGCATCAGCTGTCTTCAATCTAACAATAATACTTAGTTCTGTACAAACTTTAATGAATTCTCACCACACCTCTGCACAGCAGGTAGGTAGACATTACTGGTCCTATTATACGGGTAGTTGAAGCAGTTGAACCATGGAAAGATTCAAGTCAACAATTTAAAACATGACCAGTGAAGTGGGGTTCTCAAATGGAAATACCCACAACTGCTGCTGAAGTCAGTGGAAGCTCTTGGTGATGAGCACCTTGGAAAATCAGGCCAAAGGTCTCTAAAGGTGGGCACCCAACAACTGAGGTACCTAAAATCAGAGGCCACTTTTGAACATCATGGTGTAAGTGACCTACCCAAGAAGCAACTAAAGCAAGTTAGTGGTAGAACCACAATGAGAATCTGGGGTGGCTAACTCCTAGCCCTCTGCTCAATGAGCTAAACCACATTCCCTCTTCGGGCCTGATTGTGAAGGGTCCTGAGCATCTACAGATGCCAACACAAGTCAACCACCATGCCAAAGGATGAGTTTAGAGACTGAAATTTGACTTCAGTGGGACCATTCCCTTAGTTGGGACATACACATGGTCCTAGAAGCAGAGGATTTGTAATATCAGATCAGACCTTCGTTTCATGATGTCTGGTATTCTATCCCCAGAACTAGCCAAACTTGAGTACGGGTCTTAAAATGTAATACTCTGTACTATTTGACTTTGCTATGGTGTCTCCTGTATTGACCTAGGAAAAACTGAATCCTCTGGTAAAGTTTAAAGTGTTTATGAACTGATTCTAAATTCTTTTAGACCCAGCAGCTCCCATTAAGTTCCACAGAAGTTTGGGTCTACGATAGAGTTGGCTGTAAATTTTCCATCAGAACAGAAAATGACAATTTGTCAAAAGCAAAACGTGAATTTCAACAACATTTTGCTTCAGAAGAAAATTTTTTTAAAAGTATTTTATTAAAGTCAAAATATTCCATTATGATTGTTTGTGGAACATAACGTTATGATTTCCCATTTCAAAATGACTTTTCATTTCATTTTTTCAAAAAATATCCAAACATAAAATAAAGTTTAAATTACAAGAAGATGTTTCCATTTTATCAAAACCAAATGTTTTGATTCATCTAAATTCTCCCCGTCTTCCCTCTCCCCAGAACTTCATTTCAGGGGAAATTTCAAATTTTTGTTTTCAGCCCATTTTGGAACAGATTTTTTTTTAAATTACAGATTTTATACTGTTCATGCCAATATCTAGTGCTCAAGTTGCCTAAGATCATCCCCTTAATGGAAACTCACTTGGTTCCTTGGCCTCATGTGCCCTTCTGCCCATGATGAATTTCACCTTGTATGTTTTATCACAACAAAAGCTTCAATGGAAGTCACTATGTAGCCGTCCATTTGAAGCTGTAAAAATTTATATAGTTAAACCTGCAGTGCATAACAATGACCGCTATGGATCCTCCAACATTTTTCTTGGAGCAGAATGAACCTGTTTTTTATATATCACTCATCTATATTATTCTTGGGACTTGATTATTTGCTGGAGTTAAAATATCCAAACTTAAAAGATTTTTATATATTTGCTTGCTGAATTCCCCACTGCACTAAGCTTCATTTAGTTCAGCTAAAAGTGCAATGCCATTTTTAAAAAAGGGCTTTCAAATCTCAGACTTGCAGCCTTCCGGGTTGGTATGTACAATCTCCCCAGGTGGGAATCCTTACTGATGATGATCACTGATCTTGGCTTGCTCCCTTTAGTCCCTGGAAAAATAAAAACCAGTTTCCAGTCATCTGCTTACTGCGTACCCCTCACAGTTCCTGTGTACTGCATAATTTCGCAAGGAAAATATGACAAGCCAACCAAGTCACTCAGCATCCAAAAAAACCCCGAAATCTCCCTAGTTTGCATTTGAAACTATTCTCTGCATTTCTCCTATTCCATGGATAACCCTTTTCTGTATTCAAAGACAAATCAAACAACATACAAAACAGATTTCTTTTGCACTGAACCCATCTATTTCTTAGGTAAAGCCTTTTGGATTCAAAGGCTGAGCAGGTTTCAGAGTAGCAGCCATGTTAGTCTGTATTCGCAAAAAGAAAAGGAGTACTTGTGGCACCTTAGAGACTAACAAATTTATTTGAGCATAAGCTTTCGTGAGCTACAGCTCACTTCATCGGATGCATTTGGTGGAATATACAGTGAGGAGATTTATATACACACACAGAGAACATGAAACATGAACATGAAAGAACATGAAAGGCTGAGCAGAGATTGATCAACCATTTATTTTAAAGTCTGGGCCTGATTCTCTTTTTTCTTACACTGGTGTAAATCAGGAGTGACTCCACTGAAGTAAATGACATTTCACTGTGTAAAACATGTGAGAGGAGAATTGGGCCCTTTCAGTCCATCCTGTAAACAGCTGCATAAAGCTTAGTAGATTTTCTTCAAGTGATCTTGCTGTTTGCTTTTCAGAAGTAAATAGAAGCAAGGTAATACTGGCTTCTTTTGGGGGGAGGAGGTTGTATATGTTAGATTTGATTTGGTTTTAGAGAAAACATCAAACAAAACATGTTTTTTTCCTAAAACTTAAGATACTGCAACCCATTTGACTCTGAGACTTATTGCATTTTCCAGGAAAACACCATATTTTATATCCTTTTGATCCATAGTACGATTTCCGTGGTGCTGGCCACATAGCCTTTATATAGTTTCAACAGCCTGATATCCAGAAAGCATAAATTTGATACACAGACACACACTTTAAAAAAAATTGACCCAAGAGCAAAAGAGCATCTATTCTGCTGCTGCTAACTGGGTGGGTCATGCTCCCCTATTATTCTACCCATCAATGTGTGATCATGCTAATACTAGGGGCACTTCTGTTGGATCTTCCATCACATGATAGCCAAGCACTTTACAAACATTAACTAAGCCTCGCAACCTCTCTTCGAATTAGGGAAGTACTATAATTTCACAGTCAAATGAAGCACAGCGTAAAGAACTTGAGGTCACACAGCAGGTCAGAAGTGGGACTAGAAATGAGAACTCCTGAAAGCTAGCTCGTGCTCTAACCATGCTATCTTAGGTACTTCAGAGGCCCCTGATACTTGGGTGTCAGAGCACCCCACAATCCTGTATTTATTTTCAACACACTCCTCTGAGGTAGGGAGATGCTGTTATCCCCACTCTACAGAGGGGAAACTGAGGCACAGACAGTAAAGCGTCTTGCTTATAGTCACACAAGAAGTCTCTGGTGGAGCAGAGAACTGAACCCAGGTCCACCAAGTCTGAGGCTAATGCCTTGGGCCAGCTTCCTCTCTTCCTCCATTAGATCCTATTTCCTTGAGTAAACAGACCTGTGTCTTGTATTGCCATACATGTTTTCAATTTTTACCTACTGTTTCTACATGATTTAGTTGCCTATAATCTGGCAATAGAGTTGCAGACTGAGGCTGAATATCATCACTAGCCACCTCTAACCATCTGGTATCCAAATGAAGTTCATATAGTTGGAAGTCTAGGCACATAATCAGTTCTTGTGTGTGAATGAAGAATTTAACCCATGTCTGAGGATACTGTAGTCAGAGGCATATATCACTCTCTCCACAATGAGTTTAGGAAACCATCTTGAGAGCTGTTGATTTTGTGTGTCCTTGCAAGTCAAGGCAAAACATGATGGTCAAAGCTGCATGACCGATTCACAGCCTTGTCACTATTCTAATTGGCCTTGTCATGTCATATTTCATCTCCTAGGTAAGCACGCAGTGGGGCTTATGCTGATAGCTTTAAATCTCTCAGTTTAATTGTGAAGCTCAGTTATTTTCTGATTTTAAAATGCTGGCTGCATTTATTTTTGGTCACCCCAGAGTTTAAGTAGAAAACTCCAGTTTTAAAAATAAAAATAAACCAAAATTTTAGTAAAGCGTCGGCTCAGTACAGCAACAACAACAACAGCAACAAAAGTCTACTTTCAGGACTGTAGGCTGGGAACATGCTGCTTTATTTAACTGCATCACAACATAGTGGGGGGAGACTCCCAGTGACTAAAAAAGGAAGTAAGAAGGGAAAGATGAAGCTTGGCTCCATCCCATAATCCTCTAGGTAAGCCAATTAACCCTAGGATGACCACTTTGTGACAGCCATCAAAGCTTTTGCCTCTATCTTAATGATGTCCTGAGGTACCTAGTGGTTAAAGGAGATTGAAACAGGATGAGGAGCTGTCAGTGCAGCAGCAGAGGGGCAGGTGGGGGGCAAAGAACTGGGAAACACTACTTCCCTAAGACAGGGAAAGGAGGGGAATGCTCCTCTGATTTTAAGAAGGAAAAGGAGCTGCATCCCCCCCACTCCCTCTTACTTTAACCGTTGGAGCTACCTGAACGTATTGCAAAAGTAACCTAAAGGGGTAGTCATTCTTAGAAGCGAGCAAGCATGAAGCTCCCCTTTTGGTATGTGCTTTGTCCTCTCACCTTCAACCCTTAGACCATATTTTATGACACTTTGCATCTTGATTGTTCTAATCAGAAGCAGTTACACATCTGAGTATGATCTTGGCTTTCATGTGAAGTTTATATACATAAGGAAATAGTTTTGCTACCACTAGAATGGGAAGAGCAGCAGCGAAGATAGACCAAGCAATGGACTGTTTTACTGAAAGGCACATTAGAAGTAAGGGAATGCTAACACTTCCTAAAACTGCACCCTACAAGCCAAGGGCTTTATATCCCAGTTCTGCAGTTGCACCCAAGTCTCAGCCTATCACGCACCCTCTTAGTTCAGTCCTGGTTCCACCCACCTGCCTGGCAATTTACGTTGGTATTAATCTGCAGCACCCATTGCTCTTCCAGTTGTGCTGCTTCACACAGCTGTGGCAATGCTCCTTGGTCCTGACCTGCTGCAGCTCCTCCCATCCCAGTCCTATCCCCACACCCACAGTTTTGTCAATGTACTCCAGCTCTGAGTGTCCTTAGCTTCTCTCAAGGCCTGATTGAGATTCCTACCACAGTGGTGAGTTTTGTGCATTGCGACTGCAAGTATATAATCTTTGAGCAAACAGAACACTGGAATGTGTTCTTGTATCCCCAAACGTTCACGTGATGTAATTTTGTTCTTGTTAATATGGGTCCAATTCAGCCTGCCCTACAAGATGCTCCAATGCAGGACCTCAGCTGACCTGGACTGGTGAGGAATAGCTCACTGTGGAAGTATCACCTCTTGTCTGTGGATAGTGCCAGCTGCTTTCCTTCTAGATCATCTCCAGCTGGCTGCTCTGAGGATGCTGTATGCCCTTTCTATCTGAAATAACATAGGCACCAGAAGGCAAATAAACACAACCCAAAATGTAATATATCTCAATTTTGTAAAGCCAACTTTGTGATTTAGGGGGCATGTAATAATGTCCCTGAAATGGTTTTTGGGGTACCCAGGTACCACCTCCAGCATGAGGGAGCCTTGCCTGTGACTGGCTGGGTGTCAGCTCCTTACCACCACCAGCCTGTCAGCCACTCAGCACTCTCCTCCAGGCTCTGCCAGCCCTGTCTTTGCTTTGCAGGTTAACAATAGATGCACCCCAGACCCTACAACTCTTTGAATCGTTCCCCTGTGATATCCAGCCCCAGACACTGGCTGCTCACAGAAATCCCAAAGGAGTAGTGTGCCCCAGTTAACTAGATTATCTGAAACCACTGCTTCTATATTATACACAGGACTTGTGAGCACTTATACCAAAAATAGGTTTCTTTAAGAAAGACTAAAGATTTAGCTGGAAACGAGAGAGCAATGGAAACAAATGGTTACAATATCACACAAAATCATACAAGACAAACGTAGGTCTACACTTATTAATAGTTACCTTTCCTATCTAATAAAGTAGGTTTCCCCTCCTCTCTCCCAAAGTTGAGTCTGTTGCAGAGCTGGCTGACTTCACAGAGACCAGGATTCAATTTTTCGTGAGAGCACCTCACGCCTCACGACGTCTCCTCAATGAAAGGGTCCAGAGGATCTCTCTCTCTTTCTCCCCCCGTGTTATTTGAAACAGTCTTTTGTTTCTATTCACAGACAGAGTGACCGACCCCCTGTCTTGCTCTTTTTCAACTTCAAGTGGGGTCAGTCATTTTCAGTTGCCTCTCATGGTTCTCCATTGAAAATCTTGGGGATTGAGCCAGGCTACACAACTGAGCCTTGCATTGCATCACGGGCTAACCAGATCGGAGTGACAATTCCCTCCTGCCTGAATGGGGCATCACTGAGATATATTATCCCCAGCAAATCCAAAAAGCATACTTTCAATATAAACATTTTATTCCTTAAATATCCATTTATCCATACATACCTCTCACCAAGAATGTGAATCTTGACAAGTTACAAGCTTTCTGTAGATACTTTGCATGTTACTCATTATGGATAAATATCCTGTAACATGTATTTTGTGCAGTGAGTTTGTCGGGTCTGAGGTGAGAGCTGTTTGCAATGAACAGAGGACCTTATGCCAAGGGATCTCTGTGTTACACACCCTCACCCCTGGGGTGCCTCTTGGCAGCTCAGTAGAATGCTGCAATTAAATCTCTGCCTCCTCCAGTGGGCTTTCAATAAGTCCAGTGAGGCCCATGTATTTTGAACAGTGCCCCTTCAGGGGTCTGGTGCATTTAATCCAAAGGAAGACCATTATACAAACAGGCCTCCAGCCCCACATCCTAGCTGGAAAGAGAAAGGTCTTTGTCCATGTCCCTCACCAATGAGGCCTCTTGACCGGGAACCCTCTTCTGGAGTTAGGGCCTTTTCTCATCAGCAGGGGAAGTGCCCCACACAGGTCAAACTATGATAACCCTTCCTCAGAACAACATATAATTCCTTTGATCTGGGTCTCCTGCTGCTACCTGGTGAAGTCCTTCCATTGGGACCAGGTTTTGCTCTCACTTGACATTTATAGCTCCTCCCTTCCTGAGTCTCTCCCATCAAGGAGCATTCTTCCTTGATTTCCTTTCCTTGTAAGCTCCCTCACCTGTTCTCCCAGAGAAAGCTACCCCTTGGGAGCATTCTCCTTCTGCATTCTAGGAATTGTTCCTGTCCCCAGGAGCCTCTGTACTCTTGGGAGAGCACCCCCATGAGTAGCTTCATAGCCAGCTCCTCTGAGGAGTTCTTTCCCCCAAGTGCTTCCTTCCTGGGTTCTCACCTGCCTGAGCTCACGTAACCCTTTATAAGGCTCAGATGTTCCTTAACTAATTAATTACTGCCCAACTACATCGTCAATCAGTTCTCCCAGATGGATCAGGGCTGGCTTATTCTCTTTAGCAGAGCCTGTCACAGGTAGGCTGAGTGTCTGATTGCCCTCAGGGGCCAACTACCCTGTGACAGGGCCTGACTCGTTGGCAATACTGAAGTCTCTCCTTTTTCGCAGAAGGTCTATGAGAATACACACTAGCTTACTTGTAGGAGACGTGTTAATAAAACAGGTGATAGAAAACTAAACTAAATCTGCAAATCACCTAAAATGCTGCTGGTACTATAGAAATAATAAATAAAATTCTAGTAATTAATAATCACACACTAGAACACAGTATCTGTCCTGTATGGATTTTACTAACTCAGCAAAGATACTAGTGTTTCCCTCAAAGTCCACTTTTGTGGGACCTCCAGTTACATGCAAGATACGTAATATTTTTCTTTTTATTTGGTCTATAAAAATTTGTGCCTGATGAACCAAAACCAAGCAAAGTTTACAGAAGCATACTAACATAACATGCTTATCTGCTTCACTGCTAGTTCTCTAGTGCAACATCTCTGCTGTGGCAACAGGCTTGATGTTCTAATATTCTATGGAAATGGATGGTCCAAATTCATCCCAGTGTAACTGAATACACTATGGATATAAATGGAATCACACCAGGGATATAAAGGGCCCTATTTTTTTAGTTCGGTGTGTTAAGCTAAAGGTCTTCTTCCCCCCATAATACCTGGAATGTTAAGCAGCGGTGAAAGTTAACAGCAGATATTATTCTCCATATTTTGACAGACCCTATTTTTTTTTCTTCAAAAAAAATGCTGTTTGTGTTCTTGAAGTCAGCCTGAATAATAAAATCTGATGCCAATTTTCTGGTCTAATTTAGACGAAGGACCAGAATTTTTGTCACATTTGTGTATATGAGTATTGTTCTGTTTCATGTTTATTTTACTCTTCTGCATCATTACCATTGAAATCATATGTTGCACAAAGCATGCCACAGTGGGGCAAAGAAGTGTGATCGACAGTTTCATTTATTAAGGTTGGAAATGGAATCTAGAACCAGGAAAATGCAAGACACTATATCAAACGTAAAGTGAGATTTTGCCAAAAGATAAACATCAGAAAGTCAGTCATTGTGAGTGTATTGAGAGCTTTTCCACTAAATATGAATAAGGGTTTTAAACTTTTGCATTGGTTGAAGGGTTTTCATGTCTGATTCCTGTGCGTTCTTAATAGCATCCAAACTCTAGGCTTCAAAGAGGTTAAAATTAAAAGGATTAATGAATAGTAGAAGTAATGGCAATGAAAAATGCTGACATATCTTTCAGTGGGTACTGCCCATTGTGGGGCTATAACTGGGGTACATACAGCACTGCACCATCAAAGAAGAGAGAAAATAAAATGGAAGTAAAATAAATATACTTTCAGCCCCGTTCCACACACCATTCCCAGCTGTTAAATTTAACTGCATGAATCCACCCAAAGGAAGCAGCAATAGGGAGTAGGTATCATATTACCATCAAACTGGGTATGGGGCTCCTGTATAGAGATCGTCTGAAATATTTTGTCAAAACAGTTTTTCCATAAAAAATGCCATTTTCATTGAAATTGACACATTTTGAAAAACATGTCAATTCTGATTAAATTACACTGAGAAAAAAACAAAACAACGTGTTTTGTTTTGACATTTTCAAAATGAAAAGTTTTGCTTTTTTGTTTTGAAATGGTATTTCTTGTTTTTATGTAAAACACGTTTTTAAAAGTTAAAAAAGGCCAAAATAAGAGTGAAATGCTTTGGTTTTATTGAAATAAAATGTTTCAATCACCCTGAAACAATTTTTTTTCCAGAATATTGTTTCACAGGAAATTTCAAAATTTGTGGTTTTCGTTCCATTTCAGAAGGTTAAAAAAACATAGAATTTTCCACAAAACAAAAAATCCAATTCCTGCCCAAATCTACTCCTGTACTATATTAACATCCTGGTAGTGCTCAAATATTGGCTACAATGTATGGGCTTACAATTTATTATGCATGTCGAAAGCTTAAAATGCTGTGGAATTCCTTTCTTTCGGTGCAAGAAGTTCTTTCCACAACCTCAGTTTCATCATTCCTTTTTTTCTGATGTCATTGATTTTCAACAGTGAAAGTGAAAGGATGCCAGTAGTACATGGAACATAGAACACTTTGTGAGCAGAAGACTGAGGAATGCTATCAAAACTGGCCTTAGTCAATCAACATCTGGCACCTACTCAGAGTTATGTTGTGCATTTTAGACATGTCCTTTTAGTCTAACTTATTTGCATTCTAGATAAAGAAAAGCAGCAAAGAAAGAAAGAACAAATATAAAATCTTCATGAGATGAAAACAGAGGGCCAGATCCTTCGCTAGTATAAATCAGTATCTCCAGGATATGGTTCTCTATCCTATCTGCATACTGACTTCTGAAATCCTTACATGACTTTGCTCCCTTGAAAACATCCTTGAATTTAAAGGTACAGAAAAACAGAATGAGAGCAACATATACCTTGACAAGACAGCTGTGACTAAGAATGGAATTTGTTGGCATACAACTGATATGACAAAGCCCTGATGAAATATACTCTCATGTATTGCTTTTAAGACTGGTTTTCTGTTATGAACGCCTGTTTGAACAGAAGCTGAGTTCAGATAGGATTTTGTAACAGAAAACAAAACTTTATTAGGAACAAAAAGTGTTTTGAGGGTGCTCCCAGATAAAGGTAACCTCAGCACTGCTAACTATGAAGACAACTGAAAAAAGTTCAAGACAGTTCAAGAAAGTACATTCAGGACAACGCATAAGCACATGCTTAACTTGAAGCACATGGTTAAGTCCCAGTGAGGTTGACAAGTTAAGCACCTGCTTCAAGTTAAGCATGTGCTTAAATGCTTTCTGGAATGAGGACTCTACCACATGCAAGGGATTAAGCTCAACACAGAACATTACCTTTAACTTCCCATTGTTTTTTTCTGAAGAGATCGGTGACCAGATTAGTAGTTTAAATAAAAACATCAGATAAAATATTCTAGCAATCATGGTTGACAGTTTCCTGAAAAATATGAATGTTACAGAGTGAGGTAAAATGCAATATAATCAATTTTCCAGTTTCCTAAACTCATTGCTTTTGATCTCCAGCAAAAAGATTTATTGAATGGTTTTCATTTTTACATTCACCTAGTCCAAATTACAGCGATTTAAAGCTAGGATTTCTTTTAAAGGGCATACAAAGAAAGTGATTTTTAAGGTTGAGAGTTTTGATTCTTTCCAGTTTTTATTGTTTCAAGAAAAGAGTTGTTTTGGCAGGTTTATGGGGTGGCATCTGTTTCTCTGACAGACATGCCTGATAGATTGCATGCTAGTGTTTTATTTTTGGAGCCACTACAGTGTTATCAGCATGTTAAAAACAATTTGCTTTGATTAAAAGTTAAATCAGTTATGCTGATACATAAGCTTATGATCCTGCATGGCAAACCCTATCTCGTCCAGCATCCTTGCTCCATTAGTGGCCAATATGTGATGCTTTTAAAGAAGGTGATTCCTTTTCCCCTTAATAATGCCCCCTACAGCACTATAAACGAGGAATCATTCTTTCCCAAAACTCCCACAAGCAATTATGCTATGTCTTGAAGGGTAAATGAAGTTACTGTCATTGCAAGGATATTGTAAGCCTAGCAAACCTATGCGTGCTATTATTGATGGTTAAATTGATGGTATTTAACTGGACGATCTCTTGCAGCAGTGAATTCCATAGACTGATCATAGGCTGCATGAAGGATCATTTCCTTTTATTTGTTCTTACTATTCAATCATTTGTAGCTATTTAAAATCATCTAAAAAAAGAAAAGTAGTACTTGTGGCACCTTTCTTTTTGCGAATACAGACTAACACGGCTGCTACTCTGAAACCTGTCATTAAAATCATCTAGTTCTCATATTACAGGACATGGTAACAAAACAAAACAAAAAGAAGAGAGAGAGAGAGAGAGAGAGAGAGAGAGAGAGAGAGAGAGAGGTCAGTTTTCAATAATCCATGTCACATCTCAGCGTTTGGGTGAATCATAAAGAAAAAGCAAACTAGGTTCTTTTGGGACTAATCACAGCCCTAAGCACTATGCTTGGGAGTGTTTGCAGGATTGGGACCTTAGTTTGGTTTCAAATTATACCCTCTGCTCTCGTCACAGTGCTCCCAGTCCCTCTTTGTTCCTCATTTAGGATACCATCCTGCACAGAACAATTTCTGATCATGACTGATTTATTTAAAGCCAAGTTTGAAGCTTTTCTGTAATTGAAATAATGATATAAGATACTTGTGCCAGGGGCCCAGCATTTAATACTTGTACAATAACAAGCCATTCAAGATAAGGGGAGAGAGAGTCTACTTAGGAAACTGATTTCATCTTTAACCTTCAAAGGTACTTTGTTTGTGCTTGTTTAAGTTGTGTTCTATATATGTTAATTCTATGAGCCACATTCACTGCATTAAAGTATAGAGGTGATATTAGGGATGAACTGGGTTTAGGGACGCTTCTCAAAATAGACTCACAAACAGTACTATACACGAGACAAAAATATCTATTTCCTGAATCTGAACTGGAGGCGGCAAGGAAGGACCAATGGAAGTTCATGATCAAACTTAAGATTTGATGATGGTCCAATTTTCTAAAAATACTACTGAACAACATAATCCAAATGGCTGTGAGTGTGTATATTCTGTTTTCCCTTCGTCTGCCTCATCTGAATTTTCCTACCAATTTCCTGAAAGCACTTCCTGATTTCACACCATAAACATCCTCTACTTTTATTTGCCTAACATTTCCTATGGTGTGAAGCTGTCCTCTGGGCTTCTCCAGAACTGCCTCTGTGTTTCCCTATCTTTGATGATTTCCACAATAAATGAAAAAACAACCCTTCCTTGTTTTGGGATTGGCATGTTTCATGCCCCTTGGATCTCAAGACCCTGAATTGCACTTCAGGGCGGACTGCTTATTAACAGGGAAGTTAACCCACTGACTGTTGTGACTCTACCTCCTTAGACACACCAGCTAACCACACTGTTTATTAACTCCCTTGGCATTTGCCAGCCTTAATATAGAATTTAAAAAGTCCCCTTGGAAATCCCAGTCCCTCTTGACCTCAAGTAAGCGGACTCCTGTGATATTCACTGTAATACTAAAACCCAAGTTTCTCGGTTCCCAAAGGACCAGACACATACCACAAGTCAGTTCCTCAGTAGATCTCCCTCCTTTACCCAATAAACCAATGCTCAGTCTGATCCTGTAAAAACTTATTTCGGCTTTACAAATTAAATGAAAATGAAGCAAGAGAGATCTGCACAATGCTAAGAATTCTAAAGACACAGAAAGACAAAGACAAGCCTAGGTTATCATCTTATAAAACTTCTGTTCATATTAACAAAGTCCTATAGGTTTAGCTTCTGCTTCTGTGTCAGCTAGTGGTGCTTTACCTCACAGACAAAGTTCTTACCTCTGAGGATACACTCTGGTAAAAAGACCCCTGTTTCCTTCCACTAGGCAGCTTTTATCTGAAAAGCCTGCCAGGTGACTATTCTGACTCCCGGGGCTCACAGATGCAAAAGGTGAAGGGGGAAGTCCATGAGGTAATTCTTCCACGAAGTCGCCCAGTGTGACGCATCCCTGTTTGAGAGTTTCCCTTCTTCATTGTCATATAAACTGGTTTCTACCACTGTATTGAGAATCTAGGCGTTTTCTTTGGACGCTTTGCTTTTTAATGAAAAGAACGAGGAGTACTTGTGGCACCTAGAGACTAACAAATTTATTTGAGCATAAGCTTTCATGGGCTAAAATCCACTTCATCGGATGCATGCAGTGGAAAATACAGTAGGAAGATATATATATATACACAGAGAACATGAAACAATGGGTGTTGCCATACCCACTATAACAAGAGTGATCACTTAAGATGAGCTATTATCAGCAGAAGAAAAAAACCTTTTGTAGTGATAATTAGGATGGCTCATTTCCAACAGTTAACAAGAAGGTATGAGTAACAGTAGGGGGAAAAATAAACATGGGGAAATAGTTTTACCTTGTGTAATGACACATCCACTCCCAGCCTTTATTCAAGCCTAATTTAATGGTGTTCAAAAAAACTTCAAAAACAGTCTCCAATGAGAAACTGCTGAATTGGAATTAATTTGTCAACTGTTGGAAATGGACCATCCTGATTATCACTACAAAAGGTTTTTTTTTTCTCCTGCTCATAATAGCTCACCTTAACTGATCACTCTCATTATAGTGAGTATGGCAATACCCATTTTTTCATGTTCTCTGTGTGTGTGTGTGTGTGTGTGTGTATATATATATAGAAATATATATATTTCTACTGTATTTTCCACTGCATGCATCCGATGAAGTGGGTTTTAGCCCACAAAAGCTTATGCTCAAATAAATTTGTTAGTCTCTAAGGTACCACAAGTACTCCTCGTTCTTTTTGCTGATATAGACTAACATGGCTACCACTCTGAAACTTTGCTTTTTAATGGTTATCCACTGACCACTCTCTCCCCTAAGGGGTGTAATCATTTCTATGGGCAAAACTCAGCAATGATTAATAGCTTGAGTTATCATGGAGTCTGTCCCAGCCATGTGAGAGCTATGTAACACACATGTACAGCTATTACTCTTAACATGAGAAATACAGGGCTTAGCATATGAGTATTACAGTCCTCCAATCACTAGCATTTATGGAAGTCCAAACTCTACATACTTTAGTGCAATTTTAACAACTGACTTTGAATAATGTTCCATCAGCATGAAACCTGACAGACTCTCAGTTGATACATAGGCCTAGAGCTGGCCTCAGCCTCCAGAATCTCAGCATGCTTTCTACATTTTTTCCCACCTGCTAAGCAATGAGCACTTACAGCCTGCATTAGTCCTCTGCTTGGTCTGCAAGGGCAATGTATGTGGCATTATGCAAACACAACTTCTCACTAATACTGGGCCAGAGCTGCTTTATCCATAGAGGAAACCAGGGGAAAAGAAATTCTAAGAGATTACTGGACAACAGTCTGTAGAAGGAGGAATTCAGTCTCCTCCCACCTATAGGAAAAGTGGGAGTTCAGAACCTAGAAATCATGGGTCCTTGACATCTCTGCAGAGATCTGCTGTAGTGCCAAGGACATCCCTCCAGAAGGTCTGTGCTTCCATGCAGGCTCTGGAATTCCCTGTTTCCAACTGGGTACCTGTTAACAGAGCTTCCATGGGTTGCTTGTCAGAGACTCCTGATATATACAGCTGTCCTCGGCATGCCTCCTTTCCAAAGAGAGCTCCCTCAAAGCCTGATCAAAAACCCACTGAAGCCAATGGATGTACATGCATTGGATCAAGCCCACTGGGGCACATGGGCTTTCCTGGTAAGTTAGCACAGACTCAGGCTTTTTTCAGAAGATTCACGGCTGTTTGGCAGGGATGGGGAAGGGGAATGTGCATAAGCCTGGCCTCCTTCTCCTACCCCCTTTGAAAATTTGAGGTGTACTGCTGTGTATGTATAGATCCGCCCACCACTAAAATAAAGACAAGCTCTGGGTGGAATGGAACTATTCGGCACCTGCAAAGCTACACAGCAATCTCTGGGAAGAGGCTCAACACATCCCTTTCCCATTTGAAGCAATGGCAGAATGTAACAAACCACACTGGAATAAAGATGTCAAGCTACTTTAAATCTTGTTGAACATTTTGAACGAGAAATGGAATCCATTTGGAAGAAAACATTTCATAATGTGAAGAGGCAAGTTGTGTTCAGGTCATAGGGAACCTCTTCCTTAACTGGTTTCAGAGTAGCAACCATGTTAGTTTGTATCCGCAAAAAGAAAAGGAGGACTCGTGGCACCTTAGAGACTAACAAATTTATTGGAGTATAAGCTTTCATGAGCTACATCTCACTTCATTGGATGCAGCTCACGAAAGCTTATGCTCCAATAAATTTGTTAGTCTCTAAGGTGCCACAAGTACTCCTTTTCTTTCTTCCTTAACTGATAACTGTAATACTGATGGGGAAAGACATTGGATGTTCCCACAGTTTTGTGTGTTGTTATTCTTTTTTATTTGTTTTTTACTTTTTATGTTGTCATTAATAGCATATATGAACTTTACATACAAGCATTAATATATCTTATTCATAACCTGTATTTAGTACCTTTAAAAGACCCATTTGTGCTTGGTCAACCTCTTATTAACTGTGTATTTATTTTGTTCAAATTTCCCAAATGGTAACCCTATCTTATAAAATCTACTCATTCCTAATATAAGGATGTCTGTCATTTTTTTTTCCATTGAAACTTTCTCATTTCTCTACGTCATTAATGTTGCCTGATACTCCTTTTCTAAAAACAACTTGTCACATATTACATCTGGCTGCTACTAGCAATTGTGTTATCAATGAGTCCTTCCCCGAGACAATAACCTCCTTTGCACTGTAACCTCATAGACCTATTATGGGATCTATGAGCAGCCTAACTACAGTTATCTTGAAAATTCCATTTATTTTCCTCCAGAAAACTGTTATCTTAGGGCATTCACACTATACATGCAGATTATTATTCTTTTTAATTGAGCCAACAGTGTCCTCAGCCTTTCAAAATAGGTTGAGACACAAGCCGGGCCCCAAGGTACTTACAACCTGGAACCGACAGATCAGACACATATGGTACTTGCTTTTCATACATGCTGCTCAGCTCCTGATCACATGCATTTCCGTTGGACTCCAACGGGAGTTGGTGATGTTCAGTCATTCAGAAATTCAGGCCCACACTTAGCTTGCCAAGGGACACTTAAGGGCCTTCACAAGTGAGTAGTGATTTTGGATGTATTAATTTTGGCAGTAGAGCCTGAGGCATCTTGAAAGGGCCTACAGGTGGGCTGCGGTCTCCAAGTGCACCCCCTTGCAGCGTGGCTTGACACTACAGTCGCCTGCCTCAGTTCCCCTTCAAATTCCTGGGAATAACTCACTCACAGCCAAAAGTCTTTAAAACAATTGTCACCTTCTCTTGGGGTCTAATTTATTCAACACTGTCCAACTTTCAGAGAGCCCCTAGTGTGCCCACCTCAAGGTCTACGGTTTCCACAGCCCTTCTTCCTGGGATTGAGTGGTTCAAATCCTGGTCTCTCAAGCCTGCAAACTTTCCCCTTTAGATCAGGGTTTCCATAGCCCTTCTCTCAATGAGCTCTCTCTGGCTGTGTTTGGAGCATCCTTTTTTATTCACCCACCCAGGCATCTGATCACTCCCTTAATCCTTCCTAGGTGGGTCTAATAACCCCAGACACCTGGATGAACAAAAAGAGAGCCTTGCACTGCCCACTGTCTCGAGCCCTTAAAGGAAAAATAGTCCTGTTTTTTCCTATACCCTCCTCATCCCAGACACTAATTAATACCCAGGACCATTTTCCTTTCACCCTACATCCAGCTGGGTTATTCCAGACACCTGGAATGAAGAAACTGGCCTCTCAAACTACTTCTTCTGGACTTAAAAAGCCAGTACTCCTTTATAGGACCTTTCAGAAACTACCGAGCATTCTCCCTCAGAAAATCAAGGCTCTTTTACGAGGCATCTAAGGTTGGGCACCCCAAAAATGAGCCACCCCAGATCACTAGTCACCAGTGTAAATGTAGGCCATGATGCTTAGGGAGCTGTCCAAGTCTTTCAGAGGGCAATTTTGAAAAAGCTTCACAGAAGACAAATGGAATTTGAATGAGGTGTGGGAGGTCATTTGGTACCTGAGAAAGCAGGGAAATTCCAAGTGCAAGGGGAACAATGATGAGGAGTAGCAGTCAGTGTTTATGCCAACACCTTTAAGTAGCCATCTTAAAGCCACAGTATTTGTAAAACTAGCTGACTGCAGCCATTGATAGGTTACCACCCTGCTGCTAATTCTTTTTATTTGCCAAACTAGTTTCTCAACCCAACCTTCATTGCCAATTTTGTTTGAGCAACATTTTATTAGGATACAAAGTGGCCAAGAATATAATAGCCTGCCTCCAGGTGGCCAAAGATAACAAGTGAAGCAATAGTTAGAAACGAGGATACTGAAAGATGGAGGGGAGGGCTCTACAATATAATAGATTTTATTGGTGGCTGGTAAACACAGAATATAAATTCTGTTATCTGACACCTCGCAATATTGGCGATTCTGCCAAATACCAGGCATCTGGTGTTTGTCCGTTTCTCATTATTAGATTATGTGCTATTTGATGATCTGTACAACATATACATAATGCCGTTGGAGTTGTAAGTTATTATGTCCAGAAAATAATAAATTACGCACTACCATTCTCTCTGTCTCTCCTTCTAAACAGCTGGAAGGCCCCAGAGTATCAGTATTCTTACAGCCCACATTTTGTAACAGTAACCACCAACACCAGGAGTAATTTGGCTGTATTTGCCATTTTTTGCTTTAAAAACTTCAGTGAGAAGTTGAGAGCATTCTTTGCCTGGCATGCACCAATGACTTTTTAACCATTCTTGTTTTTGGAGTGGGGAGATAACAATAGGAGAAGTTTGCTAACAAAACAAAACAAAAAAAAGAAAATACCAAGGCACCGGCCCTGGAAGTCTGACTATTTTAGTTCCATCAGCTCTGCGTTTATTATTACAGATGATAAAGTACACCATCGAGAAGAGTTCAAAGCCAAGGGAGCCCCCAGACTACGGGTGCTGCAGAAAAATGGCCATTTTACTGTTTTATTGTCAGTTGTTTTTTTTCTTAAAGGGAAAGAACAAGATTCATTTACTTTCCAGACAACTAGATCCCACGCTGTCCCTTTCAAGGGGTGTGGGGGTTTACATTGGTTTGGTTTTGTTGTAAAAGACCCAGTGGTGGACAAAATAAAAGTAAAAAAACCCAAAATCTGAGCTTGTTGTCATTCCACTTACCACATACGCACTGTAAAAGGTCAGACTATGATAAAGTGTGTTCAGCTAACTTTTACCGGTTTAACATCTACACCTCCCTAAGTTATCACAGTATCAAGCTACTATCAAGCCACAGTTTGGATCTTCAAAGCACTTTACAAACAAGTAATTGGTCCTCTGAGGTACTTAACTGAGAATTAGTAGGTGAGTTGGTTGAAAATATGCAGGGGCGTGGTGGGGGGGAGGTTTCCACAAAAATTGTGGCCAAAAACTAAATGTTTCCATTTTTCATCTACACTTTTTTGGAGTAAAATTGCCTAAGCACTTTTAATGATCAGATAAGCAATTGATTGAGGGTCAAATCCCCTCTTCCTGGACTCCCCACTGCGCCATCCTCTCTGAGCAGGGCACACAGGGTTTTGGAAAGCCAGTGGCAAAATCTGAAGCTAAGGGCTCCAACTCTTCCCATCTGGAAACTGATGCTCCAGAATAATGGAAAGGAGAGTGTGCCCATCCCACCCCCACCCCGCAGGAGCAACTCCTGTTAGACGGGTCTGGGCACAGCTACCCAGGCATTCAGGGTCGCAGCACCACTCAGATTTGATCTGGCCACTCCTCTCTCATGACGGGGGTGCAGCCAAGCCAAATTTGAGTGACAACCCCATTTGCCAAATTGCAGTGCAATTCATTCAAATTCCATGGGTTTGGGCCCTCCCAAACAGGGGAGGCCTGGGGCAAACTGCCCCTTTTGCCTCCTCCTTTGTGTGGCGTTGCCTCTGAGATGTAGGCCCTGTGGTGGGGTAACACTGAGAGGGTGAGTTCCAGACAAAGTAATGAATGCTGGGATCTGCAGGTCAAAAGTCTTCTGGGCTTCTGCATAATGGACCCAGCATCTCCTCACTTCTCTCAGCTCCTTCCCCAATTCCACTGCATCGACTCCAGACATACCTAGGCCCTTTGCACCTTCATGGTGTAGAAAAAACACAGTGGTAGAGATATGGCTGCTTTCAGAAACATAAATCTGCATTCTTAAATGAATCGTAAACATCAACTGTCTGCAAACAAATCGTGATACATAGAGAAGCCGTTCTTCTGACTCCTCCTCTGGTTCTATCCCCGCCTCTGAAAGCTCCATCACAGCTGCGGTGAGAGAGTGAAGCAGCAATGCGAGCAGGCAGAATATACTATAAACACACCTTTTTCCTCCCTGTTGACCCTCTTCCATGGGTTTTGGATTTTCCATTTCATCCCCTTCACACAAACACACAGTATCTCCTAGTTTACAGATAGTGGCTATGCTTCAAAAGTTCAAACTTGACACATATTTCATTATGACAGGTTTCAGAGTAGCAGCCGTGTTAGTCTGTATTCGCAAAAAGAAAAGGAGTACTTGTGGCACCTTAGAAACTAACAAATTTATTAAAGCATAAGCTTTCGTGAGCTACAGCTCACTTCATCGGATGCATAGTGAGCTGTAGCTCACAAAAGCTTATGCTCTAATAAATTTGTTAGTCTCTAAGGTGCCACAAGTATTCCTTTTCTTTTTACATATTTCATTGTCTGCATATTTACTTCAAATGCATGATCATTCATTTTGTGGATTGCCCTCCCGGGTACTGTAAACAAGATTGAAGCTATTGGAACTTGTATAGGAACTTATGGAATCATTGTGACAAACTGATTCTTCCCTTAGCACATGCTGGGCAAGGCTTCAACTGAGTCCCAGAGGCAAACTCTCTGAGTAAAATACCCCACTTTGCCATGCAGCCCTGAACTCATCCTTCAGCACTTATTGAAGGGATGGGTAATAGGAGATTTCTTACAGAAAAGAAGAATCCATGTTTTTAACAGGGGCTCAGCTGAGAATGCTGCTGATCACCTCCAGAATATGAATTATTTTTCATAAGAAACATTTATGAGGTAACAGTTGGCATTGGGAGAGCATTTCATTCAGCCAGCAACTCACTGAAAATGACACATCATGAACCCTAAAAAAAAAAAAAAATAAAGAAAATCAAAGGCTGCATTCTTTTCCACCACAGTGACCTCTTTGTTAACTTCTATCCAAAAATTTCATTAACAAAGCATGATACAGGAGCTTTATTAAACTGTGATCACATGACGTGTCCCTGTAGAAGTCGGCTCATTCTGCTGTTGATGTGGGCTGGCTTCCTCAGACTTTTACAATATGAAGGCTTATGAAAGAGCTGTAAGATCTTTCCCCATGATTGCCCTCCTCGGTCTTTGCCTCTGTGCCTGTCACACTTGGCAGCATTTCAGAGGATAACATTTTCATTAAAAGTGCATTAGATGCACAGTTTGCCTCGCAGGGATCATGGTGAAGGGCCTGATGCAAACCTCATCTAAGTCAATGAAAAGACTCCGGTTGAGTCCAATGGGCTTTGGATCAGGTCATATTTGAATTTTGTTGATTTCTATTAAAGTAGTACCACCAATCACTGGCCTCACTTCGAGCTGCTTTTACCATCAATGGAATCCATTTTGCTCCCACTCCTTTCCCCTTCTGCTCCTTTTATGTATCAGAATTTTAAAAGTGTGGCACGGAGTAAATCATAACTAGGGCCCTACCGAATTCACGGTCCATTTTGGTCAATTTCACGGTCACAGGATTTTAAAAATTGTAAATGTCATGATTTCAGCTATTTAAATCTGAAATTTCACGGTGTTGTCATTGTAGTAGTCCTGACCCAAAAAGAAGTTGTGGAGGGACCACAACAGTTATTGTAGGGGGAGTTGTGGTACTGCTACCCTTACCTCTGCACTGTTGCTGGTGGTGGCGTTGCCTTCAGAGCTGCGCAGCTGGAGAATGGCAGCTGTTGGCTGGGAGCCCAGTTCTGAAGGCAGAGCCACCACCACCAGCAGTGCAGAAGTAAGGATGGCCCAGTATGGTATTGCCACCCTTACTTCTGTGCTGCTGCCTGCAGAGCTGGACTCTCAGTCAGCAGCTGCCGCTCTCTGGCCACCCAGCTCTGAAGGCATCGCAGAAGTAAGGGTGGCAATATCGCAGCCCCCCCCAAAAAATAACCTTATGACACCCCCCCTCCACAACTCACTTTTTGGTCAGAGCCCCCAGTTTGAGAAACACTGGTCTTCTTCATAAAATCTGTATAGTATAGGGTAAAAGCACACAAAAGACCAGATTTCGTGGTGGGAGAATAGATTTCACAGTCTGTGATGCATTTTTCATGGATTTGGAAGTGACCTAATCATAACATAGTGCAGCTAATTCTAAATGATTTTATTAGAATACCAGTGCTGATGTCTAAGCAGGACCTTCAACAGTCAAAGAGTTAAATGTGAAGAACCCTTAACTACTAACTAAAAAATCCCATATGGTGTTTGACTGACAGTCCGTTCTCATTCACCAGTGTACAAAGAGTGAATATCTTTCATCTAAGAGGTGATTCACTTAATATGTCATCCAGTGCTTTCTGCTAACAACAATGAATACATAAATAAATAATAGATGCATAGATTTTAAGGCCAGAAGGAAGTATCGTGAACCTTCAGTCTGACCTCCTGCATAACTCAGGCCATACAAACTCAGCATCAAGGCCCTAACTTCTGTTTGAGCTATAGCATAAAAATAATATTGCAATGGAATATTTCAAATTATATTTTTTGTTACTACAGGTATTTTGTGCCAGAAATGCTGCAAAATCACCATTTTGCAAGTAATATAAAGAGTCTGAGACACATAGGACCAGACTATGACTGGCCCTATGTGTAAGGGAGGGAAGGTTCAAGACACCTTTCTTCCCTTTCAGCTCCCTGTATATGTGCTAGGGACAGTGTGGCTTGTCAATGGATCCTCTGCTCCATATGTGCTGCAGCCTCCTCTAAACAGGCACGAAGGGGTGGGATTAGTTCCTCATCTCTTCACCAGCCAGCAGAGCAGTCTTTTCACAGAGGGAACACGTGCTGCCCTTTTCCAGAGGGTGGCAAAGAGACTGCAGCAATCTGTCCTTCCTGGGAGCTCCTGGTGGAATTGTGGCTGAGTCAACAGGAATTCTTCATGGGGAATCTAGGGCAATGTGGCCTCCTCACAACCCCGTAACTCAGGGCTGTATCAGAAAGGCACCATCTCACTCAGACATACGCAATTTAAATCACTTTTGATGAAGCGCGAATGTGGATACATATTTTTATATGATAAGATCAGGGAGCAGCAGAGCAATATTTCAAAGGGCTGAGCTTGGCCAACAAGCCAGTTATGTCAAATGCTTAAGAAAATGGATAAAATCAATATAGACAGGTGATTACTGAGGGCAAAATTCTCGACCAATGGAGGTTCTGCTCCTGGAAACGGGCACAGGAAATGCAATGGAGATGCACACTGCAGATAAGAGAGCCACCTAAGGTGAAAGCAGAAGAGACCAGAGAGATGGGAAGTGTGCAAATCAGAGAGGAGATTTGATTTTTTGGAGTGCAATTCTGGAGTCTGATCTTGCAGTGAATCAAGTCTGTCCTGCTGCAAGAGGCATTCTCACCTGCCACTGATTCCTATAGGAGTAGATGATGCTCAACGCCTTGCAGGATCAGACCCTTAGAGAGAGAAAAGATTCAGGTTCCTCACAGGCTAGCTGAGGATGCAGTAAAGTGGGCACCATTGGACCTCAACCTTGATGCCCTGCAGAAGCTATGGCATCTTTCTGTACTTAGAATAGGAGCTACTATATTATCACAAACACACACTGGCAAATGCCCATGGAAGAGTTTATTATGATCATCTAGTCTAACTAACCTCCATGCATAATGCAGGCCTTAGAATTTCTCCCATTGATTTCTGCATTGAGCCCATATCTTGTGGCTGAATTGTAGTATTGTGAGCATGTAATAATACCCAGTCTCCCTGGGCAGTCTGAGACCCTTGCCCTTATCAACACAAGAAGAGAGAGGAGAAGTATTTGAGATTAATACCATTTCTGGATGTTTTCCTTGAATCACATTATAATTCACAGAATACTAATCATGGAAGTAGAAAAGTCCTAAATGGCTACAACATATTGTGTTTTTTTGTGTAAGAGGCCTTCAGTAGCAAGTTCAGACACTTTCCTATATTCTGTCATAGAACACTGGCTTTATTCATATTAAATAGTAGTAACTTATTCCATGGGTAGTCAAGTTGAAATCAACAGGACCATACCACCTGGTGGAAGGTGCTACTCAACATGAATAAGACCCTAAATCTTTATGCTGTAGGTAATAACACTTATATTGACCAGTGCACAGAAAATACAAAGCAAATAATCACTGTGATTTATTGCACAGATTTTGCAAACTAAAGAATAGAGGAGTTAAGGCCAAAAATGTTTAAATGAGAAATCAATGAAGCTCTGGATGCTCAGCACCTCTGAAAATCTAGCTGTTTATTTAGGTGCCTGGTATTGATTTAAGTTCCTAATTTTAGACATCCAAGTTTGAAAATGTTGGTTTATGTGATGTATGCAAGGAACACAAAGTCAAGAGATGGAGCAAGAAACTGAGGCCAAAAGTCCTGACTAACAGCCCCCCTTCTCTAACTATTAGACCACACTCTTCTTTCCCCTGCAGATGTTTTACCCTTCCCTTTTCTCTGCCAGGTGTTTTTAGCATATCTTTGAACTCAGAGGTTTCAGACTGTGCTAGGATATTATCCCAGCCTAGTTTTAAATAAACGGTCATGCATCTGTCTCAATGGAAGGGATCTGCTGCCAGAAATAGTATATAATTTGTAAGTGTTTTATGATTTTTTTAAAAAAAGTAATAAGACAAGATATTAGGAAACAAATGACCAATGGAACAGATTCCTTCTGGTAACCCGAATGACCATATAATTGATTTTTATATACTTATCTTAAGAAATGAGTCACAACCCATATGGTCATCTTGGAACCTAAATATACGTTGGATTTAAAGCCTCTCAGAAGATTTCTCCAAGTTTTCCACATAGAATCAATGGTGATTAAAAGAGGATATGAATCATTATGCCACTTAAGGCTGTGAGCACATGTTTTAATGGCAAGGGATTCACACATTCTTCTTCTATAAGTACTCATCCAGGGTTCTCCAAAGCATGAGCAAACCAAATGGCAGAAAGTAAAATTAATTATGGAACCGAAAGCCTCTTCCTTTGGATGTCTGTGAATAAGATTTATTTGGGGCCTGGTTCAAAGTCAACTGAAGTCAATGGGAGTCTTTCCTTACAAGTACTGTAGATGTTCACCCTAAAATGTACATTTGTAGATTTATAGATTTTTAAGGCCATAAGAGACCATTTTGATCACTTAGTCTGACCTCCTGCATCACATGGGCCAAAGAACCTCACCTGATGATTTCTGCATCAAGCCCATAACTTTTGTCCAAGCTAGGGCATCTCTTTTCAAAAGACACCCAGTCTTGACCTAAAAGCTGCAAGTGAATCCACCATGTCCCTAGGTCAGGTCTAACTTTATAATGTTAGCTAGAATTCAGAGACTGTTTGTTGTAATGAAACCTTTGTCTACAGTTTTACCGGGGCACTGACTGATTGTCCTATGGTGAGTGCCAAGCGAAGTCTACAAGACAGCTGAAAACTTTGAGGTTAAAACTTAAAATGAAGACAAAACTCTTGTAATATGCATGTTATGGCACACAATGAACTATTTCATAGAGGCATGATGCTGTAAGGCGTTTTATATAAACTAGAGTAATCCATCTAAAATGAAGATGAAAATGAAATGTACTGACTAGAAGGAAAGAAATAAAGGCAGTATTTTGCCCACAGTTTTAATACAAGTTTCTAGGGCAGTTCTGTCAGTTAAATAATGTCTGTAAAGCACTTTGAGGATGACAAGTGGTCTTGTCCAACATGCCTATACTCATGTATGTACTGTACTCCTTGCAGTTAGTGAGACTGTTTGCATAAGAGTTTGTAGCATAATGATAATAATAAAAATACTTATAATTTGTATCCATAGATCTGAAAGTGCTTTATAAAAGGGGTATCCCCATTTTACATGTGGGTAAACTGAGGCACAGAGCGCTGCCCAAGGTCAAACAGCTGGTATCTCCTGATACCCACACTTGAGCCCTATACACTGGACCAAGTCCCTCAGGGTTAAGCCATCTGGGGACAAATCCTACATTCCTTAAGGCTTGATCCTGTTCCTGTTAGAGTCATTGACTTCAAGAAGAGCCGAAACAGGTCCTTCATCCTTACTTAGGCACCATTGCCATTGAAATCAATTGGAGTTTTGCCTGAATAAGGAACAACAGATCCTTATTATTCTATTATGAGAGGCATATATCTGGGTGGTTTCTTAATTAACAGCAACAACTAAATTATTTATCAAGTCTGGCCAAGTGGCTCTCAGTTCCTCAGCCTGTTGTTGATTTAACCAGAAATCAGCTTAGAGGGATCTGCTTGTCCCAGCAAGGGAGGTCTATAAGTTGCATGGCCTGTCAGGCACCCCATGCTGCAAAGGCAGGATCCTCAGCTGTTTCTGTGTTGCAGTGCAGCCAAACTGAAGTGCCTGCCCCGAATGGCCTCCCGGGCCAAGAACAACAATAAATAACCTGTTCTTAACCAAGCTCCAAGTAGCAAGGCTGTTTCCAAGCTCAGCTGGGGCCTTTTCCTTTTTTGTCTGGGAAAAGCCAAACTGCCCTCGAGATACCTTAGAAATAATCACGTTACAGGGAGTGCAGCTGAGGGGGATATTTAAAGCAAGGCCTGCAGTGACCTCAACTTTAAAAACATTTCAATCAAAACAATTCAATGGTGATATCGATGCCAGATTAGTCAAACAGAAAATAAGAGGAGTAGCTGATTCTGGTTTCTCTCTGGTAATTAACACGATTAGAAGCACCTTTTAGTATGAAACGATTTAACCCCAAGAGCCACAGGCTACACATGATCAAAAGAAAATTCAGTCAAAATAACAAACTGTCACAGTTTCTTAAAGATGCAATGCCCTGTAAGTACAGCATTCAAATAAATCAAATATCTGGCTTTATGGGCTAATCCTTTGGTTCTGGGTTTGCATGTGATTAAATCCTCCGAGGTTTCAGATTTCAACAGGGATTCTGAATTTCTCAGTGACTCTCTATTCACATTTTGGCTAGACAGACTTCACTCCAGAGCTCTCCCCCTCGGAAGACAGAGCTGTGAGGTTTCAGTAGAGGTGTGTAAAACAGTTATGACAGAATGCACTGTGGCTCAACCTTTGTGGCGTTTCATGGCCCTGTTTTCATGGTGAGTTTTTGGAGAAAAAATATTTTCTGCCGACTGACCATGGGAAGTGATGGAAGGACGTCACGTGATGGAATTTTATCTCGCAAATGACCTACAGCATTTTTCGCATATTTATCTGCCCACCCTGAAAAGGGAGGACCCACATTGTTCTCCTTCACGTTATAAAGGAAGGAGTGCCATAAGATTTAAGTTTTTTGGCATGAATAATTTATGTGTCAGCTATAGGGGGACTTCTTACACGTTGTGTCCTCATTTGGTCCTTGGCAGAGTGAGAGGCCCAACTGGAGTTTTGCCATTGATTTCAGCTGGATGCTGAATTAGGCCTTGGCCTGTTATATTGTAGTGCAAAGGAGAGATGGGAACAAACCACTTCAGGTTCCAAACTGCACCATGAACATTTTTGGGGAGGGGGTTGTGAGGTTAAGAATTCCCATCTGGATTTTGCAGTTCTCAGTGGACAGGGTAACCATATCTCAAAAAGCATCACATATCAACATCAGCACCAATTTGCACAATCTTGTTGGCAATCTCAGAAACAAGAGCCCCAGGACTGAACTGGCCATGGAGAGTGAACTCTGACCAAGAACATTTTCGAGATCATGCCCCCTGATTAACGTTGAGGCACATTAGTGTAATCATGTGGGGAAGTTTGTATTATCACCACCTATCCTATACAGCCCTGGCCCTTTAAAATTCTTCCAGGAAGAGAGTCTCACTCTCTCTGTTTAAAAGGAAGACCTCAGTGTTATTCCATGGAATGTACTTTGCAAGGCAGGGAACCCCCAGTAGGAGAAGAGACACTGTAAAGGACCAGGACGGTATCGAGGAAGGCCTCCTACTTTGTGTGCAAATGATCACAGATTTGAATCCTGGCTAATTTCTCACACAAGTTATAAAAATTCCCACTATAAACCTCACCACCTTCGACTGCAGGTCAAGGTGCACTTCTTCATCCTGGCCTTCTTAGATATATAAATATATAGCAGAGTGTAGATAATAATAAAAACCCTACCAAAACAAAACCACTCCATTTCACATGTCATTTCCCCCTGGGGAGAGGATGGGAGAACAAACCACATGTGACAGATGTACAGTCATGTCACTTAATGCATGACAACAAGGCACTCAGATACTAACAGTGATGAGTACAGTATAACAACCTAGATAGAATAGAATAGAATGGACTGTCTGTGTTTACATGGCTACATTGTAGCTCCTTTTATAACAATTATGTTCATTCAAAGAGAAAAACTTCGTAAGTTCTCTCAGGATTAGGGCCCTACCAAATTCATGGCCATGAAAAATGCATCACGGACTGTGAAATCTGGTCTCCCACCATAAAATCTGGCCTTTTGTGTGCCTTTATCCTATACTATACAGATTTCACAGGGGAGATAAGTGTTTCTCAAATCGGGGGTCCTGACCCAAAGGGGAATTACAGGGAGGAGGGGAGTCTCAAGGTTATTTTAGGAGGGCCGTGGTATTGCCGCCCTTACTTCTGCGCTGCCTTCAGAGCTGGGCGGCCGGAGAGCGGCAGCTGCTGACTGAGAGCCCAGCTCTGCAGGCAGCAGTGCAGAAGTAAGGGTGGCAATACTATACCCTGCCATCCTGCTGCTGGCTGCTGCGCTGCCTTTGGAGCTGGGCTCCCAACCAGCAGCTGCCACTCTCCAGCTGCCCAGCTCTGTAGGCAACGCCGCCACCAGCAGCAGCGCAGAAGTAAAGGTACCAATACCGCAACCCCCCCAAACAATAACTTTCCGAAACCCCCCACCTCTCCCCAGCTCCTTTTTGGGTCAGGACCCCTACAATTACAACTCCATGAAATTTCAGATTTAAATAGCTGAAATCATGAAATTTACAATTTTTAAAATTATATTACCGTGAAATTCACCAAAATGGACTGTGAATATGGTAGGGCCCTACTCATGATCCAATTATTAGACAATTGTTATGGATTAGTGCTAAAGATACAGTAAAACATGAAAGATATATATGTTGGACTCAAATTTACAAATAAACTGCTGTAATATACTAGCTACCCTCTATACCACTGGTATACTCGTCTTAGTAAATGTTTAAAGCTATGTACCAGACTGTAAAATTAAATGAGTTTAAAAACATTATGCTGATTGCACTATATGCAGTATACATTGTTCTTGTTAAGAACCATTGCTGCTGAGTCAAAAGGAGATGTTTTTCTTCCTGCATCTTTCCAGGCAGTGCTTAAATTAGAATTATTACAGAAGTGCTAGTCTCTTAGCACTATGTCAGTGCACATCTCAGATTTCATATTAAGGTTCAGCCATAATCCTAGATTATTAAAGTGATGTACAGCTTTGATGAAAACTCCTTTCAAAATATTTAATGCTAGCTGCTGGCTGACCTGTATGTTGGGGCTCTGATCACTTGAAAAGGTAATAGATTTTATTTTGGCCCAGCTTAGTATTATCCAATTATACACAGTGTTCAAATTGTTTTAGATTTTACTCTAAGGAGATGTATCCAAATGACAAATGGAAATGTGAACGCTATCTAAAGGTGTCTTGATCTTATAGCTGAGTGAAACAATTTGCAGGTAGCTGAATGTAAGACAATACAAAAGTTTAACAATAATAGCACAAAGGTGTGAACTCTCTTGGTCCATTGTGGCCTGCAGGTGTTCATGGACGCCACAAATCCATGGCAGCACTTAGGCACGCGCTTAACTTTAAGCATGTTCTTCAATCTCATTGACGTTATTTAGCTAATTCATTTAATACATTATCTACAACAAACAGTTCATCAAGCTCTGCCCAAAAGCATGAGGAATTGTTGATTTGACACTTCCGGCGGCTTCACACCTTTTTAGAGAGGTCCCAGAGGGTAGTTCTGGGCATTCATTACACAGCTCCTGTAATGTTCTCCTTTAATTTATGCTTTATAAGTTCCTTTACAAGAACTTACAGTATCTGCTGTAGTTAGAGAAGTTAGAGACTACTGTTTCCAATTGAAACTGCAGTTGGGATTTAGGTAGGCAAAGTAAATCACATAAATTAGAAACTGAGCAGAATAAACACATCCTTATTCTTATTAGGTGCTTCATGGGATATTTGATGATGACTGCAAGTTGTCAAGATCTTAATTCTATATCCCATCTGAAAGGTACACACCCAAGTCCCTGACTGGGCATTAATTTGGCACTGACTCAAAGGACAAAATGCAGCCTATTTGTTCACCAGCAGCATTCTATGGGACTTTCTGAGAACTCTTCCATCCACATCTTTAACAGGCCTGACCCTGTTTACTTATGAGAGCTGAAGCCCAATGTTCAATGGCTGCAAACAATAAGTGAAAATTCCATGACTGAAATTCAGGCCCCACTGAAGTCAAATGCAAAACTCTCATGGACTTCTGTGGGACCAAGATTTCACTCTACAGCAGTATTATTCTTTAATACAACTATTTGATTGGATTAAAATATCCTCAGTTATCCTTAGTGATGCTGAATAAAGGTGGAAAAGGAGGAAAATATACAATATTTTAATCTGATTTCAATGAAAATTGGGAGAAGACATGATAATCATGACGACTAATATTATTCACAGAAAACATTTTTGGGTTAATCTTTTGTTTAATGGATCCAAATTGTTGGTTTAAACAATTTGAGATTTCCACAATAACACATTACTCCATTTGCTGTGTCTACATTTTCCATCTCTGGGTGTGCCTTACGATTGTAAAAGCTGATCCTGCCATTTAATTAATAACATGACATAATGTTGTAATTATTTGCCCCGTTCAAAGCATCATCCACACTCTGAGGTATTCGTTTCTGTAACAAGGGAATACAATGCTTTCCTTGCAGAAAATGGAAAAGGTTAAAGTCAACATTTTGGCTGATGGAAGGATTTATGGAAAGAATGCTTGTGTTAGTGAGGCATTTGTTGTATTTGTTCCATTGACATTTCCTAACAGCATAAATCTTTTATATCTGTTGTCATTAGCTCCTGTTTAATATATCGTGATTCTATTAGAATCAGAAAGCAAATGAACGACTGAGATTAAAATTAAACAACAGCTATAAATGAATACTAAGGGCCAGATCCTCGGCTGATGTAAACCTGCCTAGAAGTCAATGGATCTCCATCCCTTTACACCAGCTGAGGGCCTGGTTCCCTATACTTAGGAGAAACGGTGATATCAGAAGCATGTGTAGAACTTTTATTACCTTTTGCCCATACACTCACCTGAATGCAGAATTTGGCCCTTTGATAGCAGCAGGAAGATACTTCATTGTCTTTGTAATAAAGCACATTTGTTCACGCAAAGGGAGTTTACCAAGAATAAATAACTATTCTAAAATCCTAATTTCCTCCCATCTTCATACCATGGGAGAGGGAGGAGGGGAAGAAGGGATTCAAAGGGCTCAGTTAACAATCGCCAGATGTTCTCCGCTATTTTGGCCTAACCTTAAATAATGATCGGGTATCACTGCAAATACCATAAGCTGTGATAAAAATACCATCTAACATCTTAACATGCAGTCATTTGGTGGTGCTTGAGTAGAATTGTGATATCTGTTACAAAGCACGTGTGAAAATGAAATACCTTTCTTGCTGTTTCCCAACAGCTAAGCAAAAAGTTACATCAGAAGGAAATTCAGACACTTGTAAGATTTGGAGAAACAAATGGAAGATATTAACAATCTTGGTGTAGTGCACGGAAATACAATGTGGATAATCTGCAATCCACTACCTTCATTCTACAGCACAAGATATTTAGTATGGAAGAACTTTATGAAGCCCAATTTTAGCTCCTTAGCAAAATATATTCTAAAATGATGGACATGAGAGACCATTTGTCCAGGGAGGAATTGCCTTAGGTCTTGGCTATGTTGAGAAATTGACTGGAATAGCTATTATAGAATAAACTATTCTACAGTAGCTATTCTGGAATAGCTCCCCATGTAAACACTCTAATTATTCTGAAATAAAATTATTTTTATTCTGGAATACAACATTCACACGAGGAGCTATTCCAGAATAGCTACTGCCATTGAAATGCTTGCTTTTTCACTTACTTATATTATCATAATTCTACAGTTATCACAGACATTATTCCAAACATAACCAAAGTGCTGTTTTTGAAAGCAGAATTTACATAAATTCATTTAACACAATGACATCAGATATATAGTCCAGTGTGTGATTATTAAGGGGTTAAACCACGGGACTAGGAATCTATTTCCAGTTGAGTGCATAGGGCCATGGGCTTAAGTGATGCCCTCTGCACAGGAGCAAATTAGCACCTTCAGTGACTAACTATGTGACTTTGGGCAAGTCACTTATCCTTACTGTGCCTCAGTTTACCCATCTGTGAAACAAGTATAATTATAAAATGGAAGCACCATGAAACTTAATGAATTGAAATGTGTTGGGATCCTTGGATTAATACAGTATTGCATAGTGTAGATGTAAATAAATCATTATAATAATTATTAATTTAATAGTACAGTGCTGTCTCTACATGGTCATTAGACCGGGGGGGGGTTTACTGACAAAATTACATTAGAAATTTCCACAGATGTCAACTGCTGTCTTCTGGAGATTTCTCTGGAAAGCAAACAAACCATAAACTCAATTCATAATTGTTATAAACACACCCTAACCTAAACAATGTTGACATTTCAAAACTAGAGTTCCATGGGTTACTCTCATCAGCAGTGTCAGAAAGGGAACGGAGCTCGCTGAGGAGAAGATGACCGGCTGTTAGATCATTTGCAGGGCAATCAGTTAATTTGTTTTTCAAGAGTTATTTTGCATAAAGCAATGTGCCTCTCCCATCCTCCCCTTTCTCCCTCCATACATTCTTCATTATTTTGATCTAAGCCTGAAATAATATTTGGATTTCTAATATTCTCGGAGCTTTGCTCTGAAATAAATGGCATTGTGTCTGGAAAAGGCTGTCCAGTTACTATCAGTAGGGGATTCATTCCACCCAGCTAGAATAAAAGAAGAAGATATCCAGTTGCCAGTACCTACTGCTGAGTCCTTCTGGGTTTTTCTCATAAACTCATTCCAAGTACATGGTTTAAGCTCCTAAATGATGTTCAAAGTCCTCAGCATGAGGTTTAGGGCTTTGAAAGTCTGGTGAGGATATAGTCATAACTGACAAGGCAGGTATTTTGATGCTTTTCCACAAACAAGTCCCTTACAAAACAGGTCAGACCAACACTTAATTTAAAGAGGATTAATAGAGGCATCAGAGTGGGGAAAAAAAAAACAAAAAAAACCCCACGCACACACACACCAGCCAAGAAAAAGCCAAATGTATGCAGGGCTGAACAATAAAGCCAATGCATGCTGGCACTCTATCATATATTTTATCACTTTTAAAACTTGCTTTTATTCTCTTTTTTAATTTCAATAACCAATTCCATCCAAATCTTGAGGAATGATTTGTTTGGGTTTTTTTCGGTTTTGCATGTAACTTTTACTCATTCCTTCTATAAACGCACCTATCCTAAGCTCTAGGTGCATCTACAGTCACGGTCAGACAGTGGCTGGCTCTTCCCTGGGTTAGGAGAAGGAGAGGAGCAGAGTGCAAGGATCTTGGATTCCCTGCATAAGGACCACTCACTGTTGCTGTCTCACTGCTCTCTTGGTACTCTCCTCGGAGGCCTGCACATGCACCCATAGGGGGCAGAGATGAGTGAGATAGGAGGTGAGTTGGTTGGAAGGGGTTGTGAGGGCAGTCCCAGGCCAGTCAGAATGCAAGTGTAGCATTGTTACTTCTTATTTAAGCAATGTCTAATTTTATTTAATGTAATGCCTCTTATTTTATTTAAAAGCAAAGAGGCCCATAAAGCAGCTTGTACATGTTCTCCGGTGTTTGGATGGAAGGGGCTAACAGGGTCAAGTTGGAGGACATAAGGCATAACATTTTAAATAAAGATTGATATCCTTTTCTATTACTGTGCAATAGAAGCAAGAAAAACACCAAGGAGCACTTATATACCAGCCTCTGTTTGGGATTCCTGGATGCCTGAGCTCTGGGGGGCAGCACATGTGCATCTGGGAATGGTTGTGCAATGCTAGTCAATCAGCAGTGGTGGCAGTGTGATTTACATTCTGAAAATACATGGCACTGCCTCTCTCCCCCATGGGTGAAGGCCTGGATGTCAAATTTACCACCCTAAATTAGCTGCAGGTTGGCAGACTCTGGCTGCATTGTTCAGAGAAGTTCTCAAATGATTTATGTTTTGAATTCTGTATTTATTTTTAAATTATGCTGATGGCAAATGCCAATGTGAAACACATGGTGAAGTAATAAGAATGGCATGAATGATAATATTGTATTGACCTTCACAGGACAATATATCTTAACCAAAAGAACAAGACTAGCACTGGGCAAACCTTCAGCAATGCAGTACAGATGAGCATCCAGAATATGGCAGTTGCTGTTTCAGATTTATCCAGGCCTCTTTGGTCTAGAAATCCAGGCGGCAAAAAGCAAACATATGAGCTCAGCTTGACACTTTAGTTAACGGCATTGATTCAAAACACTGTGGGAATTATTCCTGGAATAGTGTGCTAGAAAACCTTCTCCATGAGAGGCAGCAAGGTCCCTGCTTCCCATCTGTTCTCTTCAATACAGGTTATTGTATTCTTCCTCCCTTCAGCCTTCTGCCTGTCTTACCTATTTGGAATGTAAAGTGCTTTGGGGTAGGGACTCTTTTACTATTTGTATGTATAGCATCTAGAACAATGGAGCCCCAACCTCTGTTGGGGCTTCAAGGTACTACTGTAATACACGTAACAGTAAAATGTTCTCATAGGGTGAGTTCACCCCACACAGGTGGCTCTTGCAAAGTTCTCAGTACCACTTAAGCTTAGCACCACTTTGAGCCCATATACACAGAGAGGGAAATCATGGTCCCATTGACGTCAGTGACAAAACTCCCATTAATTTCTAAGTAAGGTCAGAATTTCACCCACATTTGGACTGAACTTCATTTTTCACTGTGTGAAGCTTCTGAAAGCTTTTGTATTATTATAGGGATGGAAGAAGATCCATTACTGACAACTGCTTTTCCAAGATGTTTGTACCTTTGCAACTTTTTCACTCATGTATATTCTTCCTGCATCATTTAACAAGTCCCCATCTCCTGCTTCAGCAGTAAAATTCTCTCCAGATGCTCTTAGGTAGTCTCTATGAACCAATGTGTGTTTTGCTATTGTGGTGTGAAGGGGAGAGATTAGCGCCTGTGTCTAGGCTAACATTGCTCTCCCATTTGCAAAACAGATACAGATGAAGATCTTATAACTTTTCTCTATAAGCTAATTTTTTGCCATTTGGCTTGCAAAAATGACAAGAAATACACTTTTTTGCATAGTTCCTATGATATCATTGGTGGTCGCACTTCATAATATGTGTGTGTGTGTGTCTCCCCAGACTGACTCAGTTGTAGGGGTATCATTTTCATGACATCTCAGGATAAGGTTTTATCCTGGCCGTGCCCATCTCCTCTCTGGGACCCTGAGGCACAGAGAGGCTAAAGCCCAGACTTTAAAAGGCATTTCAGCATTGTGGCGCTCTGCATTGCACCACCTAACTGATTTAAGAGAGTCAAGTGATTTGCAAAAGTGATTTAGGCACTTAAGAGATTAAATCCCTTTGACCTTCAATTGGCCTTTGGCTCCAAGTGCCTAAATGCCTTTAGAAGATGAGACTTGGGCTCCTAAATCAGCCAGATATTTTAACACAATGCTGCAACTCCTAAATACCTTTTTAAATCTGGACCTTAGTAACTTGCCCAAGATCACCCAAGAAGTCTGTGGTACAATAGGGATTTGAATTTAGGGCTCCCATGTCCCTGGCCAGTACCCCTGGCACTGGGTTACCCTTCATCCCTACTTCATACCTAGTAGCACTCATTAAATTTTATATCATGTGGGGCAAGCGTAAACAGAGATGTTTACTTTTCAACATAGGAATGGCGATTTCAAGGGGCAGCCCACAGAAAACAAAGGCATAACAGTAACCCAGAAAAAAATACCACAGAGAGATGGTGTAGACGTGCAAATGCTATCACTGTAAAAGAAAATACAATAAACAATGTATAAAGATAATATGAAGCAAGCAGATGAGAAGGGAAACTATCACAGCACCACCTACCCTGTCTGGCTTTGAACTAGCCACTGCCAACTCTTGGGACTCCTCAGTAACTTCAACATAGGCTTTCCTGTGTCCTGGCACACCCCTTCTTGGGGTCTTGGGTCATTAACAACAATTCTCAAAGATACACAAGAACTCCTGCCCACCTTCCTAGCTGACTCCTAAGCCTCAGGGCAGGCATCTTAGTCTAGTCCCACCTGAGGTTTTCCTCTAGCAGACTTGCCTTCCTCACTGACTGCTGCTCCTTGCTGTCTTGCACCTTCTGCCCAGGCACTAGGGAGAGTCTCTCCAGGTAGAGCAGCTTATCCTGCTCTCCTGCGCCTTGGAATCCCTCCCTGCTCTCTGTCTAGCAGCAGCTCCCAAGGCTTCCTATCTGGAGTTTTCCCTCTCTTCACTTTGATTCTCCACAGGCTTCTTTCTTATCTCCACCCCAGAAGGCCTTATTTTAGCCACACGACCTACCTGTCATGAGATATTGCTTATATTCTGCATCTGGAAGGTATGCGGCTGGACCCATATGCTCTTAAAGGGCTAGTCACCCTGTGACTGGAACCCATTTTATGTCTTTACTCAAGCCTCATTCTTTGTGCTGAGACAATACTTTATGTTGAGATCAAAAGGAAAATGAAAAACTGCACTAATCTGAAGGCTTAATGTTTCCTGCTTATCAAAAGTTAGGCAAACAGGTTGGATTCAAGTCCTATGCAAATTTGTCTAAACTCCATCAACTCTGATGGTAAGTACGCCATTACTTTTGCTGAGCATGGTCTACATCTATCTTGTTCATGTTAAATCTCACAAGCTAAATATGAGTCAACAGTGTAACACTGTTGCAAAAAAAAAGTGAACATCTTTCTGGGATGTATTAGCAGGAGTGTTGTAAGCAAGACATGAAAAGTAATTATTCCACTCTGCTCTGATAAGGCCTCAACTGGAATACTGTGTCCAGTTCTGGGTGCCACATTTCAGGACAGATGTGGACAAATTGGAGAAAATCCAGAGAGAGCAACAAAAACGATTAAGGGACTAGAAAACATGACCTATGAGGAAAGAGTGAAAAAAATCAGTTTGTTTAGTCTGGGGAAGAGAAGACTGAGGGGAGACATGGTAACCATTTTCAAGTACATAAAAGGTTGCTACAAGCAGGAGGGTGAAAAATTGTTCTCCTTAACCTCTGAGGATAGGACAAGAAGGAAAGGACGTGAATTGCAGCAAGGGCAGTTTAGGCTGAGCAATAGAAAAAACTTCCTAACTGGCAGGGTGGTTAAGCACTGAAATAAATTGCCTAGGGAGGTTGTGGAATCTCTGTCATTTAATGTTTTTAAGAACAGGTTAGACAAACACCTGTCAAGGGTGGTCTAGTTATTATGTAGTCCTATCCTGAGTGCAGGGGACTGGACTCAATCACACAGGAGGTCCCATCTAGTTCTATGACCCTATTTTCAATCCCTTTTTTTCAAAATCTTTCTAAATAACTAGTTTTTAATTGTGCTACATATAAACACTTTGCTTTAAAAAAATTAATAAAATGGTGATTATTAAAAAAAATCAAGAAATGGAAGGGTATTTAAGGATTGTGGTAATTAACCTGCCATGCTAAAAATATTTCTACCTTAGAGAACTTCCTTCTTCTGAACTATACTTTATGGATCTGAAATGACAGCGTACTATTCTCATTCTATCTTTTCACTGAAATACTAGCTACCAATGCTGATGAAATGGGCCTTTATTGAACTTCAAAAGCCCATAATTATATATCCTTTCCTTGAGCTTTGATATTTTAATATTCAGCCAGTGAAATTATTATCTATTCCATCCACAAAGCATTTATTTATTTTGCTTGCTTTATCTCTGTTATTTCTTCAGTGGTCAGAGGGCAAGGAAGAAGCCCCCCTGCTTATTGGCAGCGGCAGAAAGCAGGAATTGAATGTACTAGAACTTTTATCTCCAACAGCTGAAGAGCTAAGCGTTTGAACTCCTTCTGCTCTGGCCCTAATGGGACTCAAAAATCTCCTCCTCCTCTCAGCGAGTTCCTCTAATTTATGCTTTGCAAGAGCCTGCCAAGTTTCTTTATATAGGTTCCCCAGTGCCATGACAGAGAAAGAGTCAAGAAGACAGTCTTCCTTCCCAACTCTGATCTAAATTGTTCATATTAAAAGGGCACTCGGTTTTCTAAAGTGTTGGAAGCGGCAAAGAAATTTCCACTCACGTTTGTTCAGCCCCAGTCTCACCAAACTGGCTGAATGTACAAGCGTGGCAGAAATATCTGATATATATGTACAGCACAAATATAAATACACACAGATAGCTGGCCATGGGAACTTTGGTCTAACAAAATAAAGTGGTATTTCATGGCAAAGTCATCAGCAGTTTATGCTTCACAGCTCCAGCATCTAATAGGAGTGAAAGCTCCCACAGATGCATCTGCTGTTATTCCTAATGAGGTTTAGAAATGGGGCTGAGCTGCAATATTCAGAGCCAAATCCTGACCCCCCCCCAAAGTTTGGGATTCGGGGTTTTGGTTGGAGTGCATTTCTAATAGGACGGCAACATGAGGCTGGAGGGAAATCCACTGCTCTGTCACCTTTTGTCTTTCCTTTAGGGCTAAGCAAAGCAATGCAGATAACATAAAGGACTAGATAGTATGACATACACACAGACAGCCTGTACGCACCATTGGAGAGCTGTACTACTCCAATAGGAGCATCAGGGAGATTGTGCCTGATCGCTGCTGGGGTTGCTCAGTGTGAACATTGTATGCTATCCATTGGAACAGCAGTTCTCAAGCAGGGGTACATGTACCCCTGGGGATAGGCAGAGGTCTTCCAGGGTTACTCAACTCATCTAGATCAGTGTTTCTCAACTTGTGGGTTGCAACCCCTGGGGGGGGCAGAAGACGAGTTTAGGGGGGCACAAGTGCAGGGCTGGCCTTAGGGGATGCCAAGCAGGGCAATTGCCTGGGGCACTGTGCCACAGGGGGCCCCACAAAACGAAGTAACATGCTTCAGCCCTTGGCAGCAGTGCTCAGGCTTCAGCCCTGGGTGGTGGGGCTCGGGCTTCAGCCCCACTGCCCAGGGCCCTGGCTTCAGACAAGGCTCACAAGTGAAAAACAGGTTCAAATATCAGTCTGAAAGGTAAGTACAATATTTATATTCCAATTGATGTATATTATAACTATATGGTATAAAGGAGAAAGTCAGCAGTTTTCCAGTATTAGTGTGCAGTGATACTTTCGTATTTCCATATCTGATTTTGTAAGCAAGTAGTTTTTAAGTGAGGTGAAACTTGGGGTATGCAAGACAAGTCAGATTCTGAAAGGGGGTCAGTCATCTGGAAAGGCTGAGAACCACTGCATTAGAGTGTCCGATTCCCCCCTCCCTGCCCCAGTGTCCTGGCTCCCTTAAGAGATCAAAGATTGAGTGGTCCCTGCTGACAGGAACTGCTGTTGGGCTCTGCCTTCACGTGGACAGTGCAATGTGGGAGGGGCTCTTTGCAGTGCTCCAGCCCCTCCTGAGTACCCATGGAAGAGTAGTGTTTCTCAAATGCAGCCACCGTGGGCACATGCAGCCACTAGGGGGCTTTCCTGCAGCTATGACATCTTGGGCAGAATAGGGGGCAAAGCAGTAGCCTTTCCCTGCAGGGTCCAGGGGCTCTGGGGGCAGGCTTAAACCCCCCCCCCCTTCAGCCTTGGGGCTCTGGCAGTGGACTCCGGGCTTCAGCTCCCCCTCCCGGCTCCAGCCGTGGGATCTGGGTTTCAGCCCAGGACGGCAGGACTTCAGCAGTGCCAACCTTACCCGCCACAGTGGTCAAGAGTCAAGGAGTGGGGTGAGCCTGGAGTGCAAGGCCACGGAAGGGAGCTCAGGGCAATGGGGGAGGGAGGAAGCAGCAGGGTCTGGGGGGCAATGGAGGGACCAGGAGGAGGCAGTGGAGGCCAGGAGCACCAACATACAACTGTACATTATTTTTATTATCAAGTCTGCAAAAAAAACAAACCCTACATAAATAAATTACAATGATTTGGATGTGTATATGTGCATATTTATTTGTTTTTCCTAAAGTTAATTACATATTTTAGGAAATTTTGTCCGCAAAAGTCGGTGGCCACACTCTGAGGCAATGAAACATTTGGTTGTGAGCACCCGACTCTACCCCACAGAGTTCTAACAGCAGATGGAATGGCCCAGACCTTTGCCCAGAACTGAAAACAAACCCCAACGTAAAGTGTGTGTGTGTATCACTGGCACAGGGGGAGGAGATTGCAAACCACCATGAAAAACTCGGTTCTCACAGTGTTTCTAGATCTCACGGGGGGCCTCAGCAGTAACTCGGAAGTACTGGGAATCTCCTTTGCCGGCCTGCTACAGTGAGATTTCTAGCCTGATTTCTAAAGTAAATCTCTTTGTGTATGTCTGGATTGGTGTCAATGTACCAGATAAATGTACAGAGTGCTGATAAATGTGCAGAGTGCCGATTCTTTGATGGCGCTCTCATTTTGAACCACAACCCCCTTTCTCAACTGGGTCATTTCAATTGTATTAAAATGGGTATAATAATGACATATGCCTTTCATTGGAGCATCTTCAGGCACTTTACCAACATTAATTAAGCCTCAAAAGAGCTGTGAAGTGATTTAAAGCAGCAGTTCTCAACCAGGGGTCCAAGAACAAGCAGATTACAGGGGGTCAGCCAAGCAGGACCAGCATTAGACTCACTGGGGCTCAGGGCAGAAAGCTGAAGCCCGGCTACCCAGGGCTGAAGCCAAAGCCTAAACAATTTATCTTTGCAGGACCCCCTGTGGTGTGGGGCCTCAGGCAATTGCCCTACTTGCTATCCACTAACCCCAACCCTGGGTTTTATATGCAGAAAAACAGTTGTTATGGCACAGGTGGGCCGTGGAGTCTTTATGGCATGTTGGGGGGGGCCTCAGAAAAAAAAAGTTTGAGAACCCCTGGTTTAAAGTATTAGCATCCCCCTTCTACAAACATGGAAATGGAGGCAGGCATTGCCCAAACTTACAACTCGCTTGCCCAAACTTACAAAGCAAATCAGCAGCATTTACAGCAATCAAACAGAGAACTTCATTGTAGCCTGCCCCAGGCTCTCACCATGGGACCATACACACTCTCTAGACCAGTGATACTCAGACCTCAGTGGTTCAGGAGCCAAATTAGCAATCAATATTAAAGTCACAGTAGCGTGAATTCATTGTTTCATTTACTATGTATATATATATTATTCTCACAGCAAAATGACTAACCAAGCATTATTATTTTATCAACTACAATTGATTAATAATATAGTAAAAGCATCCTGATTGATTAACAAGTTAGAATGGTTACTAGTGAAATCACCCAGTGTTTTAATATCACGTGCTGCAAAGTGCCACAGGAGACACATTAAAGAGCTGCTTGCGGCTCACAGACCTCAGTCTGAGTATCACTGGTCTAGACACAGCTTCGTCTAGAAGTGTTTCCCTAAAAACCATAAGTTTACCAAAAAGCAAACTGGTTTGAGAGTGGAAGGACAGTTATAGTACGAGATTATTTTTTCATTTAAGATATTATTTGAGTGCCATAAAATCACAACCCTGTACAGTACACAAGAGAATAACTTAGAGAAGCAACCAGCCTCAACAATGAAAAGGGTGAATGGTTTAGATGAAATCTGAGCCCACTCCAACCAATTTCACTCAAGTCTGTCAAATACAGTCTAAAGATCTAAAGGGAGATTATCAAAGGCACAACAGAGAGTTAGGAATTGGGCCCCCAACTCTCATTAGTGTTGGCCTATTTGTGTTAATGGAAATCCCCCCCTCTATTTTCTAGGTGTTTGCATCCCACACATGTGACTTCAGACCCCATCCTGGTAAGAAGGAGCCAGCTCAGAAGGACCCCGTCCCCTTTACTCCATGACAGGAGGGAAGTGATAATCTGAGTTTGCTCACTTTGAGGGGAGCGTGAAGCTGAACACTTTTTAGTTGCTCGGTCCCGTGCAGATCAGCCTTTCTCAGGCACTAATGGAGCTGCAGCATCTTAATGGCTCTAAGATAGGAATGAATTAGTGTTGCTTGTTGGTCCACTCTACAATGCCATTAGCTTAAAAGTACTGAATTTCCATCACAAACTTCTATGGGGGAGGGAGCAGTGGGGGGCCTGTCGAGTTTCCAGTATATAAAAAAGATACTATGCGGAGCTCACAGTGAAAATCCCTGTGATTTGCTACACTCCCCTGCTGATAACACCATGCACAGAAGAAAGAAGTTAAGTCATTTGAGCTCTAAATATTCCTCAGTCATGTCATGTGAGTCACAGAACTCATCCCCCTCTTTAAAGCATTTGAATGCTTCTTTCCTTTCATCTCTGTTGTTGTTTACGTAGCAATTCCCAGCAATGAAGCCACTGGTGAGTATATGCCTGCTCAGTTACAATATCCTGCTGTCTGTTTGCTGGATTAAGTTGTTTATCCTCTTACTTAAACCATTGGGAAACCTATATACTGCTTATGTCAGGCCAAACTTCGCCCTCTTCCAGTAACATGGTACCAGACACCAAGCGCAAAGAGCTGTCTGGAAGAGTGGTGACAGTACTTCACTCAGAGAGGTGCAGGTGCTAGGCATGCCAAAGTACCTCAACCTTTCAGTTGACCACGTAATGACCATGTTTTGCCTTATTCCTCTGATGCTGGGGCTTTCACTTCTGCTATCTGGCACTGGATGGCCTTTGCCTTCCCGCACCAGGCTTCTGTCAGCAGCCATGATGGGATCGTGCAGTCATAGCGGTGCAGTGTCCTTGTCATGCCTCTGCCTTTCCTCTTCCCAAGCGCCTCCTGCTCCAGTGGTACAAATGATGTGAACACAATGGTATGAGAAAAGCAATGATACTGTAAATGCTTTCTGATGCACTTCAATGGAGCAATTATCTTGGCTTGATTCTTGGTTCTTGAATGCATCCGATGAAGTGAGCTGTAGCTCACGAAAGCTTATGCTCAAATAAATGTGTTAGTCTCTAAGGTGCCACAAGTACTCCTTTTCCTTTTAATGAATAGATAGATATCTGACACAGGAACTACATAGGAGCCTTTTAAAAAAAACGAGGGTTTTTACATTCATTGGATGGTTTGATAGGGAAAAAATAACCTCAGGTGCTATTCTTTAAAAGCAAATGAAAAAACTTTAATTCTGAGATTTTGAAATACTAGATAGTCTTGAGGGGCTGTTTCACACAAAAATGACTTTGTATTAAGAAACGTTAGTTTCTTAAATTTAGCTCTTTAAAGGATGCAAAGGAATTGGAAATCTAAACACATAGCATATCCCTCCATTCAGCCCAACCAACTAAAATATTTGGCTTCTATTTGCAACTACCCCAATTAAAAAAAAAGTTAGGTTTGAAGGAAAGTAAGTTTGAAGTGAATGTTAAATTTATATTAGATACTTGTTAATTAGCTAGTAAATGAGTCACCCCCACAGACTGCCATATTCTGTGCTATTTAAAGCAAACGTTGTGTCAAGTTAAACTACATCTGCAGCCAGTGAGTTGACTAGACATTTCAAAGCTTAACTTATTCATATTTTTTTTTACTGTTAAAAAGGCCAAGACTAAAATACCCACCTGGGTATTCATAGTCAGGGAAGGAAGAAGAGAAACCTGTTAGCCTTTATGAAAGCTGCTTCCATTTATATGTACATCCACCAAAGTGCTCTCTGGTTACTTATGATGAGCCATCCTTGTTTTTTCCTCATGCCTCACTCTTCTGTTCCTTGTTAGCATTCTCTCCTTTAATGGTCTTTCCACAAGAAAGCTGTTGACTTGGATAAATAAGTCCAAAACCGCATTTTCACCAGATTTGGTAAAAAGAAACCTGTGGATGTTTACACCAGTCAAAATGGTTCCTTAGCTTACTAAATATTAAAAAGGGAAGAAGGGATGGATCTTTCCAAAATTGCCCTGTTCTGTACACTCCCCTTGAAGTTCTGGTACTGGCCACTGTCAGAGATAGGATTCTGGGCTAACTGGACCATTGGTCTGAAACAATATGGCCATGCTTATGTTCTTAAAACCAAACAGAAATTCTCTTAGTGGCATGGTAGCATTTGCCAAACTTCTAGGCCTACTTTATTCACATGTTAGATCCCTAACTCCCTTGTGGGCTAGTGGGATGACACACAGCAAGCATCCAACCACTCTTCTGCTTGGGATGGAACAGATGTCTGAGGTACTACAACACATAGCTATCAATACAAATAAGCCATGGTGGTTCTTAATGGGAATCTGGCATATACAGGGATTCTAAGGTGGCTTGAATTCCCTGCTCCTTTTCCTGAAGGTTCTAGAAAATTGGAGAAGTCTTTTGCAGATGAGGAAATAAAGAGATAGCTATTTGTTTGGCCAAATCCTTCCCCCAGGAATACTCAAACAACCCAACTGTAGCTAAGGGAGAGGCTTTTCAGCAACCAAGGGCAAAGTCTGAGCTCTCATTTTTCCTGATGCTGAGACCTCAGTAAATGTTGTTACCACAAGTACATCAGAAACACGTGGCATGAGGACCTCAGAGAAGGGTATCATCTTTCCACGGTCTTTGGGCCTAGATCTACAAGGCTAGAGCCATGAGTAGAAGCAGGATGCCAGGTGTAAATGATCACCATTTGTGCAGTGGCAAAATTAATGTGAACCAAAACTTGTTGTGAAGTAGCTTGGATCAACAGATCGAATGTGTCACAGGAAGCTAATTTATTTTAAAGACAAACTCAATCAGAGGGGGAAAAAAATCTAACTCTGTACAGCTCAATTTTCTCCTTCTTTACTGCTAATGAAACAAAATTTCCTTCTCGCCACTCCACCAAAATGACAATTTTCAACTGGACTTCCATAAATTCCATGTCACATCATTCTTCCTCCACAATGTGATGAGGGTTGGTGGTATCTCTACAGCCTCCCTTAGCAGCATAGTCTAGTGACTAGGGCAGTAGGCTAGCATTCAGGAAACCTAGGTTCAATTCCTAGCTCTATCACTCGTCTGAGGCAGTCACTTGCTGCCTAGTGCCTCAGTTTCCCTCTGTAAAATGAGAATAATGATACTTGGCCTCCTTTGTTAAAAGTCTTTGAGAGCTATGGATCTGGTATTATTATAGCTGTACTTCCTCTACCCCATCACATTGTGATCTAATTTGCTCAGCAAAGCACAAATTTGTTTGCAGCTGTATTCCATGATCACTCATTTTTTACATGAGCCCCAGGTCAAGAGTGCTTGTAATGTCAAGAGTAAAAGTTAATTTTTCACTTCTGAGAGCCTAAATTGGGTCATTTAGTTTCCTTTGCACATGGAGGAATATAGCATATGGAGCATACAGTTCAAAGAGGGCGCAGGATGAAATAATACAAGGAAAGCTCAGGCTTTAAGGTTTTGTCTTACAGTATGAAACTGAATATGTGTCTCTTCAAGGAAGTAACAGCTTTCCATTTTTAAGTCAAGTTTGGCCAAAGGCAACTGCGTCTTCTTAACACAGTTCGGTCATTCATCAGTGTTTGTATTTCTGCTATGTTCAGCTTGGCAGCTCGGTTAGTTATATAATGATCATGTGGGCGGCTTCCTTCCCCCTCCATTTTCCCCCTCCACACACACACTTTTATTTCCAATGTAATGTTAAAGAAGAAAAACACAAAAGAAAACACTACTGAATCTCATAAGCAAAATCTTTCGGGAAAGGGTTTTGGAAGTTACGTCACTGAATTGGAACCATAGGCCCAGCTCTCCCTTGAAATTTGCTCTTCACCTGATATTCAGGAGACATTTTCCTCTCCTTCGTCTCTCTTACTTTCCAGCTCCCCATTCTAATGTTTAATACAGGCAATAGCTTTGAAGCCTTTCCAAATGAAAATGCCAGAAGCACCCAGGTTTTCCAGGGAGCCTGCCAACTCCAGCAATCATTAATTTTATGTGCTAATTTTAAAGTTGATCGTTTTTGTGTCTTGAACTTCAAAGGTGAATAATCTAGGATTTTCTAAAAAGTAGAAAATCATTTTAAAAATGTTTCTTTGCAAAAGAATATTATTTTTATTTCAAGGAATGCAGATTTCCTCTTTATAGCCTATATAAATGTTGTTGAAGAGCTCTTGCCAAATACTTGTTTTGTCCCAAAGAAATGTTTAAAGTGAAATAAATCAGGCTGGGCTATAAAGTGTTTTCATTTGTTTCACTGGTGGCACTGCAGCTTTTATAAGTGAAGTGTGCACATTATGTGTGTGCAGGGCAATTATATTTTTCAATTACAAAACACAGCTTATTAGATTGACTAAAGTGACAGATTTCAGTTTGTTTCTATCAGATATTACACAGCCATTTGCATGAAATTTCTAGGGCATAATTTTGACAGTTTTCCCACTCATCAGCACATTAAAAACAGCTGTGGGTCTGGACAAACGACTTCAGCAGAACCTACTGAAAGTATCTTTTTTCCCCCTTCTGAGCCCAGCAGATGAAACTTGGAGTTCATTATGGTAGTTTAATTATGATTCAGTAAGGATGTCCTTCAGTGAAATCCATGGCTCCATAAACAACATGTTCTGTCATATTAGATGTCTTCTATTTCAGTTTTAAAGTCACAAAACCATGTGCTTTTCATTTGAGTTTTTGGACCCCCTGCTAAATTTATAAACATAAAGGAATGGTAGCAAAGGACAATCAGCAGCTTGAAGTGTGTATAGTCTCATATTCTGGTTGTGGAGGGAAGTTTACTGGTTTCGTAAAAGAGAACATTCAGAGCAAAATTGGGCTGATTTAGATGTTGGTATGAGATACAGCCTCAGTCTGATATGGGTTAGCAAATGTATAACAAATGCATTCGCCCTGAGTCTCTTACATTGTTTTAAAGTGAAAACAGCTGAAGGTTCTTGGCTTATTCTCCTTTGCAGCAGAATTTTTGAGACACGTCAGAGAAAAGTTCCGCAGCATTGCAAGCAATTAAAATGGGTATTTTTTGTGTTTGTTTTTTCCACTTTATCAAAGCCCAGAAACTAAGAGAGACAAAAGATTTTCAGGCAAATGGGAACAAAATCTTTCAATGTATTTTAGCTTGTATTAATTTCACTGTGGTTAAATGCATGAGGACGTTTCTTCTCCCCCCACCCCCTCCTATTATTTGTCCACTAAAGAAATGTAAGTTCTTCCTTAATTTCTTCTCTTAGCTTTAGTGCTCAGTTAGATTCTGAACCAATAAAACACTTAATCCTGTGCTTAACTTAAGCGGGTGACTTGCCCTGTTGACTTCCAGGCCAGTCTAGAAGTTTACGAGCATTACCAGTTTCTACTGTTTACTTATTAACGCCAGTGAGTTTGAGTTCCCAAAAAGACAAAAGTGCCATTATAATTGTTTACTTATTATATCTAGGGCTCTACCAAATTCACGGCCATGAAAGCTGATCCCCCCCCCATGAAATCTGGTGTTTTCTGTGCTTTTACCCTATACCAGCATTTCTCAAACTGGAGTCCATGGACCCCTGTGGGTCCCCAAGGGTACTTCTGGGGGTCCACGGGCCCCGCTGATCAACTCCTCCCTCTTCAGAGGCGCAGCAGGGCTAAACCTGCCCTGGCTCTGCTCCGCTCCCAGAAGCGGCGGCATTTACCTGCAGCCCCTGAATGGGGGGTGACCCAGGGGGTCTCCACGCTCTGCCCCCACCCCAAGCTCTGACTCCGCAGCTCCCATTGGCTGGGAGCTGTGGGGTGTGCTTGCAAGCGGGGGCAGCACGTGGAGACCCCCTGGTCCCCCTGCCTAGGAGCCACTGCCAGAGAGATGTGCCAGTTGCTTTCAGAAGCTGCCCAAGGTAAGCATCGCACCCTCACCCTCTCCCGCACCCCTACCCCAGCCCAGAGCCTGCACCCTGCACCCAAACTCCCTCCGAGAGCCTGCACCCCCTCCTGCACTCCAACCCCCTGTCCCAACCTGGTGAAAATGAGTGAGGGTGACAGCGAGCAAGGACGCAGGAAGAGGTGGGGTTGGGGTGGGGTCTTGGGGGAAGGGTTGGAGTGGGGGGTGGGGCCTGAGGCTGAACGGGGGGACTTGGGGGTCCCAGAAATGTTTTAAATCAAAATGAGGGTGCTCAGGTTGCTGAAGATTGAGAACCACTGTCCTATACTATACAGATTTCACAGAGGAGACCAGCGTTTCTCAAATTGGGGGACCTGACCCAAAAGGGAGTTGCAGGGGGGTTACAAGGTTATTTTAGAGGGGTCATGGTATTGCCAGAGAGCGGCGGCTGCTGACTGAGGGCCCAGCTCTGCAGGCAGCGGCACAGAAGTAAGGGTGGCAATACCATACTGGGCCATCCTTACTTCTGCACTGCTGGTGGTGGTGGCTCTGCCTTCACAACTGGGCTCCCAGCCAACAGCCCCTGTTCTCCAGCAGCCCAGCTCTGAAGGCAGCACGGCCACCAGCAGCAGCACGGAAGTAAGGGTAGCAATGCCGCAACTCCCCCTGCAATAACCTTGCAACCCCCCACAACTCCTTTTTGGGTCAGGACCCCTACAATTATAACTCCATGAAATTTCAGATTTAAATAGCTGAAATCATGAAATTTACCATTTATAAAAGTCCTATGACCATGAAATTGACCAAAATGGACCATGAATTTGGTAGGGCCCTAATTACATCACATGTAATATGTTGCAATATACTGTGGACAGCTAGCACATTAAAATGCTTCCGTAATATGACTCTCTTTCTGTTGTGAATACAGATTGGTAGATACCTGAAGAAAGTATCTGTGAACATTTGTTTGAATAAATACCAGGAATTCACTCTGAATGTGCACTCTTCTTTGATGAACACTTCATTTTCTCAAGCATATTTGCAAAAAGTGAAGGTCTTGTGCATAGTCATGCAACTCCCTGTTCACAAGAAGTTTCATGCCCAAAGAGTTCACATCGCTGTCTTGCAATCTCATTGGTTTCCTTTCACCTGCATATTACAATTTCAAATACCCAATCTGGGAGCAGAAAGAATGGCAGGTGATACAGAAACTTACCAGGAACAACAAATAGTCAAATGATTATGTGAATGAACCTCAGTCTACAGTAGCATGACCAAATGTCCCATTTTTAAAGGGACAGTCCCATTTTTGGGGACTTTTTCTTATATAGGTACCAATATTATATAGGTGCCCCCACCCACTGTCCCGTTTTTTCACAGTTGCTATCTAGTCACTCTAGTCTAGGGGAATATCAAATGTCAGATAATTCGAGTGACAAACAAATTAATCAGAATCAAATACAATTTGTAGATAAGTCCCAAACAAAAAGAGTGGAAATTCTGGCTAAAATTTTCAGCTAGTCCTACTGATTTCTGTTGACAGCTAGGTTTTGGAAAAAAAGCAATGAGTCAATTAAGCCACTGATTCCTGGGGATACTGATTCTCCAAGAGAGGCTAGTGGAAACCAAAAGTGACAATTAAGGATACTGATATTTATTATTTGTATTGTGGTAGCACCTTGAAGCCCCAAGGAGCTTATAGCCTGAGTATGTTAGAATTTGCACTTGAACAAGGGCCAATCACTGGTACTTTCTATTTCTCCAGCTGACACAGACATTGTGAGCAATTAGTAATCTGTACACAGTACACTGAACGTGTACTAGGCTGACAACTTTATCTTAAGTATTGCACTCACTAACTGTGCTACCTTGGCCTGTAGGGTGGCAAGAAAAAAAAAAGAACTACCCAATTAATCAGGTGCCTTGCATTTGCCTCCAAAGGCTCGATAAACAGCTGATTTGTCCCATATGCTGCCCAGTCATTAAGACTGGCAAGGATGGTCGCTTCACACGTGTGTTTTCCATTTCTTCTCCTTTGGGATACTGTTCCAGCTGGTAAGCAGGCAACCAGCAAGCTGATGCAGTCTGACATCTCCACTCCCACTGCTAGCAATGCGTCTTGCTTCAGCGTGGAATCAGAGAGGCAATAAGACAATAAATGGGGATAGGATTCAGTCACACAGTCCTGCCTGGCTCACACCTCCAAGGGTCTGAGACACAGCAAAAACAAATGTATGGTTCTGCAGGTGAACAGTGAGGCAGAGCCCACTGGATGGGGAGGGGAGAGTGATCTGAAACAGTCATCTAATCTTTCCAGAGAGCCAGAGAAAGAGAGACAGACATCAAACTCCTCCAAAAGGCCAGGTGTTAGTACCACAAAGCCAAACAATGACGACATCCTCTGCAGAAGCATGAGAATTTGTTACCTGCCAAGCTGCTGGATACATACTCTCTAGTTTCAGAATCTCATTTATGATATTTAGGCTGTAAAATCCTTCCAGACCATATAGCTTCCAAGGGTGTTACTCTAGAGAGGTTTGGGATGTGCTATATCTTTCCATTATTGGCATCCTATACACTAGGAATTTCAGATTTGTGGGAGAGGATGTCTTAAAGATATCACTGAGCGGGAAAATATTTCTTTTCTATATCAACAGATGGATAATATAGAGCCCATTGTTCAGTGTAAACAGGGGGGTTGGCAGGATAGAGACCTGCTAGGGGTAATGTCTTTCACACAGCTTTCAACGTTTAGGTGTAGACCAATACTAGCCCTGCCGTGGATGCACAAGGCTGGGAAAAGGTTTAAGGAACTTTCCTCCCTTGCACATAAACCAGTCATAATGCCAATCTTTGAGTTCCCTGAGTCAATGAAAGATTTGCCATTGACTTCAATGGAACGAGGCTTGATTCTCTCCCCACAGGATAAGTGCAAATCCCTTTGACTTCTTCGTATCCTGTGGTGGGAGAACTGAGCACCTCATCTATAGCATGTGTGTGTGAGAGAGAGAGAGAATATAGTATGTAACGCAGAGCAAAGGGGTGTCATTGCTACATAATATTATTTAAAACGTTCTCTGTACTGTGTCGCTACTGAAATGAGGAATAGATGGGATTATAAAAAAGCTTTTTTTTCCTTTTTTTTCCCTTTTGTCCTTGGATTTGTAGTGTCCCCAAGCTGTTGGAAGCATCCCAAATTAAAGCGCTATGATTAGCTGCTGAAGTAACTGTCAGCTTTATGGAACTTGCCTGTACTAATATGGATATCATCTCAATTGGAACTAAACTCCTGAAGACCAGCCCAGCATGTCCTGGACCCAGGGTAAACCAAGCACTGAATTTTCTGGGGGTGATCACATCGCCATTTGCTCTGAGGGGCACTAAAATGTTGCCTAAAACTCCAGAACAAGAAGAGTGGCTGACATTCCTCTGGCCTGATAGAACAAAGGTAAAGCCTGATGGAGACAGACCTTTCCTGGGGAGGCCCAAAGCTCTGGAAAGAAATCTCATGGGATTTAAGAACCACCATAAAAATCAGCAGCGTTTGTTCCAAGTGCAAAGCGCACTTTGTCAGCCTGGCCTTCACTGACATAAACACATAGTGCATTGCACTTCCAAAAAGAAAAATTCCACATGCAATTCCACCGTCCCCTGGGGAGACAAAGAAAGAAAGGAAGGAAAGAACTACAGGGTACAGCTGCTACACTTCTAGGTTGAGCATTCAAAGGGGTCTAGGGAATTTAGGCACCCAACTCCTGTTGACTTTCAATAGGAATTTGGTAGCTAACTCCCTTAGGCCAGTTTGAAAATCTGAGCCATAGCTTATTGCACAATTGGAACGCATTCAAGATGCCACAATTATGAGCACAGAAGAAGAACCTAAATAGGACAAAGTAGAACAGATTCTCCAACAGCAGGACACACAACTCTTATTGCCTTAAATGGAACTGACACATCTCTTGTGGTTTGGAAAGAGAAATCCCGACATCCTCCTCTACCACCTACAAGCATAGCATTAATTTCAAATGTTAATTCCCCCTTAAACTGCTACAATTGAATTGGATAATGGCATTAATATAGATCTGTAGATAACAAAAGCAATGTTACGGATGCAATGTCAGAGTCTTCCAACTTCTGCTACAGCTGTTGCTGTACTATGATACATTCAAGACTAACAAATTTATTTGAGCATAAGCTTTCGTGAGCTACAGCTCACTGCTCATGAAAGCTTATGCTCAAATAAATTTGTTAGTCTTTAAGGTGCCACAAGTACTCCTTTCCTTTTTGCAAATACAGACTAACATGGCTGCTACTCTGAAACCTATGATACATTCCTTATGCTTACAGTTTCCAGGACTCCAATTGTCTGAGCTCCACTTCTGTGAGCAGGGGCATTGTTTTAAAGAGTGACTTTCCCATTGGAGAATAAAATCTTTAACACTCTAATGTACAATGGGATGTAGCTGGCTCAAGTCCCATCTCCTGCTGCTTGATTCTTAAATGAGATCATAATCCAGTGCTTGTGACATCGTGGTCTGGTGCCATAGAATGGATGTTATGTCATAAACTCAGTATTGTGCCTGCACTATAGATAGGGCCCTACCAAATTCACATCCATGAAAAACACATCACGGATCCTGAAATCTGGTCTTCTGTGTGCTTTTACCCTATGCTATACAGATTTCATGGAGGAGACCAGTGTTTCTCAAATTGGGGGTCCTGACCCAAAAGGGAGTTGCAGAGGAGTCGCAAGGTTATTTTAGGAGTGCTGCGGCATTGCCACCCTTACTTCTGTGCTGCCTTCAGAGCTGGGTGGCTGGAGAGTGGCGGCTATTGGCTGGGCGCCCAGCTCTGACGGCAGCACCCCACCAGCAGCAGCGCAGAAGTAAGGGTGGCAAAACCGTACCATGTCACCCTTACTTCAGCGCTGCTGCCGTTAAAGCTGGGCGGCTGGAGAGTGGCGTCTGCTGACTGAGGGCCCAGCTCTGCAGGCAGCAGCGCAGAAGCAAGGGTGGCAATACCATACCGGGCCATCCTTACTTCTGCGCTGCTCCTGGCGTCAGCTCTGCCATCAGAGCTGGGCTCCTGGCCAGCAGCCGCCACTACTGTCCAGCTGCCCAGCTCTGAAGATAGTGCAGAAGTAAGGGTAGCAATACCGTAACACTGTGACCCCATGACACACACACACACACAACTACTTTTTGAGTCAGGACCCCTACAATTACAACACGATGGAATTTCAGATTTAAATTGCTGAAATCTTGAAATTTACAATTTTTAAAATCCTATGACCATGAAATTGACTAAAATGGACCATAAATTTGGTAGGGCCCTAACTATAGAGAGAGCAGATGAACTGGGAAAACTCAAGGATCTTCAAATAATAATGAGCAAAGGTGGTTAAAAAAAGGTAAATGGATTTCCACTTAAAGATTGAGGGTTGTATTTGCCCCCACTGACACAGATGGTGGATGCAATGTGTAACCTCTGCACCACTGTTCTGGGCTTGGCAAATTCACTTTTGGGGTGTTTTCACTGCCACTGTCCCTTGAGGCATGTGCCAAGAATGGGCAGCTTTGACTTCCAGTCACAGTGTGGTGTCTATAGGAGATCCCTTGACACAGGCTGCCTAAGAGATGGGCTGAATGTGTGAAGTTTTTAGGTATCTGGCCACACCCTCTCCTCACCACACATTTTCTGTGCCTGCCTGAATCTGGCCCCCTGGCAAAATGAGGATTATAGGTGCCATCTGCTGCCAATGACCAACCTCTGCAGTGGAATTGTAGACTGTGGAGATACTGCCTGGCTCTTGTTCATGGAAGACCAGGAGTGGATTAAGCCATGGGCTATTTTAAAGAAGCCCCTAGTATAAAAGGTGTACAATAGATAGATCTACCCCTGCTCCCATAGAAATCAATGGACAGTCACAGTTTACTCGAGAATTTGAATGGGAGCAGGATACACAGATAACTAGTGAGCCAGTGCAAAAACCAACCAACCAACCAACCAACCAACCATTTCAAAGGTCCTAAGAAAGGCAAACTGAGATCTTTACATTGTATTCTCATTACGTTTCCCACCCCCTGTTCTCTGCTGCTTTAACCTTCAGTTGTTGCTGTTGGAATCCTCTTTATTCTGCTCCACTTGTCATTCTTTTTATTTTTATTAGAGACACTTTGGCAGAAGACTTATCAAAATGCTCTAAGCTTGTCAACAAATGCTGTTAAGTGACGAGTTTAGACAGAATGTGTAAATGGAAAAAGGGCATGGGAAAATATGGGATGAAAAAGAATGTTGCATGTTGAATAAAGGCAATAGAATAATAAGGGTAGGATCCTGGTAATAAATTACTTGTACTGTTATAAAAGTGGGTTTCTACTGTTAAGCCAGGCCTATCTGTGCATACTTCTTTTAACAGTGCTGCAAAGAACTATGCAGGAGGGCAGATCCTCAGCTGAAGGCAACCGGCATCGCCCCATCAGAACCAATGGAGCTTACACTACTTAAGCAGCTAGCCCTATGACAAATGTTACTAGCTAAAGAACTTGCTACTATTTATTGCATTTTAGCCTCCAAAAGCTGTCACTTTTTTGGTCTCAGAATAACTATAAATTAAAGAGCAGATCCTTAGGTGGCGTAAATCAACATCACTCCATTGCAGCTTTGCTGATTTATACCCTATTTTTTCCCTCTGAACTAACATTAAATGTGAGGATATCCAAGTGGCCCTCTCATTCAGCAATGTGCAAGGCTGATCCAGACTATTAATTACAGTGCTAAAAGAGTGCCCCTTAGCTCTCCCCCTCTTTGAAGTTTCACAGAGGACATTTGCTTACATAAGCTAAAGAAAGAGGGGTTTAAGGGTGACCCCAACATGGGCTAGTGGTCTCCACTTTCATAAGCGTATAAGAAGAAAAATAAATCACTGAAAAACCAGCATAAGCCAAGACTTACAGTGTGATTACTTAATTAGGTGTAAGGTTACATTGCAGGTCATGTTATGCTGTACTAGAAGGGTTAGAATTCAGCAGGTTTAGGTCAAACAAAATAAATCAGAAGTTCCATAGTAAGGTGAAAATAAAACGCTATCCTTCCCACCTACCCAATTGCATGTGGAACAGCAGCAAGCAAGCATCCTGTAGACCAAGGAAAGATATATGAACTGGTAGGGGTTAGCATCTCGGCTTTAATTTCTGATATGTCTCTTTGGAGATTACAGTGTGGAAGTAACCTGAATCAGACCAATTCAGGTTAGGGCTAATAGTCAAATGATGCTAATCAACCTCATTTAATTCCAAAATGCACTACTAGCTGGATGAGGAGCTCCAGCCACAGGGCTACAAAACATGCATGAGCAATTCAATGGGCACAAGGGAAAACTCAAAGGAGGTGAAAGGGTGACTAGCCCAGCCATGCACCTCACACTAAATGCAGCTGCACTGACTGACATCAACTGGGAGGAAGCTTTCGGTGGCTCAGTAGCTACTGGCTATGGTTAGAGGTGAGAGACAAAAACTTGGAAGAATGTGACACTAAGGAATGAGTAGTTCAGCAAGAAAAGCTAAAAAGAATAAGATAAAATGACTTGATCACACCTTTAACCAGCTCCAGACAAACACCTACATGGGCTTTGCAAGGATTATCCCAGTACTGGCTTTGTGTTATTAACCATGACCCTATGCTCTTGGAGCCAGGGGCTGTCTTTACATGTCTGTACAGCATCCAGCACAACTCAGTGACTGGAGCCCCTCGGTGCTACTGGTGTACCAATCATAAATGCATAAATCAGATTTAGTCCTGGTGTAGGCAAGTGCCACTTCATTAGGCTGAATTTAATGCTCTATCTTTCATGGGCTGTTTAGCCTCAGGGAACATTTTATGGCCAAAATAACATGAACCTTTTGAACAAGGGATGACACCAGTAGTGTTGTCTAGAAATCTAATAGGGGTCTATAGAAATTACTCTACAAGTCCATAGAATCTGATAGAGAATGCTCCCATTTATAAAGGATTGTTGAGCTGTTCTGTAGAATTGCTAGGATGTAAATAATTCTCTGTTAAATTCTATAGGACTTCTCCGTAAGGGGAAATCCCATCTTCTCAAGCTATCTCCACCTGAAATGACACAAGACTACTAGATTTCATTTGATCAGCCCTATAGATGTCTCCCCATACCATTAAATATATCCATTTACATAAAAACACCCATACACAGCAATTCAGTTCTGATGTAAGGGGGTGCAGCATCACTGAAGACAACAGAGTGAACATGAGACCCCCAGCTACTTAAAAAAATATATGAATACTAGAACCCACCTGACAGTTAGTCAAATCAGATAGAAAGGTGGAATTGAGAACTTCTGCCCATGTTCTATTCACAATTTTTAGGGTTTTTACATGCCAGTGCAAGGATGTTTCGAATTCCTGCATAATAATGTTATTCTGTAATCCTGCCATCCTTTAACAGGGCCATGAAGGTCTATGCCAGAATGAAGTTTCTGAGTGTCATGAAACACAGGAGGAAAACAGTCATAGTAAGTAACAAACGAAGCAAAGCCCCTTGTAGCGTTGCTTTCTATCAAAGGGCTTGGTGTGAGGCAACTCTCAGTATGTTGCAGATTTGTTCAGTACAAGTGAGTTAAAGAAACACATAGCTATTATTTTCTATAGTAGATGCAAAGACTGTATATATAGACATAAAAAGTGTGTGTGTGTGTGAGAGAGAGAGAGGGAGAGAGAGAGTTTACATCATTTAAGGTTTAAAGCTCTGTTTCACATGTTAGTGGGGCATAAATCTGTCTTAACAGTGATTGTAGTTGGTGCAAAATGTGCCAATTATTTGTCATGTTAAATTAGGAGAAAAAATCCGCCTCAAAATTTCCCTTAAACATTTTTCTGTTTTTCATGTTAAACCCACCCCCTCAATTTTTAAACCAAAAAACCCAAGAATTTTTACAGATATACCTTCAGTTTCTCATTTTTGTTCCCAAAATTAGAAAACGTTGGCCAAAATGACATTTTTCGACAGAAATACTAATTTTTTTGTCAAAACATTTCAACCAGCTTGATATTGAAAATATTAACAACTGAATAAAAGATTCCTGAAGGCCTGGAAATGACTTCACTGACCAAGAAAGTGTAAGGATCCTTGGGACTTGGACCCAGGCCTGCAACAGCTGACATTTCCACATTGGCAGCAGGAGCTCATGCGGAGCCACATTCAAGAAGCACTGTGGACATTAGGCAATGCAGGAAGTACCACACAAAGGGTCCAGAGTGACAGAACCCTGCAGCCTTTCTGATTGGCCTATGCTCACTATTTAACCATGGAAAGTGACCCAGGAAGTTGTCTTGGCAACCTTCTGATATCCAGTCTCTGACCCTAGCCTGATTCTGACCCTGACTCTTGCTTCCTGATTTCAGCCTGGTAACTACCTCTAACCTCTGGTCTCCAGTCCCACCTTGACTCTGACTCTTCCCTATCAATCTCAGCTCTAGCAATTACTCTGATCCCTGCTCACTGACTACTGCCTCATGGCCGACCTTGATTTGGGACACCAGCCCAGCTGTCACTGCTAGGCCTGATCTCCTATGCCTGGTCCCTTATAGAACAAGCAAGTGAAGGGTGTGATTTTTCCTCAAGCAGTGCACTCAAAGCACAAACTATATAAACCTATAGGAATAGCAACATGTCTGTTCCTCCTGACACATTCTGAGAAGTAGAGAGGGGGCCCAAACCAAAATCCTAGATAGAAACACTATTTTTATTAATATTATTTTTTAATTATTGATATTGTGGTAGCACCTAGAGGCCTCAACCCGGTCATGCCCCATTTTGCTACTGAACAAATATACAGTAAATGAAGATCCATGCCTCAAAGACTATTTCCTTGGATGCAATGGAAAAGGCCACGTGACAAAGAAAATAGCACATGCAACCACAAGGAAATGCATCATTTGTTCATGGCTATGACCAGAGCAGTGTGAAACTTTCACAGCCATTCCTGAAACTAGGTGAGTTTGCCTCCACTATAGTCTTCTTGCTCAAACGCAGGTCACATTCCCAAAAGTGGGCCAAGTTTCAAGCATGGCTTGGCTAAGTTTCAAGTAAATATGGGCCAGTTTATTGTTTCAGGTCAAAAACATCTTAGACTTGCTGTTTCACATAAACATGACAAGCTTAAAAATTGACAAATTTAGCGACGCCATGGGAATCTCTTCAAATCTGTCTCCTTATATTATATGAGCTGACTGGCGAATCAAGTCCTGAGACTTTATTTCTTGGTGATTTATATTCTATTATTTTATTTTATTGGATATCATGAAAGAGCAAAATAAAAAAAAAATAGTACATCAATCAGGCCATGTTTTTCTTTTCAGTAAGTTTACTTTGCTGTATTTTCGACTGAGAGAAAAGTCAAAATTTTACTACGCGAGCCTAAATCTTAAATTAAAACGGTATATCAAATTATTCTTGTGTGGGAGCAGAGCAAACAGAAAGGAGTAAGAAGCTGTTTGTTTTATTAAATCTGACATCAATTAGGAGGAGGGAAAAATCACAGCCTATATGCTGGATTTTATCATTTTTGCGGCTCTGTGTGTTCTGTAACATCCACCTGCTGTCACCTGGGATGCTGCATTCAATACCACCATGAAAGCAATAAAAGAACCCAGGTGTGGAGGCAGCCCCCTTAATATTGCTATGTGGTTCCTGAGACTTTGTGACCTGTGATGCTATCTGTTGTGCAGGCAACCTGAGGATGAGCCTTGTAAAGCCAGCTGCATCTTCAATAATGGCCTAGTTGTGCATTTCCCAGTGAACTCAAAAGGGAGTTGAGGGTGCTCCACACCTTGTAGGACATGTTCAGTATGTTGCAAGATCAGAGGGCCTAAGGCAACATGTTGGAGCCACCAACTGCAGCACATCCGCATTTGTCAGCATAAGAAAACAAGGGAGACTAATGATTACAAGAAGTGCCCAATGTTCCTTTAGTACCCAGCTTGTGATGGGGTGTTCACCCCTCACTTGCCTTGAGAGGGTTAAAGCAGACTGAGAAGGGGGCTAACAAACCCAATAGGCCACAGCTGAGGGGAATCAGGTGGCCAAGCAATCCCTTGATTGAATGAGGAAGCCCAGCCGAGGAGGAACAAGACAGGAAATTGGAAGCCAAAGGAGCTGCTGGGAAAATCTGCAGTCACTTCCTGGGAGAAGGTAGGAGTGTTTGGAGGCCACAGGGACAAGTCGCCTGCAGTTGCTCCCTGGAAGGAGGGAATGGTGAAGGTTAGGAAAGGGCTCAGGGAAATGCAGCAAGATCCAGGGTAAAACAAACCTTGGCTGCCTACTAGACGGTCACTGAGCCAGAGTCTGGAGTAGAAGATGAGCCCGGGTTCCCCAGCCAGCCACAGAAGTGGCACCAGTGGGGCATTGAATGGGAAGACTGCCTAGGATTGCTGGCAAGGAAAGGTTTTCCAACCCTGGAAGGGGAAACTATTTGGTAACCTGGCCCGAGGGCCAAATCACAAAAAAGCAGCAGTGGTTCCTGGAGTGAGAAAGGGGCTGCAGACCGGACAGAGAAACAGAGGGATGGTGTGCAATCCTGGGAAGGGGCGTGAACCAAAATCAACAGGTGTTGTAAAGGCAAGGAGTCCTAAGGAACATGCAGCATGTGGCATCCTCTGGGCCCACAAAATTCCAACTGAAACAATCTAACTTCCAGCTGTGGAGAAGGGTAGGGAATGTGATAGTGACTCGAAGTCTGGGGTGAAAGGCAGTTCAAATACTGGCTCCATTGTGGAGAAGGAATATTCACTAATTAGTACTGGCAGACGACTTCCAGCCTTGGCAATAAACACAAATATGTCACCTGGCATGGCTAGCTAAAAAAATACAAGATACATTCCACTGTATATTTGCCAGTGCTAAATGCCAGATGCTTTATGTAGGGAACGTGGGACAAAGATCCATGAAACACAAAGTCCACTACATAATTAAGAAACAACATTCACTTTCTTGCTCCTTTAAAGTTCCATCACTTTAAATGTAACTCATTGACTTTATTTAAGCTCTTTGCTCCAGAAAGCAGAAAGAGATGAGATTTCAAAGGAATTTACCAATAGTTATTATTATATTTAGTGTACATTTAAAGAGTCTTTTCAATTACTTCAATAAGAGTTGGATCAGACCCATATACTGCACCATCCCCATGCTGTACAAAATACATACACACACAACCATTGAAATGCAGCCACCATTGGTGGGGAGGGGAGCAGCCAACACACAGCATACAATGGTCAAAGATGCCAGGACAAACTTCTGCAAACTGCCGTGGGGTCTTTTATTGTCACACACAGCACACTGGACCTTGGTTTTTATGGTCCAATCTGAAAGACCCCACACATTAAAACCATATGGTACACAAAGACCTAGGTCTGAAAAAAGGTTAGAAAGCTGAGCGTGCCCCACTGAGATTTGAACCTGTTATTCTAAGGAGACTATGGAAGTTATTCCAAACCAGATGTTTACATTAGTCGTTAACCCCAAGCACAGCTCAGTGTGAAAATATGCATGTGAGCACTGCCACCAAGCTGAGTGATTTTATGAAATGAAACCCCTTCCTGATGTGACTAGATCAGCGCTTATCAACTGGTGGGACACTACTGGAATTGATCATGAGGGAGCAGCTACTGGGGCTATCCTCCCCACTTCCAAAAAATAATTCGGCCTACTCAGTAGAAGGCAAATTCTAGGACCCCGAAGGAGCAAGTGCAGGGGTGAGGGAAGGAGGTGTCTGCTACCTCCTACTACTTCCAGTCTCAGAAGGTAACACTAGCAGTGAAAAGGTGACATATTAGATTAGATAACAGCATCCACCCTCCAAGAGGGATTCCCACAGAGGGGCTGAGTGGCAAAGCCTGCAACCAAGACAGCTGCTACGCATGCGCACACAATAAATAAACAAAAGGATCTTGCCGTGAGGGATGTGAGTGGACAACAAGATTGTGTGATTTTTGGAATCCATGCAGAAAGTTGTGGGTGATGGATGGAATTAAACATTTCTTCCCAGTGCATGGTGTTCCAATGCGGTTCCTGATAGATGGGTTGCTAGGTGGTTACCTGCTGTGCTGTTTGAAGAAATACTTAGTTTGATTTTATATCTAAGGAAACAGCTCTTAAAAGTTCCATTGTTTTAATTTTTGTTCTAACCTCACAAAATCCTCGCACACACACATGCTCTTTTCTTGTCTGGTGTGAAAGTTAAATATAAATGGATCAACTAAAGAGGTGGCAGAGCTGGTGGTTTAAGTTACACATCAGTAAGTGGGTCTGCATGTAAACGGGGTGTCACATCCCAAAGGACAGAAAGATGCAGCTCCAGAATGAAAAGCAGCTAACAAGGAGGTATAAGGTAAATCCTTTTGACACCAATATACACACCGCTTATAATGTGAAGCTGACGGTCTGCCATAAATGACATCACATCCTCATTTGGACCCAAATGTCCATGAATACTGAAAAGCCTTCAGAATTTTGCTATTTATTGGCTCAATTTGAACCCTTGTTTCTGTGAAATTCAAGTCATGCTTCACAATACATTTATAAGAATTGTCAGTTATGTTGCTAGGTTGATCACCTGTTGAGTCTGGCCGAAATTCCCATCCCGTTTCCCATTCTATAATATTGAAGCATTTGAAGCCTCAGCATTGTCCAAGATTGACCACTGTAGGTGACAGATTGCTATTATGTTTTCCCATACACAAAGAGCATGCTTAGCCTTGTAGTCTGTGTGATTTTTATTTTAGATTAAGGTTAAAAGCAAAAGTGTACTCTCCCTAGCACAGCACAGTGCAAGTCTCCACTGTAGCATGCTGCATAAACTCAGCCTCTAAATGTAGACTCTCTCTGCTGACAAGCAGACCCATTACAAATTTAAAGGTGCAGCACAGAAAAAATAAACGTACAGCTGTTACTTAGCTGCCATTCCATATTACAGCACTACTGGTTTTTTCCAATTCCTATTTTATTGATTCATTTTAACAAAAAAGTGGATGCACATGGTCATAAGTTGGTTCAAATTCTGCAACCTGTAATAGTTCTCAAGTACTGACATGATGTTCCTCTGCATTCATTCTCCAAGACAGAGCAGGGGTTAGAGGGTACAAGTGTACGGTAAGTCTCAGCCCTTACACTGCTTCCCTATACCTGCTCTTCTCCAGTTATCCAGGATATGGAATATTAGGTTGTACTTGGTGCATTCACCAGGGGTTGGTAAATTTGGTGACTGAATGAGCCTGAACTTGAAAACACAAGCTTGAGGCTCAGGCAAATAGTCCATTTTACATCTTGAAAAATATTACAATATGTGACACATTGTAAATAAATGAAGGGAACGCATCACTTTGTACTCTGCTCATAAAGAACAATGGAACAATACCAGTACTTCAAATTAAAAACATTTAGAGTTGTTTGAATACAGGCATGTTAGAACAAACACAGAATTGCTTGGAGCATTTGACTTGCACATTCCCTAAATAAAGAGAGAATCTTATGAAAGTTCATTAAAGGCTTGGATATTCTTTATGTCTTTTTTTTTAAATTAATGTCTATCACCTAGAGACTGAGGGCATCAGAAATAGTTTCCTTATTGGTTTCTCCTTAGGTATGACCCAGGCAGCTGCTGGGAAAGCCTATCTAGGTGTAGGTCATAATCAAAGATTTCTGTGCTGTTCTAATACAAGCATCTCCACCCTGACCTGGAAGAATTAGCCTCATGAGAGAGGAGACAATTCACCATCCATGCTTGCCATGACTGTTTGTGATTGTTTTATGAGGCAGTCTATGGTTCACCAAGGATGAAGTAAAAAACATGGAGGCATGGAGGAAAAAAACACAGCTCAGCTCTCGTAGAACTAAATGTTACATTTGAATCATGAAGCCGCCTGCATCTAAGACTTATGTTTCATTATGTATTTTTTAAACTCAAATTCTTAGAAATACCATATAGTATTACCAGTTCAGAATGAATTTCAATCTAAAGGTTCTGAAAGAGGAATATGAGAGCCAATGGCAGTTAAGCTTCAAAAGCTCTGTGCATCTCTGAAAATATACCCCAAAGTCACATCCAGAAGCTAGATAGAAACTGAAAATTACTCTGGCCTTTCAGTCTGATTAGAGATGATTAGTCATATTATTTATAAGTGCTGTATTGAATGTACAGTGGGTTTTTTCCCTGTTGTTTAAAATATTTGAAATATATAGAATAAAATAGCTTAAGTCAATATTTCCCAATGTGGGAGTTAAAAGTTAGGTACCCACATCTAAACTTAGGCACCTGAATTTAAGTTAATGGGGGATTGGATACTTCTCTGTGAAAATCAGGTCACTTATTTGGGGGCTTAAATATGGATTCAGGTGTCCAGTATCAGAGCTCCAAGTCTGACAACAGTTTCAATTGATTTAATGAATAGTTCCAACTTTTAGAAATCTCCAGCTGTTTAGAAGTATAATCCATAGCCAAGGTTCAGAAGAGACTTATTATTTTAAGGCATGTACTATATAACTCCAAAAATGTATGAGGCACTTTGCTCCATTTTTTTTTGTCTCTGGGCTATCCATGCGATTGTTTCCTTTCCGAGAGCAACCAAAGTATATTGGTGTGATGCTTTGATGCTTTTTCCCACCAGAGGACTATTGCTCTTAAACTCTTTTTGGTCCATTGTTTTAGTCCTCACAGCTGTCTAGAGTGGCAAATGGTTGAAATGGCTGTAAGAGGGCACTGAAACAAAATGGGCTGACTTTTAGCAGAAAAAAAGGACATGGAACTTTTGTCTTTGCAACTGGCAACCAGGTAAAATCATTGTTATAAAGGCCACGTGGAAAGGAACGTGGCTTATGCATTTTGTGAAGCTTTCACAAACCAGATATTCCAAAATAAGGGTGTCCATTAGGAAAGGGAGGACCACTCTCTGGCAACATCTGCTGAAAACCAAATACTTAGAAGTAGTCATTAGACATGTTGGGCCAGATCCTGTAAATCAGCCTAGTTTCACTGAAATCAATTCAATTAGGCCAATAGTTTACAGCAGCTGAGGATCTGACCTATTGTCCCTTAATAGCTGGCTAGGAAAGGGAAAGATGTTTGAGTGAAAGGACCAGCTCCAGCCAGCTAATCATAATGTAGCGAGTGGGGCAGATTGGTGGCTTAGGAATATGTATGTGGAACAGGGGATCAAGATGGTGGAGTAGCTCATGCTAGCTGATCGTGACTAACAGAAGGATTAGCGTATCAAGGGTATGGAGTAACACAGGAAATTTAAAGAGACAACATGGGTGATTGGTGGTCAACCTGCACTCTTATGGCAGTGCATGTAGAAATGGCCAGCATGTGCTAGCTCATTTAATACTTTGGTTTGTATGTGCATATCTGCAGCCCTTTTCTCCATTTTTGGAAAGCAGGTAGGACTGACTGGAAGAAAGGAAAATGGGCTCATTAGCGAAAGAAGCAGAGTTGTGAAGTGAGTGATGTTGGAGGCAAAGCACCTGGATTCTATTCCCAACTTTACCAAAGACGCAGTGTGCGACCCTGGTTGAATCACTTAATGTCTCTCTGTCTCAGTTTACCCATACGTAAAATGGTGGTGGTGATAATTACCTACCTACCTCTCTTGTAAGGCTTTATTAATTAGTTTGTAAAGGGCTTTGAGTTCTTTGGATGCAAGGTGCTAGAGAAGGCAAAGAGTTATTATTATTATTAATAATAATACAGAGACTGAAGGCATGTAAGGAGATAAAAGGAATCCCCAAAGGAGAAAGACAAGGAGAAGGGAAAAGAAAATTTGAGAGTCAACCAGCCCCAGAGATGCAGCTAGCCAAAGGGGATTGGTTGTCTGTGATTTCTCGTCTTAATTTTTAATTCCACAAATTGTAATAGAATCAACTGATTTTGGGCCACCTGCTTTATCAAATGGTTCTGGGTTCTTCCATCCCTCCCTATGAAACCCATTTCCATCTTTTTCATCTTTGCCATTTGGGATGTCGTCAAGAAGACACTGACATGAAAGAGTACACCTCCCATTTAATGTAGGAATGGAAACACACACCTTTTATCAGGCTTTGGTACCACACTGACAGGATAAGAAAATATTTACAGATGTTTCAGCTGATCTTTTAATGCTGTACGATTTGATTGCCATTCAATAATTATTATGATAAACATCGTGAGGGTTTCGTTCCCTTCCTCCTCTTCTCTTTAGAAGATGTCTCTCTGGAAAAGATTTTTAAAAATATGGAGTGTAATGTAATCTGCAACTATAACATAGATTGTTAATTTTATGTGTAGTTGAATCACAG